>NC_060273.1:83891618-84511668 GCF_021613505.1 Equus quagga
CCCCGGTCCTCTCCGAGATCTCCGGCAATCCCTAGTCCCACGGGGCGGGCAACGGCAGCTGGGAGATCTCCGTGCCCTCCGTGTCTCTCTCTGGGACCCTCCGGGTGCCCCGAGCACCAGGCTGGATCCCCCCGCCAATGGCGGGGAGAGACTCTCCCCGCGGGCTCAGGTGTGCAACTCCAAAGTTTCCCTCTGCGTTTAGGAGTAATTGCAGGGGGTTTAGGTAGGGTTCTGGTCACCTGTTTCCACCGTCGCTCCTCTGTTGTGTTCTCGCTCCTGCCCTAGACGTGCGTGGATCCTCTGGGGGCGTCCGTTGGAAGAAAGCCGCTTGCGGGTACCAGGCTGCCCGTCGGGGTCGGAGAGCCCTCACCTATTTCCACATCCTCCCGGAGGAAAGTCCATCCGCCTTCCGATGTATAGTCGCGTGGGTGTCTCAGACGTCCTGAGATGCTGTCTGGATATCCTTTGTCAAGCGATAAGTGTCCAAATAATTGTAGACTCGAAGGGCGAGAGACAAAGAGGACTACTCACGGCGCCATCTTGGCTCTTCTCTCTGTCAAGATTTCTTTTGTCTTAATGGGATCTGCATTGATAAAGTTTGCTTTCCTGATTTATCCTAGCGTGTGGAGGACCTTTTCCTGTCCTGCCGACTTTGTGTGAAGGGCGGGTCCTGACGGTTACCAGCGGTGTTCGAAGTGATAATACTACAACCCCTCTTATCTGAAGGCCAGAACTGTAGTGCCTCCACCTTTAAGAAGAGAGCTGAAAGCTTTGAAGTAGGTGGGGAAAACCTCTCATGGAGGGGCAATTTGTTGTCATACAGCTGGTGCGTTTTACTTAGTGGAAGGGCAGAACAGCCCTGAGGACGGAGATGAGCGTGTTTGATAAAGTTAGCAGAATAGAAGCAGTGGTGGATGGACATCAGGATACGCGCCCTTCACTCACAGAGGGAGACAGAAGTCCTCCGAGATGGACAGCCCCTGGAGCCAGGGTGCAGGCCACCATTCTGCCCACCGTGGGGCCCTCTGTTGCTTCTGTATCACTGCCATGCACTGCAATTATTGTCATAGTGATTACAAACATTTAATTATATTCCTAAGACTGTTCATTTTTGAAGCGAAAACAATAAGAATTGCATTGTAGAAAAATTAAAGTAAAAATACAAACAGACATGCAAGTTCTGGCCCTGAGAGGAAGTGGGGGTTGAATCTTGCCTGCCCTGTTTTCCTGTTGCCTTTCTCTCTCACTCTCTCTCTCTCTCTCTTCTCTCTCTCTCTCTCTCTCTCACTCTCTCACTCACAGCCCTTATCAAACCTGGCCTTGAATTACGGCCCCCTTTACTTGTATCTTTCTCCCACACAAGATTGTGAGTCCCTGGAGGCAGAGAGGATGTTTTATTTATTTCCCGGCCATAGCTCTGTGCACATAATAGCCCTAGATAAGCATTTGTTGATATGCATAAAATTAAAGTTTGGTATCTGGAAAAGTTGCTTAAATTGGAGAGTTCAAAGTGGAGGCAGATGAGTTGAATTTGAATCCACAGTTGCTGGTGGGCATGATGAGATATCAAACTAAGGACCTGAGCTGATTAATCAGGTGATCTTGGTAACTTTTTGAAGAGGTTTGAGTGACAGGAGCACTGAGAAGCCTTCCTAATTTTAGGAGAGGAAGAGCCAGCAGTGAGCAGAAGCTAGGGTGGTCGAGCCAGGAGACGACCCCCTACCATGGGAGGGACCCCGGATGGCCCAGTCTGGGGCTGCTCCTCTACCCAGTGACTGCCAAGGCTCCTGAACCGCAGAGAGAAAGGCTGGAGGTGCCACACCCGTGCTCCCGGCTCGCCCTGTTGTGCCTGCTTTGAGTCGGTTCTTCCAGATACCTCCAGACGGGAGGCAGAAGCCATCTCCTTCCTGAGCCCTGCAGCACAGCTGTGGAGGGCTGTGGTGGGAGGGACCTCGTTTCCCCGCACCTCCCTAGATGCTTTGCCTTCTCTTTGGACTCTGGGCAGGAAATGTGTTTCTCTGACCTTTGCTGTCTCAAACTGTCTTTTCTATTTCAATTAGCACTGTTGGTCTTGTCCTTTGGACAAAAATCATTTATTCACCCATTCATTTGTGAATGAGAGAGTGAGCTTTGGACTTACACAGATATGAGGTTTAATCCTGGCTCAGCTGCTGTATCAGTCAGGATGCGCTAGGCTATGCTGCAGTCATAATCCTGGGTCTCGGCGGCTTAAACTGAAAAAGGTTTATTTTACTCTCATGTGTAATGTCCACTGTGGGTTGCCTGGGGCCTGTCCCCCAAATCACATTCAGAGACCTGGACTGAAGGAGCAGTCACCACTTGGTGTATCATTGGGTCCTGTGGCAAGAGGAAGGGAATGTGGCAAATCAAGCATTTCTTCTAGCATCTTTCCCCTGGAAGCAGCACAGATTGCTTCCTCTTGAGTTTTATTGTCCAAAACAAGTCTGAAACTCTGCTCAACTTCAGTCTCACCGAGTGCCTGGAAAGGGAGCCAGAATATTGTCTCTGATGACTAAAAGGCCATTTGCAATGTCTGTATGACCTGAGATCGTCATGGAACTTGCTCTGAGCTTTAGCTTTCCCTGTAAAATAGGGATAATCACAGCACTCATCTCTGTGGTTGTTGTGAGGGTTAAAAGATATGATGCGCATGTATCAGTTACTAGTGCTGTGTAACAAACTCTCATGGCTTAAACAAGCATTTATTTAGTTCACAGTTTGTAGCTGGACAATCTAGGCTGGCCTCATCCTGACAGTTTTTCTGATCTTAGCTGGGTTTCTCATTGTGTGAGATTAGCTGTAGGTTATCCAGGTGACTCTGCTTCTGGAAGCTGTCTGGCTGTCGGCTGAGGCCCCTCAGCTCACTTTCATCCCTTAGCAGGCTGCCCCAGGCTTATTCTCATGGTGCAGGCAGGCAACCAAGGAAGAAAGCAAAAGAATAGAAGGGGCGGGGAAGCCGAGGCTTGGAACTTGCACACCATCACTTCTTCTCCATCCTATCAGCCAGAGAAAGTTCACAAAGTCAGCCCAGAGTCAAAAGATCTGGAGAGAGATGCCACATCTTCATGGGTGGAGCTGAGGAGCTACACTGAAAAGGCTGTGGGTATAGAATTGGGGCCATGTGTGCAATCAATCTACCACAGTTTGCCCTCTGGTCAAAATGATTCACTCTCCTTCTATATGCAAAATATACTCATCCCCTCTGAAGACCCCCAAAAGTCTTATCCAATCACAGCATAAAGTTCAAAATTCAGGATCTTGTAATCTACATAAAATCCAAATGTAGCTCTTCTTGATCTGGAGATCTAACGAACAGAAAAGACAAGTGATCTGTCTCCCACACACCCAACATACAATGGTGACACAGGGCTAGCATATTAGGGTGGCATAGTAGCAGTAAATACTCCCACTTGAAACAGGCTTGCCACTGATCCATAATAACTCTGAAAACCTGCTGGGCAGAAATGCTGCCTGGACTCCCTGTTCTAAGGTGGGAAGCCCGCCTTGATCAGACCACAGTTCTGCTCCCTGGAAATGATGCTCACTGTTTACTGTGCCCTTGCTCCACCCTCTGGGCTCCTGGCTCTGCCCTCGGAGACATGCTTCCTTGTAGTCACACTCCATGGCTACTTCTGAAGGAATGGTCTATGTTTTTATCAGTAGTTTTCTCAGCCTGCTTCCTGATCATAGAAAGTTAGGGATCCAGAACCCCTTTTGCAATTTGAATAGTCTTGCTTCCTTTTGGCCCCGGCTGGCAGCACTTTTACCAGTACAACTCACAGTAACAACGTTGTGGAGTTTCTCTATATTTTGTGACAGCCCCCTTCATGCTCAAAAAGCCACATCCACAATTATTTCAGTGTATGCTCTCTCTTTAGACTTACTGCTATGTTGAGATCAGGCTTCTGTGGGGTCTTGCCCTTAAGCTTCCTATAGCCCATTAATTCACCTGAAAAGTTTTATTGGGCAGTGCATTTATTCTTTTATATGTCTTAACAAAAGATCTTACAGCCACACACTGATTTGATCTATGGCCCTGGGCTTCATTGTTTTTAACAGCTTCATTGGGGGATAATTTATGTGCAATAAAGTACACATATTTAAAATCTAAATTTTGACATATATACCCATGACACCATCATCATAATCAAGATAAAGAACATAGGCATCATATCCCAAAACTTTTTAGGGAGGTTTCATATTTCTTCCCTTCCATCCATACTAGACCCTGCCCCAACCTCTGAAAACACTTTCTACTATCTGCCACCATAAGTTAGTTTGTTTTGAACAAATGCAATACAGTTGCGCTTCCCAGATTTTAGGTAAATGGAATTATACAGTAGGAGCTATTTTTCGTTTAGGTTCTTTTGCTCAGCATATTTATTTTGAGATCATCCATATTGCTGCATTTACTCCTTTTTATTCCTGAGTAGTATTCCATTGTATGGATATAGCAAAATTTGTTTATCATTTCATCTATTGATAAATATTTTGGTTGTTTTCAATTTTTGGCTATTACAAATAAAACTGAAATGAATATTACAGTACAAGTCGTTGGGTGGACATGTGCTTTCATGTTTCCTGGTTAAATACCTAGGAGTAGAGTGACTGGGGCACGTGAGAGGTATATATTCAACTTCTTAAGAAAT
The DNA here is from genome assembly GCF_021613505.1 of Equus quagga. NCBI lineage: Eukaryota > Metazoa > Chordata > Mammalia > Perissodactyla > Equidae > Equus > Equus quagga. The sequence continues at coordinate 83,896,289 of NC_060273.1, forward strand.
TGCCACAGTCCATCCCAAAATAGTTGTGTAATTTAGCATTCCTACCAGCAGCCTAAGAGTTCCAGTGGCTCCACATCCTCACCAACACTTGGTATGGCCGTCTTTTTAATTTTAGCCATTCTGTAGGGTATAGTGGTATCTCATTGTGTTTTTTATTTGCATTTCCTTAATGACTAAAGGTGTTGAATAGTTTTTCAAGTGCTTAATTGCCATCCATGTATCTTCTTTCATGAAATGTCTGGACAAATCTTTTTGACCATTTTTAAATTGAATTATTTGAGAGTTTATATTGAGAATTCTTTATATATTGTGGATGCAAGTCCTTTATCAGATATGTGACTTCCAAATATTTTCTCCCAGTCTGTGACTTGTGTTTTTATTCTTCTAACAGTAATTTAGAAGAGCAGAAGCTCTTAATTTTGATGAAGTCTAATTTATCAACTTGTTCTTTTAAGGATCATGTATTTACCATTGCATCTAAGATTTTTGCCAGCCCAAGGTCATGGAGATTTTCTGCTATGTTTTCTTCTGTAAATTTTATAGCTTTAGGTTTTACATTTAGGTCTATGATCTATTTGGCTTAAATCTTTTTTTTTTGTATGTTGCAAGGTATGAACGAAAGTTCTTTTCATTTTTATGGATTGATTGATTGATTGCATATGGATATCCAATGTCCCAGCCCATTTGCTGAAAGGCTATCCTTTACCCAGTGACGTGCCTTTGCACTTTAGTTAAAAATCAATTCACTGGCAAGATCATTTCCTAACTGGCAGAGTTAGGACCTCTGAAAATCTACTTCATCATGAAAGCAATGAGAATATTGGTAAAAAACTGTCAAAATTAACTTTTTAAGAACTCTGGAAGTTAACCAAAGGCTTGCAACAATATGAGGAATGTTTATTAAAGAAAAACAGCTGAATCTCAGTAAAAATCAAAGTTTGCTGCATTTTAACTTGCTCTATTCCCAGCCCATCCTTTCGGAGCAGGACTTAAGCTGCAGCTCCAATGACTGGGGGCCTGAGACACAGAAGGGTGTGGTTGGCAGGGGAGAGCACACAGGTCCTCCACAGTGTGGGCATCTTGGGATCTGGGCGTGTAGCTGGAACACAGGGGCCATGCCATGTGGGAATGTGGTGGGGAGGAGGCCTAAGAATGGGCAGGACTCAGATCTTGTGCATCTAGATGCACCAGGCCCAGATGTGGGCCTTTATCTTGAGGTTAATGGGATGCTGTTGATAAGTATTAAACTGAGAGAGCAGAGGAGCTCAGCCTAGCACTTCAGAAGTCCCTCTGGTTGCAATAGGGAGATTAGCATGGGGCGCGAAGTTGGAGGGGGCTGTAGTCCTGGAACCAACTCACCTTCCCTGAGGCAGGCTGTTAAAAGCAGAGGTGCTGGGACCGCCAGGATTATTGCTTGATCTGGGGTTTATCTCCTCAGGACTTGCCTTGTTATTAAAGTGTGAGGGTGGATATTTGAGATAACACGATAACAGGATCCTTTTGATGCCGGCTCCGCGGGGGAGTCGAAGGAAAGATTTCTTGGACTCTCAAGGTCTGGCAGTAGTGCTCCTTTATTCAGAGAATAGCATGGAGCGGCATGGGGACAGGACCCACGGGCTACAAGAGCTGCAATGTGTTGAGGGTTAGAGCTGAATTTATAAGGCATAGGTGTGTGAGTTACTTCTTTACAAGACAAAGGAAAGATCATGAAAAAAATCGTTAAAATGGTATCAGTGCAGGTGGGGTCTAGTTATTGGGTGGACCTATAATTTTGGATAGAAATCAGGTCAGGACGTCCTGTGCTTCCTGGTATGTAGGGCAGGACACCTTGGACTTCTCTCCCTGGGGCAGCCTTGATCCTCATCACTTTACTTATTCCAGGGGCTCTGTAGGAACCTGGCTGAAGGGAGGCAGGGGGACCTAGTGGGTTCTCAGCCTCGCCCCAGGCTGACACTGTGAGGCAGAGCTGCTGAGAGGGCAGGGCAGCCTCCAGGCCTTCCTGATCCCAGACCACGGCAGGACTGTTCCCGGCTAAAGTACGTCACACTGCACAGTTCCTGCCATCTCTCCTGTGAATTCACAGAAAGCATTGTCCTCCTGAGCACTTTCATCTTCAGCAGAAACAGGTCAGGCTGTGAAAAAGCACCCAGGGAGGATGAGCCTTCTGGGGTGCAGGGTGGCTGCCTGGAGCCTCGCTTCCCACACTCAGTCTCCCATCTGGGGCCCTCGTCTGCCCCACCCGCTCACCAGGAAGAGCTGGGCCTGAGTGGCTGAGCCCCCCACCCCGATTCCAGGAATGTGTGCTTAGAAGAGCCCCCAGGGAATGGTCAGCTGTGTCCAGCCCTAGTGGGTGACCTCACACTGTTGAGGAAGCAATTTTGGAAAAGGGCTTTTTCTAGTGCTTCTTAAATCCTATCAGTGAGACACCCAATTATGCCACTGATATGAGGCTCTAATTATTAAAATATCCTGAATTGTGATGCTAATAGCAAATTTGCTAAATGGAAATGAATTTTTAATCTAATAATTTGCCTTTTCCTTTTCATCTGATTCATTTTCTTTCTAGATGTCACTCATAAGAGCAAGTGAAACTTGGAAACATTTCTTGCCCTTTCTGCTTGTGACATATTTAGTTGGATTTCATCACATTTTGGAGTTTTTTGGGACTTGTCTAAAAGCAGCATGCCTGATGGGCTGGTACTCATTTGTTTCAGTGATGACTGACCCCGCCCCCAAGAATCACTCCTCCAGAGTGATGATGCCACAAGGTGGAGCATTCAGGACTCCATCAGAGCTGGAGAGGTCACCCAAGAGGGGCCCAAGTGTCCCCAGGCCCGGCCAGGCTTTGGCTACTGCTGATGTCATGTTGGCAGCAAAACCCAAATGTCAGAAGGTCTTGCACATCCCTGGCCACTCAGGCCCTCGGCCCTTCCTGTACGTGTGGCAGGTCCTCAGGGGTGTCTCAGGCTCACAGGCTATTTGCGCCTGCAGCTTGCTGAGCCTGGAGGAGATGGAGCTGCGTGGCATCTGTTGCAGAGGGAGGTTGCTTCTCTCTTCTTCATACGCCTGTCTGCAGGGATGTCAGCACCTAGTGAAATGAATCTGCACTTTGACCTACAACCCGACCAGGCGAAGGTGTAGCAGAAGGTCTGAGGTATGTGGCATCCACGTGGCTCTATTCAGAATCACCCCTACCCTCTAACCCCTGCAGCTCTGTCTTCCTGCAGGGTGAGTGGTTTTCAGGGGACACCTCAGTCCCTGATGTGACAGACTTGTGCTGACCCCCACCCCAGTCTATAACGTTGCCTGCAGTGACTGACCCGGTGCAGTGAGCCCAGCTCAGGAGTAAATTCCAGTGTGTGGCATACAGCACGTGAGAACATTCAGAGGTTGGAAATCACGCTTACAGTTAGGTCACAAGTTTGGGAGCTGCCAGTCCTGTCTCAGGGAGCCCCTCGGCCAGTCATCGGTTCATTCAGCACAAATACGCGAGTGAGAAGTGTTGTCAGGTGTGAAAGGTGAAGTGCGTCCCTAAGTTATCTGAACACATTGATTAACCGCTGAATAGCGTTTCACTCATTCATTCAACACATATTTATTGTCTACTGTGTGCCAAGCACGATTCAAAGTGAGTGGGCGTAGAGGTGAACAAAACCAATAAAAATGTCCGCCCTCCTGGAGTTTATATTCTAGTAGAAAAAAAAGATAATAAGCACAATATAAAGTTTGTCAGAAGACGATAAGTAATGTAAAGGGAAGGGAAGGCAGGCCCAGAGTAAGGATGTGGCAACTGTAAGTAGTCAGGAGGATGTGGGAGCAGAGACTTGATGAGATGAGAAAGCCTTGCAGATATATGAGGAAGAGCATTTCAAGCAGAGGAACAGCCAGTACAAAGGACCTGAGGTGGAAACCGGCCTAGCATGTTTGAGGAAGCAACTCACTGAGCTGCAGCTGAGTCAGGGGAGAATTGTAGGAGATTAGGTCAAAGAGATTTTTACGGGCCACTTGAAGGACTTTGCTTTGATGCTGGGTGATATGGGAGCCATGGAGGGTTTAGAGCATTAAAGAGACATGATTTTCTTTATGTTTTAGAAGGATTGTTCCGGCTGTGGTGTTAAAATTAGACTGTAGGAGGACAAGGTCAGACTCAGGGAGAAGACCGTTGTGAAAATCTAGACGGGCACTGATGGTGCCGTGGACCAGGGGGATAATGGTGGAGGTGGTATCAAATGGTCAGGTTCTGGACATATTTTGAAGGCAGAGTCAACAGAAATAGTCTGATGGGTTGAAAGTGGAAGGTGAGAGAAAGAGCGGAATCAAAGAGAACTGCAAGGCCTTGGCCCTAAGAAACCCAGAGTGCGGTCTGCCCTGTGTTGAGATGGGAGAGTGGCCGAGGAGCAGGTTTGCAGAGGATCAGGATTTAGGGTTGGACATGCTCAGTTTGCAGAGCCTGTGAGACAACCGAGGACAGACGCTCAATAGGCAGCTGGCTGTCTGAGCCTGGCGCTCAGGGCTGGAGACGGCTGTTTGGGAGTTATCAGCATTTCCATGATTTCCATGGTGTTTGTGGCCAGCGGACTAGAGCAGAACAGAATTCAGATATCAGGGAAATCGTGACGCTTTAAAAATACATCTGTGTGATGTTTTCAGCCAGTAAAGGACAACACTTGAGAAACCCTTTTCAGTAAGGAACAACTTTCTTAATTTCTATTCACTTTCTTTGTCCAATTGTGTGTTTTGATTCCGAAGAAAAGGAAAAAAACTTCTCACTGTTAAGAACGGGAGATTAACATAGAATTGCTTGAAAATCAGATTCAAACTGTGACCCCACTTGAAACGTTTTAGAGAGGAGAAGGGCCCAGGAAAACCACATTGGTGAGAGGGTTCCTCTGTGCCCTCGTGAAAGGAGAAAGCGCCATGTCAGAGCTACTGAGGTTCTAGAAATAGACCTTTTTTTTTTTAAACAGCAAACAGTTGAGAAAAAGCTTTTAACATTTTAAATATCCTTTAACCATGGATATTTATTTCTGTGAGCTGATTTACATATAATTAGAATACCTACAGATTCTAAGGGGAAAATACATCCTTATTCCAGGCTATAGAAATACAATGTGGGAGGCTTTTCAGGGAATAGAGAACAATAAAATGGGAGAAATGTATCAGCGTTCAATTTCTTTCATAAGTCACCAATATTTTCAAGGCTTCCAAATAGATTTTTTAAAAGCAGCTACAGGGAGGTAGTTCTAGATTTTCCATCAATTTTCTAATTAAAATGGAATTTGAAAAAAAAAAGTGCTTTGCTCACTGAAATGATTCTTTACACTGAAGGTGCTATAACATGACTTCCATAATAGTATAATATAATATCTGAGCAGCTTGGCTGGTTCACTTGCAGATGAAATTCTGCTGGATTTTACAAGCTATTCCTTTCATGAATTTTTATTTATTTATTTATTTTTGCTGAGGAAGACTAGCCCTGAGCTAACATCCGTGCCAATCTTCCTCCGCTTTATCTGTGGGCTCCTGCCACAGCATGGCTGATGAGTGGTGTAGGTCCATGCCCAGGGTCCAAACCTGCAAACCTGGGCCACCAACGGGGAGCGGGCTGAACTTAACCACTATGCCACAGGGCCAGCCCGTGATTATTTTTTTTTTAATTGGAGAGAGAAATCATACATAGGACACTACCACGCCCAACTTTCCTATGGGGAACTTTGGCCAGTATTCAGCCAGTGAGGTCAGGGCCAGGAGAAAACACTACACCTGAGCTGCTGCAGTACTGAGTGGCCCAGTATGTGGTGTTCTCAGATTCTGCAGCAGCCTAGCTCTGCTGGCTTCAAAAAGAGTTTCCTCCCCAGGACAGGCCCTTGAGCAAAGGGCTGGGCAGAGGGTGACTGTACTTGCTCACTCTGTGTTTCCTGGCTGGAGGAGTGTTTTCAGATTTGGAATGCAGCGCAGGAGGAAGAGACCCTTGCAGCCCCCTCCACTATGTGTCCCAGGTCAGCCAGATGTTCCCAGGTCCAGCACATCCAAACCCTGACTTTGCTTCCAGAAGAGGCGTTCTGAGCTGTAGATCCCAGTTCTTCTTCAGTCACAGAAGTGAGGCTGCTTGCTCCATCAGCTTGCACACCAGAACAAACCTGGATTCCAGTGGCCCCTAACTCAACAGGGTGACAGATCAAGGTGGAATGTAGGCACTGAGAAAGCCATGCTCAGGGGCTTAAAGCCTGCGGCAGAGACGTCTTGGTCTTGCTGACCATCCGGGTGTTCCCTTATGTTTCTCAGACCTCGCAGTCAGGTCCTGGCCTCTGCCTCGTTCGGGTCAATGGGCTGTGAATGGAAGCGCCGAGTGTCACTTCCAGGCTCAGGCATGTAGAAGTGGGTGAATGTCACTGGGAAATTCAAACAACGGCTGCCACTACACACCTATTAGAATGGCCAAAACTTGAAACACTGACAATATCAAATGCTGACAAGGATGCAGAGCAAGAGGAACTCTCATTCATTGCTGGTGGGAATGCAAAACGGTACAGCCACTGTGGAAGACAGTTTGGCTGTTTCTAATAGAAGTTAAATGTAGTCCCACCATACGATCCAGCAATCATGCCCTCTGGTATTTACCCAAAGAAGCTGAAAACTCATGTCCACACAAAAACCTGCACACAGATGTTTATAGAAGCTTTATCCATAATTGCCAAAACTTGAAAGCAACCAAGATATTCTTTGGTAGGTGAATGGATAAATAAACTGTGGTATATCCACAATAATAGAATATTATTCAGCACTAAAAAGAAATGAGCTATCAAGCCATGAAAAGAGGAACCATAAATGCATATTACTGAAATCTGAAAAGCCTACATACTATATGATCCCAACTATATGAGATTCTGGGCAAAACTATGGAGAGAGTAAGAAGATCTGTGGTTGCCAGGGGTTGTGGGGGGAGAGATGAAAAGGTGGAGCACAGAGGATTCTTAGAGCAGTGAAAATACTCTGTATGATACTATAACAGTGGGTACATGTCATTACACATTTGTCCAAACCCATAGAATGCACAATATCAAGAGTGAACCCAAATGTAAACTATAGACTTTGGGTGACTAAGATGTGTCAATTTAGGTTAATCAATTGTAAAAAATGTACCATTCTGGTGGGAGATGTTGATAACAGGGGAGGTTTTGAATGTCTGGGGGCAGAAAGTATATGGGAAATCAACGTTTCAGTAAAACCTTGAAAGAAAGAAAGAAAAAGAAAGAAGGAAGGAAGAAAGGAAAAGAAAGACCGAAAGAAAGTGGAGTTTTTTATTCCATCTCTTCTTTCTACTGTAACAAGATGGAAGAGGGCAGGGTTGATTCCTGAGTCACCATGAAATGTGGCCTGATCAAAGCTCATTGGAAACCTGATAAGAATGAGAAATGAACTTTTGTTGGGTTAAGGAGCTGAAATTTCAGGGTTTAGGTGTTACTACAGCATAGCAGAGCCTATCCTAACTAACACAATTCCTTTCTCAAAGCCACTCTCATACTTCCGGGGGTCTTGGTGGTGTGGTTTGGGCCCAAGAGGATGTCTGCTTCAGGGAAGGAGCCTCACGCTGCTTTGTTTGGGGCCACTGCAACCCTGCATGTTGGTGACAGATTTCCTTCCTGGTGGTAACCAGAGAGATGTTGGAGTCAATCTCTCAGCTCTTGTCAGATGGGTGATGGGTGTGCTGACGTGATTCAGTTTTTATAATTTGCACAAAATTAAATTGATCTCACTCCTAGTCAAGGAGACATGATCTTCAGTAGAAAGAACAACATCCCATATAAAATTGAGTGTGTTGGGTAATCTTTCATCTACCTTTGAAGTGATTCATGACTCTCTAAGCTAATAAAACACCTTGCTGAAATAAAATGATTCGTCCAAGCAAATAAAAACCCTGACAGAGTTACTGTATTGCACTTCCTAGGGAGCTATAACTGTGATAGCTAGTTCATTGAGAAGTAAGTAGAAAACCCAAACACTGACAAAACTGCAAAGGAGAAGTGAATCACCGTTGAGGGGAGTCCGTGCCGGGAAGCACTCGGAGGTCATAAAATATACGGACTCCCAGCGCAAGAGGACTCTGAGCAGGCAGCCAGGCTTCTTGCTTCTGGCATGCCAGAACCATCATTCACGCAGCTCCAAGTGTTTACAGAGCTCCGCTTCTGCACCCACCTTGTGCCAGGCTCTGTGCGCACCAAGGGAGTGGTGGAGGCCGAGTCTCTTAAGAGGCCTGAAGATCTGCTGGGGAGCTGAAATTTATTTGGGGACGTAATGAGCCACTGAAGAGTTAACAGGCTTAGGAAAGCAGATACGTACTAATGGAGTTTAAAAAAGGGGGAGAGCTACACTGGATCTTCAGGTAAGGGCCCCCCGTCTTGTGTCCTCATTGTCGGTGTTGTCATCTTCGAGTTGGATGGAGGCCCTTAATTGGGACCCCTTGTAGCATCCTTGACAGGTGATCTATGTCACTTGATCTATGTTCACATATTTCCAGAGTCTGGGAACTTATTACCTGTCAAAGAAAGTCTGTGGGATAATTCTTCATATTGAGTTGAAACCTGCTTTCATCTAACTTCTACCTACAGATCTAAGACCTGCCCTCAGGATTAATATATTGCCGGTCCAATCTATCTCCCAACACAACAGCCCTGCAGGTATTTGCTCAGAGCAACGATGCCACATCTCCCCACATATACACATGGCTCCACACACCTTCTCTCCTGGTTGAGCATCCCAGCTTCACTCAGAAGCCCAACCTGGTTTCCAGACCACTCACCTCCGGGAGGCCACCCTGGCTTGTTTTAGTTGATAAAGACCCTGGGGAGAATCTTGATATTTACATGTGCTCAGACTGCCACGCTGCATCAAGGCATAATCCAGCCTTCAGCGGGTGATGGAACACTTCTGGCATTAAAAGTCTCATTGCTCAACCTTCTCTAACCTACAGTGAAGTCATTGGAAAAAGTCTTTCTCTGCCCTAACACCTCCATCATTCAACTATGGCAGAAAGGCAGGACATGATAACAAAAGCATGTGTTTGGCAGCTGAACATTGCTTTCTTCATGCTGTCAGTAATGTACATGAGGCATGTGTTAACACCTCTATTAAATGAAAACAGATGCTCTTGGCCCCATGAAAATGTATTGGTGATGAATGACCCATTGATAGCTTAAAAATTTTTTTTTAAATAGTTTAAGGCTCACAAGAACTTGCAAAAATAGTGCATAGAGTTCCCCTGTATCCTTCATGCAGCTTCCTCCAATGATCATTACACTACCATTGTACATTGTCCTTACCAGGAAAATGGTATGGCTACAGTACTTTTTAACTGAGTTACAGAGCTTATTTGGGTTTTACCAGTTTTTTCATGCATTTTTTTTTTTTTTGTGTGTGTGTGTGTAGTTCTATGATATTTTATCACGTGTGGACTGAGTAACCATCACCACAATCAGGATACAGAACTTTTCCATCACTACAGGCAAACTCCGTCACATTACCCCCTAATAATCGCTTCCTCCCCAACCATAACCCCGGGCAACCACTGATCTGTTCCCTGTCCCTATCATTTTGTCACTTTGAGAATGCTGTATCGGTGGAATCGTGCAGTTTATAAGCCTTTGAGATTGCCTTTTCCCGCTCAGCATAATGCCCATGGGTATCTTCTGCTTGCATGTACTCATGATCCTAAATTTTTGGATGGTTTTATACTTTCATCTTGAACGATGTGATAAGACCTCCTCAGTGCATTCAGTTACATAAAAAACCCACAGATTTAAGGGTAGAAGAGTGAGTCATACCCCTACAGCCAGTACATGGAGCACTGGTGGCCTGAGCTGGGTGACCCCACAGAGAGTGTCCTGGTGGAGTTCCCCTGGGCTCTGGGACTGTGAATGGGATGCATTTGAATATGTGACTTTCTCTTCTAATCATCTCTGTGCTTTCAAAGACTAACATTTTTCATAGCCTGAAGATTTCAGCATTTTCAAAAGGCAGGCATAAAAATCAAGAGTAATTAAACTTGTCAAGTGGTTTTTTCAGGGAAGCATTTTAGTGGGGACAATGGGCTGTCATATTTGTGACTCTCTCCATGGTATACGCCTTCAAAGGATGTCTGTATACTGTGACTGTCTGATCTGGAAAAAAGCTGTACAAAGTCGGGTTCCAGTCAGCCTTTGTTCAACTCAGAAGTGATTAGCCACAGAGTGAAAATATCCACAGTGATTTGGCAAATATTAATATTGCTGCTGAGCATTTCTGCTGTAAATGAAAAAGGAAAGGATGTAAAAATTGAGGATTACATGGAAAAGAGAGCTGCTCATGTTTAAGGAATGTAAAAGCTTATCTATTTACAGCATTGCACTATATGAGGAATTTGGCTTTTTTCTACCTTTTGAGAAATCTGGGAAGTCTAATGGAATGAAAATTTTCTAAAGTCTTCTTAAAAAGTACAAATATATTGGCTAAAAATCAGCCAATTTGTTTCAGAGGTTAAGTAAGGTAAAACTCAAGACATTTTATAAATATGATCAAACACATATGTATGGCTGGGATCTGGTAATACAGTTATTTTTTAAAATCAAAAATTTATTGAATGTCTACCTTGTGCAAATACCTCTCTGATAGGCATCCAACAAATATTTGTTGAATAAATGTTGAATAAATGTACAAGGACAATTTAACAAGAATGTAACCAGATGTCTTAGATTCTTAAATGAAACAAATGATGCAAACTTCAGGATGACACAGAAGTCCCTAAAGAATCTGTTATTATCTCCTTACTTAACTACAATGTTACCTTTATGAACAAGAGCTTTGTATTGTGTTTAAATCAATTCTGAGAAATGAGTAGTAAATATTGTGGTTGAGGTATTATGTATCCACTGGAAACCACTTTCCATATTTTCTCACCAGAGAAAACAGTGTTACTCTTCTTCATTAATTTTCCCAGTTTAGGCTGTAATATAGTAACGCCAGTGCTAATATTAATCCTATTCCTTATACTAACACTAATGCTAAGCAACCATCTTTCTGAGCCTTTGTTAAGTACCAGGCTCTGTGCTAAGCATGTCACAAGCGTGATGCTGTTTAATCTGCACCACCACCTTATGAAGCTATTAACAATGTCCTTATAAATGAGGAAGCTAAGGCTCAGAGCACCTCAGTGGTTTTCTTAAGGTCACGGTGGTAAAACCAGGGTTTGAACACGGGTGGTTGCCTTCAAGTGGGAGCTCATAATCTCCTCTACTCTTTCCACTCTGTTTTGTTTCTATCTATTCATTAAAGCCAAGGTGGATGGCATTTGAAGCGGGCCTCACTGGATTTACTATGGCTCCTTGGAAACAATAATAACTGCCTTCTTTTCTTCAAAGATTTCCAGATTCAGACTCCTTCCTTGATCCATCTAAATTAGTGAACATGGTTGTGCATAAAAGAAAATTTACACACCAAGCAAATATGTAGGCAGGTGAGATGGAGAAGTGGGAGGCTTCAGGAGACAAGTGGTTACATTGACATCAGCTTGCGGTTACCAATTGGCACAGCCTAGGGAGATGGGACAAGGTGGGGACCTTGTGAATTCTGGGCATGCATACTGAGAGAACCTGGGCTGTTTATAGTCACGTGGCTCCGTGCTTTGTGCAAGCACCACGGCCTTGACCGCATCTGGGTGTGCTCTGCCCACAGCCCCATGGGATGCAGAGGACCAGTGGCCCGTAGCAGGGCAGCAGTGAAGCCCAGCTTCTGCTCTTGGTACCCGCTGATGAAGGAGTTACGTCCTTCCAACCTCAGCTTCAATTCCACTCTGTGTGGGAGGATTTCCCTGATTCCCACAGACCAGGGTGGGTTTCCCTTGCTGGATGCTCCCAAGGTGCCCTGCTCCTCTCATACTCTGTTGTAATTGCTTTTTAAACAATTTATCTTGACTGGAAGCTCCAGGAGGGCAAGGAGAGGATGTACTGTGCACTGCTTTGTCCCCAGGCCTGAAAGAGGGCCCAGCACACAGTGGCTGCTCAGTAAATACTCATTAAATAATTTGTCACGTTTTAACAAGCGAGGGAAGAAAGAAATGATCTGGGGACCTGCCAGGAGAGGAATGAGTGAAGCCCGGAGTTTTCCTCACTGTCTGAATTTGAGCATGTTGGGGATGCAGGACTCCTGATTTGGTTCCCTCAGACCCTAACTCTTTCTTTTTGTTGACTTGTCTGTTTTTCTCTTTTTTCTGTTCCTTGCGGACCTCTTGCTCCCTCATTTATGTCCTCTCACCCTTCCTTCTCTCTGCCACTTTAGTTTGGTTTTGTCTGTCTATTTCTCTGAAATTCTTTTTCTGGAGGAAAAGACACATATTGATAGTTTGAGAAATTGATAAGGGTAAAAAATATTGTTCTTAATAACTTAGGGACAACTAACAGAAGAATAAAAATAGAATGTATAACTTTGTAACCAGCAGAAGAAAATTCCACCCACTCAACAGGATACAGGAAAGCAAGAAAAAAAAAAAAAAAGAAGGCATGGAAAATTGAAAACATAAAAAAGGCAGAAATAAATATTAATATAAGAGGAATTATAATAAATTTAAATAATTTAAACTCATCAATCAAAATATAATGACTCTATTTAAATTAAAAAGATAAAAATCAAGCAATATATTGCCTACAAGATACATACTAAAAACAAAAATATATAAAAAGAATAAATAGGAAAAGATTTACCAAAAATAAGCCAAGTTAGAAATTTCAACATCAAAGAAATAGTAATTTAAGCCATAAAGGACTAAAAGGGGAAAATGAAGATATATTAGTAAAACAAATAATATATCAAGAAATACAGGGGCTGGCCCAGTGGCATAGCAGTTAAGTTCTTGCTCTCCACTTCTGTGGCCCAGGTTCATTGGTTCCTGTGTAGGCACAGACCTAGCACCACTTAAGCCATGCTGTGGCAGCTGTCCCACATATAAAGTAGAGAAAGATGTATGTTAGCTCAGGGCTAATCTTCCTCAAAAAGAAAAAAAGAAGAAATACAATGATCATGAACATGGATGCCCCTGACAATATTATGAAACACATAGTGCAACAACTGACAGATCTGGGATGAGAAATAATAAATCAAAAATCATAGTTGAAGAATTTAATATACCCTCTTAAAAACTACTGGTTGAAACATACAAAAATAAGCAAAGATATAGAAGATTATAGTAATATATCTCCAGGACACAAAATGCTTTCTTTTCAAATACACATGGAACAAACACAAACAAATTATGTGCAAGGCCACAAAAGAAGCTTTAGTAAATTTTTAAAAGTCAACATCTTATACACAACAAAATGTTCCTGAACATGATGCAATTAAATTGAAATTTAAAATCTTATATGTCTAGAAATTTTTAAAATACTACCAAATATCATTGGACTATAAAAGAAATCAAGGAGAGGCTATTAAATACTTACAGGTGAATGGCAGTGAAAGCACCAGAAATCACATTTTGTTGATCATATTCAAAGCAGTGCTCAGAGGTAAATTCATAGCTTTCAATAGAGCAGGAATTAAGAAAGAATACAAACACGAGAGTTAAGCTTTCAACTTACAAAGTTCAAAAGAAACAGAGTAAACCCAAATAAACAAGAAGGAAGGTCATAAATAAGAATACAGACAGAGATCAATAAATCTGGAGAATAAAAACAAATAGGAAATTAATAAAACTGAAAGTGTTCTTTAGAAAGACTAATAAATAGATAAACCTCTGGCAAGACTTACAGGAGAGGGAAAAGAGAGAGGAAATGTGAATAAACAAAATGTGAGTGAGAGGATGTATGTAGAGATACACACTAACAAATTGGATACTAGCTGAACTGGAGAAAGGTCTGGAAAAGTGTAAAAATGCTAAAAGTTGTTCAAGATCTTAGAACTATAACTCTTAATGGAACTGAAACGGAATCATCATAACCCTTTCAAAAAAAGCCCCAGCTCCAGACAGTTTTACAGCTGTGTTCAATAATGCTTTCAAGGAAGAGAGAATCCCAATCTTATAAAGTCGTTACAGAAAAATAGAAATAGAGGGAAAACTGTTCACATAATTTTATCAAGTTAGTGCAACCTTGATCCTAAAACTAGGTGAAAACAATTCAGGAAAAGAAAATTATAGCCCAATTTCACTATGAACATAGATGTGAAAATCCTAAATATAGCTAATCAAATCTAAAGGTTTATTTTTTCAAACACATACAGTCCGATTGAGTTTATCCAAGGAATTTAAGAAAGTTTAAACAGAAAATCTATCAATGTGATTCAATACATTAATGGATTAAAGGAAAAAAATCTCATGATCACATCAGTAGATGCAAATGAAGCATTTCATCAAGTTCAACATCTATTCATCATTTAAAAAAATACTATGAGAAAACCAGAATAACAGGAAAATTTCCAATCTTAACAAAGCCTATTTATTAAAAATGTATTTTTTAAAATGTTATTTCTTATGGCATCATTTAGGAAGGAGCAGTTTGAGAAGCCCATGTTCCTCTTTAAGAGAATGGACAAGAAAATGTAGTCTATACACCTGCTTAAAAAAAACCCTACAAAGTAGTTGTCAAAAATAGACTAGATTTACACATAGTAATGCAAATAGGGCTTAACACGGAAATGAGTAAAGAAGAATAAAATTTATAGGATTTTGAATTATAAAAACAAACATGTATAGAACAATACTACATATTTTTCATGGATACCAGGAAATCTAGTGGCATTAATAAATACATTAGAGAGAATGTCTATGGGCAGGAAGAATATGTATGAAAATAGGAGACTTGGGGAAATAATGAAAAATAGCCAATCCAGAGCAGAGCCCTGCATGGGCCAAGGAAGGCTGAGTGCATTGAACTGAGCAACAGGGTTCCCTCAACTCTGTGCCCTGAGGACCAAAAGAAAAACGTGCTCCTGTCTATGAATGTGGTAACCTGGGTGCACCCCAGTATATCTTGAGGTGTATCTAACTTTTCTCCTGGCCGTCTCAGGCTTGGAGTCACAGATCTTGCTCCTTTATAGCTCCCCACTATGTTTCCAAGCCCACGACTCTCCTCCAAGCTGTGCCAGCACTCCACGCCGCATGCAGGCACTGCCCAAGGTGCCCAGGGGGCCTCTCCTGGAGGTTTAGAGCGATGGAGAGACAAGGGAGGGTGAGGGTGGTCAAAGCACAGCGCTGTAAACTTAACCAAACTTGCACAGCCAACAGTCTAGTAATAAGCATCTCAAACTTATTAAGTGTCCAAAACTGACTTCTGGATTTCTCCGTCCACTGCTTTCAACTTGTGTCTAATCTCTCCATCTCAGTAAATGACTCTTCTCTTTCACTCATACCCCTTGACCACTCCACCATTGATGCTTATCAACTTTGAATGTAAACTATAACCTGACTCCAACCACAATTAAATCGTCACTCTAGTCCAAGCCAACATATCTGTCACCTGAACTGCTGTAGCCTCCTAGCTGGCCTTCCTTCTTCTATTCTTGTCACCTACAGTCCATTCTATATCCAGCAACCACAATGATCTTTTTTTTTTTTTAGGAAGATTAGCCCTGAGCTGACATCTACTGCCAATCCTCCTCTTTTTGCTGAGGAAGATTGGCCTGAGCTAACATCCGTGCCCATCTTCCTCTACTTTATATGTGGGACGCCTGCCACAGTGTGACTCAATAAGTGGCGTGTACGTCCGCGCCTGGAACTGAACTCACAAACCCTGGGCTGCCTAAGCAGAGCACGCAAACTTAACTGCTACGCCATGGGGCTGGCCCCCACAATGATCTTTTAAAGACATAAATCAAATAAAGTCACACTCCTACTCTAAAACTTTCCATGGCATCTAATCATACTCAGATTAAAGTGCCAACTCCTTGTCATGATCCATGAGTCCCTACATGGTCTAGCCGTGGCACTCCCTGTGGCTGCAATTCCCACCACACTGCCTTGATCACTCTACTAGCCACAGCCTTCTCTTTGCTGCTTGAGGACACCAAGGCTGCTCTCACCTCTGGCCCTTTTCACTTCGTGCCCCCTCTGCCTGGAATGCTCTAGCAGCTGCTATTGGTGTCTTGTCCATATCCCCTTGGGCCTCCACACTTCTGTGCACACAGCCAGAATTCCACCTGCCGACAGCTTTATCTCCTTGCCTGGGTACTTTCTTTCGTGAGAACCTCCTCTGCCTGTGCAAATGGCCAATCAGGAGAGCCAGAGAATGAATGCCCCGAAGCGGCCCTCCACCGACAAGATGGGAGCAGGTGTGGAACTACCCCAGCTCCCTCAGCCCTGTGCGTGGGAAGGAGATGCAGGGGCATGTGTGTCATGCTGGATCCCGGAGGTCCCCGGCAGGATTAGGCTCCATCTGCCCATACTGGTAACTGGCTTGATGCCACTCTCCTTAGAGGCTGCCTGCTCTTCTCTGCTTCAATTTCCCACTCCCCAAACGGGCCTTCTGGGGATCACCTCTTAAATAAATTGCCTGCACACGAATCTTTGTCTCCATTCTGCTTCTGGAAGAACCCAAACTAAGACACCGCCAACCCCAACAGGTGTCAACTGGAGCATCACCTCCTGGAGCAGCAGCAGCACACAGGGTCAGAGAGGGGATCCTGGGGTCAAACCCCTGGGAGTAAAAGCCTGGCTCCACTGCTCACTCGCTTTGTGAACTTGGGCTCTTGTGCTCAGTTTTCTCATCTGTGAAACGAGAAGTAATAATAGGAATGGGGCCAAGAGCTATTTTAGTTGGGGTCTTCAGGGATAACAAGGTAACACTTACTGAATGCTCCCTGCATGCTATGTTCTAAGTGAACCATATTCACTAATGCATTTAATCCTCGTGGCAACACCAGTATATCTGGTGTTATACTCCATTCTGTTTGCTCATTCTTTGCTTTCTGTCTCCCTCGATAGGACCCTTGATCCATGAGCACGGGGACTCACTCTGTAGTTCCCCACTGTATGCCAAGCTCCTGACATGGGCCTGGCTCATGGCTGATACTGAAGGCACATTTATTCAGTAAATGACTCTTAATCAACTCTTTCTTAGAAGGCCCTTGAAGCGTTGCCCCACTGTATACCCTCCACTGGCCAATAAGATGGCACAGTCTGAGAACTGCTGCTGAAAGCATAGTGTGTGTTGGGGGGCAGGGGAGGGTATTGCTGGTTTTGGAGCAGGGAAGTGACTTGATTCAGTGTTGTGCTTCCAGAAGCTCTCTTTGGCAGTAGGTGTGGATGGACTGGGGTCATTAGAGGCTGGAGGCAGGAGTCCTGTTGGAGGCTCTGACTTAACCTAAGGTAGAGGAGAGGTGAAGAGATGAGTAGGGCAGAGATCCTCATCTCTGGGAATTGTGGGCAGAAGAGGAGGGCCTGATATGTGAGGGAGGAAAGAAGAGAGAGTCTGAGGTCTGGAGCCTCGTTCCAGACTAGATAGAGAGTCAAACGAAGCACAGGAAGAAGTAGGTGGGGGGAAGACGTTGAATCTGGTTTGAACTGTGTTGGGTTGGAGGGTCACTTGTGGGAGGACAGATGTTGGTGCCCAGTTAGAGGTACTGGTCTGCAGCCTAGACCAGAGGTAAGGCCTGGAGACATAACTTTGTGGATATGTCACGGCTTGGAGAAGGTTGAAGCAATGGAAGGGGAGGTGGTGACCAACTTCTATCCAAAGAGAACCTCAAGCAATACCAGGGGCCCTCGGAACATCTAGATGGAGCCAGGGCAGCCCTGAGGCCTGTGTTCCCCTGGGAAGGGCCCAAACTCCCGGATTCCTGCAGATTCCTTTGCTCTTGCACCAGGAGCTCTCCATCAAGGATGTTTGCCGTTTTTCTCCTCTTTCCTCTCCCTTGCCTGGTATCCCCATGGCTCTGTACTCAGCCTTGGAGGACTGAGGCCAGGTTAGGAGACATGCCTTCCACATGACCAGCACCATCAGCAGAATTCCAGAAGAAAAGAGCAGGAAGACTTCACCCGGAGACACCAAGGAACGGATCTTGGAAAACCACAGGGAATGCAGGCAGTGATGATTTGCGGTCCAGAGCAGTCCAGAGACAGGTAAGATCACCAACTGACTCCATGCTAGTGCACGAGGACTGTCCCAGGGTTTGGAGGGTGATTAAGAACATGGGCTCTGGAGTCCGACCACCTGGGCTTAGCACCCCTGTATTGTAGGCTAGTGGCTTCAGCAGGTTGTGTAACTTCTCTGAGGCTCAGAGTTCTAGGACATACAAAGAGCAAACAAGTCATATTTCTCACTTCAGAGGGTTGTGGTGAGGCTTAAGTAAGATAATCTACGTAAAAGACCCAGGATAAGTGCCCAGTACATAATAAGTCTCAGTAAACGGCGGCGGCTGTTAGGATTATCATACGCTCCAGTTCCCCTTTCGCTCATGGGGAAGGTGAGCCTAGAGGAAGGGAACAGGTTCGCGTAAGGCCACTGGCCTGTGAGAGGCAGAGCTGGAGCTGTTAGGGATTGCTTCAAATACACATTCAGTTCATTGTTGCCGGATGTTTGCCTAGAAATAAGCAAATTTAGGGCCCCGGGAATCTTCTTCCTGCTCAGCACAAGACCGTTTTTTAGCAAGTACGGAAGCTGATAAGAAAAGGTTGAATGAATGAAGGAAGGAAGGAAGGAATAAACAAAGGAATAATGGGCCTCCTGTTATGGCTTATCAGTGCTGACCTTTCATTTCACACTGCAAATCGCTGGAATTGCATGTGAAAAGCAGCGTGGGGCAGGCTCTCATTAGCTGGCACATGTGCGTGTGTGTGCGCGCGTGTGTGCGTGTGTGTGTGTGTGTGCGGAGATTAACATAGGACTAAATCACAGATGTTTAATCTTCCTGGTCCCTGACAGGCCAGTTAAGCAGAAGTTATCAGAGACATAATTTAACTTGCACTTCTTCTTCGGCTTCCATCCATCTCAGCATGGACAGTGGCGGACTGCAAAGTGCCTCATGAATTAGTAACGAGACATCAGCTTATCCAGCCTTTACTGCTAGATTGACTTCCTTTGAAGATTTGGCCACAATAAACAGCAAAGAACTCATTTCCTGCCCGAGATGCAGAACAGCTAATCCTCAGCAGGAGAGAGAAGATTCTAGGCAGGGGCCTGGGTTGGAGGAGGGAGGGACACTTGCCTGAGGAGAAGATTTCCATAGTCAGTGTTCAAACAGGGATATCTCCTTGTGACCCAAAGAGTCTGGAGTTCTCTGGAGGCCTCCGACTTGGCTGGGGTACCTTGTGGTGTGAGCTTCATCTCAGAAAGTTTGTCTACTGAGGAGACGAGGCTTCAGGGACAAAACGCTGTACCAACTACATAAGTCTGCACGTCAAGATGATGACATGTTTGAAGTGGAGGGGATTTTAGAATTCCTTTCCCGCCCTTCTCCTGGCTTTCCCACCCATAGAAGGAGGAGGCTGAGCTACATCATTGCTAAGGGCCCTTCTTGCACCAACAACCTACAACCTGAGTCAACACGCATGTGCTCTGGGGTATGATGGGCATGTGTGGGTGTGCGTCTTGTTTGTCTGAAGCCTAAGGCAGCATTACCTAATGCTCACAGGGAATGAGCACGTGTAGAGAGGGTAATTTCTAGGTATGAACCCACTCCTGGAATGGACATAGGATCTAAGATTGTGCATAATTCTATAATCAAAGCAAAACCCCTAAAAGACAGGATATGGGAAAGGTGCCCGTTGTCGCCATGATAACTGGGCACTTTTCCTAATTGGTCCTGTCTTTGTCACATTTGTGTTTATTTAACACATCTATCAGAAGAGTGTCTGGACATCAATGTCAATCAGAACAAGTGAAGGTCCCCTTTTCTAATTTTAAAAAGTCAGCGCTGAGTCCCTTTCTCTGCCCAGCAGAATCTCTGAGGCCAGAAGAACTAATGAGCGTCCCACGACTCAGGAGGCAGCTGCGCTTAGCTTCGTCCAGGCTTAGAATTGTGCTGGGCCCACCATGGGTGGCTGATGAATGCCTACTTTATTGAGTTTTTACGTGACCCCTCTTTTGGGGAGTCAGCCCAGAAAGAGACAGTTCCTCCTGGAAAGATTGATACTGACACCGTTAGTCAGAGGACACCCCTGTTGCCCCGTAGCTGTACTTGGGACCACCCATTATTAAACCAGGCAGCCATTCAGTACTGGCCCTTAGGTGCTGAACTGAATCGGAATGTTTGCCCTGGTACAATTTGGCCTCAGACTTTCCAAATCTTATTTCTGCTTCTTAATTTCCATTTGTCACCTCTGTTCTCATGCTTTTAGCTACAATTCATTAGCATGTCCCTAATTCTAGAATTACCTTTCTTCCTTTCATAGTTATTGCTGCTGAGTTCTTGTGAGTTGGGAAATCAGATCATCAACCATGTTAGAATTGGGCATAGCCTTAAAATAAGAGATTAAATAAACCCTAAGGAGGGTGGAGTGAGGCTGGAGTGAATGGGTTTCTGATGAGAAATATGCATAAATCTTTGGCTAATGGCACGAGACCTTGCAGGCATCTTTGCCTTCTTCTTGTTTCTGAGTCGTGTGCTATATCCTGCCAAATAACCTGTGGATTTGGGACACAATTCTTCAGATACCTTCTCCAGAAAGATTGCTATCTAGGATTTCAGTACAAGACTTCAGAATTGTCTGGCAGGC
Source organism: Equus quagga (assembly GCF_021613505.1). NCBI lineage: Eukaryota > Metazoa > Chordata > Mammalia > Perissodactyla > Equidae > Equus > Equus quagga. Next base: position 83,916,963 of record NC_060273.1, read on the forward strand.
CCTGTGTGGGCTCCATCACTGCAGGTTTCTTTATCTCTGCTCCCTGGAAGGCAGGTGAGTAATTCAGGAAGGTTTAGACCACGGGGACATGCTATCCTTTTATAGGGTGACTTTCTCATAATCCGTTTTGGAGGGGGCTTTGGGTGGGGTAGTCAATTTACAGAACTCAATATACTGAGGTGACATTGACCTAAAACAAAATATGCTTGGTAAGCAGTGGATTGTTCAGGTTTTAAGGATATATCTCTCTATCATTGCCTCTCCCATACCTTCTTCTGGTGCCTCCAGCAGGGTCAAGATCATGTTGAGTGGTTGGTAGAGCCAACTGGGTGAGGTGTAGACATTATGAAATTAGATCCCAATCAATGGAATCCTCAATTTACAGTGGACTCGATGTAGCATGGGAGACAGGAAAAATATCTCTTTCAGAAGATCCCACTCGCTCCTTCCGCTGGCTATCTCTGTGCACTGCTGTGTTGTGTACAGTATTAGGGGGTTTAGTCTAGGTGATCAACAGTCCTAGCACCAGCTTTGCAGAAGCCAGGTTGCTTCTCCTTGGATCCTTACAACAGAACCCGGTATAGCTTTCTGCATCTCCAAAGACTTGCTGATATTCTAAAGGAAGTGGGAGGACATTTCCCAGTTTCATCCCCCTCCTGTTGTCTTCCTCACCCCCCCTCATCTTCTCATCTCAGTGAATGGCACCACATCCACCTAGTTGTTCAAGCCTAAAATCGCGGTGTCATCTCTAACTGACGTCCTTCTCTCATACCCCATATCCACCAATTCTTGACAGTTCTATCTCCAAAATATGCCTTCAATCCGTCTTTTCTCCATCTCTAAGGGATCACCCTAGTCCGTGTTCACTGCTCGCCCGGAAGACTGCAAAGTCTACTAACTGGTCTCCCTACTCTCCCTTGATGCCCTCCGAGATGTTCCCCACCAGTAACCAGACAGATTGACATAAAACCTCAAGTGGCTCACAGCATCCCGCTGCTCTCAACTATAAGAAGCTTTTTCATCACAGAATTAAACCCCAAGACCTTACCACGGCCCATAAGCCCTGTAGGTGCTGGCCTTTCTTACCCCTCTGACCTCATTCCAACTATACTGGACGTTGTGTTTCCAGAACATGCTAGTATGTTTCCCACCTCGGGGCCTTTTACTTGTCTCTTCTGCCTGGACACTTCCCTGAGAGCTTCCTATGGCTGGTTCTCCCTCATCCTTCAAGTCTAAGCTCAGAGGTCATCTCCTCAAGATGCTTGCTCTGACTCCCAATCTAAACAAGGCACTCCTCTGCATTTCTCTCAGTACATCACTGCGCTCATCAATGCAATTGTTTGTAGATATATATCTTACTCACTTTTTCACTATCCCTTTGCTTCCCTAGACTGGCTACCCTAGGAAGGTAGGGACCGAGTGTGTCTTATCACCGTTGCATCCCCATACCTAGTGTATTAGTTTCCTAAGGCTGCAGTAACACAGAACCACAGACTGGGTGGCTTAAAGCAACAGAAACGTATCTTTCATGGTCTGGAGGCCCCAAGTCCCAAATAAAGGTGTTGGCAGGGCCATGCTCTAGGGGAGGATCCTTCCTTGCTCTCTCAGCTCCTGGTAGCTCCAGATGCTCCTTGGCTTGTGGCTGCATCACCCCAATCTCTGCCTCCATGGCTACACTGCTTTCTCCTCTTCCGTCTGTCAAATCTTCCTCTCCCTCACTCTTCTCAGGACACTTATCATTGGATTTTGGGCCCACGCAGATCATTCAGGATAAACTGCCCCCCTCAGAATCCTGAGGTACATCTTTTGTCACATAAGGTCGTATTCACAGGTCCTGGGGATGAGGACATGAACATATTTTTTGGGGGGTCCACTAATCAGCTCACTGTATCTGGTAGGCACCTGACAGGTGCTCTCAAGCACTTGTTGAATGAATGAATGAGTCATAACAACCAGGGCTTCTGTGATCAGAGATACCAGCCAGCTTGCCTCAGTGACCCTCACCCTTGATTACAAATATTTGCCTTCAGGTGTCTTTTCAAGTAGGTGCCAGGCATGCTGTACTAGCACTTGCCTACACACCCAAGGTGTCTACTTTACCTGTTATCCTAGCACCATGGGTATCTCTCAGGGCTTCTCTTCCTTCAGCATCAATAGATGAGGTGTATACTCAGAGACCCTCTGCATCCCTCACCGGCGAGGAAAGAGCAGACTCCCCAAAGTAGAAGGATGGCAGAAGTGTCAGATAGAATCTTGAAAGGATATAGGATTCATCCAGCTGGGTCAAATGAAGAAGGTTTTTTTTTTTTTTTTTTTTTGATGAGGAAGATTTGCCCTAAACCAACATCTATGCCAATCTTCTCTATTTTGTATGTGGGCTGCCACCACAGCATGGCCGCCGAGTGGTGTAGGTCCACATCTGGAGCCAAACCCGGGCCACCAAAGCAGAGTGTGCGGAGCTTGATGACCAGGCACAGGGCCACCCTACGAATGAAGAGGTTTTACTGAGAAGATGACTTGTAACGGTGTGGGAAGGGTGAAGGGAACAAACGAGGGATGGGAGGACCCCAGTAGGAAGGTGTTACCACCCTTAGGACCACAGGGATGGGGAGGAAACGATGTTAGCAGAGCCCCATGAGGGCTAAGCTGTGGAGGAGGGCTGTCTGGCAGAAGCTATCGTCGGAGAGAGAGTCGCTGTCAAAGCAGGGAGTGGGGAGAGAAAGAAATACCCAACCCGTCTCTCCTTCCATCCTCTGATCTACTGGTGCTTCCACTGGGCAGAACCCAACCACAGCCAGAGGAAAAGGGAGCTTGTAGGTGCTGCCCATAGACCATAGCCGTCAGCCTCCAGGGCACAGAACTAGGAAGAAGACAGGGCAGGGGTCTGAGAAGAGGATCATGGAGAACGACCAGCAGGGCAGTGTGTAAGCAATGACTCCATTTGAAGGATCAGAGAGGCAGGAGGCCGAAGGGGCTGTCACTGGTTTAAATAAGTGAACAATAAGTAAGAAACTTAGGGTTGGTTTCTCCCTCCCTCCCTCCTCCACGTCGCCACCCCTCCATGGAAGCAGAGAGATGCCTCAGTGGTTTCTCTGCATCCGCTTTCTAACAGTTGCAATACTGTTGTCACTTTGAGGGTTGGGGACGCAAAGAGCCCAGCCACTGGGCCACGTTTGCAAAGGCTCTGGAGAAGGAAGACGCTGAACCAACGGCAGAGGGAGGAGAGACTTGTGGAGAGCAGGGGCCGGAGTCTGCCAAGAGATTACCAGGGGCCAGGGAGAGGATCAGCAAGAACTTTCATTCCCCTGCGGCTCTCACGGGTCGGTCCCTGCCCCTGCCAGAGGGTTAGAAAGAAAAAGGAAACTTGAGCTTTCTACTTGCAGTTGGAATGAAAGAAAGGAGGAGACTGGAATGGTCTTTCTCAGCACAGCTGCACGCTTGAACGCTAGCGACCAGGGGTGCTGCTCCAGCTGAAAGCACAGATTACACCTCCCCCCTGGACACCCCATATCCGAGCTGAGTGAACCCTCTTTTCTCCTGGCAAAGCACATCCCTGTGGCCCTGGGAAGGACACCTTTTACAAAGCATAACACCTTTGCCCTTTTCCCACCATCCTTTTATTTTGATAACCACTTGAATTTAGGAAAATTTCTTTCATTTATCAGAAGAATAAAATAAGCATTACAAGTGTTAGAAAGGGTGAGTTGGCTCCCTGTGAAGCACTAAAATAAGAATAGCTTCGTTCCGTCCTTGGGTCTTCTCTGCATGCTGTTTTGTGCCTTCCTGAGTTGCCGCCAGGCTCTCCCCTCCCTCCTTGTACACATGGGCAGTGCGGGCTTCACTGCTGTCTCTCTGATCCTTGTGAGCTCTGTGGCCGATGCCGCCTTTGGGGCAGGGGCTCACATTATTGACAGGACAATCAATTAGTCTGGTTCATGCTGTACTACATTGTGGGGCAGTTTCTCTTAAGACAGGGCTTAGTTTTTGTGTCTCTTGACAGCTCTGTGGGAGGAACACCTATCTGGCGGGCGACCTGCTCTGCCCTGGGTTGCGGGTTGAGCCCTTTGCTCACTGTGAAGAACTCCAGAGGGCCACCGTGACAATGCGTGCCAACCCCTCATTTTAGGGATCAAGACATAAGGCCCAGAGGGGAGGCATGGCAGGCACGAGACCACGCATCATCCGAAGGAGGGTCGGGGGAGGACAGAGGTCTCCTGTGGCCCAGGGTCTGGGACTCACCCCTCCACAGTGGCTGGAGGTCTTGAAAAGTTCTCAAGACTGATCATTCTTTTTCTTCACCATGGAAATACCTTTCAGGTTTTTGATGATTATAATAGCAAGTAAAACTTGCTCATTGTAAAATTTCAAATAATTCAGGGCTGTGTGAAATAGCAAGTGAAATTCCTTTAATATCTCAACCCACAGAGCTAACAACTTTTCAGCATTTGCAGGGTATACTCCAGAGTTTTCAATGTCTGCAGCACAAACATCCATATGCATATTTTAAAACTGAGGTCCACCCATGCCCACTTTCCGGTAACCTACTTATTTTACTTTAGAATATATGGATAGTCTCCTGCTTTCACACATAATACATTTTTGAAAAGATGTGCAGAAGTTAAATATGCAAAAGTGAATAATCGACATACATTTCCTAAGGTGATTGTGATCTCAGAGAGAGAAATTATTCTGGCATCTCCTTCACATTCTCGCCATTTGTTTTTCTACTTTGCAGGTGAGCACAATGTCCACAGCTTAAGTCCGATGAGTAGCAAATCAAGGCTAAAGACTTTCTCTTTGCAGGCCCCAGTGATTTCTGTGTTTCAATTTTATTAAGCATCTGAGACCTTGTCTTCTTGTTGTAAACATCAACATTCTAATTTCTCTTTTTATTATTCATTTTAATAAAACAAAAGGGAATGATGCAATCAAATATTCAGGGATAATTGTACAAACCAGCCCAGCCACACTCCTGAAGCTGGATGGGTGGCTGCAGGCAGTGCTACCCTGCAGAACTCACATACGCATCCTTCTGCTGAGTTCCAAAGGTCCACATCTGGCAGTTGAGTGGCGGCTTCAAGTCTCTCCATGTGTGGCGTGCGTTAGTGTGGGTTATTCAAAAGTTCAAATGAGAAGGTCAAGGATACCTGTATTGTGGATGTCTTTCCAGGCATTGGAGGCTGACTCAGCCCCTTAAGAGGAAAAGGAGCTTACTAAAATGAGACGGGGCAGCTCACGGAGGGGCTGGGTGCCAGAGAACTAGGTTTGGAGCTCTGCTTTGAGGAGTAGTAGCCAAACCCATGCTGTAGAGCTGCGCTGATGAGAAAGCGCCCCAGGAAGCCCTGGGTGCTGCGGCTGCCTCTGCTGGGAGCTCCTCTTTGCCGAAACCACTGCTGCCTCCCACCCCGTACCACTTCTGTGTCAGAAACCTGGGCCTTCAAGTCCTAAAGGAGGCAGTCTCCACCACTCTCCTCGCCAGCAAAACACCGCCCTCTCGGAGCCTGCGTCCTCAGCTCCTTTCTGAAGTCTTGTGTGGTGTGTCTCAGTGGTTGAGCCAGGTTACAGACTTGGGTCCTAGCTGCAAAGGAGGCTGGAAGGGGGGATTTCTGACTCTACCTTGAGCAGCGGGGATCATAAGACAGTTAATTTTCCAAATGTTAAAAGGATGTTCAAAAGCTGCTGGGAATGCAGGAAAAAAAAAGTCCCCTATAAGTATAAATGGCTATATGGGTTATTTTAAAGGCTGCATACTATTTCATCTTATGCATATACTATAATTCATTTAGCAAATCCCTTATTAGCATACACTCAAATAATTTCCTTTATTTTTGCTATTAAAAATCATGCTACAATGTACATCTTTCTTCTGTGTGTATATACAAACACATTTATACACAAACATGCAAGTGTATTTGTATACTTTAACTTATTTTTATAGGATTAATTCTTAGGAGTAGAAGTGCTGGTCACAGGACATTTAAAATCTCATATTTTAATATGTATTATAAGGTTGTCTTCCTAAAAGCTTGCTGAAGTGCCTCTCAACAAAGATAGATCATGTTTAAAGGAGTTGTCAAGTTCAGGAAGTTTTAATAATATTCGAGTAATTCAAAAATTGTTAGCCCATTCATGTATCTGTATGGTCGCTTTATTACCCAGAAGATCTGGAATAAATGGAATGGCCCCTTGCCCTACTAAGCCTGATGACAGAAAGTTAACTGTACTTGTAATTCATGGGTCTGTGCACGGATTTTCTAGGCTATCAGTGTGTGCTCTGTGTGGTTGGGTCTTTGTGATCCATTTTTGTGGCTCTCCCATGAGCCTTTAGGAATAGTAGCTCCAAACTATTCAACCAGCCATGGGGCTGCTGCATATGGTTGTCCAGTTATGACTTCACAACTCTGGGAGGTGCTATTTTACAATGTAGTCTATAGAAATTGTGCCCCCTGGAGTTGTGCAGTACATAACCTGCACAATAGTACATAGCACCCCTGCCAAGCAAAGCAAGATGGAGGTCACTTGGAAATCCTTCCAATACTCCTTTTGGACTTTTAATTCATTTGTCTAAGGCCACTGATTATGAAACATTAAGCCCGTTTCCCCTCCACAGCAGCAAGGCAGCTATAGTGACAGCTCTTAAGTACATAAGAAATGCATCTTGAATTCTGTGACATTTTACATTCCCAACTTTGCCCGGCGGCCAATGGTTCCATCTTCCAAGTGACATATTGATTGTACATACACGCAGGGTGACTGTGATTGTGTTCAGTACTTTGAGCTCATCATCTGTTATCCCGTTCTTATTGTCATCCTAGGCCCAGACAGTATCAAATTGGAAGCAATAGTGTAGAAAATTACGAACAAATCTAAAAAGACTACAGCTGTGAAATGAATCAGGCCATGGCTCCACATTTGGTATTTCCCCTGAAGTAAACGCCCTGCTCCTTTCTTCGCCCTGTGAGGAGGTCTCAGAGCCCAGGAGTGTGCCAGGATAATTAGAGCTAAACCCTGACCTCGCTTTAAAGTTGGGTACAAGGTGTCCCTGAGAGCAGCCGAGTCTGCTGTCCCAGAAACCGTGTCACATCTTGGAGGCCATGGGGTGGCTCACACGGCGTGACAGTCAGGAAGCGAGGATTGACACGTGGTGATTGATGTGGCTGCGGATGGCAATTTCACTCTTACAGGGCACCAGGGATTGCCCATTCCCCCAGGTTTTACGAGAGTCTCATTAATCACACCTCTCCAGGTGGATTTGTGACCAAGGGGATAATGAGAGGATGCCATGGCGCTAGTTGGCATGAATGTAGGCGCAGCTCCATCAGGCTGGATAATTTCATGCATCATCAGAGTGAAAAGCCTTAACGAATGGCATGTGGGCAAGGTGCACCTTGTCACCGTGATAACCGTAGGCTCCTCTGTCACTGTACCGTGCCTGTTGTCACTTTTGTGTTTGCTTAACATACCTATGGTGGAGGTAAATGTGGCCCGCATTTTAATGTTAATCAGAACCAGTGCAGATTCTTTCCTCTCGTTCTTAAAAACTCTGTTCTAACTCTTTTTCCTGGCTCACAGTGTCTGTGCAAGGGGACTGGGCCTGGGGAATGTCCTTGTCGCAGGTGCTGAGGCTTCAGAGTCTGTGGGAAAGACCACTGTGGGTGGGGTGGTGGTGGGGTGACCACATCTGTCTCCCCTCCAGGCTCAGCCCTGGGCTGCTAGCACATGAGATGGTAGATGAAAGCTCGTTTGTCTCCCTGGTTGTGGGGGCTCAGAGATGACATAGTAGAAGGGGAAGTCACTCCCCCGAGAAAGGCCTGACTGAAGGCTCCACTCCACGCAGGCTCCACTCCATGCAGGCTCCTCCCTGCCCGCTGCCCTTCCCTGCCCACAATGGTCCTTCCTCGGATGGCCCAAGGGCAGGCGGCCCTTCCCTTCCTCCCCCAGGGATTCTGCCCTGCCTGGACCCTCCTGACTTTATCTAGAGTTCGGGGTTTGCTTCGGAAGCAAGGTGAGCTCTGAGGTCAGGGCGAGGGCCTCTCTCAGGGAAGGGCTGAAGCTGTTTGGAAATCTGCTTGGGAATTCCCACCCGCTCCAGGGCACCCTAGGAGCTTCACATCTTCTCTGTTCAATTGAGGTTGGGAAAGACCTGCTGGGCTGGCCACAGACCCTGCCCTCTCTGAATCTCAGAAACCCCGTTCATGTATTAAATGATCCATTCGACAGATATTTATCGGTCTATTACCACATTGGTCTAGGGATTGTCGACATAACGATGAAGCAAATAGATAAAAGTCCAACCCGCATAGACCTTATATTCTAGTGGGGAGAGATAGACAAAAGCAAAATATAGAGACCATTGAAAGAAAATAGGATGCGTGGGAGAAAAATAAAGCAGGGAGAGGGCAGGCTATGCTGGGACGGGGAGGAGTGAAGGGGAAGTAGGCTGGTCAGGAGAGGCTGGTGGAGAAGCAGAGCCTTGTGCAGGAGGGGTGACCCAGTGGGTGTCTGGGGGAGGTGTCCTCAGGCAGGAGTGTGCCTGGAGTATTCAGGCATTGCAACGAGGCCGAGGCCAGCGTGGCTGCAGCAGGGTGAGGGAGGGTGAGAGAAGGAGGACACAAGTCAGGGAGGCGATGGGCTGATCCTGTAGGACCTTATAGGCCATTGTGACAAGGTGGGCTTTTCCTTGGAGTGAAATGAGAAGTCACTGGGGGAGGATGTCAAGAAGAGGTGTGACATGGCCCAACTGGGATTTAAGAGGATGGCTCTGGCTTCTGGGGTTTTTTTTAACTTTTTATTTTGAAATAATTTTAGATTCACATAAAGTTGCAAAAAATGTACAAGAAGTTCCACGTCCCTCTCACCCAGTCCTTCCCAATGATAACATTTTGCATAACTGTAGTACACAGTCAAAACCAGCAAGGTGACGTTGGTATAATCCACAGATTCAGAGTCACCAGTTTTACAAGCACGTTTTGTGTCTAGTTCTATGCAATTTTATCACCTTTGTGAGCCTCATGTAACCATCACCATATTCAAGATACAGTACAGCTGCATCACAGGCTCCCTCATGCTGCCCCCTTTATAGCCACTCATCCCCCCCACCCCCCATCCCTAATGCCTGGCCACCACTAATCTGTTCTCTATACTTTTGTTAACTCAAGAATATTATATAAATGGAATCACACAGTATGTGACCTTTTGGGATTTTTTTTCTCACTCAGCATAATCCCCTTGGGAACCTTCCAAATTGTTGCATGCATCAACAGTCTATTTCTTTTCCTTTTTATTGCTGAGTTGTATCCGATGGCGTGGATATACCAGAGTTTGTTCAGCCATTTACCCATTGAAGGATATTTGGGTTGTTTCCAGTTTTGACTATTAGGAATATAGCTGCTATAAACATTTGTGTACAGGTTTTTGCATGAACATAAGTTCTCTTTTCTCTGGGATAAATGCCCAGGAGAGCAATTGCTAGGTCATATGGCAAGTACATATTTAGTTTTTAAAAAGTGGCTGTGCCATTTTACATTCCCACCAGCAATGAGTCATCCAGTTTCTCCACATTCTGGTCAGTGTTGGTGTTATCGCTATTTTTTAGTTTACTCATTATCTTAGGTTTGTAGTGATATACAATTGTGGTTTTCCTTTGTTTTTCCTAATGGTTAATGATGTTGAACATCTTTTCATGTTCTTCTTTGCCATCTGTATATCGTCTTCAGTGAAAGCCTCTTCACATCTTTTGCCCATTTTCAAATTGTGTTTTTTTATTGTTGAGTTTTGAGTGTACTTTATATATTGTAGATACAAGTCCTGTGTCAGACATGCGGCTTGCAAATATTTTCTCCCCAGCTTGTCTTTTCATTCTTTTAACAAGGTATTTCTCACTTGAATAATTTTTTTTAATTGAAGTAACATTGGTTTGTAACATTGTATAAATTTCAAGTGCATATATCTTTACACATTCGTATTTTCATGTTCTTTGGAAAATACCCAGAAGTGGAATAGCTGGATCATATGGTAGTTCTATTCTTAATTTTTTGAGGAGTCTCCATACTGTTTTCCATAGTGGCTGCACCAGATCATATTCCCACCAGCAGTGTATGAGGGTTCCCTTTTCTCCACATCTTCTCCAACACTCGTTATTTCTTGTCTTGTTAATTATAGCCATTCTGATGGAAGTGAGGTGATATCTCATTGTAGTTTTGATTTGCATTTCCCTAATAATTAGTGATGTTGAACATCTTTTCACATGCCCGTTGGCCATCTGTACATCTTTGGAGAAGTGTCTGTTCAGATCTTTTGGCCATTTTTTAATTGGGTTGTTTGTTTTCTTGTTGTTGAGATGTATGAATTCTTCATATATTTTGGATACTAACCCCTTATCAGATATATGATTTGCAAACATCTTCTCCCAATTGTTAGGTTGTCTTTTCATTTTGTTAATGGTTTCCTTTGCTGTGGAGAAGCTTTTTAGTCTGATGTAGTCCCATTTGTTTATTTTTTCTTTTGTTTTCTTTGCCTGGTGAGACATGATATTCAAAAAGATGCTGCTAAAACTGATGTTGAAAAGTGTCCTACCTATGTTTTCTTCTAGAAGTTTTATGGTTTCAGGTGTTACATTTGAGTCTTTAATCCATTTTGAGTTAATTTTTGTGCACCGTGTAAGATAATGGTCTACTTTATTCTTTTGCGTGTGGCTGTCCAGTTTTCCCACACCATTATTGAAGAGACTTTCCTTTCTCCATTGTATGTTCTTGGCTCCCTTGTCAAAAACTAGCTGTCCATAGATGTGTGGGTTTATTTCTGGGCTCTGGTTTCTGTTCCATCTGGCTCCTGTTTTGAGAATAGTCCCTAGGGGCAGGGGGAGCAGGAGCTCAGGGATGCCGCTGAGGGTTGATGGTGGCCTGCAACAGTGGTGAGATGGCTATAAAGGTGGCGACAAACTGTCTGATCTTGGATCTATTGGGAAAGTGGAGCTGAAAAGATTTGCTGATAGACTGGATTGGGATATGAGAGAAAGAGAAAAGCCAAGGATGACTCTAAGGTTTAAGACTGAGCAAATGAAAGGCTAGAGCTGCCATTATCTGATCTGAGGAAGACTGAGGGGAGCACTTTGAGAGAGAAAAGTCTGGAATTCAGATTTGCGCCCATTAAGTCTGAGATGCCCGTTAGCTATTCAAGTGGAGGTGCTCAGGGCAGTTGGATACGGAAGTCTGGAGTTCAGGAGAGAGTTCTGGGCTGGAGACACAAGTTTCAGAGTCGTCATCTTACACTAGCAGATACAAGCCATGAAGGGGAAGAGCTCTCCAACATAACGAGTGAGGACAGAAGAAGAGAAGCCAGGACTAGATCCCAGAGCACCCCAACATTTGGAGGTTGGAGATGCAAGTAGGAACCAGCATAGCAGATTGAACAGGAATGGCCGGGTGGGGGGAGAAAGAAACCCAGAAAGGGTGATGTCCTAGAAATCAAGTGGAGGAAGTGTTGCTAAAGCAAGAGAGTGATTGGCTGTGTTCAGTTCTGCTGGTCACTGGACTGCAAATTCATGATGTTGTTCTGTTTATTCTAGGCCTGATCTCCAGCCCTAAACTAGGACCTGGCACATAATAGACACTTAAGAAAAGAAAACTGTTGAATGAATAAGCGAGTCAAGTAAGACGAGGACTGAGAACTTGCCAGTGGATGTGGCAGCTTGGAGGTCGTGGTGACCTTCCAAGAGTAGTCTCAGTGAAAGGGTGAGGACCACAGCCTGTTTGGGGCGGGCTTCCGGGGAGAGGGAGTCCAGGCACAAGGCAGAGAACCGAAAAGTGAGCTTGTGGCTGGAGGAAGTATGGCATCGAGTCCTGTCTGTCCTGTCACATCATTAATGGGGGGCATCTTCCAAGATCCTGGCTTTCATCTTGTCACAGCTGCATTCTCACAGAATAAAGTCCAAACTCCCTTGTCACAATCCAGCTGCCATTCATCTTTGCTTTTTGCTATCCTTCTACATTCCCTTTCATTCCAGCCAAATAATGTAGAGCCCAGCTGTGCCCCTCACCAGCTGTGTAACCATGAGCAAGTCACTTAATGTTTCCGAGCCTCAGTTTCCTCATCTGTATAATAGGGACAATTACAATATTTTCCTCCTTGAATTGTTAAGGGAATTAAGTGTTAGTATTCAGTTGGTGTTCAAAAAATAGCAGTAATTTTTAGTCCTGTTTTTGCTCATTTGCTTGTGCTAGTTCCATATTGCCACAGTCCATCTATTAAAACCCTCTCCAACATCCAATTCAAGGTTGTCCATTCATTTATGCATAGCAATAATATTAATAACAACAGCAAATACTTATGTAGTGCTTGCTCTGTACTAAACAAGTACTTTACATATATGAACTTATTTAATTCTTAAAGCAATTCAAGATGGTAGGTTCGATTATGGTTCCCATTTTGTAGAAAAGGAAATTGAGTGGTTGGATGATGCCTTGTCTCAGTTGCACAGCTAACAGGTGGAAGAGACAGATTGCTTCATTCATTCACCGTTGAGTGAACCTTTATTGAATGTTCACTGTAAGCCAGGCCCTTTGCTGGACACTGGGGGTTAAGAAATGTAAAAGACCCTGTATGTGTCCAGGAGCCCACGGCTGTGGCCTTCCTGACCACTTAGGGCCAACGCACGTCTTTTAAATTCCCACAGCCCATACTTCCCACCCTACTCCTGGAGTGCCCAGGCTGCTGAGTGTTACCCTGATGTGTAAGCCTGTAGACTCCTTGAGGTCAGGCTTCTGTCCTGGGACTACAAGCCTGAATCTTAGTCTTGTCTTGCATACTAGAAGGACTCAGGAAATATTGTCTGAAGCAGCCATTTGTCCTAACACCCTCTCAAGGTTATTTATTCATTCATTCCACACTTATTTATTGAGGGACTATTATGGGCCAGGTGCTGACCTGGGCTCTGGGGATTCAGTGATGGACAAGCCGGAGTCCCTGCCCATGCGATGCCATGCACTATGAGGGACATTGTGCTGCAGGGGTTTACTGTCTCCGTCCTTCACTCAGGGGCATTCATGCTCACAGCAGGAATTCTCTCACCCTTTGACTTAAATTGGAGTCACTTGGATTTTGATGGGGGAAGGAAAAGGAGTGGTGATCTTTTCACGGTTTGTTTTGCAAACTCAGGAAGAAGGAGCCAGGGCCGTTTTAAGGATCTGATAGTGTTCCTCGTCCACACACCTTCCCAAATGCAAACAACAAAGATGCGTCTCTCAGCCTTCCCCAGATTCATTGTGGAAGCAGCTGGCGCACTTGATATCCAGACCCTCACGTAAACAAGGTGCTCTCTGGAGGCCACCCTGTCTTCTCGGAGCATGGGAGTCCCATTGAGTTTTAGTCATCCACTCCCTTGGGGAGTTCTGGTCCTCAGAGTACATCATGCATACGACTCATCATTGAAGCCTCCCAAGGCCACTGAACCCTCACTTCCTAACTGCCTTCACATGCGAAATAGCAGGGCGCTGCTTTCTGCTCCAACTTCGACATAAAGCACAGACAGGATGGCAGTCTGGTGTCTATGGTCTCCTTCCTATGTTTTAAAAAAAAAGACTAAAATGGGCAAGAGATCAATAAAGTGCCAAGCAGAGAAACTATTTGTTCCTTACCCTCCAGCAAACATGCAATAAATAAGAGATCTCATTGTCTGGAGTCTCTTGTTTTTAGAACAATATAAATATATATATAACTGAGCTCTGGGTGAACAAGGCATCCTGGGGGAAATCTGTTTTCAGACTGCTTGCTGTAGAGTATAAGGGTGCTCTCTGGAGAAGGTCAAAGAATGGTGGAGAAATAGAAAATGAGGACCCCTCTCTACAGTTATTTTCTCAGTTAATAGCAAGTCTGACATATCACAAATGTCAGCTGATGTCATCTGCAGCAACGTCTCCCACCTGGCAGCATTCTAGAGGGTTTATATTGCTGCTTTTAAAAATCAATGAGTGGACTTCCACTTCTAGGGAGATAGAGTAGACAGATTCTTTTCCCTATTCATCCCATTAAGTACAATTAGAAACCCTGAACATTATATGTGAACAAACATAAGACTTTGAAAGGTGAAAGGAAAGAGGTAGACCTACTAGGGACTTTAGGACCCAAGGAACATCACAGTGGTGAGTTCCTTGAGTTTTCTTTTTGCCTCATATGCCCCAGACTTAGGACTGAAGAAGCCAGCAACCTTAAAACTCCAACAAGTACAGAAAAAAAAGCCCCCAACAAAAGCCCATTCTCTGTAGCCAAAGGACCAGGAAAGGGATAGCCTAGCAAGACAAAACTTTCGGACAATAACCATTCTACTCTAGGAAAACACCACAGTAAAAACTGTGGTCCAGCCCCTATATACACCAATCAAGTCCAAGTGGAGAGCCCAGATTTCCACACTCACTAGGCTATAACAAGGTGCCCCAGTTCCCTACCAGAGTGGTGTCAGAGAAGGTAACGTGGGGAGCCTGGACTTCCACTCCCACCCAGCAAGAACCCCTTCTTTTCCTTGCTGAGGTGGTGTCAGAGGAGTCCTAATGGATTCAGGACTTTCCACCACTGCCTCTCCCTTGGTTTCAAGGCTGCTCTCTCTCCACCTCCTTGACCCGTGGTGTCATTGGAGGCCATACGGTAAGCTGTAAGGAGGTACTCCTATCCGTCTCTGCCAGGGAGGATTCAGTGGAGGCCTAGTAAAGAGGTGGAACTGCCCAGAGGTAACAAGGAGCTCCCATTCCCTTAGGTGTCAATGGAAGCTGAGTAGGGCACTTGCACTTCTACAAGAACTTGGAAGTAACAAGATGGCACCCCCTCCCCATTCTCCTACTGGAGCAATGTCAGAGGAAGCCAGATGAAACAGGTTTTAATAAGATCCAGGTGTGTTAATTAATCTGTGGTAATCATTTCACAAAGTATACTTATGTCAAATCATTGCATTGTACACTTTAAAAATATACTATTTTATTTGTCAATTATATCTCAACAAAACTGAAAAACAAATAAACAAATAAATAAGATCCAGAGTTTCAAAACACAATGTCCAAAATGTCTAGGGTTCATTCAAAAATCGTTCATCATACAAAGACCCAGAAAGATCTCAAACAATAAAAAAAAAATCATGATACCAACACTGAGACAACAGAGATGTTAGAATTATCTGAGAAGATTTTAAAGCAACTGTCATAACAATGCTTCAGTGAGTGGTTATGAACACACTTGAAACAGGAAAAAATCAAAAGTCTTAACAAAGACATAGAAAATACAAAGAAAAACCAAACAAAAAATTTAAAGCTGAAAAATACAATAAACTGAAATAAAAAATTTAATGGATAGGCTCAAAAGCAAAATATAGAGGAAAGAAAAAATAATTAGTGAACTTTATGATAGAATAATAGATTTCCCAATCTGAACTACCTAGAGAAAATAAGCTGAAATTAACAGAGTATCAGGAAACTATGGGTCTTTGACAAAACGCTAACATTTGTATTACCAGAGTCCTGGAAGGAGAGGAGAAAGAGGGCAGGGCTAAACAGTACTCAAAGAAATAATTGTGGAAAACATCCCAAAGAGAGTAAAAGACTTAATTTATAGATTCAAGTAGGTTAGCAACTACAAACAGGATAAGTCCAAATAAATCCACACCAAGACACATCATAGTCAAACTTCTGAAAACTAAAGATCTTGAAAGCAGCAAGAGGGAAACGACACTTTATCTATAAGGCTGAAACAATTTGAATGACAGAAGATTTTCCATCAGAGATTATGGAGGCCAGAAGGAAGTGGCACAACATTTTTGAACCAATAAAAGAAAACTGTCAACCCAGAATCCTATATCCAGAGAAAGCATCCTTCACAGATGAAGGAATAACCAAGACATTCTCAGGAAAAGGAAAACGAAGAGAATTTGTCTCCAGAAGAACTACTCTAAAAATATGTCTAAAGAAAGTTTTCTGAAAAGAAAGAAAATAATAGAAAAGGAATCTTGGAATATCAGGAAGGAAGGAAGAATGTGGTAAGCAAAAATATGGGTAAATACAACAGATTTTCCTTCTCCTCTGGAGTTATCTAAATTACGTTTGATGTTTGAAGAAAACATTGTAATGCTGTCTGATGTGGTTCTACATGTATTTAGAGAAAATATTTAAGACAATTATAAATGGGAGGGTAAAGTGAAGGAAAGGAAAGTTAGGTTCCTATACTTGGACTGGTAAAATTATGAAACCATAGACAATAATGTTATGTATAGACGATATAATACTTAAAACAGCAACTAAAAACCTGTATAAAGAAATACACTAAAAATACTTAATAATCCATAGGTCAAGAGGAATTCTCAAAGGAAATAAAAAATACATTAAGCTGAATGAAAATTAATATGCAGCATATCAAAATTTGTGAGACACAAAGCAGTGCTGAGAGGAAAATTTATAGCACTGAGAGCATACACTAGAAAAGGTGAAAATTTCCAAATAAATAATCTAAGTACACGTCTGAAGAGCTTAGAAAATGAAGAACAAAATAAGCCCAAAGCAAGCTGTAGGAAGAAAATAATAAAAGTAATAACAGAAATTCTTGACATTGAAAAGAGAAAACCAGTAGAGAAAATCAATGAAACAAAGAGATAGTTCTTCACAAAGATCAATAAAATTGACAAACTTCTACCAAGGCTGACAAAAAAAAGGAGAGGACATGAATTACCAATGTCAAGAATGAAATAACAGATATCATTACAGAGTCTGCAGACATCAAATGGAGAATAAGTTAATACTACAAACAACTTGACATGCCCTAATTTGAAAACTTAGATGAAATGAGCCAATTCTTCAAAAAACACAATCTTCCACAACTCACCCCAAATTGGATAATTTGAATAGTTCTAAACCATTAAGGAAATTGAATTAATAACTGATGACAAATAATAATAAAATACTATAATAAATAATAATAAAAACTTCTCCCAAAGGAAATCTTTAGGCTCAGATGGTTTTGCTGGAGAATTCTATCAAATGTTTAAAGACTTAACACCAATTCTACACAATCTCTTCAAGAAAATAGAAGAGGAGGTAACTTGTCTCAATTAATTTTATGAAGCTGATATTACCCTGATATCGAAACCAGACAAAAACACGACAAAAAAGAAAATTAAATATCCGTACCCCTCACGAATAAAGGCACAAAAATCCTTAACAAAATGCTATCTGAGAATTCAGCAAAATATTAAAAAAAATTATATACCATGGCCAAGTGGGTTTACTACAGAGATGCAAAGCTAGTTCAATATTAAAAGATCAATGTAATTCACCATATTAACAGGCTTTAGCCTAATAATAGAAGAAGAAAAATGGTATGATCATATCAATTGATGCAAGAAAAACATTTGACAAAATTCAATTTATTGATTATAAAAATTCTCAGAAAAATAGGAATACAGAGGAACTTCCTCTACTCAATAAAAAACATCTGCACAAAAATCTATAGCTAATCTTATACATAGTTATGAAAGAGTGAACACTTTCTCCCTAAGATCAAGCACAAGACAAGGATGCCTGCGCTCACTACTCTCATTCATCATATTGCTGGACATTTTAGCCAATGCAATAAGGCAAGAAAAGGAAATAAAAGACAAACATATTGTAAAGGATTAAAATAGTCTCAATTTGCATATGACATGGTTATCTACATAGAAAATCTCAAGGAATCTATAAAAAAATATTCCTAGAGGGGGTCAGCCTGGTGGCATAGTGGTTTAAGTTCATGCACTCTGCTTCAGTGGCCCAGGATTCACTGGTTCAGATCCCTGGTGGGGACCTATGCATCACTTATCAAGCCATGCTATGGCAGGCATCCCACATATAAAATAAAGGAAAATGGGCACAGATGTTAGCTCAGGGCCAATCTTCCTCTGCAAAAAGAAGAGGATTGGTGACAGGTGTTAGCTCAGGGCTAATCTTCCTCAAAAAAAAAATCCTAGAAATAATAAATGAGTTCAGCAAAATTATAGGATACATGAAAAACATACAAAATCAATGGTACTTCTATATACAGTTGGCCCTCTGTATCCATGGGTTCCACATCTGCAGATTCAACCAACCACAGATTGAAAGGCCTACAATTCTTGTGTCTGTACTGAACATGTACAGACTTTTTTCTTGTTATTATTTCTTGTTATTATTCCCCCATGGTTACTGATGGATGACTGTACCTAAAATTAACACATGGGCACAAAAATTAAAACACAATACTATTTACAATCTCTTAAAAAAAGAGAAAGAGAAAACTACAAAATGCCAATGAAAGAAATCAAAGTAGATCTAAATAAATGGAGAGACACACTCATCATAGTAAATATTTCAATCTCTCCAAATTGATATACAGATTTAACACAGTTCCTACCAAAATCCAAGCACACATTTTTGTAAATATATACAAGATCATTAGAAAACATATATGGAAAGTAAAGGACTGAGAATAGCTAAAACAATTTTGAAAAAAAAGAATAAAGTGTGAGGAATCACTCTACCAAACTCCAAGACAATATATAGCTACAGTAATCAAGACTGTTCAATATTGGTCAAGGAATGGACATATGGATCAATGGAACAGAATAGAGAACCCAGAAACAGACCTACAAAATATGCCTAACTGATGGTTTTATTTTTATTGAGGTGAAATTCGTATAACATAAAATTAACCATTTTAAAATGAAATAAATCAGCGGCATTTAGCACATTTACAATGTTGTGTGGCAATCACCTCTATCTCGTTCCCAAACATTTTCATCATTCCAAAATAAAACGTCATTCCCGTGGAGTAGTTACTCCTCATTCCCCTGTCCAACTGTCACTCTGCTTTCTATAGATTTACCTATTCTGGATATTTCGTATAAATGGAATTGTACAGTACGTGACCTTTTGTGTCTGGCTTCTTTCACTTCACGTATTGTTTCTGAGGTTTACCCATGTTGTAGCATGTCTCAGTACTTCATGCCTTTTTATGGCTGAATAACATTCCATTGTACGTATTCACCACAATGTGTTTGTCCATTTATCCACGGGACATTTGAGTGTTTCTGACTTTTGACTATTGTCAACAGTGCTGCCATGAACATTTGTGTTCATAACAAGTCTTTGTCTGAGAGCCTGCTTTCAGTTCTTTTGGGTGTAAACCTAGGAGCAGAATTGCTGGATCATATGGTCATTCGATGTTTAACTTTTTGAGGAACCACTACACTCTTTTCCATGGCAACGGAACCATTTTACATTTCCACCAGCAACGTACAAGCTTTCCAGGTATCCATGTCCTTGCCAACTCTTATTTTCCATTAAAAAAATATATATTATTATAGCCATCCTAGTAGGTGTGAAGTTGTATCTCAACATGATTTTGATTTGCATTTCCTTAATGGCTAAGAATGTTGAACATCTCTTCATGCATTTTTTGGCCATTCGCCTATTTCCTCTAGAGAAATCGCTATTTAAGTATGTTGCCCATTTTTTAATTGGGTTGTTTGTCTCTCTGTTGTTTAGTTATGAGTTATTTACATACTCTGAATATTAATCCTTTATCAGAAATATAATTTGAAAATATTTTTTTCCATTCTGTGGGCTGTCTTTTTACTTTCTTGATAATGTTCTTTGATGCACAGGAGTTTTTAATTTTGATAAAATCCAATTTATCTATTTTTTTCTTTTATTGCTCGTACTTCTGGTGTTATATCTGAGAATCTATTGCCAAATCCATGGTCATGTTTTCTTCTAAAAGTTTATGGTTTTAGTCTTATATTTAGGTTGTTGATCAATTTTGAGTTAATTTTTATATATAATGTAAGATGGGGGTCCAAATTCATTTTTTTACACGTGGATATGCAGTTGTCCCCATGCCACTTGTTGAAAAGCTTATTCTTTCTCCACTGAATAGTCTTGGCACCCTTGTTGAAAATCCATTTGCCATAGATGTATGTTTCTGGACTCTCAGTTCTATTCCTTTGGTCTATTTGTCCATCCTTATGCCAGTACCACACTGTTTTGATTACTGTAGCTTTGTAGTAAGTTTTGAAATCAGGAAGTGTGAGTTCTCCAACTTTGTTTTTCTTACAATCTTCTTTTTCAAGATTGTTTTGGCCTTTGGGGGCCCCTTGCAATTCCTGCCAAACTGATTTTTGACAAAGGTTCAAAGTAATTCAATGAAGGAAAGACAGCCTTTTCAATAAATGATATGGGGCAATCGGACATTCTTAGGGGGAAATAATGAATCTCAATCTAAGTCTTAGACCCTGCACAAAAATTCACTGAAAATGAGCGACAGACTTAAAAGAAAAATGCAAAACTATTAAACCTTTATTAACAAAATAGGAGAAAATCTTTGGGATCTTGGATTTGTAAGTAAGAACTCCAAAAAGGAAAAACTGACAAATCTGACTACATGGAAATTAAAAAGTTTTGCTCTGCAAAAGACCCTGTTAAGAGGATGAAAAGACAAGCTAAAGAAAATATTTGTAAACCACATATCCACAAAGGACTAGTACCTAGAATGTATAAAGAACCCTCAAAACTCAATAGCAGAAAAACCAAGCAATCCAATCAGAAAATGGCCAAAAGACATGAAGAGACATTTCACCAGAGAATATACAGATGACAAATAAGCACATGAAAAGATGTTCAGCATCATTAGCCATTAGGGAAATGCAAATGAAAACCACAATGAGATTTCACTGCACACCTATCAGAATGACTGAAATAAAAAATAGTGACACTGGCAAATGTAGGCAAGGAATCAGAGAAATGGAATCATTCATGCATTGCTAGTGGGAATATAAAATGCTACAGCCACTCTGGAATATAGTTCGGCCATTTATTTAAAAACTAAACATGCAACTATCATACAAACCAGCAATTGCACTCATGGGCATTTGTCCCAGAGAAATGAAAATTTATGTTCATATGAAAACCTTTGTACAAATGTTTATAGCAACTTTATTTGCAAGTGCCAAAAATGGAAACAACCTAGGAGGTTAAACAAATGTAGTCGTTCCATACCATGGAATACCACCCAGTAATACAAAGGAAAAACTCTTGGTATGATACGTGAAACACCTTGCATGAATCTTGAGGTAATTATTCTGAGTGAAAAAAGTCAATCCCAAAGGTTACATATTGTATGCTTCTCTTTATATAACATTCTTGAAATGACAAAATTATACAAATGAGAATAGACTAGTGGTTGCCAGGGGTTAGGGATGAGAAGGAAGGGGCAGAGGGAAAGGAGGTAGATGTGGCTATAAAAGGGCCACAGGGGAGATCCTTGCGGTGATGGAAGGTTTCTGTATCCTGACCCTATCAATGCCAATACTCTGGTTGTGATATTGTACTATAGCTTTGCAAGATGTTATCACTGGAGGAAACTGAGTAAAGGGTACACATATCACTCTGTATTGTTTCTTACAACTGTATGTGAATCTTCAATTACTTCCAAATAAAAGGTTTAATTAAAAAATCAATGATACATGATTTAATTTTTTCCCATTTATAATAAAAGACTGTGAGCCTGTCAGTGTGTAACAAGGAGAACACACAGTGGTTAGCTGGAGGTCAGACGAGGATGCTCATGACTCCACCACTCAATTTCTCTCTTGGCTGAACAGTACTGACTGCTGCGATGGTGGAGATCGTTACATTTTAAATTGTTTTTCTTCTTAGTCATATATGTTTGATTCGTGCCCATAATAGATTGTGTTTAAAGGCTAGAAACATAAGGAACCCGATGATGAAATACAAGATAATTAAGAGCAAAAAATGGTAAGACTACAATCCTACTTCAAAATTACCTTCACCAATCTGTAAATTGCATTCATCTGATAAAAATCCTTATATAGAACATCAAGATGTCTTTGGTACTTCAAACACAGTGTTAGGAAGAGAAAATAGAATGACAATTATATCCAATTTGGCTTTTCATTTATAGAGAATAAAGGCTCTCTCCACACCCACAACGTGCTATTTGCAGAGTGCTTGCAAATAGCGGTCTGAAGTCTTTCCCCTCCTGTCATTTGTAAACAAAACATAGAAATTATAAAAATAAAACAGTAGTGTTTTTAAGCATAAAATGCCATAATTTCAGATATCAATTCTTAGAAAACAGTTTTTACCTATACTTGGTACTGTGTTGTGAAGTTGAATCCCAAAGTATTTTTTAGCATATGTTCAGTCCCAAACCAGATATGACATATTATCTTCTTAGTATATTTATCAGAAGATTATGCTGCTCTTATAGAATTTAATAAAAGTCAAACATTGTGCATTTTTTGTTTAACGATACAAAGTGGAAATTTGTCTGTAATGACTATTTATTATGAATATTATTAATGATTGCATTAAAAGAAACTTTAGAATATGATATTTAATGTGATACTGCTAAATAATCTGTTTAAAACTTCAAATCACTCCTTTGTCACATACCACACAAAAACTGCAAAACCAGTTTAAAATTTTTTGAGGAGGGAGTAGTGAAAGGCATTTGCAGTCACATATGGCCAGGCAACGCTGATGGGTATGTACGCATTTGTCAGCTTTAAAGCATCCTGTACACGTCAGTTGTTATGTGTCTGCTGTCTTTTATCTAGGGCAGTAAGGAAATGGAGGGTTCTGGTTAATTAAATGTTGTCCATAACTGAAAATTACTATACATCTAAGCACTGGATAGGAGTTAAGTGACTTCAGCTTTTGGCTAGCCTAGGATTCTCTGACAAATACAGTGGGATGATGAAAATATTAATACTACCTATCTCTCATGATGTGTCTGAAGCCAGTCAAACAATGCATCAGGTTTTTATTTACATTTTAGCTTCTTTCTCATTTGATATGTTTTCTACTTCAAGTAACAGAAAATCCCAACTCAATTGATTTAAGTCATGAAGAAAATAGAAATCGCGAGGTAGGGCAGCTTCAGAGTTGGTTATTTCAGCTGCTCATTTCAGCAGGTCATTCAGGTCCTAGGTTCTTTCTCTTTCTCTGTTCTTCCATCTTCCATGGGTCAATTTGGCTGCTCTCAGGGTCACAAGATGGTGGCCATGGGTTTCAGGATCCCTCGTAGTTAATGATGGCATCAAGAGGGAAGAGAGGCACCATCTCCCTATGCATCTCTTTATCTCCCCGGCTGACTTTCTCTCATCTCTCCTTGGCCAGAAGTGGGCCCCACACTCACCCCTTAGCTAGTTCCTGGCAGGGAGGATGGGAGCTCCGTGATTGGCTACAATGATGCTGAAGGGAATTGACATTCTATAGGCAGAGAAGAGAGAAAGACTATGTGTTTGGTTTTGATATGACAAGGGTTCATGATGGCAATTAACTATAACAACAGGTTCAGAATAGAAGGTTCTCCAGGCACCTATTTGTAGGATATGAATTCTGAGATATGTGTTAGCCCCCACATACACATAAACTGTGTGTAACCAATACGGAATTGCAGAGTGATTACAACGGCAGGCTCCGAGTCAAACACTAGCTCTGACATTTGCCAGGCAAACTTCCTTAGAAAAGTTGTGTAACTTCTCTGAACTTAACTTACAAAATGGGGACCAAATGGAGTTGTCGTGAGGATTAGGCAAAACAATACACATAAAGGTTAGGCCTAGTGCCCAATGCACAGTTAGCAATCAATAAACATGATTGCATGTATGACAGCAGCGATGGTGATAATGAGCTAGACGTGACTTTGGACTTCTCATCAGCTGAACAGCTATTTTCCCTGCTTCCACTTTTTCCATCAGCTGCTATCGCCTCTACTCAGTCTATTCTCCACACAGCATCCAGAGAGATCTGTTAAAAACGCACAGTACGTCATGTCATTCTCCTGCTCAAAACTCTCCAATGGCGCCCGTTATACCTAATATCAGATCCAAAGTCCTCGCTTACCACCGCCTATACGGCCTCTGTGATCTGGCCCTTATCTATCTCTCTGCCTTCTTCTGGAACTTTCCACCCTGCTAGGTGACATTGGCCTGAATCACATCAAGCCAGTTACAACTTCACATCTTTTATGCCTGTTGTACCTTCTACCTGAATACTCTCTCCACTGAATCTTCTCACTTCTCATTTCCTCATTTATTCAGGTCTCTGCTCTAAGCACTTCCTCAGAGAGAACTTCATCATCCTCCCTCTTAAAAACAGTCACCACTCTTACTTCAGTTACTCCTTCTCTTAGTCTGGATTCTCTAGGAAAGAGAACCTGAGGCAAAAACTTATGTGCTAACCCTTTATTGAGGAAGAGTACGATCCCAGGGAAGCAGGAACAAGGAAGAAGATGAGAAAATACTGAACAGGGCCTACTTTGTAACAAGTGGAACTGAGGGCTTGGTTTCCAGGGATGTCTTCAGACAGGACGTAAGGAGCACTGTATCTCAGGACAGACCCTCCAGGGAAGGAAGAGAGAATTTATCTGTTGGCTCTCTCCTATTCCCCATTTCCCACTGGTCAAGTCCACCCCTCAGGCAGGAGACTCCTCACACCTCTATGTGTGGTGAGGAGCCCTCTAGGCAGCCTCTGGAGAAGCCAGAGCCGCAGGGGTCCAGTCTGACCAATGCATAGGCCTGGAGGCCAGGGTCTCCTTGTCAGTTGGTGCCAGATGCCGGGCTTTTTGATCTGAGGTAGTGGTGGTAACAGCAGAGGTACCTGGCTCTCAGACTGTGGGAAAAGCATGGAACAGTTATCAGGGCCCCTCTGACCAGGAAGCAAGGCAAGTAGCCAAAGCCCTGGTGGGGGCGGAGCAGAGAGGTCAGAGTGGCTGTTCGTGTTTGGGGTGGTATATCAATAAGTCCAGTTCCATCTTATAGATCCTCATCTTGTGTAGTTCTCTTCACAGCACTTAAGATGACCCAACGCAATACTGCATATTCATTTGAATGAAGCGTGTGTTCACAAAACTGGAATCTCCATAAGGTGGGCGCTCATCTTTTGGAATGATCTTGTTTCAGATTGTCATGTTATTTACCACTCTGTACTGATGAGTTAGAAAACAGGGTCATGGCAGAAATGCGTGGGTTTGTGTTTCCCTTTTGAACAAAGGAGGTTGGCTCCTCCCTCTGCTCTCCCCCACCCTCAGTAGGATGCGGTGCTTTGTGGCTTGCAGGCATGCTCTTCCCATCCCCAATTCTCCCTGTGCACATGGAATGCTGAGAGTAGCCAAACTTGGTTTCCTCCTGTCATCAGTCTCTTTCTTAGGCCCCCCTCCCATCAATCCAGACCCTGGGAGGTGGATGAGACTCTGTCCCTGAAACAACACTCTGGCAAAGGGTCTTAGTGTTCATCTCCCTCCTCTTTCACCAGTCACAATTCACCTCTCATTCATTCCAACTTCTTATTTAAAATTCCTACTCTAAACCACTTCTTCACTGCTTTGAGAAATTTCCCAAATCACAGTTCTCTTGAATGAATACGTTACTTATCTCCATGCTGGCTACTTTTTTCCTAAATCAAAGTTAAAAATTATTTCTGAGTGTGATTTTAGGTCTAGGATTTTGAATTCATTGCCTACATTCCCTTAATATATAATGACGAAATGAATCATCATTTAAGAAATCAGCATTAAGATTAGACTTAGGAGAAACCTTGAACATCATAGTTTTTTTTAGATGAGAGAAGCTCTAACTTCTATAAATACTAGCACCATAAAGGCAGCGACTTGCAGAATTGAAAATGGCCTTAGAAGTTCATTGAGTATGACTGCCTCCCACTCCACCCATGCCTAACTCTCACTTGAGCCATGAGGAAATGAGGCCGGGAGAGGGTGGGACTGATCCAGCCTCACCCAGTCAGAGAGAGGCAGAGGCAGGCGAAGGACCCAGGCCTGGTGCCTCTCTGTCCAGGTCCCTCCTAAGATCTAGACTGCTTCTTCAATCAACTGCATGGGTTGGTTTGAAGATTTAGTAAGATATTTTTTGTACAGGCAGCAGAATGTTAAATTATGCAAGACAAAGAGAACAATTTCCTGCCTTTTCCTACTTTCTCATACGACCTCCCAGTCTGGCTTCTAACGTGTACTTTTGGGCACTGTCTGACCAGCCCAGGGTGGACCTGACCCATCGCTAGTGACAGGGAAACTTCTGGTTGAAACTGGAGGAGGTGCCTTGCTTCCTGCTGATCCGTGGCTGCGTCATCTCCGGGGATCCTGATGTGCAGGTGCAATCTGAGATGACCTGGAGGAGACATATCTCTTGGCAGCAGTTTCTGATCATATGGTTGTGTTTTTTGGTAAGAATGGAAATAGAAAAAAGTTTTAAAACTGGTAAAGTAAATATATATGTGAGTTTTTAAACTTCTTGATCTTATAAAAATACATTGATAACTTCCTTTTGCATGTCTCTGAGTGTGCCTGGCTAAATCACTCACCAGTAACCTAGAATGGGGGCTGGGAGCAGAGATCTGAACTCGTTTCCTTTGAACTTCCCCATTCCAAACCTACTGAATTGTATGAATTCAAAACTTAGCCATGGGTTTTTTTTTTTTTTTTTTTTTTTTGCCAAGCATCCTAGTTGGCTACTGAGAATCATCAGTATGCTTGCAAGTTCTGAAACAGAGTTTCAGGCAAATTCTGAAGTTCTCTGTGTGCAATCTAGCCTATTTTACAAGTTGGGAGTATTATTGAACCAAGAATTGCCCTGAGAGGTGAAAGCACAGAGCAATTCAAAGAGGTGTCAAGGTCTACTGGCATCTGATGCTGCTTCCCCAAAGGCTTGTTTGATTTCGTCATTCACACTTCACCTTTTTTATTCCAAGGTGACTTTTAATTCAGCTCTTATTTTATGCACAGTAGTCACAATAGCTCACTTCAGATGTTAGCATTATCTCTAAGGGATATTCCGTACATCTGGTTTGCAGCAGCTGCATTCCCCCCTTCTCAAGGAAGCAGAGGAAGTTTATGGAAGTGCAGTCTCTGTTCACTGCATCAAATAGAGCTATTTCTGATCTTGGTCAATCTACAGACCCTCACTTACATATGACCCTGAGTTATTAAAAACAGCCCCCCAAGGCCTGCCTTGGTTATGCAATAGGGCCTCTAGGCTTACTCAGGGATTTTGCACTTAGCACTGAAAACTGAAATTTGCTTTTCCAAATTCCTCTAAGTGTGGGAGGGAGCTGAACCCAGCCTCTAAGCTCCATTTTGACCATGGATTTAGAAATAAATTTCGGAGGGAGGCACAGCATGTTTCCAAATTTCCCTGCTCCCTTGTATGCCCAGTCTTTCTTCTCTTTTTCCCAACATGGAAAGTGTTATCCCTTCCCCGATCCAGCTGCAGAGAATCTGGCCTCAAGCCAGCCTCAGAGTTTCAGTCATGGGTGGCCTTGGCAAAGATTCATGGTCAAATCTGAGAAAGCATCATGCCTGCCAAGGCCTGGGGGCACTGAGGATGGAGTGGCCTATATCCTTCTGAGCTCCAATCATGGTATCTATGTGGGAAGACACAGAAGACCCAGGTCTCATCCAGCTCCTCATTTTACAGATGAGGAAACTGATACCTATAGCAGACGTATGACTCTGGGTTACAAGCCGGGCAGTGGGAGAGGGAGGGCTGGACCCCAGACCAAAACCTGTGTGAGGGCAGGGACCCTGCTGGCCCATCCATGCTGTGTTTCCAGTACCTAGCACGTTGCCTGGTTCATAGGAGAGCCCAGTAAATATCCGTTGAATGGAAGGGCAAGTGTAATACCTCTTCCTCCATGTCAGCTTTCTATTATTCTTCCCCTTCTCCTGATATTTAACTAAGCTTATCCTCAGAAAAGACTTCCTTGTCCCCTCCTCTAGGCCAGGAGAGATCACAGGGGCATGGATAAGACACTGTTCCCCTAACCAGAAAGTCACCTGGTGCCCACACAGCCAGAGCAGGAGGCCATCCCCAGAGAGGCTCCCGCCCAAAGTTACCACCAATATGGCCTGCGTAGGGCCTCCCTCCTAAGTTGGATGCCAGCATGGGGCTACAGTATGACCATTTGGGAGCCCTCGTTGTTACAAAGTTGTTTCCAGTTTATCTGGGCCCAGGACTGATCTCCAGGCCAATTAATAAAAGCAAAATGACCACCTGGTTGGGGGATCTGAAAATTGTGGATATTGAAAAGCTATCCAGGAAGGTTTGGGAACCTAGGTTTGGGGGTGAGGTCAGGGCCATGAGAATTTCTTGTTTTAAGGGAGAAGGGACTCTCTGGTCACAGCTTGATCAGGCTAGGCAAATGTCACCTGGGACTCCCCCACCCCCCCCCCAACCCCCATATGCCCAGGATTTCCTAAGATTCTGCAGTTGAGAGAGGGCAGATTTAAAAGAGAAAAAGAAAAACTTTGCTCTTTCCCAGGTTGTTGGCTCTCTGCGAGTGGGAGTGTCACTTGACTTTCCTTCCAGGGACAGCTTCCTTGGTGTGGTGTACTGGCCCGCCTGGGCTCCACAAGCCTTGGCCGCTGATTAAGACCAGTTGTGCATCTTGAGAGCACAGCCTTGGGGAACCTGGCCCGGGAAGGAGACAGGAAGAGAAGAGAGGAGGGGCGTGCTGGGAGGTGGGGGGTTGGGAGGGGACTGTCGCCTGCCGAGCTCCACGCGAGCCCGGAGCAGGAACGCACATCCTCCCTTCCCCCACCGCGGGTCCCGGGAGCGCCGGGAGTCCTCGCGCCCCGCGTGCGCGCCCGGCTGCTCCGCGCACCTGCCGCGGGCCCCGCGCAGCGCGCACAGGTGGCGGCGATTGGGCAGGCGGGGCCCGGAGGGTGACGTCACGGGCTCCGGTCCCGGCGGCAGAAATAGGGCAGCCGCGGCAGCAGTGGCACAGCAGCGGGCAACGGCGGCTCAGAGAGCTGCAGCCACGACAGCCTCCAGCGTGCCCGGGACCTGCCGACAGCCAGAGACTGACCCAAGGACGCGGAGCTGGGTCGCCGCCAAGGGGCATTCCTTCCCGCCCGCCCAAGTCCGGTCAGCTGGTCTTCCCCTCGGCCCCGGCCGCCGCAGGTACGCGGGCGCAGCTCCTGAGTGGGCGCGGGGAGGGTGCCAAGCCGCCGCCGCCACCAACCGGTCCCGCTGCGCCCGGCTGGGGTCCCGGCGCCCGCGGCCCCGCGTCTCCCTGCAGGGCCGGGCGCGGGCGCTTGCTTGTCCTCACCGCCCGCGCTGGGAGAGCCAAGTTTGCCCGCCTGGCGGGCGGCGGGCATGGGACCACCGGTTCCGGGATCGGCAGGGCTACCCTGGCCGAGGCCAAGACTCGGGGTAAAGCCTGGGGCGCAGAGGCTTGTGGCCCGGGTCTGCAGTAGGGACCAGAGTGACCCTGCAGGAGCGCGGAGCGCGGCGCAGAACCGCTCGGGCCGAACCCGCAGCCCGCGCCAGGCTCCGAGACCCTGCAGACGCTGCTCTTTGGCTCTGGACTCGGAGCGGCCTCGGCGAGCCAGGCGAGCGGCGGCCCCTTGGCACGGACCTGTGCCCTTGGCCCCGGGCTTGGGCGCGGGGCGGGCGTCCTTACTACCGCCTCCCTCCAGCTTTGTCGGTAAACTTGCGTCTCCTCGCTGCAGCCCGAAGGGCCGGCTGCGCTTCGCCTGGCCCTCACTACCCCTAGGTTCGCCGCGTCTGGGGCTCGGCGGAGGAGGGACCCAGGACACAACCCGGCTCCGGGCAGCCCGCGGCTCTCGTTCTGCCGGACTGGTCGCTGTTCCCAGCGAGCGGCGACTGTTACTTGCTGGGGAGTGTCTAGGGAGCAGTTTGTTTTGGGGACGTTCAGGCAGGGGACTTGATCCTAAGAGATCTCCTACTGTGGGTGATCTCCGCCCCTCTTTGCTCCAGCAAAGGAAACCTGTTCCAAGTTTCGGGGGGACCTGGGCGACGCAGGCGGAGCGCTACGCTTTGGGCGCGTGTCGCCTCGAGTTTGGGGGCGAGCGTGGCGCGAGCCCTCGGGGCTCCCTTCAGCTGACAAATCGGCGCACTGAGTGCGTTCGCCGGAGGCTTGCCACCTGAGGACTTCAGCGCCCGCCACTCTTGCCGGAGCAGAACCCGCTGGAAGCAGTAGGGCTTCTCACGAAGCCGGGAACGTGGTGAGCATCCCGTGCTGTGCATCTTTCTACTGGAAGTTCTTGGGGCCTGGCGGAGTTGGGTCCTGCTAGGTCTGCATCTAGCCCAGAGAGTTGGTCCCCATGCGCTGTCCTGCCGACCTAGCTCCTGATAACTGTCGCCGACACTGATGAATAGCGCTTCCGCAGCCTCTCCTCTAGGTGTCGCTTCCGCTGAGGTTTCCGGCGAGTGAAAGTGCTGGTAGCTTTGGTCTGTTCCCTTCCTAAATTTGTTGCAAGCCCGTGCGCCAGGAATTGTACTAGATGGGCCCCTGAGATACAAACATCGGTCCACTTTCTCTGGGCAAAACATAAAGAGAATTTCAATTGGAGGTGGCACGATAACTGTCAATCAAAATGTGCATCCGGAATAAGCCTATATCACAATCTGCGAGGGATCAGGAAGAAATTCGGACTTTTCTCAAAAGTCCCAAGTTATTTTCCTACCACCAGGCTCGGGAAAGTCAGAGGTAACTTTTAACAGTGTCCTCTTAATTCTGGAGTGGACCAATTTCTGTACTTGCCCCTCTGGCTCCCAGGACAGGCTCTGGTCTGGGCAGTGGTCAGGTGGAGGTCTCACCTGGGAAGCAAATGGTCAGGGGAGTGAATGACCTGGCTTCTACGACACCAGAGCCCCAGCAACCGTCAGGCAGTAGCTGAGACAGAAGATGTGAGCAGATGCCCCACAGGGCCCGTGTCTGCTTCCTGAGTTGGTTTTGTGAGAAGACACTGCAGCATTGCTAGACCATTTCTGTTTAGACATACTCAGCTGAATGTTAGCTTTCTTCCCATCCTAGGAAAAAAGACACCTCCTCTCCTCAGACGGCAGGCTGAGCCAAAGGTCATGCAAGAAGATAGTCTACTTTATATGCACTGTAGTGTATTAAAATTGCTCATTAAAGTTGTTCCAGTGGCTTTTTCTCTCTTAGAAATTTTTAATCACCCTCAATTTTTGTTAATTCCAGGGAGGCTCTTTTTCTTCCAGAAAGGGGCCAGCTTGTTTGTCTGGGCATTGGGAGAACTTGTATCATGTTGGCTGTGTCCTGGAGGTGGTTAAGGGAGGGTTGGCTGGTGCTTCCTACCTTCACTTGTCTCTCACACCGGATTCTTCCCTTCCCCTTCTAAGGGCTGCAGGATTTTTGTGAGTGTGTGTGTGTTTGTGATCTTCATGTTGTGATTTTCTTGTTTGACTTTAACACTGTATTCCAGAAACTGGCATTGAGTAGTCAAGATTTCTTAAAAATCTACCTTAATTCCTGTTTTGCGTTTTTGGTATTTCTCTGCAAAGTCAACCTTCTTGTGTTACTTGTGTGATCAATTGTGTGCTTATTAACTTAATGAAATTAGGTAGTTATTTTTAGAGCACATCTTTTCTTACGTTTTCTATCTCTTGATGCATAACACGAGGCATGGAACTTCAAGTAAAATAAAACTGCTGTCGAGAGAACATGGTGCTTAAGAGGTATAATCTGAATGTTGGAAGGCTGAGAGTTCCTGAAAGTCATACGTGTGTGTGTGACACTTCATGGTAAATCAGAATGCCATAGGTTTATATATTGCACACAAATTTAGGGGTCTAATTTATCAAATGTTGAAACAATTAACCAAAGATATAAGGTAGATAATTAATAGAACATGCAATATAATTTCATTATGACTTGCTGCAGGGTTACCCTGATATATCCGTATTCCTAACTTCCCTGGGTTGCTATTTTAGGGACTATCTTAGGAATTTTGAACCCTCTTCTTTTTTCCTACAGCACTCACAAATCAAAACTAGGGTCCTAAACCTTTCAGAAGACATTAATCTATAGCTTCCTGTTTTTGGGTTAGGGTTTATATGGCCCTTTTTTTCCCCCCTTTTAACATTGGGCAGACTACAGAAGAGGATTGCAGGATTTTGCTGGTCCCTAGTTGGTTTCTGTTTGTTAATTGCCAGTATCCCGTGTGTAAAATGCACCTGAAGTAACCAGCTAGTGCATATGCTTTTTCAGTTACAAAGGTTGGAAATGCAGGTGCCTCAGTGTCACAAACCTTATTGTTCTCTTCAAGGTTGGGTGATGTCGCTTGCTTCTGCCAAATCATTTTCATAATTTTTGGTCCTGTCAGTTACAAAGAGAAGCCATTTCCATGTGGCTAATCCATAATGTCCGGTTTGATAGTCTTACCACATTCTGGGAGAGGGGCTGAGACAGAGTATGGGAAACAATCTCCCCAAGAACTCGAAGGATCAGAATTCCCACTTTTCCCAAATAGGGCTGGTTCCCAGAGGAGAAAAAAGAAATTTGAATTAAACCCTTTACAATTTAATATCAGTGCTTCTCTCTGGCCTCTGACCCTGTTCAATAAAGACAGCTTACAGGCTGGTGT
Organism: Equus quagga; assembly: GCF_021613505.1. Classification (NCBI taxonomy): domain Eukaryota; kingdom Metazoa; phylum Chordata; class Mammalia; order Perissodactyla; family Equidae; genus Equus; species Equus quagga. The sequence continues at coordinate 83,949,396 of NC_060273.1, forward strand.
GTATTCTCTGATGGTGCAGATTTGGAATTTACATATTCATACCTATTCCTCCCTAACTGCTTATATTCTTATGTCATCTTTTTTCAACTTTCTTCAAAAAGCAGGTCAGCGTTTGGAACGTTACATCGTACAAGTTTGTAGTACCTCTATAATTTTAAATACAAATAAGTAATAGTACAAATATCAGCTTACATTATAACACCAGGAAATCCTGTGGTTTCACAAGAAGCGGGTAGATGATCTAGTGGGGCTCGTGTAGCACTAAATGGAGGCCCTGCAAAAACAAAGAGCGAAATAAAGTCTGTCTAGCCAGAGAATGCATATATGTTCCATACGTAAGTTTGTGATCATGTAAGAAAGAAAACATTTGCCTAGGGGTCACGATGCCTGGGTTTTAGTATAGGCCTGACTGCTGAGTTGGCTTCACACACTGGGTGAATTCCTTAACCTTCTGGGCCTGTGGTGTCCTGTCTGTGCAGCGGCCAGGCTGGCATCTTGTTCTCCTGAGCATGGGGACAGTGCGTCTCAGGTGGGAACCCCCGGGGGAAGCAGTGAAGCACTCTCGGAAACGAGGTGTCTTAAATATCAAGTGATGGTGCTTCAAGTTGTTGGAAAGAAAAGGTATTCCCAACTCTAGTATGAGAACAATCTCAGGTAGATTTATAACCAATTTTAGGACTCTAGCATGGATTGAATGAAGCTTATAAACCTAAGTTGATTTCAAAAGGAACTCTAGGTTGACAAAGAGGGTTTGTGATCTTATTGGTGGTACTTTCCCGTTTCTATAATGGGGAGATTGTTGTATTTTCTTCTGTCTGAAGGCTAGTCGGGCTATTTGAATTTGAGGAGTAATTAGTCAACAGAGCCACTTCCCCCCAAGTGGCTGTCTTTACCATGCCGGTGCTCCCGGTGAGCTGAGGGGCATTCCCACTGCCCAGCATTCTGTACATCTCCTCATGGTTTCTTCAACCACAGACCTTCTTGGTCCATAAAGACAGCAGCCATGAGGGCTGAGCAGAGCAGGCCGAGTGGCCCGATCCTGGGGCGGGGTTCACGAGGGGGGAGCAGCGTGGCTTTCCCCTGGCTTTGCTCCTTTAGCCTTGGTTGGAGCCGTGGAAGCTGGAGGAACCCAGCTCTCGGCAGCCTTCGGAGGAAAGGAGACAGTTGGGGCCCCGAGCCTCCTATCTTGCTCTATATAGATTTTCCCCCATCATCCTAAAAACAACTGCTCATCAAAATAAAATATTGCTAAGTATTGAGAGGCAGCAGAGGATGGGTTCTAAGAGTACAGACGCCGAGGCCACTCGCCTGGCTCGGAGTCCCAGCTCTGCCGCTTATTTGCCACATGGCCTTGGCAGGGTGCTTACCTTTCTGTGACCCTTCTCCTCTCTCATTTTGTCATCTTTTAAGGGGTAATCATGGCTCTCCTCGTGGCGTATAAATGAGGATTATGAGGTATACCTGTAAAGCATTTAGAACACTGCCTAACATGTAGTAATTGCTATATAAGTTTTAACTAAATACGTAGTCTCTTTAGTTACTAGACCATCAAAATTGATTTAGACCTCACATTAATTCTTTTTTATGAACTGAACTGTCATAAAACTTGAGTTATAAATTTTTAGGCTGTTACTGCTGTAGATGTAATGGTCAATCACCGCGAGTATAAAATGACATCTAGGACACATCCGCTGTGCAAACAAAGTCCTATCTAGTGGTGGCCGAGCTGAGCTAAACTTGACAAAGGGGCCACCTGGGAATATGTCAGTGGTTGGCCTGGCTCATGTATTTTCCTGTCTTCAAATAAAGTCTTATGGGGACTCTCAACACAAACCAGATGAAACCGGAGACGACTCCAGGTGCGGCGGGGCTGGATCTCCAGCTTCCTGGAAAACAATTCAAGACAGCTGGCTTCACGCCGGAGGTCTGGGTGCACCCTCGTAAATGAAGTGGTTTGGCGCTTGCCAAAATAACTGTTGAAATGACTGGATTTTATTTTGATGCTATCCATTAATAATAAAACATCAAAAATAATTGGTCTTGGATTACTAGGAAAATTGAAAACTAAATACTAGATATTGTAACTTGAATATTTCATGACTCCAGGAATTGACATCTGTGTGTTATCCAGAATAAGTTTTGATTATCATGCTGTTTTTAGTTTATTTTGGGCTCAAAGCATGAAAAGAGAGAAAAGAAGACCTTTTATATGTCTGCTTACCCCATGAGCACTGTTTGATAGCGGATAAGTAGGGAGGAATTAATGAAAGTGGAATAGGAAGCAATGTCTTTCTAGTTCTAGCCCGAGTTACTGTCTCTGGTTTTAACCACAATCCCAAAAATCCAGTAACTGCTTCCTGCAGTCCCTGGGACATGGCTCTGCATTCAGAAGAGAATAATTTATGGAGAGTAGGGAGTTGCCCTATTTATTTTTAGAAAAACTGGTTGCAGTTAGGGAAAGACATTTTTGTTCTTTTAGTCCTGAATGTGATTGTTCACTCCTCCCCATCCTTCTGAGAGCTCACATGCCCTAGCTAGAGCACCAGATCGGGAATGTAGAGTTGAGTGGCTGCTGATAACGCTCCAGTCCTCTCCCTGGTAGCAGCCCAAGCTGCACCATTCTGGTCAACTCCGCCTTCTTCAGAGCACGGAGCAGGTGTTGATGGTGGCGAGACTGCGACCTTCAGATTATATTTACTGGCCACCTGGACTAGTTCCCAAGTAGCTTCAGCTTTGCCAACAGATGTCAAAGATGAATGGCTGAAAAAACAGATGTAGGAGTGGGAGCCTATGGACTCCCTTTAAAACAAGGAGACACCTTCTCTTAAAAGATAGCCATAACTTTTACCCTTACCTTTTCGTAGGCTGGTGTTACATGCATACTATTTTTAGTCTGACTTCTTCCTGTGAGCATTGCTGTCTCAAGCTGAGGACATAAAGCAAATCTGGAGAGGCAGCTCTGTTTGGGAGTGGAAGGCAGCCAAAAGACACCTGCAATGTGGCAGGAGTGCATTTGCTTGGTGGCCCTGCCATCAGCACTAATGGTCGTGTGGAACCTCCAACCCCTCTTGTTTAGAGTAAGGATCCCCCAGAGCTGTTGGCTTTAGGGGGCGAGCAGGGGTGGACTCCTCAAACAGCCTATAATGTCCCTCAAGCAGCTAATCATTTCTGACTGGGACACCTGCTCTGGACCAGCCCTGGGCCAGGTCACATGGGGTACCAGCCCCCAAGGAGCTCTGTGTATTTTCATCTCCCAGTCATGATCAGGATGCAGTGTGGCCCACAACCAATTCACTGCTAAATTGTGTGGTGCTCACAGAAATCAGTAACTCCTAAAATTTCCTTGAGTAAAAATGGTAAATACCACACAATGATTTCTATCTGGCTGTGTTTCTTAGAGATACTGAAATTAAGGTTGGATATATGTTCACAGTGGAGACCTAAAAAAAAAAAAAAAAAAAAAAAGTATGGCTTTGGACAAATGGACTAGCCCGTGTCCATGTCCCCTTAGCACAACGCCCAGCACATGATAGGGAGTTGAATATTGTTGGTAGCAGATCTTTAGTTCTTTTTATCCATGTAATTCTTTGATTACTTTGAATTGCCCACTTCTTGTCTTCTAGGACTTGAGACAATTTATCAACTGAGCCTCGGGAGACACTTTCAATGTTATTGAAATCTCAGTATCTATCCGTTGGCTGCTTGGGTTCTGCTACAAGAATGACTAGTTTTGAAACAAAAATGTTAGACCTTAAAATGCCATTTTGAAGCTCCCTGTCTTGTAAACTGAGGCATCAGCTACACACCGGGTGCCGTACATTAACATAATTCCTCACCAGCATTTATTGGGCACTGGTTGTGTGCCCAGCCCCAGAGGCTTTCTGAGGAAACTGAAGCGTGGTAACCTAAGAAAGGTGATCCGGCTTTCTCCCCATGGTTTGTTCTTGTAGACGTAGTGGTAGGTGGCATTTCAAGTGGATTTCTACGTAACAGCCAGCATTTATAGAGTTCTTACTACGTCCCTGACACTGACTCCTTCAATCGTAACAGCAACCCTATGAGGTACATATCGTTTACACCGTTTTAGAGGTGGGTAAACTAAGGCTCAGAAGTAATATAGCTCCTCCTTGGTACAACAGAAGGGTTGGCGCCAGGATTTATACTCAGGTTTATCTGATTCTGGAGTACAAGTACTAACTAAGTACCCCGTGACTTGTGTATATTTTGCAGTGTTTAACTCTGAGCATTTGTCATTTTCTCAACAGGCTCAACAAAATGAAACCAGGAGGTTTTTGGCTGCATCTCACACTGCTCGGGGCCTCCCTGCCGGCTGCGCTGGGATGGATGGACCCAGGAACCCGCAGAAGCCTCAGCGTGGGTGTGGGGGAGTCCCAGGCAGAGGTATAGTCCCCTGACAGCTGATGTCATTTGATGTTGATGATATTTAAAACTGATTGCGTCTCAATGTTTCAGTATCTGATTTCTCCTCCATTTTTAGTTTAGATCAATTAGATTAGTGTGAATTAAAATCGTACCCCTTTCTGGTAGGGCACAGAAGGAGGGAGCACGTGTTGATATGGACAGAGGCTTATAGCCTGCTGTAAGGAATGGTCTCGGATCTCTCCAATTCTGAAATGGATTCCAAAGCCAAGCTGGGGTTCCGTGGTTTGTCTTCCACAAAGACCCTCAAGAGAATGGCCTTTCTGTATATTTAATAAAACTCAGGAAATGCAGACTCATTGGTGGAGCATACCCATGTGAATTAATGAAGTCTTGTAATTATAAAATACGTTGAAAAGAAATGGACTCCTTTTCAGGTGTATGGATAAAAAGAATCAAGCCAAGGAAGAACGGACAAGCGGGGGTCCTAAGGGAGACTGCCTTAATGAGCAGATGAGAGTGATTAATGGCGTGTTAGCTGTGTATAAATGCTCCTAAAGTGCTTGAAAAACTCCTTCGCCTACGCCTCCCTGGGGTCTCAATATGCTAATTGCTTAGTGAACTCTGGTCCTAAGTACTGAGGAGAATTCGAGGCCTGCAGCCAAGCCCTGCTCCGCTCGGGAGGTAGTGGGCCTCACGAATTTGGGGCTCATGAGGGATGCAGGTTTCCTGCAGAAAATGTTGCGTATATGCTGAGCCTTAAGGAATGACTACACCCTGTCACTAAAACTACCTGGGATTTTCTTTGTGATGTGGTGAATACTAATTCTTATAGGAGAGCTTTTCAGGGCGTTTTAACTTCCATTGTCCTCCCCGGTGCACATGCTTCTCCTCTCCGCGCGTGTTTCTTGTCCTGTGCAATGAGAAAGAAACATTACCTCAAAAAGTCAACATTACCGGAGAGTGAATAACGGGACGCAGTGTATGGTAGGATTAATGCATTATTTGATCAAAAGACACTATTTCTCTTCCATTATTACTTAATTGTAATGCAATCCCAAACCTACAAGCCTTAATCTTCGGGGAGCTTCAGAAGTAATTTAATGCACACTTTTCCTGCTGAAGTTAGCGTGGCTTCCTTTTGTGGTGAGCAGACGATTAAATAGAAACACTATCTCTCCCATCTAAATCCATGAAGGACACAACTTAATGCTCTTTTGAAAGAGTCTGGAGGCCAACTTGCCAGCGAGCACAGCTTTTCCCATACGGAACGGCTTAATCGTTTTACTCATATCCATGCAGAGGGAAAACGATCACTTATCTTACAACTATATTGTTGAATATTTAAGAGCAAAGCAAACAGGCAAACCCACAGGTAGGGTTATTTAGTCTTCTGACTGTTGCGGCTCATTGGCCCACTGTTTTAAATCACTTATTTCAATTAAAACAGTCAAGCCAATTAAGGGGGGATTTAGCTGGAGGTAAATTGAAGGTAAGTTAATACCAATTTAGGGCCTCTTTATCTTAGCTCTTAAGACCCTAATACTTTGTGTACCAACAAGACAGAGCAGATGCGGCTCATTCTGAGGAAGCACGGTGTTTTGTTTTGGAGTGTAATTTTACTCCGCCCTCTCCCCGTGTTGGGATAGAGCCCAGGAGATGCCGTTGCCTCCCAGGTCCAGGAATTTTGCTGCTTCAGGAAAAGAAAGTGATGCCTCTGCAGGCTCTCGAATGCAGGAACAGCCGCCCTATTGATCCAATTCTCTTTGCTATAGATTGAGTTTTTGTAAAGTGTTATAACTTCTACCCATTGAGTCCGCTTGTGTCAGTGAGTGAATGAGATGATGATAATGTGCGTGGGCCCTAGACATAGGACAGCTGCAGCAGACGTTCAGATAAGGAGTGCAGAACATGTGTTTATAACTCATTTGTCTGCTGACCTTGGTCACATGTGATGCATGGCCCCTTCATGCCCTTACTCTCTAGGGTCCTCCTGCCTGGATGCTGTCCCTTCTTTCCACATGTCTGAGTCATCCGTCCTCCAAGGCCCAGCTCTGCTTCTTATCTTTTCTCTAGAACCTTCTTCGACCACCTTTGATCTCTTTCTCTGAACTCCTCATCTTTGCTACCTTTTTTTACCCTTATATTTTTATTTTAGAATGTGGATGAAGCCTATCTTCCTTTAATAATTTTAAGAGCAAAATAGCTCAGTGTGTTTTTGAGCCAATAGATAATTATTCAACATTTGGTGCTAGATATGAAGTCACCCTGGTACTGTCAAAATTCAGACTAGACCAGCAAATATTTAAGTGCGTGACATTCCCCCCTACACAGCGCGTGCATTTCCTGTGGAGACCTGAATGGTCTCCCCAGCAAACCTGTAAGCAATTTGTGGGCCAAGCCAGGCTTACAGCTTGTCAACATCCAAGATAGTCCTTGTGTGTTATACGTTCTGGGTAGTTTCTTCTTTGAGTTGTAGCTATTAATATATCCATAACTCGCTGCCCAAACCATGTTAACCTCCTCTAGCAGTTTCCTCAGACGGTCTTATTTTCAACAGAGTCTCCTAAGATTCAATAAATAAATCAAAAAGCCTTTTCAGGAACTAAATGGTAAAATATTTGTGTGTGTTTTCTTCCTGATAGTCGTACTTTACAAAACATTCATTGACTTAAGATTTTTACAGTACTTGGAAAGCATTAATAAGATTTGATTTGCTTTTAAAGTTATTATACCAATTACTTGAGTGTCCTAAGGGTAAATAAGGATTAAATGACCAATATGTGTGTGTTCACGCATTTTAAAGCAATTATAGCACATGTGAATTTTGTTAAATTGTTGTATATACAAAGACTGCAGTTGAAATAGCTTCAAAGAGTTTACCATTTTACACATGTAGATAACAAGAAATGAAGCTGGGTGGAGTGCCTCTTTAATAAAGATTTGAGTGGCCTAGTGTGGCCTCGAATACTAATACGATTCTGAATTCAGAGGAAACAATTCTGAGAGATACAACTTATTGAAATTCTGGAAGAGTTGTATTTTTCCCCTTTGCCCTATACCCTGGTTATAGATAGATGCAGTAGTAAAATCAGTATCGGTAGAGTTTTATAAGTGATGTGATGGCAGCCCGCAGAGAGCCACCCCCTCTTGAGGGGCAGACATTTGTGGAGGGTCCCCCACCTTGGGTCCTGCATGCCCACCATGCAGTGGGCTCTGGGATTGGATGGTGGCCATTACACAGCTTTTTGCATCCTTCATGCATTTTACTGAACTTTTTCTAAATTTGCTCTTACCTGTAGTTTCTAGACATGTACTAAATAACTGCAAACATTAATATTGGTTCCTTTTAAAATTGTTGGCTTCATATGCCTCAGTGCTTACAGGCCAGAGGGATGCTTTGAGGTCAGATACCATATGTTTTCAATATTTGCAAACTTTCATAGGGAAGTCTTCAAGAAAAAAACACATAGGGTGCTATTAATCATCGATATGACTCCCCTCCGCCCTACCCCCGGGGTCAGCCTAAGACAGCGCAGCTCCTACCTGGCTGACTGGTCCTTTTCCCTTCCTGCAAATGTTGGCCCCAGACACTCACTGCACTCAGGGGCTCTCCTGTTCCTGTGAGGGTGACTCCTGATTGCAGAGTCCTTAAATGCGCCAACTTCTCTCTCCACTGGTTAGTCATTCAAGACTTGGGCTGCTGACTGGGCATTAATTTTTTAGAAAATATTTTTCTAATAAGTGTCATTGTTCTTATATATTTGATTGAATTTAAGGTTCCCCTGCCCTTCTAGTAATGTTCTCCCCCCACCTCTGCCCCTTCCTCTTCTTTTTTATTGATTTCTGGGGAAGGACAGCTGATCTTCTGTGGGGCGTGAGGTCTGCCCATTGGCATCTCTGCTCCCTCTCGCCCCTCACTCTGTCTGCAGGCATGCAGAGCACTGGCTCCCTCCGACCCGTGAACAGACAGGGTCCAGGCTGGATGCTCAGCATTTCCTACACCTCATCTGCAGGACAGGCCTGAATGCACCTCCTATGTGTGTTTTCTGCAGTATCACCCTTTCTAAACACTCACAGTTGCCAACTCCAGCATTTGACTGGCTTTCAAAGAAGATGCGACTGGGCGAGGTGTCTCAGCAAGAGGTGCGAGTGTCCTTTCACGGGGTGTGGAGCGCTGGGATTGCAGACTGTACTCCTTTTATGAGGTGTGCTGCAGGTGTGGTTCTGGCCTGCGAGACAGGGCGGCCGGCCTCTTCTCTAGGCTTTGAACACTTGGCCGTGGCTCTCTGCTGATTGTTCTGTATCAGAGGGTGTGCATTTTAGTTTCTCAGGTAAAATTGGGAGAGCACAACTCCCACCTGCAGCTGTGTGAGTAAATCCATCATTTTCAAGATGGTGACAAATACTCCAAGTTCTCCGGGGGCGTTGGATGAGCTGTTTCCACCTCCTGAGTTAGCTGTGTCCTGCTCTAGACCTCTTGAGCTTCAGTGTGCTTGCAGACAGCTAGGGGTCCTGTTAAGAGCAGAGGCTGATGCAGTAGATGTGGGGCGGCTCCTGAGATTCTGCGTTTCTCATGAGCTCCAGGAGATGCTGCTACTTCTGGACCCAGAGGACTCTGGGCAGAAAAACTCTAGAGGTGTTCCCCTCCCTCACCCCCCTCCCCATGCACACTCCCCAGAATGAGCATCCCGTTGGTGATTAACCCTACCCCTTTTAGCTCTTGCCAACATGATGATGCTGACTGCAGTCAAGAAAAGGAGAGAAGTGGGTAGGCTAAAGTCATGCCAGGAAATAGCTTGACGTGAGACTATTGAGGGCAGGGGCAGGTAGGCGAGGGGAAAAGTGAATTGAAGTGGCCTGGGTTCAAGAGTCATTTTCACCTATTTTCAAGCAAGCAGGTGAACAGGTAAACTTAATCTCTGAGCCTGGGCTTCCTCCCTGGCTTGTCTGCAGGGGATTAAATCCTGAGGGGCAGCCCACACTCTCATGCTTCCACCCATCGCCACCTCTATGCCACCCATGCTGGTGTCCTGCCCACTTTCTGTCCCCAGGGCTCAGCCAGGCTGTTTTGGAGACCACAGCTGCCAGCTGCTGTGTTTTGGGGTCTTATTTTTATCCTCAGACAGGGGAGTCACCGTCTTTTTCTTTGTGTCGGATGTTTCTCCTCTTGCATGGTTCCTCGCAAGCCTTCTGCTCTGTACCAGTTAGCACGCTGCATGGTGCTAGGGTTTTGAGATGATAGTTGACAGAGTTTTAATTGTTTCTGAAAAGTTCTGTGACTCAGGAAAATGAACATTTATGAGTTCACAGAAAACCATTCTTCTTCTTCCTCTTAATTTAGCATTTACTCATCTAGCTACTTTATTTATGCCTCTGCTGCTAAATAATCCATGCTTCTCTAGGAAACTTTCCACCCCTGTAATCAGGACATCAGGCCATGCGTTATAAATGGGCTCTGATTTCTATTTTTCGGGGAGTTGGCAGCATCAGATCTGCCAGGCCCCAATCATCTGCTTGATTTATTCTCTCTGACTTGTGGGTTATTGCTGTTGCCTCCCATTTAGAGAGAAGTAAATGCCATGTGGTTGTCCGACAGACTCTAACAGGCCCTATGTGAGTGGACTCCACTTTTCTGTCCTGCCAAGCTAGGGCCATCATCCTTCTGCCTCCACTGCTCTGGTTTCTGCTATGAGGCTCCTGGGGCTCGTCTTGTCTCCAGCCACCTGGGAGGTGGAGGGCACTGGTTCTAAAAATGGAGGGCATCGGTTGAGGCAGGCCCTGTACTCTGAGCAGGCAACACCCCAGCAAACTGCAGTGAGAGCTGGGCGCACTCGTGTAGGGTGGAGGACATGTGCCCCAGTGGCTGAGAAGCTGTCTGTCCCTTCAGCCTGACATCTCTCTTGATGGATGGCCATGCACGCACATTTGCATTTTGGCCTTAGGTGTTCCCTTGAGGCAGGAAGGCGTGCACCAAGAGAAACCTAATCTCTTTTCTCATGGGATCCTGATGTTAACACCAAGAGGTTTTTTAAAAAGTAAAACCTGCCTATTCTCATTTAACAATTCATCTTGACGGGGCATCCAGCTGACCCTGGAGACCAGCAGTTCCTTGTAGCCCCATGCTGTGCTCAGATATTTCAAGGACTATAGTGAAATTCAAAAAAGAAAAGTAACTTCCCTTCAGTTTAACTTTAAAATCTGTCTCCCTGACAGCACTTCTGGGCTTAGTAGGGAGTAGAGATACAGAACGCAGCCACGAATGGGCTATAGGCTGGAGAGCCAACCAGAACTCTAGCAGGGGCATCGCGAGGAGGGGCAGCTAGTGGTTTACCTGGTACTTCCTCCTCTTCTCCAAGGGATGGTGTCATCCAGTCCTGTTTTGGAGGAAATAGTTCCTGTGGGGAGGATCCGGGTTGCAGTGAGGTCAGACAGAAGTGGAGGCTGAGGGGAGGGGAGGTGGGGGAAGAGAGCTCTGAAGTGCGATTGTGGGGTCAGTGAGTGAGTGCCCAGCTCTGGCAGTTGAGTTGGGGGTGACACCGGGCATGTGCTGAATGCCAGTGGCCCACCTGTGTTTTATGGGTTGACCTTCTCTCTGAAGTCCCGACGAAAGCCCCTTAGTCCTTTTACCCATTTCCAAGACTTGAACGATGACCTAGTGAGGTAGAACCATGCAGAGCCCCCTAAGCACTGTAGGAACCATCTAAGAAGCACAGTCTGCCAGGAGTCTGCTTATTTCAAAATGAGACCCCAGGAATCTCATTTAGGCTCTGTATTCCAGGCCTAGCCTGGCATGAACTAGTTCTGTGGACTTGAGCCACTCCCTTCTCTTCTCTGGGCCTCCGTTTCCTCGTCTGGAAAGCAAGTGGGTGGTCAAGACGCCAACTCGGGTCCCTTTGAGGTTGTCTTCAGATCTGAAATCTTTCGCTGCTGACTGGATTCCTTTAAATAGGAAGCCTGTAGGAAGTCCTGAAGTGTTCTTTCAGATAGAGTTCTACCTCTCTTTCTTGTGGGCAAACAGCAGGTGTGCGGTCTGAAGGTCTGGCCCATCTTTGTTTGTCTAAAGTCACTTCATGTGTTGTCCTTTGGGAAGCGATGGTGGTTGAGGAGTTCTCCATCACTTACCTCGGGGGTGGAACCATTTGGGTCTATTTGACCAGAAATACTCTCCAACCCCTCAGTGCAGACCTGGGTTCAAAGAAGGCTCCGCTGCATTGTGTGATGATGCCACAAACTCCAGGGACCTGCTGGTGTCAGGGAGAGGAGGAGGGAGTCCTCAGCATACTGAGCTGGGAAGGAACTTGAAATGATTCTCTTGTTCATTGTCTAGCAAGAGCTGAGTGTCTGCTTTGTGCTGGAAACTGTGCTCAGAGAAGTGGTTTCCACACCTTTCAATTTCATAGAGCAGAAAAGTGAAAACTTTTTCTTTTAAAGACACAACTAGACTACCTCCTGAAATCCCTATCACCTCTTTATTTACACCTTTGTTATCCTTTCTTATTTGTAAAAAAGATAAAAAGCCATACTTTCAGAACAAAGGGTAGTCCATCCCATGGAAGCCTTCCACTGGCAGATTCTATGTTGCCCAGGTAGGTGTGTTGTGTCTGAGGACTAGTCAGAACGTAGCTGTGAATCACAGGGACATTGAACAAAGATCATTGACAACTGAGGCCCATGAGCTGGAGTCTGAGCCACATTGAGATTCCAGGTCCTAAGACCCAGGTCCAGTGCTCTCTGTGGTATCTGTCCTAATTTCATAGCTGGAAAGACCTAGCTCCAAGATGGGATGGGTGCTTATCCCAGAAAGAGGCCCCCAAGCCTTCTGCACAAGAGCGGGGGATCAACCTGCAGACAGGTTTTCATTGTCAGATCCAGCACCTCTCTATGTGGAACTGACAGGTGTGACTGGATTTTAAAGGGAGAGTGGGGTGCAGGATTTCTTGCTCATGGTTTTTGAAATTTCTTGCCATCTCTTTAATCTGCTCATGAAAAATGACACACCACTGCTATTTGCCTGATGATTTCTTCCTCCTAATAAAAAGAAGTCTTGTTTTATTCCTCATAGGGAATAATAAAACTCAAGAGAGTTTGCTCTTGGCTGGAGTGAAGAATGGAGGGTGAGTGGCCTGTGGGACGTGGGTCTTCCCTCAACCAAAGGTGCACGTCAGCTTCACTCTGCCCAGGGGAGGGGTGGAGAAGCCGGTGTTGACAAGAGGCTGGGGTTGGCCAACAGGGAATCACCTTGGAGACCATTGGCTTCTCTCCATCTGTGGGAAGTTCTTAGAAGTCACCTGTGTGATTACTTGGTGCTTCTTGGAGACTGGGCCCCTGATTCCCTCCCCCCGACCTCCTCAGTGTTCCAAGAGGGACTTGAGTTCAAATTGAAACCCTTCTGGAGGTCTTAGCTGGAAAGGAAAGCTGCCACTGTCACTTTTGTTAAAATACTTTAAACTTTGAGGTTTTGACTTATCTGGGTCTGGATTGAGAGAGGAAAGCATGTGTATGTATTTTTTTTTTTAAGAGTTGAGAAGTCATCCCCTTATTTCTCACAAAAGTCCTCTCCGGAGAATACCACTGATCACCAGTGAGCCACTCACTGGCTTAAAGGACCACCTCTGCTGGCCGCCTAACCATCTGTGCAGGAATTGGCAGCTTGGCCTGGCAACAGAAGTGACAGACACCAACATGACAGCCCAGGTTTCAGCCCCAACAAGTGGCCTGGGCCTCCTAAGCATGGCCTACTTTCCTGACAACACATCTCTCCCTGCTCAGGCTGAGTCCTCTGTGCTCTTGCTGGCTTGGTTTGTGGTGGGGCAAGCTCGTGGCGTAGGCAGCCTGATGCAGGCAGCTCTCTGGGCTCCAGGAGAAATGGCTGCTTTCTCCCCCTAGCCCCCAGCCTAACTGTGAAGTGCTATGTTCTACATTTCCTCTTTCTCCTCCAGGATATCTGTTGTTTTAAGACCCCAGAGTTGGTTTTTGCCTGCTAGGGCTAAATCCCTCACTCGGGCTGCCTGTCTGCACTGCTTCCTGAGGAATCTCCAGTTCTGCTTTTGGCTTAAGAGCCCCTGAAGTCAGGGGGCCCCGTGGCTCAAATCTGTTTCTTCTCTTGGCAGTTGTGTGGTTGAGGGACGTCACTGACTTTCTCTGACCTTCAGGTTAGCAGTGAATAAAATGCAGGCGATAATAGCACTGATTTCAGACTTGTCACGAGGACTGACTCAGATGGTGCACGTAATACCTGGCCCAGAGGGCCTGTGCAGAACGTGGCAGTGGGAGCTGCGGCTTTGTGTCCATAACGTCACAACCCCACTAAGTACCCTTGTGCGCTTCTCCCGCACCGGGGCCTGGCATGTCAACCTCAGCTGCAGTGCTTGTCACTCAGTGTTTAGCAGGGTGGCTCTTGGAGTGGGAGGGTCCTTTTTCTGCTGGAATGGTAAGTAGCCTGGGGTCTGGGCCCCCTGGGTCTGCAGTGTCCGGGAGAGCCTGGTACACAGTAGGATGTTCAGATATTTGTAACTGAGTGAATGAGTCAGCAATCTTTTATTATTTATTTTGGCATGATATGGGGTTTGGACAAAGTGTCTTGAGTTTCTAGGACTCCTTAGAGAAGAAATCCCAGGTGAGAGTCACCTGGCTGTCTTTGGTTTCCATGTATAGTAGGATTCCATCACAGTTTCAGTCTTTCCAATATCCTTATTGAATCACTAGAAGCCTAAGAGAGTATTATGGGCCACATGTATAGGAGCGGGGAGGAATCCTGACTCAGTTGCTCTCTCTTCCTAGAGTGGTCTTTGGGGCTTGCCTGGCCCTGGCTATCCCCTCTTCAAAAAGGCCAGCATCACTGGGACAGGCCCACCAGAACCTCACCCAAAATGGGAACCCATAGAGTGAAATAGAAACTCGAAGAAATGCATGATGTTCCTTTTGTGCTTAGAATTTTCAGGTCAGCAGAAATAGTCTGTGGCTCCAGGAGGGTGGCTACCAACTGTTCCTACAAAGGAGGGAAGAGATTGAGGGTGGTAGGAACAAAAGTTCTCTTTGGAGATGTCATCAAGTAGGTGTAAGACTCCTGATGGCTTTTCTTGGTGCTAGTCTTAGGACAACTGGATTAAATGCTTGTTTAAGCTGTTCCATCATTTAAAGCTTTCTGTCTAAATATAGAAAACAGAACTCTTTCTCCATTTATTTCCCTTCCTCTATAATAAAGACCTCAGGGTTCTGTGATTCTGCGGATGCCACATTTTGTGTGTCCATCCCAGGGGCGGAGACTTTCATGTGGGCACACTGGGAGATGTCAGATGGGAGAGGCCTGCCAGGCGATGCTCTAATTGAAGTGCTTCTAATATATGCCTCACTGTTCCTCCTCTTCCTTCTCCACTCTCCTCTGTTTGGTTGTTACATATGCTGTTTCCACTTTAGTGTTTGGCTGTGAAGAATGGGACTCTTTGCCTCATGCTTGGGTGTTCCTCGCCTGGCAATATAGCTTAGGAGTATGTCTTTGTGTCCCAAAGCAGAACTTCCCACTTGACCTTCTTAGGACACTATTACCTCCCTAGTATGGGTCTCTTGGCCCTGGGCTGTCAGGGCCAACTGGGACATCTGGTGTTCTTAAATCTTAGTCATCGACAGGTATCCACCGAGTACTCAGCTGTGCACTTGGCCTGGTCTTAGGGCTAAGTGGTTCAAGAGAAATGAGATTTGTGATTCCATTCTTTGGGCTTGAGGACTAGCGGGGCATGAGAGTGGGATGGGGAAATTGGGAGGGGCATGGAGCAATTAGCTGTTGCTGAACAGGAATCTGACCTAGCAAAAGGAATTAAACACCTATGTCAATTGTTGATCTCTTCTAACCTGAGTATAGTGATCATATTCTCAACTTTAGCCTAAAGGAAATTAGATATATTTATTAAGTAGTAAAGGAAGAAAGAGCTCCTGTCTTCTCTGGTCCCATTCATCCACCCCTGGTCCCAGAACAGGATGCTTGTTCTCATGGTTCAGACATTCTCCTCCCTAGAGGGGACGTGGTTGATGGTCGTGTCACAGGTTTGTCCTGGCCAATGACTCAGCTGCTCTGGAGACCTCAGAGGCTTGGCTCGGGGCTGGAAGAAGCTGAAGTCTCAGAATGTCACCCATGCAGGCTGACAGAGTACTGACTGCAGCAGCCCCATGGTGTCCAGGGCTCAGAATTTTCACTAGAGCCGCTCCCCAACCTTCCAGAACATGTCCACCAGAGCAGGACACCTCTCCTAAGGTGGTTCTACCTGTAAGGCCTGACACTCTTGTTGGCTCAGTGAATACTAGGTCCCACTCAGAGGACTTGGGCTGGCGGTGGGGAGGGGGCACTGCTCTTTACTGCTCTGACTGCCTCATCTTGCTTAGGGTACTGCAGTGTGTGATCTTGCCACCCCAGTGCCCAAACTGTCATACTGGAAGTCTTAGCTCTTGCTTTAGAGTCCCATCTTGAACTAGGTGGCCATTCCGGTCCAACTAGGTATACCAATTGGTTTGGTAACTTTTAGGAATGAAAACACTTGTATGGCCATGCTGACTGGAACAAAATTATCTGTGATTTATTATACATTCTAGATGAAAAGTATAATAAAATTTAAACCTAATCTCATTCAAAACAACTATTCTGTGTTACAAGAAAAGATAGGCATGAGCTGCATTCTACAGGAAATTCCTGTATGTGGGCTGATGTCTCACCTTGAGATTATGAGAAAGGAGAAAGAAGAATCATAAACAGAGCTTTAAGAAATCACCTGTCTGCTCACACGTGGTGAGCAATTAATATGGTACAAAATGTCTTTGGTTAGTAGTGTGGGCGAACCGTGGGTGACGTGAGAGTTTGGAGCAGAGAGGTGCTGGGTGGGAGGCGGGATTGGGAAGGACCTCTTGGAGGTGGAGGGCCGTGGAGAGGATGGTGGAGATCTGGGTGGGCAGAGTATTTAAGTATTCAAGGAGGTGGAATTCTCCGAGTATTTGTGTGGGGTGGAATAGGACCATGTCTGGTGGGAGGGGAAGAGAGAAGAGACTGGCTGGGGTGGATATCTGGGCTTGCTTGCAAAGTGATTTCTCAGGGACGCATTGGAGGCCAGGAGCAGAGTCACCTTCCAATATGCCCGTATAGAAAGAAGGGTTATCCTGAGGCTCCAGAGATCTCCTGGAGCCAAGTACAGGCTGCCTGGTGGGCTCAAGGCATAGAGCCTTCGGTCAGCCTGTCCCTCATCTCACTTCTTCCCAGCTGTACCATCTCCAGCTTCCGTTTCTCTGTCCTCTGCCTGTTCTCTCCAGACATTGTGAATCCCATCCCGTGGCCTTTATCAGGTAAAATTAGCCCCGTGGCCCTGGCCCTGCCAACACACCAACTTGCAGCTCCAGGGCCCTGGACTACTCAGTGGAAGTCTAGTCTCTGGGGACCCAATTGGCTCAACTTGAAGAAGCGTCTGCTCTGGTTCATTCCGTGTGGCTGGGGGACAGGTCCCCATAGGTGAGGTGACATCCAGGGCCTCTGAGCAGAGGGTGTGGGTGCAGGGCTGGGTGATTCTAGAGGAGGAGTGGGAGAGTAGAGTATTGTGGGTAGAGGGGGCAGGCGAGACTGAGGGGCCAGCCTCCAACCTCTCGGAAAGCACTCAGAGCAATGCAAGCTGAGATTTTAGAAGTGTGGCATTTTATGAGTCAAGCTTTGCTATCCTCAGAGCCGGAGTCGGGGTAGGCTCAGGCCTACCTACATGGCCTTAAATCTTTGCTCTTCTGCTTTGCCTGCCCACCTTCTTCTATCTACCCCAATGGTACCCTCACCGCACCAACCTGGCCTGCCTGCAGCTGGACAGCTTGGAAGCCCAGCATATCCATTCCTAGGTTATCCCAGCAGACAGGCTATAAGGGAGGCCTGACCTCCACGGGTTGACTCACACCTCGCCAGTGAGCACCCTGACCCATCCCTCCCTCCTGGTGCCTGAGTCTAGGCCTTGCCCACCAAACTGACTCAAGGGGAACAGGCTTTGGGGCTTGGACACTGCCCTGTGACTCCAGGGTCCCATCTCCTGTGGCTGCAGGGAGCTCCTTAGTGCAGCTGCTTTGAGGTTCAGCTGGAATTGTTCTTGGGAGGAGAGAAGGGCTTCATGGGAGGGGAGTCATGGCTTTACCACATGTCTCTTCTTAGAGGGTTTGCCACCCTGTGGAATCCAGTGAGCACCACTGCGGTTGAGCTGTTGTGGGATAATTAGGCCTGTCATCACGGAAGATGAGACGTGAAAGATGCTCTGTTACTTCTGGGGCTGAGCTGTGCTCCCAGCCAGGTGCAAAGTCTTGTTGCATTAGGAACCTGGTTTTTGCTATGATGTCTATTTCCGTGTAACCAAGAGTTGGGGTGTGTTAGGGAGCCAGGGACACCTCTAGGGTGGGGATGACAGGGCAGGGAGGCCTCTGGAGCTTGGGGCTGCGTGTCTGAATGCCATTTACTCTTCTTCTCTCATAGGAACAAGGACCAGATTCCTGATAGGAATTCTGAGTCCTGATATGGAATTCTTTGAATTTCGTAGCTATTAGTGATGATAACACTAATAAACAGGTATCGTTTTGTCAAAGCTTTCAGTGGATTACCTCCTTGACTTTTCGATAAGATTCTATGAGGTACTATTAACTTGCTTATTTTATACCTGTGGACGCAGAGGCTTCAAGGTGCTAGGCGAGTTGTTTGAGGTCTCTGTCTATGAAGTGGTGGAGCCGGGGTTTGCCTCTGGCCCTCTGACTGTCCAGCTTGTGCTCCTCACAAACTTCAGCTCTGCTTTTACTGCCCACCCCCTCACCTATTTTTGAGGCTATTAAAAGGACATTTGATTTTGAGCTTTGGAGGCCAAAGTAGACCCTATTACCCAGATAAGGCCTCCTCACCTCCCAGAGGGCAGCAGAGTTGAGTGGCCAAGCTCTGACCCTCCCTGTGGGGAGTGGTAGAGGACATCCTTCCCCTATTCACCCCCTAGCTCCCCAACACGCACACCTTTCTCTTATCTTCTCCCACCATGGGGAACAGCCTGCAGGGCAGCACTGAACCTGTGAGAATTAATGTCTTTTTGGCTATTTCCTTCCAGTTGTTCCAGGGGGGTTGGTGGGGACTTTGCTGCCACTGCTCTGTGGGTCCCTGAGCATCTGCCCCTTCATGGAGGGCAGGGCCTCGTCAGGCCCACTGCCCTGCCTGGACACATGGGAAGGCGAGTGTCTGGGCTCTGGATGGAGACCTAAGTGTGATGGTGTGTGGTGGTCTTTGTTTCAGCTCCCCAGAATTGGCCTTGGGAAGTTTCTAAGGGTTGATGAGAATTGTCTCCCTTTCAGAAGCTGCTCTGGGACCTTGACCTTAGGGAGGAGGCAAGACGCCCAGTGTCGGTGACCAAGGTGGTTACTGTCAGATAAAGGTCTTTGGAGGGTCGGGAAGCCCAGTGGGAAAACGTGGCTGTTTGCTCACTCTTCCACCAGCCGTTGGAAGGGAGCAAAGGGGTCAGTGCTGGGTTATTGCCAGAGGCAAGCCCTGTGTGCTCCTGCTATGGAGGGGCTGTCATGGAGGAAGGCGCCCTCCTCCCCAGCGGCGGCCATGGTAGGGAAGCCCCAGGCACACAGGGCAGGAAGCTTCCTTAAGGTGTGGTGGTGGCTGCTTTGGAGGTATGCCTTCCTCATCTAGGTGGGTGAGCATATCAGGAAGTTGCGGCTCCCATTCCATGGGATGGCCGTGGCTGGTGAGCTGTCAGGGCTGCCTGTGAGCAAGGAGGGAAGGGCTGTCTGTGGGCAGGGCAAGGATACCCCGGGCACATACAGGTCCAGGGTACACAAAGTGCCTAATCTGCAGAACACCGAGGGGCAGGAATCCCAGCATTTAAGTGTGCTGGAGCCAGTGAGCCAATGGGCAGCCCCAAAGGGTGAGAGAAAGTCAGGGACAACAGCCTGGGGTGGGTGTAAGAGAGATGTGAGAGGACAGCTCTGGCCAAGTGTTGATGGTTCACGGTTGACACTGTACCCATCATCGGAGCCTTCCTGCAGCCTGCCTGTCTCCCCATCATAGCCCGCTGGCTGCGGCAGAACTATCAACCTCCCTTATACTCCAGAGGCCCAGAAACATGGATAAGCACCTCTTCCATTCTGGGCGCTATGCTCGGGGCTGGGGGCAAAGTGATGCCCAAGAATCTCCAAGCTGCTGTCTGTGGGTGGAAACTGGTCAGCTACAGCAGACACCAAACATCGGGGGCTCTTTGCATCCTTCTGCTCCCAGTTCTTGCAACAATCTCATAGGCACTACCCTGAATCTCATCTTAGCTGAGCAAACTGCAGCTCCTGGAGATTAACACCTTGTAGCTGGGGACCAGTGTGGCGGGGGCCCGGGGCCCAGATGAATGCCTTCATGGCTGCACAAAGCCAGTCCAGGCCAGTCATTCCCTTCTCCCCCTCACTGGGGAGGCTCTCAGTTCTGGGTGCTGAACCTGCCTTTCCCACCTGCACCCAGTGGCTCTTGAGATCTGCTGAGCCCTGGAGGCTGAGGCGGTGTCACTCCCTGTGGAGAGAGAGCACAGGCCTGCTGGAGCATCCCCCTGCTTCACTAAATCTTGCTGGGAAAGAAATCGGTGCTACTGTGTGCAGTTTCTGTGCCAGCACCACCAGCTCCTCCTGGGAGAGCCCTGCCAGCACCTGCAGGGGCTGTGGTGGTCCATTGGAGGCTGCCCAGCACTGCAGTAAGCAGTATTATGACATGCGGTGTGATGGCCTCATTCTGGGGAGAGAGTTTGTAAGGTATTTGGTTTACCCAGTGGTTCCCAAACGTGTGCACACATTGGAATTGCCTGGGAAGCTTCAAGAAAATAGTGATGCCTGTGTCCCAGCCGCAGAGATTGTGATTTAATTGGTCTGGGGTGCGGCCTGAGCTCTGGGTTGTTCAAAGTATCTCTATATGGGATCCACTGGGTTAGCCTCTGGAGGAAGCACAGACGAAACACCCACTTCTCTCAACATTGTCCTTCTCAGCATCTGCTCTTCAGGGGGACAGAGATTCAGGCTCTTGGGGACAAAGCTTCCAAGTGCCTTTGTGCCAAGTTCGAGGCCGCCCTGGGAGGTGTGGGTGACGGAGGCTGGCCTAGCTCCTGACCTGGCAGATGTAGGGCATGCATTTCTCCAGCTGAGGATGATGGTGAGCGTTCTTTGCACAGCCTGTATTCCATTCTCACAACAATCGCAGAGGCACTGCCCTGAATCTCGTTGTATAGCTGAGCTAACTGAAGCTCCTGGATCTTCTCACCTAAGAAGCAGGGAAAGGACCAGAAAAAACCTGTTGGTTTTACCTGGTATTCTCAGACAGGCCAGCTACTAAGTGAGTAGCAATCCAGCTATGATGACCATTGGGTGCCTTTCTTCCTTTTTGACTCTGTTATAAAAGAAAATTGAAAAAGAGCCTTATTGTACCTTAAAGGCTTTTTAATTATATATAACTCATTTAAACTACTTTAAGTTCCATTTTTAATATAAGTTTTATGGTGGTACAAGGAAAGTGCCTTCTAATCAAAGTGTGTTTGGGGATTTATCTTCCTGTACAAAAGCAGATGCCCATAGGGAGTCCAGGCCAATTATTTATTCAGACAACAATCAAAAATCACCAAGTTCTGAGTGGAAGCCACGGAGGTAGAGGTTCCTCTGGCAGCTGTGAGGATTGAAGGCGGCAGGTGTAGAGAGGGCTCAGCCAATGCGATGCTCAGTGCCAGTTCCCACTGCTGGTGCCCAGCTAGAGAGGGGAGACGATGATGGAGACTGGGGCGTGCTTGATGGGCAGAAGGGGTGACCGAGCAGTGGAGGGTTGTGCTCAGAGGGAACAGATCTCTACCCAAATAACAGTCCCCTGGAGGGGACCTCCCTGACCACCTTGTCTAAAATAGCAGACCCTGCCCCTCTGTCGTTCTGCCCCCTTCCCTGTTTTATTTTTTCACCGTGGCACTTCTTACCATGACGTGTCCTATAAATTTAATTTGCTTGTTTGTTGTCTGTCTTTCTGTGTAATATCACCAGCTTCACGGGGACAGGGGCTGTCTGGGCACTACTGTATCCCCAGGACAGTAAATATTTATTGAATGAATGACGACATGAGCAAATGAAGGGATGAATAAATAAATAGGTCAGGAGATGGATCAGGAGCTCTGCTGAGAGCCTGGGTGAGGGCTGAGTGTCTCGGGCAGAATCGAGGTGGGGGGAATAGCATTCACAAAGCCGAACCCACAGAGGCTGGGGCTCACAAAAGAGGTGAAGAGGAGGCGCGGAAGATGCCCAGGGACAAAGGTGCCCTGGAGGGCAGAGGGGCTGCTGGCCAAGCAGGAGGATCAGAGGGAGGGGATCTGTTTCTGGGCAAGATGGGAGATTCTGGTTGGCGTGCTGGGATTAAGGGGTCTTCCCTGTTTCCTTTGGGAGAAGAGAGTGTGCCTGTCCTTAGACATGGGCCACTCGGGCATTTTCAGCCTCACTCCTATTGGACACTGCCCTGCCCCGCACCCCACCTGCCCTGGCCCGCAATCCTCCTTTCTCCGCTTGCCCTCCTTCTCATCCACCCCAGCCCCCCCACAGCTCTGGAACTTTTTGCGTCTTTATATTAGATCATTTATACCTGTGACACTGCCCGCCAGCCCCTCCCGCCCCGGCCCCAACATACTCCATGTACAAAAATAAGAATAAAAATAGACTTAGACGTGAGGACTATGCTGCAGGGCAGCCTTTCTTCCTTTATTGTCTCTTAATTTTCTAGACACAGGTTATTCTAAACTCATCTTGGGCTTACAGCTGGCAGAAAGAAAAAAAACAGTGGCAGATTTGACTATGGTGTTAAACAGGTTGATGCTAAGTTACATAGTCTACTGGATGGCACTTGGAGGGTATAATGAATAATTAAAGTGTAAACCTGTCCCCTTTTCTCCCAGGGGCCATCTCTCCTCCCCAAACACCCCCAAGATGGTCTTGATTTTCCTAGGGCAGGCAGACTGCTGGACCAGAGCCAGCCCAAGAGAGTTGCTTGTTTGGCAGGACAACGAGTGGACATGAAGCTTCCCAGAATGAGGAAGGCACCGTAGGGGGTCCCTGTTTCTGTGGAAACTTACCTAAAAAAGGAAAAGTATAGGAAGCCAGGCTTCAGTGACAGTTGGTGTGTTCCGCGAGCCTCAAGGAGAACCTCACTCGCCCTGTAGTCTTGCTAGGAGATAGTGAAGTAATCGGATTTCATTCCCACAGTAAACTTGTTTAAGGCCTATAATATGCCAGGCCCTGTGCTGGGGTAAGAGATGAATGAGATGTGGACAGTTGGGGAGACAGATGCTGCTCGAGTAATGACAATCCAGCGCGACCGTGGCTTGTTGTGGTTAAGTAGCTCTGCAGTAACGGGCTGGGCTTTGTTGAGCCCTGCTAGCATCGCTGGAGAGAGGACTGTTGGTGAAGTGGTCCCTAGGTGCCGAGTTAGAGCCCCATGCTGCTCACTGTTAGGATAGTCCTGCGCGCCAGGATTGCTTATTCTGAGGGAGAGATGTGGATTACTTTCCAAATAAAAAAGGTAATTAGTTTTTAATTTGTTGGGTTGTCAGAGAGATAAAACTGGAAAGTGCCCCTCTTTCCTTCTTGGTCTCTTAATCTGGCTGTGTGCAGGCGATTATGTTTAACAAGGTGGAGGGATCAATTAGTCAGTGACATTTAATCCATCAGATGTGATTTAATGTTTACCTGTATTGTTGTTTTGGGAGATTTGCCACAGAAGACTGCCTTAAATTCAGACCACTTTTTCTTTTTCAATTGTAAATGAATAACTTTTAACGTATAGCTTTAGGTAATACCTAGACTTTAAAATCCCAAATCCTCGTATAGTATTCTACTCACTCTTTGCTTTTGAAAACAAGAACATTAGCATCCAAATCATCTTAATTTCTGAAGGCCTGACAAATATCTTCAAGCTTTCCTTTTGATCTAGTGTCTTGTAATCACCATCAATACCTTTTCTCTTTAGGGCATCGCACCTCTCTCCTATACTGACTGCCCTCTGCTCCCCATCAGAAAGCACTGGGCGGGGTTATCTGGGACTCTGCTCACGTTTCTAAGGCTTGGCTTAATTCGCCCTGGCTGGGCTGGCTGGTCTGCCTGTTTTACAGATGGTCAACTGGACTGGGAGATATCTGGGTGGCTGCCTCAAGGCTGCAGCTGGTGGAGCAGTTACTAATAATATCAAGTTATTCAGACCTCCTGGGGGCTGTGAGGGTCCTGTTTCCTAGTCTCCCTCGTGGACATAATAAAATTGATGTTCCCCACAAGTGTGCTACAGGGAGGCTAGCGGTCAGTTCATAAGAGTGGTGGTTTTTTATCTTTTTTAACAGATGTCTTGCACCCTAATCGTAGAGAGATTTCTTTGATATTTTTCAAAATCATCCATACTTGGTGTCTTCCCTGTGTCTCGATAATCCTCCCTTTAAATTCCCTGGTCTGCTGTAAACAGTTTGCTTACACTGATCATTTACAGTTGGATAGGAAGTAGAAGGGCACAGAACTTGGTCCCTGTACCATCTGTGTTTCAGACCCGAAGTGTTGGGAAGGCCACTTCCTGCACCCATGCGGTCATGCCCAGCCCCACCCCTTAAGTTCTTGGTCTCCTGAGAAAGGATAGCGAGGCCGCACCTGGTTGGGCAGCTTGTGGGCAGTGCTGGCTGAAAGGCGGAAGGGCTGAAGCTGTGTGCCCAACTTGCTAAGCTATCTAAGCATCTTGAGGTTAGTGTGCCCTCTGTGCCTCTCGCGCCTTTAACACACCTTTGAGGCATTAAGGCAGCCTACCAGAGAGGACACACCCCTCTCTGCTCCAGAGGCCTCCAGGCATGTGATGCTGTTCCCTGTGAGGTGCGAGATGAACTCTCACCCCTCAATTAGGTGGCGTTTCTCACCTCCTTGTTTGGTGTTTTCCTTGAGCACTTGCTGCAGGCTTCACATGACCCAAGGAGGCATCGGATGTTCGGGAAGCTCCCACCTTCACCCCCCGCTCCCCAGCACTGGCAGAAAATCCTGTTGTTTGCTGGATTATTCAGCTTGGCTCTCAAGCTAGCTCTTGAGTTTAGGGTTAATCCCCTAATCCTCTCGTCATCTGACGTTGAAGACCCAGACATGATGTGCTGGGAAATCTAACAACTCGATGGTTTTCCTTCTGCCTTTAACTGAACCATATAAATGGGATGAAGTGTATAAGACACTTGGTGTGGGCTCCGTAAATAGGAGCCAGTGATGGAATACATGCTGCATAAGGCATCGCTGTATTTAGCTGTATTCTGTCAGTCCACGTGAAGGCTTTAATTGCAGAGTGGTATCTTACTAGCAAAAATGAAAGTGGTTAGAGTCAAATTTTTAAAATTAAGATGAATAAATGACAAATTGTAAGAAAGGTTGTTAAAGGAGCATTAGTTTTAAGAGGATCTCAGGGATGAAAACTTAGAATTTAGATGTCAGAATTTCAGTAGTGGTTAGGGCTGTTAGCAAAGCCTCCATCTCAAGTGTACTGAGGGGTTTATAAAATGAACACATGGGCTGCATTTAGTAGCTTCTTGAGCTAGTGGGGGCCTGAGGAACTCGGAAGCAGGGGACTTCCTCAGCTCCTCCAAGCTGGGCTGAGTGCTGCTGGTCATGGCTCACACTCAGGACACTGGCAGGGGCAGACAGCCGGCAGCTGCCCATCTCGGCAGGCCATGCCCCATCTGTGCCAGATTCTCTTCTGCTTTGTTGATGAAGACCTGGCTATGTGGAGCTCCATTCAGCTTGCTGTTTTCATGGCACTCTCTTCTTAGTAGTAGGTGCTTTTGATCCCGTTTCCTAAACCGCAGAGCCAACATTTTCCCAGAAGCACTGAATCCCATAATATTTTGAGTGACAGACTGAGACTCACCCTCTAACCAAGGATGGCCGGATACGTGGATGAGGAGGTGTGACTTTGGTCTGTGACCCGGCTCCACCGTCCTTCTCCTGAGCCTCACGCACAGCCTAGGATGCTGAGCACAGCCTAAGATGGACGTGAGAAGGATCTGGGATGGAGTCGGAGGGTCCTCATTCATACTCTTTCAGCAGCTCTCGAACTATTTTTTGGTAGCTGAGAATCTGTAATAGATTTTTGGATTATGAAAAGTATTATTCAGCACTCACATTATGTTGATTCAGAAATAAAGATTATGCAGTTCAACTGCACAGTAAAATACAGCCTGATGGAATGGTAATCTTTAACCTCAGTTCTTCTACATTATAGTAGAAGATAATAGATTCAGGAAAGATACAGTAAGGAATAAAGCTGTTGTATTGTATTGGTTAAATGACATTTAAAATGATTTGGCTGTCAAATTCGTGGAAAGGTTATGAACAGTGAATGAAAAATCTAAAATTAATTCCCTACTTCAAGAAAGTGTGATTTATACCGTAATAAAATTATATTTTTAGTTAAGGAAATTTAGTCATTAAGTAATGCCCATGCACTAACTCATTTATTAACCATCTGGTTTGAAGCTTCTGCAGCAACTAATTTCTTCCTTAGGCAATTCATCCAGGCCTTGCTGTCGTTGGTGTCATTGAACTCTGTTCTGTACCCTTCTGCTACAGCTTTTTGGGGGTAGATTCTTATTTAGCCTCAAGAATTGATGGAGCTGTTGAACCCATTTACCTCCCCCAGACAATCCTATCGTCTCTGTCTCTCAGTATCTTCATTAATGGCAATAATGGTGGTGATGGCTGCCATTTGAGGACCCCTGTATGCCGACCGCCATGCTAAGGATAGTATAGGCTTATTATTATTTCACTTAGTCACCACAGCCACTCTGTGAGGAAGGTACAATTCCTGCCCTTATTTTACAGATGAACAAGCTGAGGCTTAGGAAGGTGAAATAATTCACCAAAGGTAGCAGGGGCACAGCTGGCAGGAATAAGCCAGGATCCATCCCAGAGCCGTCTGACTTCAGAGTCCCAACTTTTAATCCCTGCCCTCTGTCTCATGAATATTCATCAAGTGTTTGCTTTGAGGCAGTGGAGTGTAGCAGTAGGACTTCTGAGGCTTGAGTCTAGCCTTGACTTGGCCACTTACTGCTCATGTGATAGTTAGTGAGCCTCAGCCTTTCCCTCAGTGGAAGCTTCCTTATCTGTAAATTAGGGAGTGCGATTTATTCCCTCTGTTCCACAAACTTCTGATGGGTACTATTGGGTACTTTGTCCTATTTTATTTTTTAATTTTTTATTGAAGCAAATCAAACATGTAGGAAAGTGCACACATCTGAGGTGTAGAGCTCCATGAATTTTTACCAAGTAAACATACCCATGTAACTACTATCAGGATCATAATTTAGGACATTCCCAGCACCCCAGAAGCCACCTTTGTGTCCCTTCAGTCATTAGCCCCCAAAAGTGACAGCTAATCTGTCACTGGAGATTGCTGTTGCTTGTTTCTGAAATTTATGAAAATAAAATCCTGTAAGTTGTACTTTTCTGTCGTCTTTCGCTCAACATTTTGTCTGTGAGATTCACCCAAGTTATTGCATATTGCAGCGTCTGTTCTTCTGCATCGCTGTGAAGTTTTCCATTGCATGGATAATGCCAAACTGTGTTTATCCACTGTACTCTCGGTGGGCATTTGGGTTGCTCCTGTTCTTGGCTGTTACACGTCATGCTGCACGTCGCATTCTTATACATATGTTGGTGCTCACATGGATGCACTTGTGTTGGACATTTACCTGGCAGAGGAATTGTTGGGTCAGGAAGACAGAAATCACACTAGTTATGCTAATATAATTTAATATATGGAATTGGTTAAACAGATAGTAAAGGGTTAAAAAGCCAAAAAAGGAACCACTGAGATAACTAAGAGCAATTCACTGCGGGAAGCACCTCTTGTCTGCAGGGGAGGATCCCATAAAACTGAGGCTCAGACCGGTGGAGGGGAGTCTGGCTGGTGCGGTTTCCTCTAGGAATATGAAAATGGCAGTGGCTCCATATCCTTGTAAACATTTGGTATTTTCAGTTTTTTTTAATGTTATGTTTTCTCTGGTGTAGAGTAGTATCCCATTGTGGTTTAACTTGTGAATTTCCTATTCAGGTCTTTTGCTCATTTTTCAATTAGTTTATTTGTGTTTGTCCTATTTATTTGCAAACGTACTTGCTGTTTTCCAAATGAGTCCTGCATCAGATACATACGTTGCAAATGTATTCCCTTGTTGGCTTGACTTCTCACTGTCTTAATTATCTCTTTTAATGAACAGAAGTCTTCGTTTTAGTAAAGTCCAGAATATTATTCTTTTCCTTTATGGTGCTGCCTTTCACATCCCATTTAAGAAATTTTCACTTACTAAGGTCATGAAGATATTCTCTTATGGTATCTTCCAGAAACATTATTGTTTTATCTTTCATGTTTAGATCTACAGTCCATCCTGAAATGATTTTAGGTATGTTGAAGGTTAGGAGGTCAAGGTTCATTTTTTTCCATATAGATATCCAATAGATCTGGCACCATCTGTTGAAAAAGCCATCCTTTCCCCGAAGTATTACACTGACACTTGTCATAAACCCAGAAACTGAATATGTGTGGTTTCTAGCTTTATTTTGAATTCTGTAAACATTTTCTCTTTTTTTCTTGATCAGCTTTCTTAAAAATTTCTCAAGTTTATTAATCTTTTCAAAGAGCCAATTTTTGGCTCTAAATTTTTATGGTATATTTGTTTCCTCTATTTCATTGATTTCTGCTCCTAATTCTTTCCTTCTACTTTTTTTGTGTGCTTAAATTGTCCTTTTTCTAGCTTTTAGAGATAGATGGTTAGGTTATCAATTTCTAGCCTTTATTTTTTTTCCAACATATGCATTTAAAGCTATAATTTTTCTCCAAGTACTGCTTAATGGCATCCCACAATTTTTTAAACGGTGTAATTCAATTGTCATTCAGTTCAAAATATCTTCTTGTTTCCTTTGTGACTTTCTTTTGAAAATTATGCAATATGCTTCTAAATTCATGGGTCAAATATTTGGAAATTTTTCTCTGTATCCTTCTGTTATATTGATTTCTAATTTAATTTCACTGTAGTCAGAAAACTATGTTTGTTCTCTATATGATTTTAATAATTTGAAAGTTGAAACTTCCTGATGGCTCCGCATATGGCCAATTTTTATAACTATTGAACGGACACTTGAAGGGAATGTACAGTCTGCAGTTGTGGGTGCCGTGTTCGATGTATGTCATCTACATCAAGTTTGGTAATCATGAGGTTCAAATCTTCTCTGTCCCTACTAGTTTTTTTCCTCTTCTTATTTTATCAGTTAGTGACAGAGGTTTCTTAAATTCTCCCACCGGTGTTGTGGATTTGTCAACATCAGTTTCTCCTTTTAGTTCTTTAGTTTTTACTTTATTTATGTGTAGGCTATGCTATTAGCTGTGTACCAGCTTAGAATTGCTATATATTCCTGTTGAATTGTCCTTTTATCACTATGAACCACCCCTCTTTGTCACTAATAGTAATTCTGCTTTAGAGTCTACTTTATCTACACCAACTTTCTCTTGGATTTAATACAGTTTAGCTTTTCTATCTTTTTACATTCAGCCTTTTTGTATCCTTTCATTTATGTTGTGTCTCTTGTAAGCAGCATATAATTGGATTTTATCTATTATGTCAATCTTTGTATTTTAGTTGAGATATTTAGTCCACTTTCTTTTAAATCTAACACATTATTCTCTTTGTTCTTTATTCCTTTTTTTTTTTTCTATCCTTTCTTGTCTTCTTTGGATTCTTTATTTTTTTTGTTATCTCACTCCTTTGCCTCATAGCACTAATTTTACAATTTTTTGTACCGTAATAGGACGTTATAATGCTTCAATTCCATCTGACCTCCTGACCTTTTGTGATCATATTATCATGTATTTTAGTTATACAAATATTATTACTTTAGAGGGCAGTATTGTTGTGCTAAGTGGCCAAAATTAGATTTATCCATTTTTAAACCCTTTCTGGTGTTCTTTATTCCTTCTTGCATAATTATGCATTCATCTGAGAAATTTCCCTTTCACCCAAAGCGTTCCTTTGTGTTGCTTTTAGTGTTAATCTGCTGGAAATGTATTCTCTCAGTTTTTGTTTGTCTTTATACATCTTTATTTTACCTTATAAATACCCATATTTTCACTGGGTGTAGTGTTCTAAGTTTTATCAGAATTTTAAAGATGTCATTCCATTGTATTCTGGTTCCATTTTCCCCTGAAAAGTCAGCTGTCAGCCTTATTGTTGTGCCTTCATAGTAATGTGTCCACTCTGCCCCCAGCACCTCCCTTCTGGCTTTTTACAAGATTTTCTTTTTTGTCTTTGAATATTCAAATATTTTTCTGTGAGTACCTGGTGACTGTTTTCTTTGTATCTTGTTTGGGGTTTGTAGGGATTTCTAAATGTCTGGCTTGATGTCTTTCATCAATTTTGGAAAATTCTCAACCACTATCTCTTCATGTATTGATTTTACCCAATTTCCTCTCTCCTTTCACTGTGAAACTTCAATTGCATGCTTGTTAGACCTTTTTACCATGTCCCATAATGTCTCTCATACACTTTTCTGTATTTTTCATCCCTTATTTTTCCCTTTCAGATCTTCAATCTGGTCATTTCCTACTGACCTAGCTACCATCTTACTTGTCTTCTTTTTAGTTGTGTTTAATCTGCAGTTAATTGCATTCATTGAATTCTTTCAGTCACTTAATTTTCAGCTCTAGAATTTCCACTTGATTCTTATTTTAACAGATTCCAGTTTTATGGTGAAGTTCAGCATCTTTTCTTCTATTTTCCTGAATGTATTAGTCATAATTATTCTAGAGCTTGTGTCTGATAAGTCTAAAATCTGGATAACCTGTGGGTCTGTTTCTTCTATTTTATTGGATTTTAGTCATTTGATCCCTTTTTATGCCATGCCTAGTAATTTTGTATTGGATTCTGGACCCCTTATATATGAAAAATTGTGAAGCCTGTGGATAGCTTGATTGTCTTCCAGAGGGGATTTACTTGTCTTTGTTAGAGAATACTGGCAGATCACCTTGATCTGCTCAGGAATAGAAATTGAGAATATATGATCTTAACTGAAAGTCCACTGCATTTGCCAGGGCCACTCTTTCTTGGAAAGCCCAATTTTTGTCTCCCTATGGTGACAGCACCATGATACTGTCAAAATGTATGCTTAGTTTTTTTAGCTTCTGTGAGGCTAATTCTTTGCTTGTTTCTCAACCTCTTGCCCTTTCTATGTGCAGCTCAGGTGTAATTATATAACTCAAAGAAGCTGTGTGAAGAATATTGGGCTCACTTCTTTCTGGTACTTTTTCTAGGATTTTAGATTCTCAAGTTCTGGCTGCTTCAGTAGCTCCGACTCAGGTACCTCCAAACTCCTTGAGACTTCTTTAAGTTCTAGAACATCACTTTCTGCTTGGCTTTTGTGCAAAACCACAAATGCTCTGCAGGGAAAATGTGCAGTGAATATGGGGATCCCTTCAATGGACTTCTCTTCTCTCTGAATACTGGCTCTTCAAGTTCTGGCTGCCTTTGTTGCCCTGATATGCCTTCAGAAAACTTTTTGTTTGTTTTCTTCTCCAACTTTTATAGCTGTTCTTAATGGAAAGATTGGTCTGGTAGAAGTTATTCTTTTGTAGTCTGAAACAAAAGTCTTTCTCATCTAATTTTCACACTATCTTTGTGAATTAAAGAGGTGGAATGTTGTTTTGTGCATAAGCTTTGGAATCAGACTTTGGAATTTAGATCTCAGCTGGCCACTGACCAAAATGTGAGACTTGGACGAGTTTTAACCTCTCTGACCTTCTACTTACTCCCCTTTTAATAAATATCTGAGGCATGAAGTTGAAAAAACTTTAAAGATCAGATAATCCCACTTGTGTTTAAATTATTTCAGAGCATAGTGAAAGGGAAACTTCCAAATTCCTTATATGAAACTGGTATCATTTATTTCCTAAAACTGAGAAAAGTGGCACCTAAATATTATAGACCAATCTCATTATGAACATTAATGCAAAAACATATTTAAAATCAAGCAAACATAATCCAACAGCATATTTTTTAAAAATGCATCATGATTAAAGAAAAGCTTCTTCCAGAAATACAGGGATAGTTGGAATGAAATCTATGAAAATCTATTAGAAATCTATTTTAAAAATCTATGAAATCTCTGAGATAAGTCATCAAATTAATAGAGCTTAAGAGAAAAAAATCATATGATCATATCCATAAATGCAAAACAAGTATTTAATAAAGTTCAACACATATTTATTTTATTTTTCATTCAATAAATATGTATTGAGCATCTGCTCTATTACAGCACTGGGGCTGCAAGAGTGAAAAAAATACTGGCACCATCCCAACTCACATTCCAGTGGAGGGAAGCAGCCAATAAATAAACAAGGGGACAAGCTACAACATATGCTTATTTTAAAAACACAATAAAATATGCATGGATTTCATTAATATAATAAACATACCTTGGGCCAAAAGCCAGCATTTTACTTAATAGAGAAACACTAGAGATTTTCTTCTTTTTTTTATTGAGGTAGTATTGGTTTATAACATAAATTTCAGGTGTACATAATATTTCGATTTCTGTGTAGGTTACATCATATTCTCCACCCAAAGACTTATTACCATCCATCACCTCTTTTGCCCTCCTCCCTCCCCCCTTCCCCTCTGGTAACCACCAGTCTAATCTCTGTATCTATGTGTGTGTTTGTTGTTCTTGTTTTTATCTTCTACTTATAAGTGATACCATACAGTATTACACTTTCTCTCTCTGACTTATTTCACTTGGCATAATACCCTCAACGTCCATCCATGTTGTCGCAAATGGCAAGATTTCATCTTTTTTGTGGCAGAGTTGTATTCCATTGTGTATATATACCACATCTTTATCCATTTGTCCCTTGCTGGGCACTTAGGTTGTTTCCAAGTCTTGGCTATTGTAAATAATACTGCAATGAACATACGGGTGCATATATCTTTACATATTTGTGTTTTCATGTTCTTTGGATAAATACCCAGCAGTGGAATAGCCAGATCATATGGTAGTGCTATTCTTAATTTTTTGAGGAATCTCCATACTGTTTTCCACGGTGGCTGCACCAGTTCACATTCCCACCAGCAGTGTATGAGAGTTCCCTTTTCTCCACATCCTCTCCAGCCCTTGTTATTTCTGGTCTTGTTAATTGTAGCCATTCTGATGGGTATGAGGTTATATCTCATTGTAGTTTTGATTTGCATTTCCCTAATAATTAGTGATGTTGAACATTTTTTCATGTGCCTGTTGGCCATCCGTATATCTTCTTTGGAAAATGTCTGTTCAGATCTTTTGCCCACTTTTTAATTGGGTCGTTGGTTTTATTGTTGTTGAGACATATGAATTCTTTGTATATTTTGGATATTAACCCCTTATCCAATATATGATTTGCAAATATCTTCTCCCAATTGTTAGGTTGTCTTTTCATTTTGTTGATGGTTTCCTTTGCTGTACAGAAGCTTTTTGGTTTGACGTGGTCCCATTTGTTTATTTTTTCTATTGTTTCCTTTCCTGGTGAGATATGATATTTGAAAATGTGCTGCTAAGACTGATGTTGAAGAGCGTATTGCCTATGTTTTCTTCTCGAAGTTTCATGGTTTCAGGCCTTACATTCAAGTCGTTAATCCATTTTGAGTTAACTTTTGTGTATGGTATAAGATAATGGTCTACTTTCATTCTTTTGCATGTGGCTGTCCAGTTTTCCCAACACTGTTTATTGAAGAGACTTTCCTTTCTCCATAGTATGTTCTTGGCTCCCTTGTCAAAAATTAGCTGTCCATAGATGTGTGGGTTTATTTCTAGGCTCTCGATTCTGTTCCATTGATTTGTGTGTCTATTTTGGGGCTACTACCATGCTGTTTTGACTACTATACTTTGTAGTATATTTTGAGATCAGGGAGTGTGATAACTCCAGCTTTGTTTTTTTTTCCTCAGGAATCCTTTGGCTATTCAGGGTCTTTTGTGTTCCATATAAAGTTTAGGATTCTTTGTTCTATTTCTGTGAAAAACATTATTGGGACTTTGATAGGGATTGCATTAAATCTGTAGATTACTTTAGGAAGTATGGACATTTTAACTATGTTAATTCTTCCAATCCAAGAGCATGGAATATCTTCCCATTTCTTTGTGTTGTCTTCAATTTCTTTCAACATTGTTTTATAGTTTTCAGTGTACAGGTCTTTCACCTCTTTGGTTGAATTTATTCCTAGGTATTTTATTCTTTTTTGTTGCAATTGTAAATGGGATTGTATTCTAAATTTCTCTTTCTGTTACTTCGTTGTTCATGTGTAGAAATGCAACTGATTTTTGTATGTTGATTTTGTATCCTGCAACTTTACTGAATTCATTTATTATTTCTAGAAGTTTTTTGGCAGATTCTTTAGGGTTTTCTATATATAAAATCGTGTCATCTGCAAATAGTGACAGTTTCACTTCTTCATTTCCAATTTGGATCCCTTTTATTTCTTTTTCTTTCCTGATTGCTCTGGCCAGGACTTCCAATACCATGTTAAATAAAGTGACAAAAGTGGGCATCCTTGTCTGGTTCCTGTTCTTAGAGGGATGGCTTTCAGTTTTTCTCCACTGAGAATGATGTTAGCTGTGGGTTTGTCATATATGGCCTTTATTATGTTAAAATACTTTCCTTCTATACCCATTATATTTAGAGTTTTTATCATAAATGGATTCTGTATCTTGTCAAATGCATTCTCTGCATTTATGGAGATGATCATGTGATTTTAATTCTTCATTTTGTTAATGTGGTGTATTACATTAATTGATTTGGGGATGTTGAACCATCTTTGCATCCCTGGAATAAATCCCTCTTGATCATGGTGTATAATCTTTTTAATGTATTGTGTTAGATTTGCTAGCATTTTGTTGCGGCTTTTTACATTGATGTTCATCAGTGATAGTGACCTGTAATTTTCTTTTTTTGTGTTATCCTTGTCTGGTTTTGGTATCAGGGTAATGTTGGCCTCATAGAATGACTTAAGAAGCTTTCTCTCCTCTTCAATTTTTTGGAAGAGTTTGGAAGGATAGGTATTAAGTCTTCTTTGAATATTTGGCATAATTCCGCAGGGAAGCTGTCTGGTCCTGAACTTCTATATCTTAGGAGGTTTTTTTTTTTTTTTTTTTTTTTTAGGTAAAAATCCTTTTTTTAAAAAAAATTTCTACTGAGTTAAGGATAAGTTACAATCTTGTGAAATTTCAGTTGTCCATTATTGTTTGCCAGTCGCATTGTAGGTGCACCCTTTCACCCTTTGTGCCCACCCCACTTTTCCCCTGGTAGCCACTAATCTGCTCTCTTTGTCTACATTTTTTAATTCCTCATATGAGTGGAGTCATACAGAGATTGTCCTTCTCTATCTGGCTTATTTCACTTAACATAATTCCCTCAAGTTCCATCCATGTTGTTGCAAATGGGACAATTTTCTTCTGTTTTATGGCTGAGTAGTATTCCATTGTGTGTGTATATATATATATATATATATACCACATCTTCTTTATCCAGTCATCTGTTGGTGGGCACTTAGGTTGCTTCCACATCTTGGCTATTGTAAATAATGCTGCAATGAACATTGGGGTGCATAGAACTTTTGGAATTGCTGACTTCAAGTTCTTTGGATAGATACCCAGTAGTGGGATAGCTGGGTCATATGGTAGTTCTATTTTTAATTTTTTGAGGAATCTATTTTAGGAGGTTTTTGATTACTGTTTCAACCTCCTTACTGGTGATTGATCTGTTCAAATTCTCTATTTCTTCTTAATTCAGTCTTAGAAGGTTATATGATTTTAAGAATTTGTCCATGTCTTCTAGATTATCCAATTTGTTGGCATATAGCTTTTTGTTGTAGTCTCTTATAATCTTTACAACAGACACCTCAGAAGTACAAATTTCTCCTCTTTAATTCCTGATTTTATTTATTTGAGCCTTCTCTCTTTTCTTCTTAGAGAGTCCTGCTGAAAGTTTGTTAATTTTGTTTATTTTTTCAAAGAACCAGTTCTTGGTTTCATTGAATTTTTTTTTCCCTATTCTTTTTTTTAGTCTCTATTTCATTTATTTCTGCTCTGATTATTATTATTTCCTTCGTTCTACTGATTTTAGGCTTTGTTTATTCGTATTTTACTAGCTCCTTTAGGTGCACTGTTAGATTGTTTATTTGATTTTTTGTTTGTTTGTTTGTTGAGGTAGGCCTGTATTGCTGTAAACTTCCCCCTTAGAAACCACTTTTGCTGTATCCCATAAATTTTGGCATGTTGTATTTTCATTTTCATTTGTCTCCAGGTATTTTTTTATTTCTCCTTTGATTTCTTCATTGACCAATAATTGTTCACTATCATTTTGTTTAATCTTCACATGTTTGTGGCTTTTGTGATTTTCTTCTTGTAGTTGAGTTCTAGTTTCATACCTTTGTGGTCAGAAAAGATGCTTGGTATCATTTCAACCTTCTTAAATTTAGTGAGACTTGTTTTGTGGCCTAATATGTGATCTATCCGGGAGAATGTTCCATGTGCATTAAAAAAGAATGTGTATTCTGCAGTTTTATTACTGTCTATTTCATCTTTTATGTCTGTTAATAGTTGCTTTATATATTTAGGTGCTCCTATGTTGGTTGCATAGATATTCACAAGTGTCATATCCTCTTGTAGGATTGTTCCTTTTATCATTATATAGCGCTGTTCTTTGTCTCTTGTTACAATTTTCATTTTAAAGTCTTTTTTGTGTGATATAAGTATTGCTACCCCAGCTTTCTTTTCACTGCCATTTGCATGGAGTATCTTTTTCCATCCTTTCACTTTCAGTTTGTGAGTGTCTTTGGATCTGAAGTGTCTCTCTGGTATACAGCATATGTATGTGTCTTGTTTTTTAATCCAATCGGCCACCCTATATTTTTTGATTGGAGCATTTAGACCATTGACATTTAAAGTAGCTATTGATAAGTGTATATTTATTGCCATTTTGTGACTTTTTTTCTGGGTGTTTTCGTAGTTCTTCTCAGTTCCTTCCTTGTTCTCTTCCCTTGTGGTTCGATGGCTTTCTTTAGTGTTATGTTTGGGTTTCTCTTAATTTCTTGTGTATTTATTATAGGTTTCTTGTTTGTGATTATCATGAGGTTCGTATCATGTATAATAATGTATGTAAATAGCAACCTATATTTAGTTGATGGTCTCCTAAGTTTGACCTCTTGCTAAAAGCTCTGCTGTTTTACTCCCCTCCTCCCACATTTTATGTTGTTGATCTCATATTTAACCTGTGTGTGTGTGTGTGTGTGTGTGTGTATCCATTACCCTCTTATCATGGAGGTAGATGATTTTAGTACTTTTGTCTTTTGACCTTCATATTAGCTTCATAGGTGGTTGGTCTGCTGCCTTTACTGTATATTTGCCTTTACCAGTGATTTTATTGCTTCTTTTTGTTTTTTGGTAATTTTCTTATTCCTATTTGTGCTCTTTTCTTTTCCACTTAAGTTCCTTTAGCCTTTCTTGTAAGGCTTGTTTATTGGTGATAAACTCTTTTAGTTTTTGCTTGTCTGCAAAACTCTTTATCTCTCACTCCATTCTGAGCAATAACCTTGCTGGGTAAAGTATTCTTGGCTGTAGGTTTTTTTCCTTTCAGCACTTTAAATATATTGTGCCACTCCCTTCTTGCCTGTAAAGTTTCTACTGAGAAGTCAGCTGATAGCCTTATGGGGTTTCATTTGTATGTAACTTGTTGCCTTTCTCTTGTAGCTTTTAGGATTCTCTCTTTATCTTTGATTCTTGACATCTTAATTATAATGTGTCTTGATGTGGGCCTCTTTGGGTTTATCTTGTTTGGTGCTCTCTGTGCTTCCTGTACCTGGATGTCTGTTTCCTTCCTTAGATTAGGAAAGTTTTCAGCTATTATTTCTTCAAATAGATTTTCTGCCCCTTTGTCTCTCTCTTCTCCTTCTAGGACACCTATACTATGGATGTTAGTGCACTTGATGTTGTCCCAGAGGTCCCTTAGACTGTCCACATTCTTTTTAATTCTTTTATCTGTTCAGCTTGGGTGATTTCCTTAGTCTTCTGTCCAGCTCACTGATCTATTCTTTTGTAACATCTGCTCTGCTATTGCGTCCCTCTAGTGAATTTTTCATTTCTGTTATTGTATCCTTCATTTCTGATTGGTTCTTTTTTATATCTTCCAATTCTTTGTTGAAGTTCTAACTGAATTCATCCATCCTTCTCCCAAGATCTGTGAGCATCCATATGACTATTAGTTTGTACTCTTTATCAGGTAGATTGTTTATTTCTGTTTCATTTAGTTCTTTTTCTGAGGATTTGTCCTGTTCCCTTATTTGGAACATATTCCTATGTCTCCTAAATTTGCCTCTTTCTATGTGCTTATATCTAAACATTAGGTAGATCAGTTACATCTCCCAATCTTGGAGAGGTGACCTTAGGTAAGAGATGCCTTATGAGGCCCAGTAGTGTGCTTCCCTCTCATTACCGGTTCCAGAAGTTTCGAGAGTGTCACCTGTGTGGGCCACGTGTGTCCTTCTATTGTGGCAGGGTTGCTCTTGCTGCAGGTGCACAGGGAGGCTAGGCTATCCCCCTGGCCAGATGGTTGTAATGCTCAGCTGTGTTTGGCTGCTATGATCCCTTCAGTCACTCTGTCAGGCATGGGGAGCCCCAGCACAGTTAGCTGCAAGGTCTAATAGAACATTCCTGCTGCAGTTTTCCTGTTAAGTGAGTAGGCCACCAGCATGGCTGGTTGCTAGGCTCAGGGGCTTACAGTTGCTCTAAGCCTCTGGCCTACAAGGCTGTTTTCAGCTCACTCAGTAGTGCAGCCAGATGGAGCTGGCCCCCAGCATGGCAGCACACAATTGTTTCAGGCATTGGAAGGTGGAGGCGATCCCCTATGTGGCTTAAGATTGCTCCCTGCTGTGACATGCTGCAGCAAGAATGTGGCTTTTTCCTCTCCAGAAGGGAATTTCTGCCTCTTCCACCTCAGTCAGCACTGTCCCTTGTTGTGGGGGTTATTTTTATCCAGTTTTCAGTTCTCTCTCAGGGATAATTGTTACAAGGGTAGTTGTAAATTTGTCATGTCTGTGGGAGTTGATAAGTTCAGAGTCCTCCTATGCCACCATCTTCCAAGCAACCCTCCAAGATTTTCTTCTTAAAGTCAGAAACAAGACCAGGATGTCCACTATGTCCACACTGGTTAACCTTAAGTTGTGGAATGAGCTGAAGTAATAAGACAAGAGAAAGCAACTTAGAGACATAGGAACTGGAAAGAAAGAGAGAAAAGCATTGCCATTTGCAGATTATGTAAATATAGAAATGGAAACCTTAGAAGAATCAATGGAAAAACAATTCCAAGCAATAACAAGGTTAGTCAAGTTCCTGGTTATAAAATCAATATGTAAAAGTCAATTGCTGTCATATATACAAATGAAAACCAGATAGAGGATATAATGAAAGGGAAATTCCGTTTATGATAACAAAAGATAAAAAAAAAATTCAAAATACATATAGGAAAATTATAGAATACTCTTGAAAGAAATGAAAGTAGACTTGAACAAATTATTTAAAATACCATGTTGTTAGATAAGATACAATGTTATGCCTATGTCAGCTTTCCCTAAGTTAATTTATAAACTAGGTGTAATTGCAATAACACTTCCATAAAGTTTTTTCTAGAGCTGTAAGTCAATTATGAACTACTGTTTCACAAATCTTAGTTATTTCCAGGGATGGAGGTGCCAGCCTCTGGAGCAGGGGGAGGAGGAGTATGGGGGGAACTGGGCTTGCTTTGTGTGTGATGTGCTTCATGGCTTACATATCTCTCATTGAGCTCACCACTCCCCATGCTCCCTCTTATGAACCCTGAGCTGGTGAATTCCCGTTTGGGAACCAGCATTCTGGAAGCTCGTTTGGTTCATTGTGCTGTGCTGATGGGCTGCTGGCCTATAACATGTCTTTTAGGTTGGTCTCCACCTGGGCCTTTGCTCATTACAGAGGTGGCAGTCAGAGAATGTTATTTGGGGAGAATGAACTTTTCAGTGCCTCCTCAGTTTTCTCTCTAATATTGCCTTCTCTTCCTGACCCTAAATGGATGTTTGATAAGAATGCTAAGGTGTGAAAGACATTGTCATTTGCTTAAAAAGTGCTGGTGCTGAATGGTCTTCTTGGTTGTGTTGGTGAGGAGTTGGCCCAAGTTTAGTGTTTTATCTTCTCTTCAGTTGCTAACAATCATTTCCTAGCATGGATTTCCAGCTTGTTCCCAATATTAGGCTTTTTATCCTAAACTGGTCATTTATGATGAATTGTAGATGCTTTCTATTAGTTATGAAACCACAATAAATATTTCCAGCCTTTTTCCCTTATTACTTCTCACTGGGCCGTTTCCTGCTTCCTGAGTGTGCCCTGTACTCTACCCTCACCCTACCTTTGCTTAAGCTATTCTCTCTTTCTCCCTTATTCCTGTCTGAAATCCTGCCCTAAAAGCCTGTCTTCAGGGCTATTTTCAAAGTTCTTTTAAAAACCCTCTTCCTTATTTTTCAAGCTGAATGTGAATATACTGGTGTTTATCAAAGCAAAATCATCCTTTATTTCTCAGTAATTTGTGTTTGTTCTGTAGTCTCCTGTTCAACTGTGAATATCTTCATTGCAGGGATTCTGTTTTATTTATGTAACTTCAGAAACACTTTGCTTATTTCCCTGCATGTAGCAGGAAGATGGGATTGAATTAAGAAAAACCAAGGGCTTATTTTAGTCCAGTGGCATGGACTAACTATCCAAGTGGTCCATAAGAGCTCACCCTTTGGAAACTCCTGAATTGAGCATAATCAATCACCAGATCGTGCCAGTGACCCACACGGGAGCAATGGTGGTCTTCCTTATGACACCACAAAGCAGAACCTGCTGCTAATCAGATAATTCTGGCCCGTGTCTGCTTAGGTTTTCCCCAGGCTCTACAAGCACCTGCAGCCTAGGTAGACGGTAGGGTGTCAAACTGGAAAAAAGTCTTCCTTAACACTTGGTACCAGCCCAGATTCCACATACAGAAGACCATGAGAGTTGGCTCTGCTCATTAAAAACTACATGATTAACAATATTTTTTGCCTAAGCCCCCAAAGCAACAAGTTGTTTACATTTACAGATATGTGTGTGTTGAGAGTTTAGCAGACCCAACATTGCTGAATGTCATGTTCTTATGAGATTGTTCACCTTTCTGTGAATAAATGGCTAAGAATAGGTGAGATATTTGCAAGTATCTGTACATATCAATTATTCTTCAAAAACACAAAATCTTTCTTTTCTTGCAGGAATCCAGGAGCTTTGAAGTCATGAGAAGAGAAGGTAGGGAAAATGCATTCATACCCATTTCATTCTCAGTGTTGACATTTGGAAATAGTTTGTTGAAGCTCAGATGAACTTCAGATTGTGGGAAGCCTGTTATTTGAAATTTCATGCAGCCTTTTCTGGTTGCTGACTATTTGACACTTGCCTCTAGGGACTGCAAGAACTGAGTTTGCTTGTGAGAACCATGTCTTCTGCCTTCAAGCATCAGAGGTGGAGTCTGGGGAACTGGCTCATTCATGAGCAAGTTTACAGTCTCTTGAGAGAAGGCTCATTTTTGAGTGAAGTTTGAAGTAATTATTTAGTTTCACTCAGCAAAAACAAAATCAACAATGAAAAATGGCTTATGGTTTGAGGTATTTCAATATCTGGGAAAAGATGCCACTGTGAAAAATATTTCTGATTAGATTTTTACAGCTTTAGCTAAGCTGAAATAGAAATAACCAATTAATTTCCCTTCTGAAAACAGTTCCATGATGTTCTATTTTCCCTGAAAGAATGCCTCTAGCACATTTGTTTTCTGGTCTCTGAGGTAAGTGTATATGGGTGGTAATTTCTGAAATCTTTTAGCGGAAATTGAAGTTTCCCTCATTCACTTTCAGCAATATCTAGTTTCTAATAAGAGGATGTCTTTTGTATGATCTATGGTGTCATCACCAATCATCCCTTTATTGCAGGAATGGGAGGATGAAGTCAGAAACCAGAGTGAGTTCTTGGTCTAGGATCTGGCCTTTGGTTTTAGCCTTAACCACATCCTTCCCTGTGGCATTGTCTCCAGAAAGAGTGGCAGTCTTAAAAAGCGAGCAATATCCATATTGACTCCTAAATCTAGCATATCCTTGTCTCCTGATTCATTCTTATTTTATGTATCTCAATGAAAGACAGAGAATGGCCATGTTATCAAAGTGTTTTTCTACAGCTTGGAGACCTGAACTTTCCGTACTATCTATATTGGTGGACTAATTGAACTGGTCTTTGCTGCTGTCCATGGTTCTGAAACCCTGGATTCAAAGGTTGTGGCTAGTCTGGCTCTAGGATGAACTTTCTGGCTTCCATTCCCATTTACCGTTATCTCTGGTTTTGCACTCCATGTCCTCTGAACTGCATCCATAGGGTAAATTGCATTGTTTGGATATCAAAACCAAATGAAATTGGATGAGGGCGGCTGGGGCAAGGAAGGCATGTTTCTTATTGGAAGTTGTGTTCATAATGGGCATGCTGACTATGTAAATTGGAGAGAAGTAGTCATAAGGAGAGAAGTTGACATGAACTTTGGTTTTGAATACTATTCCATTCGTGTCAGTACCCCTGAGTGTGAATGTTTGGAATTAATTTACGTTATGGAATCGCATATAAACTTGTTTTGGAATCTTACTGTCCTTGTGTTAGAAATGTCTGTAAATAGTAAGGCTGGGGCATGAGAGAACCATGTGCATTTTTACTCAAAGGCATAAAAAGGCCTGGTTGGACTTAACACTCCAAATCTCTAAAAGATTGAATGTGTCTGAGGATGAACAAAGGCATGTTCAGGCTGCACGCTACTCATCCAGAACCTCTTCCTCTCTGAAAGCATCAGCTTTCACAACTGGCTGACTGGGAGCATCTGCTTTGGGTTTGTACTGGCAAATTCGTCCTGACGTCATGTAAACTTTTGTCTTCCAGTTGTGAGCTGATGTCTTTCTTGCTTGTTTCTGTCAAAGTTGAGTGTCTGAGACCTCATGAAATAGCCTTGTGCCTTAATGTCAATGCTTATAACCTAACAGGCAGGAAGGAAGAGTGGGACCTTGAAGGTTGGTTCCAAGTACTTTTGGGTTTGAGGATTCACTGGCTTGGGTAGTGGGGTTGTTCGTCTTCTCTAGAACAGTGTATGAGCAAAAAGATAATAGAGGCACTGTGAACGTTTCAATAAATTATTCTTACAAACAAAAACAAGACATTATTGTCCAGCAGCAAACACTAAAGATTGGTTCCTTAGCTCTGACTCAAACTGGAACTGAAAGAGGAACAAATAAGTAACACTTTGATATTTTTCTGCTCAGCTTACCCTGCCCAGGAGATTCTGGAGGGGTCTGGTGAGGTAGCCTTTCACCACAAAACCTAAGATAGTTTCCTGTTTTTGTTTTGTTCTGTTTTAATACTACACCTGACTCAGAGGTATCAGCTCCATCCAGGGTTCAGTGCTACAAATGGATGACCAATTGCAACTTCACACTCTGACTTTTGGAAACTCTTGACTAAGTCTGTGAAGTGAGAGGAGCTAACATTAGCGATGGAAGTGGAGTCCAGGCTAAATCACAGTGGGGTGGGGGATCATTAGGGTGATATGAATGCACTGTGTTCCTTAGCTGATCTCTACCTTATTTAGCCCTGCACTCTTCCCAACCTTGGATCTGGTGATGTCGTGGTTCCCAGACTGTAGTGCAGCTTTCTTGACTCCGGCCTTAGACTGTTCCTGCAGCCTGGATACTCTTTGTCCCTCAGCTTTGTGAAATGCCACCTCTCCATCATCCCTTCCAACTCTATTTCTTGAAGCATTTAGCCTACCCTACCTTATGTGAGAGGCAATATATTGCTCTTATTAGGTCATTCATTTCCTGAGAGCAGAGACCGTCCCCTCATTCACTCCCAAATCCCTCACAGCCGTAGCCCAGGGCCTGTAGTTGCTCAACAATTATTTCTTGAATTAAGTGAAAGCTACAAATTGCTTTGTGTATATTGTCTTTTCACTTTGATCCTGTCCTAGTGATAGAAAAGAGAGGCACTGAGTGCTTTGGTTCTTGAAAGGCACTTTTTAAGGAGTGTTCTGTGAATATCCATTGGGTATTCCTAGCCGATGTATTGATGAGTGTGCTCCACGTGCAGATAAGCTTGGTGGTATGGGTTGAATTGTGTCCCCTAAAAAGATACTTTGAAATCTTAACTTGGAAATTGTGGATGTGACCTTATATGGAAATAGGGTCCTGGCAGATGTGTAATCAAGTTAAGATGAGAATGTACTGGATTAGTATAGACCCTAATCCAATGAGTGATATCCTTATCAGAAGAGGGAAATTTCGACACAGACACACAAGGAGAACACCATGTGATGATGGAGGCAGAGATCAGAGTGATGAGTCTATAAGCCGAGGAATGCCAAGGATTGCTGGCAACCACCAGAAGCTAGGAAGAAGCAAGGAAGGATCTCCCCTAGCACCTTTAGAGGGAGTGTGGCTCTGCCCACATCTTGATTTCTGACTCCCAGCCTCCAGAACTGTGAGAAAATAAATGTCTCTCTCTTTTCTTTTCTTTTTTTTTGGCTGAGGAAGATTCTCCCAAACATAACATCCATTGCCAATCATCCTCTTTTTTTTTTTTTTGGCTTGAAGAAGACCAGCCCTCAGCTGACATCTGTGCCAATCTTACTCTATTTTGTATGTGGGACACCTCCACAACATGGCTAGTGAGTGGAGTAGGTCCATGCCTGGGATCTGAACCCATGAACACGGACCACTGAAGGAAACTGTGTGGAACTTTAACCATTCAACCACAGGGCTGGACCCTAAATCTCTCTTGTTTTAAGCCACTAGGTGGAACTTTGTCACCACAGCCTTAAGAAACAAATGCACTGGGCAAATGCTGGACTTAATATTGCGCTAGTTGTTGATATTTTTACTGCAGAACTTCTCAGGTCTTTAAGACGCTAAGTATGACTCTCAATGGGGTGTAATATGTAGCATTTCCCAAACTTAGTTTCCCATGGCATCTTAATTTTGTAGCTTTTGATCATCTTGGGGCTGGATTCCATGCAATGCCCTTTCCACGCCATGCTCTAGAGAGTCCATGAAGAGGGAACACTTCCTCAGAGCCCAGGGTGTGGACATGCCATGGCACCAGTGACCGTCTTCCAAGGGCGGTGTGTGGACGGAATGGTGAGATAGTAATAATGACGATAACTTCTCAGTTCTGAAGTTTTCAGAGAGCTTTCACATTCTTTACCTCCCTTGACTCTCAGTAACTCATGACATAACCAGAGCAGATAGCACCTTATGCATGAGACTCCTTCCTTCCTTTCCATGCTAATTTTAGAAGGAATAAAGATTCTCTCTGGACCCATGGCCCTCTGATACACTAAACCTTTCTCTAATGAGGTCAACGTGTGGC
This sequence comes from Equus quagga, assembly GCF_021613505.1. NCBI lineage: Eukaryota > Metazoa > Chordata > Mammalia > Perissodactyla > Equidae > Equus > Equus quagga. The sequence goes on from NC_060273.1 coordinate 83,994,324, forward strand.
TTAAATGACTTGATCCTGCTTCATCACATCCAAGGGCTTCTGTACATACGTGTCCACTGCCAGGCCCAGAGAGCCGAGAGGGACTCTTGGAAGAAAACTTCCTAGACGAGCTTTGTTTCTGAGTTAAGTTTGTGGTAAGGACTCTCAGGGGAACCTGGAGGGAGATAGAGTATCAGAGATTGTGGCAGGGCTGAAAGACTGGTAGGATGTCTTTGGGGAAGGGCACATGCCTTCCCTAGAGGACAAAGCCCTTCCTCCTTCAGCACGGTCCTGTGTTATCCTCGTGCCCTGAGACCCACCTGTGCTAGCTGCACAGGGAAGGAGAGACGGCTGCTGCTTCATCTGCTTTCCAGAGCAGGTGTTTTTACACCTCCCTCTAGACACCTACAATTTAATTTCAGCTTTTTCTTGAAGCTTCAGCAAAAGGTGCCAACCTCACCTCTCCAAGATACTCCCGTGTCCACTCTGAGGGCTGGTGCTGATTGTGAACGCCAGAATTCATCTACTCAGACCAGTACTTTTCTCTAACTGATCCCATCACTTTGAATTACAGCCATGAGAGAACACTTGAGTGAGCTGAGCAAGTGGTCGGGATAATTCAGTCCTTGTCAGCCATCTCTTAGGAGCACTGGATGATCTGCTGCTATTCCAGATGTCTGTGATTGTGCTGTGATTAGAGGCTGTGAGTTTTGGGGTGGGCACCAATGTCACGTTGGATTACCCGCCTTCCCAGTGATGGCTCACTCGCATTCCTGTCCAGACCAGCCTGGCCTGGCTTCCAGCAGGGCTGGGAGGGAGAGCGAAGAGGGATGCTGCTGTCTTCAGGGAAAAAGAAAGAGGGGAGTGACAGTCACACACATCAAGGGTGGCTCCAACTCCTTAGCAATGCATATCTCCCACATAAACATGACCTGCCAGTCCTGAGTGTGTAACTAGAGACTCACTTTATGAAAGCCCTTGGAATGAGTCCCTAATTGGCAGCTCCCTCTAATAGTCCCTTTATAGTTCTCTGCATCTGGGTGAACTTCAGCTATCAAGAATTGCATTCTGTTTACCATTAATTTTGATTTTGTTTAGCAGATGTTTTCTGGATCTCTCAGTCGCCTGCATAGTCTGTCTTGGTATAGTATGAAGTGGCTGACTCTCTTTGATGAAACAGATTAAGAAACTCCTAGCTTCTTTTGAGGTAACTTCTTTAATGGCTGCAGGTGTACAGAATTTAAAAAGGAGCCATCCAGATCTGCCAGTGCCTGGGGCAGTGCGTCCTTTTCAAATCGACACTGCCATCTGTGGAAAGAAATGGAGTTTCCTTCCCCATCCCACTCTCACTCACATACAGTGGAGTTTGCTTGTTCTTTCGTACAGTCACCGGGAGCCAAAAAGTTGGGGGGGGACTTCTGTCTCCTTCCACTTCTAACCCCAGGGAAATGCACTCTTTCTGGATAGTGCTGCCCTTTTCCAGCAGCTCGAAAACTATGTTGTACCTAATTGCCCCAGGTTGTGTGGGAAGTGGACGGCACAGCTCGCTAGTGTGTTCTGGTTGAACTCGGTGATTGGTATACCCAGTTTTGATCAGGACCAATTGGCAGGCAGTGGAATCCCACCTCTGTACTTACTCACAGTGTTACTGTGGGGAAGTTACTCAATCTTATCTGAAAACAAATGGGGATAGTAATAATGAAGAACACTAGTCCCAACTCTGGGTTGTAGAAATCCAACTTAAACTGGCTGAAGCCTGAAAGGCTCATAAAACTGCAGAATTCAAGGGTGGATCACTTCAAGTACATCTGCTACAAAGGTTCTCCCTCTCCTTCCTTCTCTTGGCTTGTCAGCCTCTTCCAGGAAGGCTTGCAGGATGTCTATGAGCAGCTGCAGCTCACAAAGTCCTGTCTGCTCACCGTCTCAGAGATTGAAACTACTTTCCCCCAAAATGATACCAAAAAAGTCCCAGCAAGGACTCTGATTTGCTGGGCTTGCACCATGACTCAAGCCCTATACCAATCACTGTGGCAGGGAGGGGATGCAATGCTGTGATTGGCCAGGTGAGATTGCACATTCTCCCCTTTGGGTTTGCAAAATCACCCTCATCCAAACGCAGGGAAGTGGGGAGCGCGGGGACATCCTCAGAGGAAGGATGCTGGGCAGCATGCAACCGATGCTCCTCACAGCCTCGTAGAGATGTGGGGAGGGATTGGACTTGGAGATCCCTTGCCACAGTGTTGGCAGTGGCATCAGTGCCCAGTGAGGTTGGTGATCTCCATTATGGTGATTCTTATCCTGCATCTGTAGATCTGGCCTTAGACATAGAGTGAGGAATGTCTCGGGTCACCAAGTCCATTCCTCTGTCTGCAAGCAGACTTACATGTGACCTTGCATATGGTGGCCTGTTGGCTTTTCCCATGAAGAATTATCCTAACTTGACCCATTCCCATCCCTCCCCTCTGTCACAGTCTTGAACTTTCTCCTCAAATTCTCTCATTTGCAATCAGAAGAACCAAACAGCTCTCTTCTTGAGGATGTGTTTAAGAACTTAAGGACAAACACACATAAAACTTCTCTCCCCAAATTAGGGGCTTTCTGGGCACTGGGATAAAAAATTGTTCTTGAGCATCACAGCTTCTTGACCCTTCATATTTCCTTTCAATTGTTGCACTGTAATAAAGCTCAGCGAATGCAGACAAGGGCCCTTCCCAAGGACCAAGCACAGTGTTAGCCAGAGGACTCTTAGGCTGTGGACAATTCCAAGGTTCTGTTCACCAAGCTTCTCCAAGGTAATTCTAAGTGCCTGGACCTGGAAAGACGAGCTGTGGACTAAGACAGCCGGAGTGAGCCTGAGTCCTCACTCCTGCCCCTGCACGTGATCTTCCTTGACTAAGGATTTTCCAGGCTCTGGGTAAGTGGCTATTCCATCCTATCCCCTGTCTGATTTCAGCTCTCTCGGGTAATTTGGAAGAAGCAGGACCTTGCTGCGTCATTAGGGCTGATGACAGGAGCCACCCATGCTGCTATTTGAACTGCACATGTGTGACTCCTCAGTCAGGACTGGACTGCAGCACCACACACCTGGTGGTTGTGACCTGTGCTCTGGTGAGGGTTTTCATGCTGCGGTGGCGGGTGAGTCCCTGGAAAGCAGAGATGGAGACTCTTCCTCCCAGGGACCCTGCCCCTGACATGTGTTCAGCACCAAAAAGGTGTTAGACGCCTGGCACATCCCAGGGCTGACCCAGCGCTGTGTCACATCTCCACTTCTCATCAGGTAACATCATAGGTATCAGAGCTGCCAAGTTATTGGGCTGTGGACCCCAAGCTCCGGACACGCTTGGCCTATCTGCTGTGCTTGCTCTTCCCACCAGTGCCCTTGGAAGGCTCACTCTCCTTCACGACCATCCTCCGAGAGCTACTCTGCTCTTTCTGACAACCTGTGGGTCCCTCTGCTAAAAAGTGCTTGGACGGAGTTCACACAAATGGACTAAGTCTGCGGTTGTGATGGGCCAGCTGTCGGCCTTGGTGGGTCTGGGCAGGGTAATGAACCCCTGTACAGCACGGTGAGCTTGTCCAGGAGTCTCCTTGGGAGCTGCCACTGCAAAACTAGGTCCCCATCTGGAATTTATGGAGAAAGAGTCTTGTTCCCTAAGGAACCATCGCAGATTCATAAGGACAATAAGGCGAGCCCTTCAGAAGACGGCGCTGTCGGGAACACACTGAGCTTGCCCCTCAAGGCCTGGAGAAAGGAGGTGATGAGGCTTCCATAGACCTGCTGAGGACCCATCCCTGCCCAGGAGGCTTGCTTCTCTTCTCTGAAACCTCGTAGTTAAGATTGACGTTTGTCATCTTCACTCCTTGCCTGGCCCCCAAGCCAGAAGGCGTTTCTCTGCTTTTCAGGAACCCTTGAAATGATCTGCATATAAACACTGAAGCCCTTTTCAAACTCATTAAGCCATTTGCCCCAGCAATATTAATGTGCTATCCGCACGCCTCTGGGGTTAATTATCTGTGACTTAAAAATCATTTATTTCTGTCTCTTTGTCTCATTGCTGCTCAGCAATCTTTCTTTATTGGGAAATGAGGTACAGAATCCAACTGACCGTTATGTTCTAATTCTTTTCTTGTCATCAGAATTAGTTCGTCTTTTAAAAACTCTTTAAAAAAACACAAAACTGCTGCCTTTTCAGATTGTGTTGTCTCTTAACAAATCTTTAATCTCTCAGCTTGAGCGGAAACAGAGCCAAAACTGGAAATAGTCTTTGAGGTGCGACATCTTATCTAAATGAGCGCAGCTCATCAGCGCTCTCTCTCTGATTGGCCCCACTCCCTTCTGAGCCATTGACCTGTTTCTCCCCTGTGGCTGGGGTGAGGGCTTCATGGTGTGTTCTCTTGTGCCTGCACTGGGCTTGGTGAACAAGCCACTGCCCCTGGAGGGCCCTTGCAGATCAGGCCGCCAGGGTCAGGAGATCCTGTGCATCCACCCACTGGTTCTCTGCACACTCCCATTTCAGGTCGACTTCTTCTTGGCCAGGGCTGCCACTGGGTTCCAAGAAATACTTTTAGGGTCTGCATGTGGAAAGCTTTTTGCAAAATGTTGAATCTTGTATAAGGTAAGATTAGCTTGCCTTGTGCTCTCCAGGAAGTCCAGGAATATGTGCCACAGAAATGAGCAGGTCTGACCACTCACTGGCTCCGTGGAATGTTGACAGTGACCTCCAGCCTTCTGGGATATGGGTGCAGCCAACAGAGGGCAGGTCTGAGCACAGTCAGTGTGGTTGGATGGTGCATGGTGCTGGTTTCTCAGGCACCTAGCCTGGTCACTGCCCACCCACCCCATTCTCTGGAGGCCTCTGTGGGGAGTTCTCAGCCCCTCAGCTGCCCCTCACCCCTGCAGTGCTTCTGAAGCAACGTCTGGGAAACTACTTTGAGAATTACTACTTCTGAAAGAGAAATAGTTCCTGCAGAAAGGTACCTTTCCTAGTGTTTCTTGAAGGTTTACTGGGTGCTAATGGAAGTTTCCTTGAGTAGATTGGTGTGCAGCGGTAACAAGGCCTGGTCCCTGCCTGTACAGAGCAATGAAGATGTCTCAGTTGAGGAGATGTGTGAGTGCCCTGTAGACAGAAAGGCCACCCAGGTATGCACCATGGCCAGGCACCTCTCAGGTGGACCGACAACAAAGCGTGAGAGTATTTGCTCACTGTAGATGGATAGGGGGACCTGGGAGAACAACTCTCTCAATGATCTGGCGGGGGTTAAGTCCTGGATCTTTTCTCCAAAGTGTGATCTATTGGCAGAGGGTCTCCTTTTGACTCTTAATGGCATAGTCTATCAGTGGGGACTTTTTATTGTTGCAAATAGCAAACCCAATCCAACCAGCTCAAACAAAAAGAGGACTTTATTGGGCTGTGTAACTAGATAGTCAGGCAGCAGGAGCAGGGGTTGGGGGGCTGCTGGCTTCAGGCACACTTGATGTAGGGCACAAGGACCTGGTTTCACCCTTCATTTCACCCCTCGAAGTTGACTCCCCTTTGTGGTGAGTGCCAGCCTCCCCCAAATACAACTCCAAGTCCTGTGGAAGAGAGAGCCTCTGGTCTGATGTTTCTCACAAAAGTGCTAAGAACCACCCAGAACGGATGCGGTCAGGTCATGCGCCTCCTCCTGATTCGATGACTGGGGCCGGAGGGGTGCTGCATGCTGCTTGGCTTGGCAAGAGTCGGGCTGTGCCCCTGCCGTCAGGAAATCGTGAGCTGAGAGTGGGAGGAAGGTGGATCCCCAAATGACAACTGGGACTGTGCCCAAGTGAGGGACGTGGATGCAGGAAGGTTGCAAAGAAGTCCACTATGCATATTACCATTTACTAAATGATTTTGCATCTGGCTGTCTATCACATTCTCCACCCCCTAGGGACTTGGAGTGCCTCAAAGGCAAGCTAAGCCTCAGCAAGCATTCATCTAGTATTTCAGGGAGAGGGCGTCTCTCCCATCTTCCAAGAAGGAAACTGAGACTAAGAGATTGCACTGCTCACCCGAGGTCACAGGAGCTTATAAGGGAGTGTGCATTGGAACCCAGCTCCCTGATGACAAATACAGGGCCTTTTGTTTTGTTTAATCACAGCTACCTCCAGTGACTGGGTCTCCCACTCTTTCTCCTCCTTCCTCTATGACCGATGCAGTGACCTGGTGAGGTGTGAGCCTTTGCTGGCCCAAACTGTGGGACGTGTTATTGTTTGCTTTCGACCCCCAACATGCTCTTTCTTTAGCCCTTCAGAAAAGGGCATAAGGATCAAAAGCAAATGCACAGATTCCCCCCCAGCGGCCACTTCAGTACTTACCTCCATGAGGCTTCTCAGAAGCCATATTTTCCATTTTTCCTGAGAGATCCCCTTCCTTCTTGGGAAGGGATGGTGGGAGCTCACTGTGCTGGCTGCCTCCGAATGGGTATGTGTGGCAGGCAGAGACTCAGATGGGGCTTGGGGGACCTGGGCCTTACATATAAGCGGTGCTGTTGTTCAGCAGCCTCTTCTCAATCGCAGTTTCCCATTTGTTCATACATTAATTTAGAGTCAAAGGCTTACTTCACTGCTTTAATATGAATTCTTTAGATTGGAAGAGTTTTTGATGGAAACGTTCTCACATTCAGTCTCTTATGTAATCCTCATAAACACCCTCTGACACAGGCATTGCAATCTTATTTTGTAAATAGGAAAAATTGGGGCCCCTCTGAACGCTATAGGAAATTGATCAAAGAATCAAAATGGGCTTAACTGAGGTCATTCAGGAAAGCACATTCTTGATGGAAATTCAGTGATGTTTGTACAATTCTGATTGAAATATCCATGGTCACAAACGTGGACTCCTCATTCTGTAGTTGAAGCGCCTGCAGGGTTAGAGTCGTGGGACCCTTCGGGTCTGCCACTGCTGCAGAGAAACAGGGATGTCCACATTCAGAAGAAATTGGCCTTAAAGAAAAAAAATCACAGGTCTGGAAAGTGAGTTGGGGGAGTAAAAATCCATTTCAAACTGTTTGTCTCACTAATTTTAGCAGTTATTTGCTGTCTCTTTGTGCTGGAAGCAGCATTCCCCTCCAGCTGCTTGGCTGCCTCATTTGAATTTTTATCACTTCTGTGAGTCACTGCGTATTTGGACACAAAATGGGAGTCCTGTGGCTAAGAGGAGACATTTATCTGATAGGGTCAGATCTCATCTCACGCTTAGAAACTTCAACTGAAAATAAAATGAATTGTTTTGTTATGTTTTCTTTTTTTTATTTTTTAAAAGACAGAAAGTCTGTAAAGCTGTGCTCACATATCACTTTCCCCCTTTAGGCAGAGTGTAGAATAATGACGTCTTCTACTTGGGTAGTATTACCAGGCCGCTTTTTGCTCTCAAAGAGCTTTCTCATTTGTCATCTCATTTGATATGTGCAAGAAAACCGTGAGTTAGGTAGAGAGAAGATGTTACCATTGGTATCTGACAGATGAGGAAACATGCTCAGAGGGGACAAGGGGATTGTCCCAGGTCACACAGCTAATTGGGGCAGAGGTGGAGATGCTGACAGTCAGCTTGGCACTCCTTCCACTGGGCTTCCTTTATCAATGTGAGTTTACAGCAGACGTTTTCAAATTAAAAGCCAGTGGGAAAGCAGAGGGTTTTTAGTCCTGTTTTGGTTCTTTTAAAAATAAATTACTGTAAAGACAAGTTTTCTCATCTATCAATGTAATGATCCCATACCTTGGGGATTCAGAAAATGGTAAAAGTTAATCATTTTCACAGTACCTGTCTGTGGTGAGGTTTAATTATCACTTGGCATATTTCATAGTTTAAAATGATGACAGTTTAAAGTAGAGCCAGGAGATCCATTCATTACCGTGTGCCGGGTGCTGCAGTAACCCCCAAATACAGATGCTCCCCAGACAGGCGATTCTGCAGCATGTTCTACTAGCTGTAATGTCCCTGGAGCTGAAACCCAAACCAAGAACTCCATTCTGACCCTGCCGTCACCATTGTCACCATTCAGAGGGAGCTCGGGTGAATGCCGCAGCATGGTTGGATTCTCGCATCCCATTCCAGATGCTAACCTCCCTGACACCTCCAAATCCAACCCTCTCACTGGCCTTCTGCAGATTTTCTAATAAATGGGATAATTCATTGTGAGGGGTGCTTTGAATGAATGAATGAAAGCATTTAAACTACAAGAGGTGACAAGCATTTTCATGTGTCTCTTGGGGAGTTGCATGCCTTTCCAAGACAAGAAGGTTGAGAAGCAGCTTCTGGCTGTGGTTGTGGTCCTGGTGGTTGTTTAATAAGCTCAGCATCATCTGTCTGTTTAGGAAATAAAGTTTCTTTCCAATGAGATTTCTGGAAGAGGAGCTGTCTAGAGCTGACCCATCTCGTCTAAATTTCAAATCTCAGTTTGGGGAGTCCTGGGAGAGGAGGCAGACGAAGTCATCTCAGAATTGCAAATGCTATTTGACATCTATTAGCTCAATGCTTATCCATCGCTGACAGCAGGATCCATTAGGACGCCAGTGTCACGGATCAGAGATACTGAGAATACAGCAAGGGATGTGCCACTGCCGGCCAAGCCCCATTTAGATGCTCTGAGAGCCCGCTGTGTGTGCCTAGCGCTCTGGGCCAGGCGCCGCTCCCCTCCAGTCCCTACACTAGTTCCCAAGGCCAGTCCCACAGCCTGTCTTCCTTCGTGGCTGTGCCCCTGCCCCCAAGCAGCCTGCCTGAATGCTCTGCGGTGGTGGTCGTGCCTGCCTTGGAGGTCTGGCTCACTTCTTGCCACCTCTATTCATGGGATCATCCTGATGATCCAACTCTACATCTGGAAGAGCCCTGCAAGGTCACCCTTGTTTTCACAGGTGAAGACACAACCTGACCAGTGAAGTGACTGGTCTGAGGTCCCATGGCTGGTGAGTAGCAGAGGTGGGGTATGAGGACCTCAGCCCACATTTGTGGACCTCAGGACTCTCTATAGTGGTTCTTCTTTTTCTTCCCTTTCTTCCTACCCTTTGGGCCAAGTTCTGCCTTCTCTCAAGAGTGGCACAATATCCAACATACCCTCGGTACTCAGCCACCATTTGCTAGTGATGGGCATTCTGGCTGAGTTTTCTAGTTAAATTCTCTGCTTTAACTTTTGTTTAAAATATTTATAAATATTTTATTTTCCTGCTTGGGTGGAGAGGACTCTGCAGAAAGAAGCACATGGTGACCTCTGTCATCGCTACAGCTTCACCGAGTTAACTTGTTTCAGTGCTCCCAGCAGCTTAGCGCAGGCGACGAGCATGATCTTCTCTCTTACAGGTGAGGAAACGCTGGCTTTTGAAGGATCAGTGATCTGGCTGACTGGGTGCTTCATTAGTTGGTGGCCCTCACTGTAACAGAGTCCTTTGTAATAGGGTGTCCCTGTGTCTCACTGTTGTGGTCTCCCTGGGATCCTTGTTCTGAGGACGCTCAGCTCTAAGGCACATCTGTAAGGCTGTTTCTAAATGGTCTGCCCTTGAAAAGCTTAGGAAGAGCAGGTGCCTCTGTGGCTGCCCTGCCGGAGTGGGAGCAGTGCAGAGGATCCAGGTAAACAGGGAGACCGAACGTCAGAGGTGGGACACTGTGAAGCTGCTGCCTGGCCTTGGAACAGATGTGAGGATGTTGGTCCAGTCTGTTGGTCTTGGACAAACCTGGGTGTCTGCCCTTGTGATACAGACCTTGAACTACAGGCAGGCGTTTGAACACCAGGCTCTCCCTCTCACGCGCCCCCTGGAGGTCAGAGGGAGAGTTCCATTTTTGTGGGCCGGGAGACCTGATGGTTAATGGCGGGAGCAGGAGGCTTTGCCCATAGCTGCCTTGCCCTATACCCTGTGGATGCTGGGAATTCTGTGGCTCTGCTCCCATGTTCAAGGGGCTGGAGAGAACTTTTGCCCGCACATGCCTCTCCTGCCTGCTGGCTAATGTTCAAACCCCACATTAGTGCTTCATGCCCACTTTCCCTCATGAACACCCCCACAGTCATTTTTGGTCTTGAGGGGGTTGCAGAACTTCCACTAAACTACATCAGACCCTACCTGGGGAAGTGATCAAGTCTGTCTGCCTCTTTGAAAGAAAACCAAACACAGGCTTCTCCTAAGACCCCCGAGCCCAATGTCTGTTCCATACTTATCTTGTATGGAACATCTAAAATCTATTTTAGCAGGTCTCAAACTGATGGCCTATGGGCCCGATTCAGCCTGTGGTCATGTTTTGTTTGACTTATATAGTGTTGGCCTACAGAGAGTTTTTTTGTTTTTATATTTTCGCTGGAATAAGTTGCCAACATTTAAAAACAAGGAAATGTCACATACAGATCCAAATAGGCCGATTATCTTGCAAAGTGAAATGCTTTGTTAACTGTGGGCCCACATGGCTTCACGGCGACAACAGGCTGGAGTGAGCAGCTGTGTCTGGAGAGAGAGTACATGCTCTCCTGTTTGCCACAGTCCGCGCTGCTCCCATTGCCTCCCTGAGACGGAGACTAAGTGTCGGATGCAGTTTTGAAAAATAAATATGAACAAGTTGAAATTTCAGAAGAACCGCACTCATTAAATTACCTGAACAGTCTCTATAGGAATTTGAGTTTTCAGCCCCTGTTTTGTACTCAGATATAAAACATGTTAATCACAGCACAGTACAGCCAGATGTCAGTAAGGTGGGGGGGGGGGGGGGGGGCTGCAGGAAGGAATTTAGAGTAAAGGCTGGAGTAACCCTTACCTCTTTGGCCTCCTTGAGAATCTCTAGTGAAGCTGGTGTCTAGAAGTGGGTCCTTGGTTTAGGCATTACGTCTTCCATTAAGCTCTCTTATTTTCTGATATTTATGCCTTGATCTGTAAACATTCACTCCAGGCTGTAAGTTTACAAGTGAATTTCTACCTTGGTGATTAATATTTGTGCCTCTTAATGTGAGCTATGTCTTCAAAATGGATCAGTTGCTTTAAGCATTTCAAAGACATTCCCTCATATATTGTAAAGTAATTACTTTCGAAGCTATTTCCCACTGATATTTTGTTACATCTAAATATACATTTACAGTACGCAGTAGACCGAAGTAGTTCTGATTTATATATTTTGGTTCACTGGGTTAAGAAAAAAAAAGACATTTTTAAAGTAGCTTTTTAATCAGTGTATTTATCCCAAAGATTTTCTTGGCTCCTCCAGAATCAGTCGCATGGTGTTAGAAAAATAATAAACATAAGATGACGTCTCAGCCTGAGAGGGAGCATGGGAAACTTGGAAGCCGGGCTCCAAAGTGTCCTGGAGCTGGGAGGAGCTTATTAACTCCCCTGTGTCATTTTCTTAATGTGCAGAACTCAGATGAAAAACAGTTACTGCCCTTGTGTGGTGAGAATTAATGCTTGCTGAGTAGCAAGTATTATTTAAAAAAAATAGTCTTAATTGTTTGCTTTAGTACATTTTCTGCTTTATTATTTTTATTATTTCTCTTGCCTCTGTAATTAGTAGTTATTGGGTTCTCATTATTTCTTTATTGGTAATTTTATAAAAACCGTCTTGTGATTTCTCCTCCCTCCCACACTCCTTTCCCCAGTGTCATTAACAGAGAAAGGCAAGAGGCAGGCGGACACCGCTCGCCTCTAATGCAGCTGGAGCTATAGCAGCTTCTCATGGCTCGCCCCTCGTCTTTAAGAGCAATGATTCCAAATTTGTTGGCTACTGTGCTGTGAAAGGACTCACATGAAGCCCAGGAGACTTATTCGAAAAACCTCATAAATAATAGTGAGAGGGCAGGTTTAACAGGTTCTGTGAGGGGACTGAGCTCCCTCCGTGCAGGAGGAGAGGAGCAAGATGTGCCTGTCCAGCTTGGGACAGGCATCATAAGGGTGCATTGACCATGTGACATGGCACACTACAGCAAAGGGCAAGGCCATGATCAGTGCAAGGAAGCATCAGTTCAGAGAAGCCCAAAGTCCTTTCTGCCTCTAAAGCGGCTCACCTACAGCATTTCCGGCTGCCATCACCCGGAGACTCTCTCCTACTCTTATTCCTCATGTAATCTAGCAGCATCTGCTACTGTGTTCTCAATTTTTCTGTGTGGCTTTTCAAACTCATGAGGCCAGACATTCTGAGTATGTTCTAACTTACCAGTGACGTTGCTTTAGGCAAGTTACTTAATCTTCTGTGCCTTGGTGTTCTCGCTCTCGAAAGGTGGTGATAATTCTATTGCATACGGCAGTTGTATGGATTAAATACATATACAAAAGCCTGGCATAGCACCGGCCCACCTTAGAGCAGACCCTGCACTACCATCTCTGTCCAGCTATTACTCACCCGCACTGGGGGCCGGGTTGGCTGGGGTTGTGTCTTCTATTCAAGTGGAACGGTAGGACTGGGAACTCGGATGTCTTCAGTGAACACTTGCTGAAATGAATTGGGTTAGAAAGCCTTGGGTTTAGCGGGCCAAGTCATTTTCTTTCATCAAAACTAAGTAATTACATTTACCCACTATTTCAGGGGGAGTGGGCAATAATTAGGTGAAAACTTTAGAACTGTTTGTGCAGGCTTTTGTTTCTGGCTGTGTGGGGAAATAGATACCTTAGCTGACTCTTCCACTTAAAACAATTTAAAGTGATGGATAAAACATTTAAGTGATCTTTTAGTGACATCACTGAGAAAGCAGGAAAGGGAAGATTTCTTAAAAGGCCAAAAATGCAGTGAAAGTTGAAAATCAGGGCTCTGAAGCTGCCTTTTGCTTTGAGGGCATTTGCCCAATGCAGGTGACCTTGAGCTTTGCTTTTTGTGACCTGAAGAGAGATGGGAGACAGGAGCCAAGCCTGCGACATGTCACTTTGTTAGGAAACCCCGTCCACCTCAAGCTGAGACCCCAGCAGGCCACATCTTGAGTGTAAGCGTGGAAGGGAAGTAAACACGCCCTGTCTCCCCTCAGGGGTGGGGGAAGAAAACAGCCTGCCTGTCACCGTGGTGTCAGACAGAAGGTCAGACTATCTCCTGTGAGAGCTAGAACTGTGAGTTGGGTTTTCAACAAATTCATATAACAGACTAGTCTGAGAAAACTGCAAGCCAAGAATTTACTTTAAAGCAGTCGTAGTGGGTAGTGCTCCAAGGCATGTGGTAGAACAAATCCAAATCCTGTCTAGAAAAATCTCTCTTCAACATAGGCTTCAAATAATTTTGACGGGTTACCACCCAAGGAATATGAGTTCACAGTCAAAAAAATTAAATAATAAAGGAAACAGAGATGCCATAGTGACGTCCCGCAGAAACAGAACTTCAGATACTGGAATTAACAAATATATAATAAAAATGTAACTATGTATAGTGTAAGATATGAAGAAGGAAGCTGAAATGTGAGCAAACAGTAAGGCTATAATAAATGGTCTTGATTATTTGAAAAATAACCAAGTATAATTTCTAGAAATGAAAAATATAATTGTGAGAAATAATGGATGGATTTAAGAGCAAATTAGACACAACTGAAGAGAACTGGAAGACAGACCTGAAGACGTGCCCCAGGATACACACAAGTGGGGAACACACGTGTTCCTCAAGCGCATGAGGAAAATTTAGGAATTTTGCCACCAGCTGAACCGTAAAGCAGTTCTTGTAGAATCTCTGCCCTTGATGCAATGAAGTCAGAAATTTTAAAAAGATGACTAGAAATATTCCCATATGTTTGAAGATTAAATATATTTCTAAATAATATATGAGTCAAAGGAGAAAAATGAGAAAATCTAACTAAACAAATACTATGTATTGAAATTTGTGGAACGTAGCTAAAGCAAAAATTCAAGGGAAATCCATCATCTTAAGCGATTGCACTAGCGTAGAAGGAAGTCCTAGAGCTGATGTATTAAACATCCAACTCACAAAATTAGGTGAAGGAGAGCAGGGTAAACTCAAATAAAGAGGAAGAAAGTAAATAATAAAGAACAATATTAAAAAGGAATGAGTGCAATTGAAAAAAACACAGTAGAAAGGAGAAAGAAAGCCAAATGAGGATTCTTTGAAAGGACTAACAAAACTGACAAAACTCTGCAGGAGACTACAGGAAAGAGAGAGGAAGGGAGACGGGGAGGGAGAGAATAAATGCGTAATGTGAGGAATAAAAAGGAGATGTAATTACTGAAGCTGCAGAAATTAAAACAATAACAGAATCTTAATTTGCCAATAAATTTGAAAGCTCTAGTGATCAAATTCCTAAAAAAAAAAGTAAAACTTATTGAAGTAGAAATTTAAAACTCAGTCTTATAATCATTAAAGTAATAGAATCAGATTTCCTACTAGAAAGATGATATCAGATCCAGATACCATTGAATACTGACAAACATTCAAGGAATAACAATTTCAATCTCACGTGAACTATTCCAGAATGCAGAAAAAGTGGGTATACTTATGCAGCTGGAGTAAACTCGATACCCCAACCTGGCCCTACTAAGAATGGTATGAAAAACAGAAAGGCAAGTTTTAAACATAGCTGTGAAAGTCCTAAGCACAAATTGGCAAATTAAATTTAGCAGTGTGTTAATAGAAGATAATAAGCTATAATAGTTTAGGTTTATCCCCAAAATATGTTTAGTTACCACTAGAAATGTCCTGATGTATTTCACCACAGCAACAATTTTAAGTAGAAAAGATAGGTAATCATCTCACTAGGAAAGATAGGATATAGGAGAAGCATTTGAAAAGTCTAATATTCATTATTACAAAAAGTAATTAGAAAAGGAGGACTGGAATAGACGGAGACTTATTCAACTTAATAAAACATAATTTTGAAAACCCATCAGCAGACAAATGAGTAAATATATTGAATATAATGAGAACCAGGTTTCTTACTGTTAGGACAGGGAGTTACAAATATGGAAAGAGGGAAGTCTAGATGTGTCCTTTGTTGTTGGATTGGAGTTGGAAGTATCAGTAAGAACTCAGAGTGTATGTGTGAGTATCATTTCCTAGCTTTGCCTCTTGAGCTGGTCCAGAAGCATGACACCCCAAAAGCAGTGAAGACCCTTAGCACCCAGGTTCTCCACTAAGGGGAACCAAGGCTTCTTGGAGAAATGGCTGATTCCAGCTCTGGAGCAGAAAAAGTACAGTGTATGTGGAACACTATTTAGTTCCAGAAAGTAAGGCAGTGCTCAAAGAATCGTGGGGTCTTGTCATAAGGATACAGTCTCCAGCTTGAAAGGGCTCACACTGACCACATCTAGACAATTTCAGCTTAAAAAATAAAGAAAAAGGTTAGTCATGGAATTATGGCAGATTGTATTTTCCAAAGACAGCCATAACAGTATCTCCCATTTGACATTATGTTCTTACACTGTGCCTTTGACACCCCTCTCATTGAGAGGTATAGTCTATGCTGCCTCCCCTTGAATCTGGGCAGGCTTGTGACTGTGGTGGAAGTGATGTCATGTGACTTCCAAGGCTAGATCATGAAAGGCAGAGTAGCTTGTACCTTGCTGCTGGGGCACTTGTGCTGGAGCCTGGAGATACCATGTAAACTGACTGTCCTTAGGTCACTATGCTATAAGGAAGCCAGAGCTAGCCGTGAGGCCCTGAGACCATGTGAAGAAAGAACGCTGCCACACCGGCCCCTTGCTGCTTCAGCTCCCCACTGTTGCAGCTTCAGCCACCAGCTGGCTACAACCATGTTAGAGCCCTTGAGCTCAAACCATCCTGCTGAACCCTCCCACACTTCTGCCCTACAGGAATACTGAGAAATAATAAAATGCCTGTGGCTGTCTTAAGTCACTAAGTTGCGTGGTGATTTGTTGCATAGCAATAGATGGTCATAATAGATTTTGGTACCTGGATATGGAATGGTGCCATACTGAAAAAGTCAAAGCGAGTGACATTGGTTTTGGGACTGGGCGGCAGGAAGAAGCAGGCAGAGGCTTGAAGAGATTGTTTGTGGAAACTTAAAGGGCCTCAGTAAGAGCATTAGCAGAAACCTGAAGAGCCTTGAGAAGGCTCTTGGTGGGAGCTCAAAGGCAAGAAAGGGAAGTGTTATTAAGAGTTGGATAAAAGAGGGCCCTTGATAAGGGGGAGTGGCTAGTTTGGTGGTCATAAAATTCGCCTGTGATAAGACCTGGGAGGAAGAAAGTGAGCTAAGGAGGAAACTGTTAAATACAAGGGAGCCAGGACTTACTGGCTTTGAAAATAAAGCTGTTTCTCATTCCCCACCTCTCAAAGATGGCAAGAAGTGGTCCAATTAAGAGAAGATTTCAGGACAAAGATCAAACCTATGGGGGGGCCTGTGAGAGTCTTTTTTAAAACTTCAGACAAATTTAAGGAATCAGAGATCCTTCCAACCAGAAAAAAAAGAAAAAAGATCTTCTAAAGATCTTAAAGGTGTGCCTTTCTGTTGAACAATAGGGCCTCTAGTTATCTTAAGAGCATGGCCCCAGAGCAGCCTCAGTGAGGGCCCAAGATCCAGCAGGGCTTATCTTGAAAAGGTTTGTGGGTTTGACTTCTGTCAGCCTTCTCTGCAGAAATAGAACCGACGGGGTGTGTTTATATAGAAAGAGATTTATTTTAAGGACTTAAATCACGTGATTCTGAAGGCTATGAAGTCCAAAATCTGATCCCGAAGGCCAGGGGGCTGGAGATCCAGGAAAGGGTTGCAGTTCGAGTCCAAAGACAGTCTGCTGGCAGAATCCCTTCTTGCCAGGGGAGGCCGGTTTTTGTTCTAGTCAGGACTTCAGCTGATTGGATGAGGCCCATCCACATTATGGAGGGTGATCTGCTTTACTCAAAGTCCACCGATTTAAATGTTAATCTCATTCAAACACCTACACGGAAACATCCAGAAGAATGTTTGACCAAATATCTGGGCACTGTGGCCCAGCCAAGTCGATACATAAAATTAACTATCACATAGTACATTATAAACTGAACCATTAAAAACCCATGAGTTTTTTTTTTTTTAAAGAATTATGCAAGTTTAGATGGAAAGGGACAGAGAATAGCGCAAAATGAAGAGGCCTCTCAATGCCTTAACTTCTATGGGTAGGAAGCAGGCTGAGAAAACTGCTTATCTACAAACACAGGCTACTTTTTATGGAAAAGAAAAATGATTCAGACAGTGGAGTCAAGGTCCTTGGAGAATTATTCCTGGGTGGGAATAGACCTGAGTCCTAATCAAGGAACCAGAAACAATTACCTGCTAGATTTCAGAACTGCTGTGGATCAGTAATTGAAATGTGCCTCACCTTTTCTCCCTTTTTTAAAGGAAATATCTATAGATGTTATCCTATGCCTATCCCACCATTGTAGATTGGTACAGTAGTCTCTTGTTATCCTCGGTTTTGCTTTTTGCAGTTTTAGTTACCTGTGGTCAACTGTGATCTGAAAATATTAAATGGAAAATTCCAGAAATAAATAATTCATATGTTAAACCGTGTGCTTTTCTGAGTAGTCTGATGAAATCTTGCACCATACCGCTCCATCCCACCCAAGATGTGAATCATCCCTTTGTTGGATCCCCAACCGTTGATAATGTCTGCTCCTGACATCCAACCATCAACACTGTCATGGCTTGATGTAATCCATCCTGATGTATTGTCAGAAGGTCAGTAGTAGCCTAACGCTGTGTCACAATGCCTTGTCATTTACCTCATCCCATCTCATCACGTAGGCATTGTATCATCTCACATCATCACAAGAAAAGGGTAAGTACAGTACCAGAAGATATTTTGACAGAAAGAGACCACATTCACATAACTTTTATTACAGTATATTGTTATAATTGCTCTATTAGTTATTATTGTTAATCTCTTACTGTGCCTAATTTATAAATTAAACTTTATCATAAGTATGTTTATATAGGAAAAAACATAGTATATATAGGGTTTGATACTATCCACGGTTTCAGCCATCCACTGGGGGTCTTGGAACACATGCCCTGCAGATAAGGAGAGACTACTGATGGGGGCATTATATGTTTCTTTAGTTTACAGGTCTTCAGATTTAGAGAAACAGTACTCAAGGAGCTGAACCAAAGAAACCTTACCTGAGGAGCTTTATCTGAACCTGGACCTGATTTGGATAACAAGATCCTGGATTTTGTGCTGATGTACTAACAGACTTGGGAATATTAGGGAGAGGATTGCATGTGTGCATGTGGGAGGGATGTGAATTGTTGTGGTCAGAGGGTGGAACGTAGCAGATGGTATTTTCCAAAGATGGCCACAACAATATGTCCCATCACACATCTTCTTACAATGTGACTTTGACCTTCCTTCCATCAAAAGATGGGATCTATTTCCCTCTCCTTAATTCTGGGCGGGCTTGTAACTACGATAGAAGTGATGTTACTTGACTTCTAAGGCTTGGTCATAAAAAGAGACAAATCTTCCTTGTTGGCTGAAACACACTCACGGAAGCCCTGAACTGCCATGTAAATGGTCTGACTAACCTGAAGTCACCATCCTGTGAGGGAAACCATATTAGCCAATGTGGGAAGAGTCTCTGAGACTACATGAAGAGAGAGAGATGCTCAACAAGCCCCAGCTAGTTAGTCCCTCACTCCTCCAGCTCTAGCTGTTGTCTGACTTTAACCACCTGAGGGACCCTGAGCCAGAATCAGTCCTTCCAAGATTCCCAACCCACAGAAATTGTGAGAGATAATAAAACATGTTGTTGTGTGAAGCCACTAGATTTTTGAATGATTGGTTATGCGATAAAATATAACTGGAAGAGGATTATAATCCAGTGAATAAAATGGGAATCCATGAGTCCATTCTTATATAAATGAATGAATAAATAAATGAGGATAACGGAAAGCTCTTCCTTATGGTGGAATGCCAGATAAGAAATATAGAAGGAATGATGGTGTCTTAAAAGTCGTCATTAGATACTGACAGCCAATAGTTAAAATTTGGTGAGGAATACAATATTTATAGATTCTGCAAGTACTTCTTTGCCAATTGTTTTTTAATTACAAAGGAAAAATACTAACTCTTCTTTGGAGACGTTCAATGGATACCACCTTAACTGAATGATTAAAGCTAACATCTCATACTGGGACAAGCCAACATCACGTACTTGTTGATATGGTGTACTGAGGACAAAAATGTCAGTTCTGTGGTATTCCTGTGAAAAATTTATAACTTGAATCTTATCATGAGGAAACATCAGACAAATCCAGGTTGAGAGAGATTCTACAAAATAACGTGCCTGTACTCTTCAAATATATCAAGGTCAAGAAACACAGAGGAAGGCTGAGGAACTGTTCCAGATAAAAGGAAACTAAAGAAACATAACAACTAAATGCAATCTGTGATCCTGGGTTGGATCCTGTACTAGGAAAGAAAAACAGCTATAAAGCACACTATTGGGACAAAAGACAAAATTTGAACATGGACTGTGGATTAGATAATAGTTTTAAAGAAATGCTGATTTTTACAATTTCACTATAGAAAGGTGTTTTGATCTTAGGAAATAATATGCTTTAGATTTAAAGTTACATAATACCTTTTACTTGTTCTCAAATGCTTCCCCCAAAATCACGTATATGTATATATATTCATATATATATAAACACACACATATATAGTATGTTTGTACATATATACATGAATACCTTAACATGTATGTATATATATAAAGAGTGTGTGTGTACATAAATATATACATATACGTATCACGAGAGAGAAATGGTAAGCAAATAGGACAAAATGGTGAATCTCAAAAACTGTGAGATTTCCTTATTCTATTCTTGCTATTTTTCTATAGGTTTAAAATTGTATCAAAATAAAAGGTGATAAACCTACAGCAAATACTGTTCTTAATAGAGAAACATTGAAACTTCAGGACATGAGCAAGATAAAATTGCCTGCTCTGTCTCTTCTATTGAACATTTTACTGGAGGTCCTAGCTAGTATACTAAGGCAAGAAAAAGAAAGAAACAGTATAAAACTTGGAAAGGAACAAACTTCTCAATCTACAGATTCAGTGCAATCCGTATTGAAGTCCCAACAACAGTTTTCACAGAAACAGAACTAAGCATCCTAAAATTTATGTGAAACAACGGAAGACCCTGAGTAGCCAAAACAATCCTAAGAAAAAAGAACAAAGCTGGAGGTATCACACTCTCTGATTTCAAAGTATACTACAAAGCTGTAGTAATCACAATGACATGTTACTGGCAACAGAAAGAATCAAGAGCCCAAAAATAAACCCACACATCCATGACAGCTAATTTTTGACAAAGAAGCCAAGAATATACAATGGAGAAAGGAAAATATTGGGAAAACTGGACAGCCACATGTAAAAGAATGAAAGTAGACCACTATCTCACACCACACACAAAAATTAACTCAAAATGGATTAAAAACTTGAATGTAATACCTGAAACCATAAAACTCCTGGAAGAAAACATAGGCAGTATGCTCTTCAACGTCAGTCTTAGCAATATCTTTTGGAATATATCTCCTTAGGCAGGAAAACCAAAGGAAAAAATAAACAAATTGGGCTACATCAAACTGAAAAGCTTCTGCATGGTAAAAGGAAACATCAACAAAAAGGCAACCTAACAATTGGGAGAAGATATTTTCAAATAATATATCTGATGAGGGCTTAATATCCAAAATATACAAAGAAATCATACAACTCAACACCAAGAAAACAACCTGATTAAAAAATGGGCAGAGGATCTGAACAGACGTTTTTCCAAAGAAAATATATATCTTCCAAAAAAAATATATCTCCCAAAGAAGATATACAGATGGTCAAAAGGCACATGAAAAGATATTCAACATCACTAATTATTAGGGAAATGCAAAACCACAAAGAGAT
This sequence comes from Equus quagga, assembly GCF_021613505.1. Lineage (NCBI taxonomy): Eukaryota > Metazoa > Chordata > Mammalia > Perissodactyla > Equidae > Equus > Equus quagga. The sequence continues at coordinate 84,015,110 of NC_060273.1, forward strand.
ATCATCTCATGCCCATCAGAATAGCTATTATTAAAAAGACGAGAAATAAGTGTTGGAGAGGATGTGAAGAAAAAGAACCTTCATATGCTTTTGGTAAATTGGTGAAGCCACTATGGAAAACAGTATGTAAATGCCTCAAAAATTTAAAAATGGAACTACCATATGATCTAGCTCTTCCGCTCTGGGTATTTATCCAAACAACACGAAAACACTAATTTAAAAAGATGTGCACCCCTATGTTCATTGCAGCATTATTCACAATAGCCAAGACTAGAAAACAACATAAAAGTGTCCATCAATGGATGAAAGGATGAACATGTGGCACATATGTATATGTATGTTTTATACACACACATATATACATACATGTATATATATACACACACATACATACAATGGAATACTACTCAGCCATAAAAAGATAAAATCTTGCTATTTGTGACAACATGGATGGACCTTGAGGTTATTACACTAAGTGAAATAAGTCAGATAGGGAAAGTCAAATATTGGATGATTTCACTCATGTGGAAGATACAATATCAATAGGCAATCACAGAGAACAGATTGGTGGTTACCAGAGGGGAAGGGGATTGGGGGGAGGGTGAAAGGGGTGAAGGGGCACATTTGTATAGTGATCGATGGCAGCTAGACTTTTTCGGTGTAGAACACGGTGTAGTCTGTACAGAAGTTGAAATAGAATGATGTACACCTGAAATTTGTGTCATAAACCAATGTTAAAAAAAAAAACAAAACTAGAAAAGGAAGAAAAGCATGATCTGTAAGAGGAAAAACTGATAAATTGGACTTCATCCAAATTAAAAATTTTGCTCTGCATAAGACCTAGTTAAGAGAATAAAAAGACAAGCTACAGACTGGGAGGAAAGATTTGCAAACCATAAATCCAATAAGGATCTAGTATCTAGATATATAAGGAATTCTCAAAACTCACCAGTGAAAAAATAAGCAATGCAATTAGAAAATGGACGAAAGACTTGGAGATGTTTCACTTAAGAATAAAAAGAAACAAACTACTAATATGTGCAATAACCTCAATGAATCTCCTGAGAATTATGCTGAAAGAAAACTACTGATCCCTGAAAGTTAAATACTGTATGACTCCATTTATACAGCATTTTTTTTTTTTTTGAGGAAGATTAGCCCTGAGCTAGCCAAGCTGCCTCCAAGCCTCTTCTTTTTGCTGAGGAAAATTGGCCCTGAGCTAACATTCGTTGCCAATCTTCCTCTTTTTGCTGAGGAAGATTGGCCTTGGGGTGACATCTGTGTCCGTCTTCCTCTATTTTCTATGTGGACACCTGCCACAGCATGGCTTGATGAGCGGTGCATAGGTCTGCACCCAGGATCTGAACTGGTGAACCCTGGGCCCCTGAAGCTGAGCGTGCAAACTTAACCACTGTGCCACCAGGCTGGCCTCCATTTATACAACATTTTCGAAATGACAGAATGATAGAATAGAGAAGAGATTAGTGGTATCCAGGAGTTAAGGAAGGATTGGGAACCAGGAATAAAAGAAATAGGGCAGTGAGGAGAAATACATCAGCATAAAGGAACTCATCACTGTGGTTAAGTGTATCAGACAAGATCAATGTCTATGGCTTTTATTATTAAAAAAAAAAAAAGAAAAAACATAACTGATTACTCACAAATGATATGGTTGTATAGAGAATCTGAAAGACTTTGTGAATAAATGAATAGGATTAACTAATATATTTTAATAAGTTTGTTAAATACAAAATTCAATTGCATTTTGATATAATAGCAACAAAGAGAAAATGTAACTTTAAATGATACCATAACCTCTGGCATCAAAAATATAAAGTTTCTAAGAATGAATACAATTACAATATGTAAAATATTCATGGAAAAAAGTTATGACAGTTTGTCAAAGGACCTAAATTAATGGATAAGAAAGCTCAATATTACGAAGAAGTTTATTCTCCCCCCAAATGATCAGTATATGAACTTTTTATCAGGTGTATGTGTATGTGTGTGTGTAATTTGACAAACGGGTTCTAAAATTTATATGGAAAACAAAAAACCAGAAATAGCAATGGCGATCCTGAAGAAAACACACATTGCGGGGCTCTGGCACACTGCTGGTGAGAATATAAATCATACGACTCCTTTGGAAGACAGCTTGGTCTTTGTGTAGCTGATAGTGTTCATACCCTAAGACCCAGACAATTCACTCCCAGGCATGTACTCTCAGAAAATTTCTTGCATATTTGTGCTGGGAGACATGAACAAGAAAGTTCTAGCAATTTTGTGTATAATAGTTTAAAACTATAAATAATTTAAAGGTCTAGCAACAGAAGAATATATAAGTGAATTGTGATATAGTCTATAGTGATAATGAATCTAGCGATATATAGAAGATAGATACAAAATACTATACCACAGGGAAAACAAATTAATTATATCTACATGTAATAACATTGATACAACATTCTCAGGAACATAGCATTGAGTAAAAAGAAGCAATTTGCAAAAGGATGTCTTGGTATATAGGTCAAAACTAAGTAATTTACATGGACAATCATTGTATTGTTATTTTATATGCTATGTGTATTTTATAAATTGTTTCTGTTTAGAAGATAATTTTAAAAAATTTTAAATTTAAAGTATCTATCAGCATCAATTATAAAATATTTTAAAATAATGAAAAGTAATCGACTAAAATAATCATGGTACATCCATGCCATGGCATACTAAGCAGCTATTTACAACAGTGTTGTACAAGTATGTTTGTTGAAATGGAAAGTTCACAATATGCTTTTAAGGGGAGAAAAAGCAAGTAATAAAAAGGGAAAATATTGTTGGATTCTAATTTTCAAAAAAATAAGGTAAATATTGAAGTATATAGAACAAAAAATCAAGAGGTTTATTTCTAAATAGTCAACGTGAATACTTTTTCTTTTCTTCATGACTATCTGTATTTTCCAATGTTTTTGCAGAATACGCATATGCTACTTGCGTGAGGGGGTAAAATCTGACTAGTGAGTGAGAACACACTTCACCGTGTGCTCAGCTCATTCGTTCGCTCCCAGCTTCTTTCATCATTCAGTGTGTATCGCGCAAGCATCCATTGCGTGTGTGAGACCCTCTGCTTGGTGCTAGGGAAAGAAAGATGAACAAGGCAGGTCCCTGCCCTGGAGGACTTCAGTCTATGTACAAATAATAATACAGTGTCATATGTACTAGTAGGACACCAAATGACACTCATTAATGCAAGAGTGTTCACTGCCTCTTCACTTCCTTCAGTCAACCAAAGAAAGTCCCATAATTTCCAACCCCATTTCTAACACCTCTGCTGTCCTTCCTTGCTCATTAAGAGGCGAGTTGGTCCACATATTAAAAGGACAAAGATGAGGTTGTACAGAAGAGAAGCCAGAGCAGCTGGGAGTGAAGAGGTTAAGGCAATAGTGGGGAGAGACGCCTGGGACAGCTAGGGGGTGAGGGAGAGGGCTAGGAGAAAACAAGATGTTAACAGACGTTACCGTAAATTATGTATTTGTGTCTCAGTAACTGTTTTAGGAAAAAGCAAGTAAAGAAATTGTGTTATTTGTTAAAATTATTTTTTACCTTGAGGCTGTGTTTCTTCAACCACATTATTCTTCCAAGACTGGACCTTATGGGTCTGGGTTTAATGGTTACACAAGAATAGTAGTTATGAATACACAGAGGATGGAGTTACCTGAAACTCCATCACCAGGAATAAAAGAAATAGGGCAGTGAGGAGAAATACATCAGCATAAAGGAACTCGTCACTGTGGTTAGGTGTATCAGATAAGATCAACAATAAATTTTCTCTGCAGCTTCTCCTGGGGCTCTGTTCTTCCCCGTGCCTGCACTTGTCCCTGTTAGGACCAGAGTGCAAAAGGCGAGTGGGCATTGGCTGACTGGAAAATGGCACAGGGCTTACTTAGAGACTGACCTTTTCTGAAACTCGGGGGATATAAAAATAATTTGCATCCAGTAGTTTAGAATGATTTGTTAACTCTAACAGGCAGACTCCTATTTCATGGGAGGGTTTAATTTTTAACTTTTTTTGTTTTTAAAATACAACCAGTTTATCTTCCAAGGCGACTTGCTCTCGCCTGAGGTTTCACTGTAGAAGTGTGGGGCAGGGGACACAGCTCTGTTACCACAGGCCACTTTCCTTGTAGTGGGAGGAGAGGACTGAGGGAGCCCCAGCTATGGGGCTGCTGGAGAGGGAATTCAGGAGGAAGGAAAGGGCAGTGAGGCAGGATGGCAATTCCTCAGGGGCGGAATCGGCTGCCCCATCTTCCTCACTGAGGGTCTCAGTCAGTCTGCTCTGGGGGTACACACTCAGGGGACTCATCTCTAATGTGAGATGGAGTTCACAACCAGGGTCAATTGCTCCTCAGTTGGCTTTGCTGGATGTCTGTCCTGCACAAAGGCAGGTGGAGGTAACTGGGTTCTGGAGCACTTGTGTTAGTTTCTCCTTGCTGTTGTAACAAATTGCCACCAACTGGGTGGCTTAGAACAAACATATTTATTATCCTATAGTTCTGGAAGTCAGAAGGCCAAAATCAGCTTTATTGGGCTAAAATCAAAGTGTCGAGCTACATCATGACCCCAGGGGTTATTTTTGGTAGCTCTAAGTCCATGATAAAGCTCTCTAGGGCCCCTCTTATTTCCTGCAGTAACTCGTTGGTCCACAGGGTGCCTGCTGAGCAGGAAGTCCCTGGAACCATGACCTGGAAGTTTCACAAGAGAGATGGGGTCTGTAGGGTTTTTCCCTGGTTGGGTGCTGGGGGAGGGGGGAGGGGTATGAATGCCTTGGGTGTGTTTGGGCCTCTTAATGCCTGATATTCTCCCAGAGCTCCAGGGCCTTTGACCAAAGGGCAGAATCAGGCTTGGTGCTCTCAGAGGCTGGCTGTCCAGCCCACCTGTGACCAATCTCTCTGAGCCAGAATACCTGCAGGTCTCATTGCTGCTGCCGGCATTGTTAATGAAGGCTGTGACTTGGGTCATCAGAGCAAGACCAGCGAGGTTTGCCTTGCCATGTGTTCTTTTGCACTCTTGTGTTCGGAGAATTGGAAGTCCCCATGGGGTAGATAAGGCCCGGCTCTGAAGCCCAGAGTCCTGTTTATGAGCGGCTCATGGGAGGGGTCTCAGTTCTTTCTAGTGAGGTCTTCCTTGGGAACTCTTTACTAACCAGAACACTGGGTTAACCAGAGCACCTACCTCCCTGGCCATGTTATAATGGAGGCTCTGCCACATGGCCACACATCCAAAAGGGAGGCTGTTTCTGCTCAAGATTAGACCTGGAGATTACACTGAGTCTAATTCTCTCTGCTATAAATTTGTAAAATACACAGCCTAGAGGCGATCGCATGAGGGGCAGTTGGTAGTGACCATGGATTTTTGGAAGTCCTATGGTGGGTCTGTGTGGCCTCACACAAGCTTGAGGCAATGCTTCCTTCTAGAGGCTCTAGGGGAGTATCTGTTTCCTTGCATTTTCTAGCTTCTCGAGGCTTCTTGCCTTGGCTCGTTGGTGCCAAATCACTCTGACTTCTGCTTCTGTTGTCACATCCCCTCCTCTGACTCTGACCCTCCTGCCTCCCTCTTACAAGAACCTTTGTGATTATGTTGGCCCGACCTGGACAATGCAGGGTAATCACCCCCGAGGCCTTTAACTTAATTGCATCTGTCGAGTCCCTTTTGCCAGGTAAGGGCACATGTTCACAGGTTGTGGGGATCGGGTGTGGGCATCTTTGGGGGCAGTATTCTGTCTACCACAGGGCCGGATCATGGACTACTCTCTGGTCGGCTCCCTCTCCTGGAGCATTCTTGGTTTTTCTTCCCATGATGAAAGGATGCAGATGATTGAAGTGCTACATATTGAGGTGGTGGACGCCAGGAAGGAGCTCACTGGAGTACTTTTTAATATCATTCGAGAATATGACTGCGACCAGAAAGTCTGGTGATTGCCATTCCTAGCACTAACCTGTGACTTTGTAAACTAAAACTTGACTGGCAATTTGAAAAGGATCCTCTTTCCCTTTTTGTTTTCTCATTTCACTGATTTATTTCAGGTTCTGGCTCATAGTCTTAGCAAATAAAACGATTTGTTGCTCACCCTATCACTGTATATTCCCCAGAGTTGAGCGACTGGTTGGAAAAAGGTTCCTTTAGGGAACTAGCACAGCCTGGAGGGGCTCCGTTTCTGGTTGTGCATGGAGAGCCACACACACAGCTCTAGTCCCAATTCTTCCCAGCTCATCTTTAACAGCAGAAGCAGGATGCTTAAGGCCTCGTGAGTCACTGGTAGGAATAATTGTGAAACTCACAATGTGGGTCCCTCTCTGGCAAGGTGACCACCGAGGTCCAGGCCCCCCAACCTCACTCCTCTCCCTTTTCATGCCTCTCACTGGTAACACTGGGGAGTAAGGGGCAGCACTCTCTCCAAAAATGGTACCTTGTAACAATTTATGTAAGGGAATATGTCAACGAGAAGGTTAAGATTTTGATGGAGAGATTTGGAGTAAACAGTGTGAAGACAAAGTCGAATCAGTGGTCTCCAGAGAGACGCTAGGAGAGGGTCAGTCAGGATGGCTGGGGCCCATCCTTTTTTGCATTAGATCTCCTGGCAAAGAAAACTGTTGGTTCCACCCAGGGCCCAGCCTCATCTCCAGGCTCATCTCAGATGTTAGAATCTGGCCCCACACCGCATTCTGGGCACTGTCCGCTGTGATCCAGGTCCATGCCTTGGGCGTTGGGGCAAACCTTCTCTTGTGTCCTTGCCGTTGCAGCCTAAGTAAGTGTGGCAAGATTCCAGACCAGAGTTTGTGGGTGTTCGTGTTTGAAGCACAGATCCCATTAGGACCTGCTTTGGTCTGAATCTTTGGCCCAGCTGAGCTTCCCAGCTCTCTGCACTGGGTTGTGAGGTCTGGGTCCAGCTATTAGCCAGAAGGTTCTTGGATCTCCTCTGCCAAGATGTCTTGTGTATTTGGGGACTTCATGGGGGTGGGGGCCACTGTGGTTGGCGCAGGGTCCCTAACTGTAGGTCCACCTCATAGCAGCCCAGGCACACAGTGATTTCTAAGAGGAGATATGAGGGTCTATGTCTATGTACACTTGGATCTTCTCAGTGACACATGAGAGCATACTGTGCATGTGTCTTATCTTCTTGCCTAGACTACCGTCTCCTTGAAGGCAGGTCCAATGTTTTTGCTTAGCTTGTGCATATTTATCTGCCTTTCTCTTGAAGGTGCCTAGGCTGGTGCTGAGTCCAAAAACACATGTCACGTGATTCAGGGTTACACTTGAATCTGGAAACTGCTGGGTAAGCTGACCCAGAACAGCCAACAAAGGACACGGAGCAGAGGCTGGAGGTGGGAGTCCTGCAAGGTGTTTTTAACCTGCTCTAACCTTGAGATGGAGCATGAGCAGCGAGCAGTGGCTGCGCTGGCCTGCAGCACACTCTGGATCACACTGCGGTTGTGGAAGATGCTGAGACATTAGTTTTTCCTAAAACCTTTTTTCCTCCTTAGATCAGTGATTCCCACCCTTGGTTTTACAGCACCCCGGGGTGTCTCCAGTTGTCTCAAGGGCTGGCTAAGAATTCTCAACACCATTTGCTTCAAACAAAACAAATATGCAGAATATAGCAGTTTTCGCTGAGTTTGGAGGAGGGGAAGAAGAAAAGTGCCACAAAATCCAAACAAGCAAATTGAGTGTCACACTCCAAAAGGTTGGTTCACTGCCTTAGAAAAGAGAAACAGTGACAGGAAGCCAATATCTCCTCATAGTGGCTGGGATCAGTGTTTTGGGGACTCTGCACAAAGGCAACCACACAGGATTTTTTTTAAAAAACCATTTTGCTGTTTCTTTTTCCTATTCTATAGAAAATAAATGTTATTATAGATGAAGAGTGTTATATAAAAAAAGGCTTAACAGAGCTCTGAACCAGCAACTCTGAAGAAGTGAGTCTTTAGCAAAGCAGGACTCCACCGTCTGCTGAGCCCCTGTGGGTTCGGGAGTGGGTCCAGGACTGGAAATGCTCTCACGGGGTTGAGGGGTTTCCATCTACTTGACTGGTCACTAGGGAGGCAGTGGTGCCTCAGCTTCCTCATCTGTACAATGGAGATGATGACAATATGTACTTCATGAAGTTGAGAATTAAATGAAGGTTTATGACACCCTTAGAGTGGAGCCTGGCACATGGTGAGCATCATACAGGTATATGCTAAATAAAATATTGAGAGCCTGCTCTGTACAAGGTAGGTTCCTGGTAGCTGCTGTCCAGTGGAGAAGACAGTGGAGGAGACAGCTGAACAAAATCCCCTGTGATGAATGCTAGCTCAGCACAGAATTGTGTGAAGATTCTTAACTCAAGCATGGATTCTGGTGCTGCCATTGGTTGTTACCATTTTGGGCAAGTCATTTATCTTTTCCAAGCCTCAGAGTATTTGTTAGGGTATGCTAGGTCACAATAATGTTGGTTCCGCAATTTTCAGTGCCTTCATACAATAGAAATTTACTTCTTACTCCAGGAACAGCTCTGGACAGATGTTCGATTGTCAAGGCAGCTGTCTTCCACGTGGTCATTCAGGGACCCAGGCTGACAGCAGCTTCCAAGATTGCCCTGGGTGTCAACATCCCAGCCAGCCAGGTTCCCCTGGACCAGACCTGGAGGCAGCACTCTCATTGCCATGCACATTCTGATTGAGAGGACTAATCGCGTGGCCACACCTAATGGCAAGAACAGCTGGGAGATAGCATCCTGCTCTGTGTCCAAAGACTCGTATGGGTGGGTGTCAAGTCAGCTGAGCTGAAATGAGCCACGTGGACAAGGGCTGCTGGGGAGCTCTTGCCTGGGGTACAGTGGCCTTCGCTTGCAGGAGAGTGAGGTGGGAGTTTAATGGGCATCTCAGCACCACCCCTGTGTTGTCCCCTGACAAATCAATCCAACAAATGTTCGCAAAGGAATGTGTGCCAGGCCCTGCCCTGTGTGCTGGGGACACAGTGGTCATATGACAAGAAGCAGATGTGTTAGAGTCACAGTACAGTGTGACCTGCACAGTGAGAGCACACATGGGAGCATCTAACCTGGACATGGCGGTCAAGACCTCTTTCCCAAGGCTGCGACATCTACCGGAGAACAGAAGGAGTTGGCCCAGAGTGGGCAGGGTGGGCAGGGCCAGGTGGAGGAAGGGTGTTGGGGCAGAGGAAATCCCATGATCAATAGTCCTAAGGGAGCAAGAGCACAGCTTGAGTGAGGAACTGAAACTCTCTGTGGCCAGATCTTGGGTGGGGGAGGGGAAGCCGAGACCAGAGTGGTTGGCGCGTGGTGCAGAGCTTTACAGGCCATGGGTAAGGACTCATGGGTAACTCATCTTCCTGTGGGAAATGCCTTTGTCAAAGGTGGCTTGTTTCCTGGAGCTGCAGTGGTGTGTCCTAGGACTTGTTACTGGAGCAGCTTGAAAGCGTGTGGTATTTGACTTGCAGCCATTGCCCTAGGACCTCCTTCACTTGTCCCTAATGGACACTCCATACTGAGTACACGAGCGTACTCAGGTTAACCACATCCCTGAGGTGAAGTGGCAGGCACTTCCCAAGGTTACGTGTGGTGCTTGGACTGAGCCTGATGACCAGGGGTCACCCTCATTCCCATCGTGGACTCTCTGATTTAGGGGAGCTCACTTAATGAGATCTGTGTCTTAACAGACTTCCAGGTGAGTGCACAGTGCTCCTTGGGGGTGGGAGATGGAAGCCAAGTAAGCTCCATCTGTGCACGCTTGCATTTATTTTGCACCTTGATGTTTCCAAATAAGGAGAAAAAATAAGGGGGAAATCAATAAAATGTGAGTGGCTCTTGCTCCTTTGACTTCCCTCAACTAAACAGCACTTGTAGGATCAGTTCTGGCCTGCATTTCAGAGATGACTGCTGGTTTGTTAACAGCATTATGTGTCTGGAATGCTTATGATATTGGTGAGTATCGCAGCGAGCGCACTCATGCACACATATGTGGGGGTGTGGTGGGCGGAGGTTATAACCGAGAGGATGGGAGAATGAGCACCAGCTAGCCCCACCTGGTTTTAGGGTGACCGTGGTTTTCACGAAGAGTCAGAAGCAGTTTTTGGGGAGAGTGGTGTGTCTCTGTGAGGCATCAAGCTATGTCAGTCTTCCTGGAACCTTGACTAATCTTTGATTCTCTGGTTCTGTTAGCCAAGCATTAGGAGGAGTATCAAAATATACCCTTCAATTTACGGAGAAGTGGAAGGTGTTCAAACACAGAATCAAAATTAAGGATAATTTTCCCCCTTCCACTGAAACCTCTCATTTTCCAGCGGTGTAGAAACAAAACAAGAGGCAGCGGGATCACGCAGTGACTGAGAAGCAGCACATTAGTAGTCTTCTGGAGACGGCTGCAAGGGCTTGGTGAGGCTCTCTGGACAAAGGGTGCACTCAGGATTCATCTCTGGGACACTTCCTCCTCAGAGCCTTTTAAAGAAGGAGGCCTCACCCTGCAACTCCATCCAACCGAGCTCAAAACCTCAGCATGCTCACAGGAGCCCCTTGGTCCCGTGTCTGCCACGTCCAGGCTGGCCAACAAGTTCTGCTCCTTCTCCTCTGTCAATTCCATCCCTCCTCAGCCCCGCTATCATCAACCCCCGTTCTCCACAAGGCCTCTCTGGCTCCCATCTGCCTAGCGCCACTCCACTACTTGTCCATGTTATCTCCTCGCACTTGCCCAGCTTGGTTTGGGGTTAGAGTGTGGGCAATAAGCTAATTCACATGGGGACCTAAATGGCTGCCACATGGAGATGGCTGGGAATCTTCCCTGCTTTTCTGCCCAAATTTTGAGGCCATTCTTACTCTATCCTCACATACCTCTCCAGTGACAAGTCCCGCCCTGCTCTGGCATGCTTCCTTTGTTCTGGCCCTATATTTGGGCTTCCTCTATTTGTGAATGCATTCTCTATTTTCTCCAAGATCCAGCTCAGGTCTCATCTCACTTCCTCCATGTTCATCTGATTTTTCCTCACCAGCCAAAACCCACCCCTCATCGTCACCCCCACGGTTTCATGGATTACCTCATCTCCTCGGCTATGTGGTGAGGAGAATAAAAATAGCTACAACATGTTGATTGCTTACTATGGGCAAAAGATTGGGCCAAGCCCCTCTTAAGTATCCCTGCACTTAATAATCTCAGTAACTCTGTGTGGTTAGTCTCAATGTCTCATTTTAGTTCGTAAGTCACGTTGCCAGGAATCAAAGCTGTTTGAAGCATTGCTTTTAACCAGCACCCTCATTGTGTGTGGTGCATGATAGGTGCTCCATAGATAGTTATTGAAAGAATGAACAAGCCGTTACCTCTTCTCCATGACCCTAGTGCCTGGCATGGTCAGAGCATGTAATGTGTGCTCAACTCATCTGTTTTCAATAACATGCTTGAAGGGATAAAGAGTTAGGGAATGTCAGTGGCTCTTCCTGGCTGGTGGAGTAACCCAGTGCTGTAGGAGTCAGTCTGGCTCTCTGCTAATTGGCTGTGAGACTTTGGGCTTTAATCATCCTCAGACACAATTTCCTTATCCGTATGACAAGGGGTTGTGCACAGGTCTTGCGAACTCTGAAATTCTCGATGCTTTTATTTTTGTTCCCTGAAGAGGTTAATTAGGACAAGGTGCTCTTTAACTGGCAATTACACAGTGAGACATAGCTTGTTAGTGAGGATGGCATCATTGCCAAGGCCGGTATGGTTACTGATGACCGTTTGCTAGTCTCAGGAGAGCAGAGGCTGTGAGGAGATTGCTTAAGATGAATAAAAATTTTCCCCTATCCACCATCAAATGACAAAGCTATGGATCCTGAGTTGGGGAACATTAGAGTGGGCAGGATGTTTTCAATGCTCCTGACTTAGCTGACTCTAATTCCTCCCTAAGCATCTCTTCCTTCCATTGTGAAATAAAGGAGCTGCCTTTGAGTGGGAGCTCTGCCTCTCCTCATGAGGAAGAAGCCAAGACAGTCCACAGATATGGACACAGATGGAATCCAGCTCCCAGGAAGCCAGCCCTCATTGAATGACACACTTGGCCAGCTTGGTTTGTTGTTGGAAAGTGTATGATAAGCTAATTCACATGGAGATCTAAATGGCTGCCAAGGATCATTTGCATTTTTAACCAAAGGGATACATAATTAATGGAAGTCCTCCAGACATTAAGTGGACTTGGATTTGAGCTTATTGACCCTGGGCCTGTTTTGTCAAAACAGTGGAAAGGCTGGAGCACTGGTCTGTTGAGAAGACTCCACATAGTAGGTTAAAAAGGTGGAGTTTCAAAGGCCTGTTTGATCCATGAGGTTAGTGCTATATGGGTCTGTTCAAGGATTCCTTATCTAAAGCATCTATAGACAAGTTAGCAAAATTAGGTGGCTCTTAGTCCTGAAATCTAACGTTCACCAGAGTCTGAGTCACCAAAGATGTCTGCGCAGTGGGTGGCATCTTTCACGGGACAGGCAGTGCAGGTGGGCCTGTTGAATCGTGTGTGCAGAGGCCGCTGAAGGGCTGTGTGTTGGGTATGACCTTCCTGAGTTCGACTCTACCTTTGAGTCACTGCAGTATCACGTAACTCACTTTGGCAGGCATTTCTCGAGCGTCCTCTATGTGCCAGGTCTTGTGGTGGTGCTGGTCCAAAGCAATGTAGGTTGGAGAAAGCCCAAGATCTCCAGTGCCCTGTCTGCTGCAGGCTCATCTATGCCAGGCGGCTCTCAACCTCTATTCCCTGAGTTACAGCCGTCTGTGACAAGGCAAGGTGACAAACGATGTGTGCTCCTCATAAACTCCTTGGAGTTGACACGCTCTGACCCTTCCATCTTGCACTGCCAGAGGCTGTGACTCTGGTTTTTTACCCTCCAGTCATCACAAAGCCTTTTCCCTTTGTCTTGTCAGATTTTGGAAAGCCCGGAGTGATGATGATGATTTATCTTCTTAAATTCTCCAACGGCCTCCCATTATGCTCAGGGTAAAATCCAATTTCCTCCCAGAGACTGCAAGGCCCTGTATGATCTCACCCCTGCCTGCCTCTCCCCACTCATTTCCCCTCCTCTCCCTCCTGCTCCCCGTGCTCCCGACACACTGACTTGCCTCCTGTCTGTCCCTTGAGTAGAAGAAACTTGATCCTCCTCTGGCCTTTGCACTTGCTGCTCTCTCTACCTAGAACGTCTTCCCTCAGATCTTTCATGGCTACTGCCCTCTCGCCATCTATGTCCCCTAAGATGTTAACTCCCTAGAAAGGCCGTCCCTGATGTCTCACGAAGTGCCCTCTTCCCTCCACTGCCCCTTACTTTTAGTTCCTTCAGAACAGTTATTATTACCTGGAATCATCTTATTTAACACTTTCTGTCTGTCCAGTGAACTAGAATGTAAGCTCCAAGAGAAAAATGTCCTGGCAGAATTCATGACCACTGTACCTTAGGTGCCCAGAATATATTAAATGAATGAAGAAATGACAGTAATGACAGTAGCAGCTACTATTTATTGAGTACCTATGATGTGTCAGGCTCATACATTAGCACGTTAAATCATCACACCAACCCCAAATGATCAGTCCTATAACTCTCACTTTACATGCGGTGAAACCAAGATTCATACAGCTTAAGTTCATTGTCATTTCTGTAGAAAACATAATAGCCAGGATTCAAACCCCGGTCTGTGTGACCTGGAAACTCATGCACTATCTCTAAAGAACAAGTGGACAGCTTCCTACGTTGTCCACTCTCCAGTTTCTGGCATTCTCGGTTCACCTGGCCCTACCTCCTTAAAGACCCTATCTCCAGATATAGTCACACTGGGTTAGGATTTCAACATGAATTTGAGGGGGGACACAATTCAGTCTGGGGCCTTTAGAAGGAATTCTGGATGCCCCTGTGGAAGCCTCTGGGCTCTGAGGGGCCACCAGGGCAGACCCATGCTAAGAATGTGTCAGCTGGATAATCGATTAGCTTAATTTAAAAAGTGGCAGCCACTGAGATATTAGATGTGAAAGATGCTACTGAAAATTGTTTAGGCTGCAAGTCACATCAGAGAGATGTCTGCCTCAGCATTATGTCATGCTTTGGCCTCCAAAATTTAGGCAGAATGTGAAAAAGCTGGAGAGGGTCCAGGAATGGACAACGAGGGTGAATTAAGGGACAGAAAATGATGCTATGGGGGAAAAGTGATAAGAGTGTACTTTTTATTTTTTAAATCCCAATGCCTAAGAGATTATGGCGAATCGGTAATTTACTATCTTCTAGGATGGCTAAAGGAAGAATGCTGACCAGCTGTTTAACATTTTCTTGGAAAATTGAATAGGAGTCATGGGCTCAAGTCCAGCAAAAGAAAGATGAAGGAGGCAAAGAAGTAATCGTTTTGATTTTTAGCATGATTAAATGCTGAATTAGAGAAGCAAGAGAATTGCACTAGCGGTGCTCCTGTGCAGGCAGCTCTTTGTCTTCAATGGTTAACATCAGGAAGTCTCAAACCTCCTCACCTGGTGGAATTCTCGCTACTCATTAGTAATTTCCCCACCGCTGTATGTCCCTGTGGGAAACTCTGGGGACATGGGGACCCGTACCCTTATCTCGCTTCATGCAGTGTCTCCTGCAATTTCTGCATCTTTGTGGTAAAGTCAGCTTTACATCATCTAACTGTGCCTCTTGGCGTCTCTCCTCAATTGCATCACTGTCCTCCTTGGACAACCCTGCAGTTTATAAATCCATCTACCTGGAGGCAGGAGATTAAACCAGATGACCTATGAAGCCTCTTTGTGGCCGAAGCATCTTGTGACTTTCTTACTTATATAACAATGGGTACAATATTGTGGTTGCCCACTCTGCCTCTCCGTGAAAGGGAATTTAATAAAAATTCCCACTAAAACATTAATGGCCATAAAGAGTTAATAAGGTCCCTCTTGGGGCGTTAATTTAGAAAGAGTTTATAGGGTAAAGGGCAAGAAAATGGAAAAGGAAATAATGTTTATTGAGGATAATTTTTCTGTTAAAATATAGCAGATTTACAAAAGGGATGCTATTGTCCCCACTTATATCATTAATCCAGTGATTCCACAAAGATTTTTGAGAGCCAACTAGATGCCAGGTACTCATAGGTGCTAAAGAGAGGGCAGCAAACAGTGCAGAGTCCGTGACCTTGTGGAGCTCGCAATTCCTCATCAATTAGGATTTCCAATTGCAAGTGACAGAAATCCAACCAAAACTGTCTTAAGCAAAGAGAAAGGGGCGTGTAACTGGAAAGTCCAGTGATAACTGGCTCCAGACATGACTGGATTCAGGGCTCAGTAGGGAAGCAAAAGATGGCTCCTCTCCAGCTGCTTGAGCCAAAACCCTGAGATCTCCCCTCACTGGTCCATTCTTGAACCCCCATTATAGAGAGAGGGCAAGATTGCACCTAAGGTCCAGTGGAGACCATGTTTCCCCGCTGGTACTAGGGATAAGGTCAGCATCACCCAGGAGTGGGGCTGGGTGGATACTCTGAAGCGGGTTCAGGGTACTCTCACCCCAAGGATGAACAGTGGATGCTTGGTGGGAAAAACAGTAAAAAGCACTTACTTCCCACTGCACCATTTCTCAGAGGAGGAAATAAACTTTAGCAAGTCTAATTGATCCACCTAGGGTCTCACAGTAAGAAGCAGAGTTGGACGGAGGACCCAGGTCTTTCCCTGCACTGTGCTCCCCCAGGAGGCAGCAGGAGCAGTATTTTCCCTGGTACTCTCTGGAAGAAGAATCTTCCTCCATATCAACTCTTGCAGATGCTTCACACACCCCCTTGCCTTTTCATCCCATCAGAACTTATCTAGTCCACATCTCGTTCTCCAGTGTCTAGCTCTTTGTTTTCTAAAATAATGCATAATTCTATATTATTCCATGTAATGAAAAATATACATAATACACACATGCACGTATATACAACTTTCCATAGAAGCAACCCTGTTTTTTAAAAATCCCTCCATTGAACACTTTCCAATTTCCCCTCCTTCTGACCCGTGCCTGAGTGAAACATTTTGCTTTCTAACAGCAGGGACCAAGCAGCTGCCTAGTTTCGGCACTTAGCACCATTCTGGACAGTCAGTGGCTAATCATGAATGTTTGCTCAATGCTGGAATGGGCTGCTTGCTCCTCCTGGAGTAATGCACACCCCTCGCAGGTTGTTTGTGTCCTGTGAAAGCTCTGCCTGTCACTTGCTATCTCGGTGTCTGCCCATCCTCCCCCGACCCCCAACACTGAGCATCTCAAGGGGTGGCCCTGGGGTTCTCTTCCTGGGCTCCCCCAGCACGCCTCAGTGTGTGGTCCGTGCTCACTGTGATGGTTGACTGGAACGGCTTCCTTGAGGCCACACCCAGCTCTGCAGGATGCAGGGAAGGACATGGTCACACGTCCTCACCATTGCTTGGGATTTTTTGTTTTGGTGTCTAGTGATTCTCTGAGACTTTCTCAGCCCATCTACCTTTGCATCCTCTCCTCCCCAAACCCTGTGTTTTTAAGTACATAAGTAATACAACCACAGTGCAAAAAGAAAAAGAGGAAGGAAGGAGGGGAGAAGGGAGGGAGGGAGGAAGAGGGAAAAGAGAAGGGAGAAGAGTAAGAGAAGAAGAAAAATGGAGAGAAGAAACATGGAAACCCACTTTCTATTGCCACTTTGGCTTCCTTCCTTCCAGGTCCTTTTCATGTGCATCTGTTTTATGTGTGACTTTTTTTTTTTTTTTTTAACACGGTGGTGCCCACAGAAGAATTTAGCTGCTTGTTTATCCCAAGTAATTTTGTGTAATTTTTTTCTATACAAAATCGACTCTCCATCTTCTGTAGCTCCCCTTGCTGGGCTAACACCTACATCTGCTGCCTAAGGATTGTAATTAGACCCAGAAGGAATGTGCGCGACTTGTGGGGTCGCAGGCCCTGTGCCCTCTCCCTCTGATTAGGAGATCTTAGCGATGACTTATTTTGAATTCTCGTTCCTGAATGCACCTCTTAGAGCAGAATGGATTCTTGCTAAACAACAAAATTCTCTATAAAAGGCAACTTACCGGGGAAGGAAGGATAATATCTGGTTGGAAAAGTACAGCTAGTTATTGCATGAAAAATGCCAGAGGGGCGCAGGCATCCTTATTACTGCCATTGCCCTTCTCTGAAAGGCGTGCAGCCGCCCAGCTGCCTTGGAATGGCCTGCGGCCGCCCAGGCTCCATATTCCTACTTTGGGGAGAACCCATTGCAAGAAGGAGGCCCCTTGGGGACTGATAACCTGAGAGCCTCAAGGCATTACCCAGCACAGGCTTCCCGAGGCCAGCTAAGCAGCCTGCAGGGCCAGGTGCTGGGGTAGGAGCAGGCAAGGCCTATCTCCATCTCCGGGAGTGCTCATCTGGGAGGGAGCCAGCTGTATGGGCTGCGACTGTTGCTGCTGCTTAGACGTTGTGTGCCTGGGGAGCAGTGGGCACGTTCTGGCTTGTAGAAGGGAAACCCTGGTGGGGAGATGTGTTGTTGGTTTTTACAATGATCAGAACAAATGCTAGGCTTTGGAAACTGCCATAAACAACATTAAACGGTAACGACAAGTAATGGGACGGGGCAGAGGCAGGAGGGGGACTTCATCCTTGCTTGGAGGACCATGGTCCCCACCTGACAAGTGAGCCCTGGACCCCAGAGCTTGGTTTTACAGAAGTTTTTTCTTCTCTCTGGGTCTCAGAACTTTTATCTATAAAGTGGTTCTAATCATAGTCTTTCTTGTCTTGCTGGTGTGATGAAAGACTCACAAAAGGACTAACCACGTACAAAGATTATTGTTAATTTTATTCCACGCTCTGGTGGTCAGGGAATAATATCCTTTGTAATTCGGTTTTGAGAGAGCTTTTCACTTGTTTTCAATTTCCAAACTGATACATCTGTATTGTAGTCAATTTGGAAAATACAACAAAGCACACAAAAAATATTTTTAAACTCCCGTCCAGATGTTAAACACCATTACTGTTTGCGTGTGTGTCCTGGCCAGGCTTTTTTCCCCCATATATGGGTTAAGAGTAACAGACATTCAGTATCTTTGTATTTACAGCGTCATCTATATATTCCTAATTTCTTCCCTAACACAGCGTTTTAGTAGTGAAATCGTTGGGATTTGGAACAGAATATATGCAGTTTTAGATCTTGAGAAATGTAGTGTCAAACTGCCATTTGGAAAGGTTATTTTAATTCACATTTCCCCCAGAAATTGAAGGTAACACCGTTTCCCCCTCACTTGTCGTTTGCTGGATGTTAATATTTCTAAAATCTTTACTAATTTGATAGCATGAAAATGGCATTTCCTTATGTCAGTGTCCATTTCTAGACCACTGGGGGTGAGGAGCACGCCCTTGTCGGCTCCCTGGACACACGTTGACTCCTCTGCAGCTGACTGCTCCTTTGCCTTTATTCTGTTGACATATTTCATCTTTTTCTTACTGATTTGGAATATAACATTTTAATATATTAATGGCATGAACTTTTCAGTGTAGATTTTGCAAATATTTCCCCAATTTGTCAATGCATTTTAATTTTATTTATGGTAGGTTTGACATACAGAAGGGTTTTTTTTTCCCAATACTTTTTCCCTCAGAGTATCTGCATTTGCTTCTATGTCCTTTCCAAACCAAGGATGATGTAAATATTCATCTTTACTTTCTTCTAGCACTATTACAGTGTCGGTTTTTACATTTTTCTAGTCTGTCAGGAATTTAATGTTTGCTGTGAGGCAGAGATTTAATTTAATTATCCCCCATGTGGTTAACTGGTTGTCCCAACACCATAAATTGAATGGCATATCCTCTCTTCTCTTCTCTGAAATGGCATCCTTCTCATGCACAAGTATGCTTCCCGGATTTCTCATTCTATTATTTTGATCTGTCTCTTCCTACCCCGTACTCTGTTGTTTAAAGTTCCCTAGTTTTACAATTCACTTTCATGTCAAATAAGCCAATATCCCACACTGCCTTTTCCAGATATTTTTTGGAAATTTTTTCCACATGAGTTTATGTTCCAGAAAGAAACTCCGTTGGGGGTTTATTGGAATTGTGTTAATGTTATAGGTTAATGTAGAGAAAATTAAAATTTTTACCATTTAAATGTTCCCATGCAGAGACAGTCTCTTTAGTTAGTCAAGACTCTTATTTTTCTCAAACTCTTGTAATTTTCTTCATACGTGTTTTGCATATTTCATAGACATTTATATTTTTGGTTGCTGTTGTAAACTGGATTAATTTTTTTGCCATTATATCTGTTTTTCTGTTAATTTATGTTGTGGCTAGTTGCCTTACTAAATTCTTTATAAATTCTAATAGTAATTTTGTGAATTGCAGATTTTCTTCAAAAAAGAGGACCATTTTTCCCTTCTTTTTTCTAATGATTTTTTGACTGCTATTTTGTTTTCTTGTCTAATTGCAATGACTAGACTTTCCAGAAAACAAAGTCATTGGATATGCTATACAAGCCTCTTTGTCTTAATTCTAAAAGTAAAAGGAATACCTTTAAGTGAATCATGGTTAAAATGATATTGGTGGTTATTTTGAGGTAGATAGTATTTATTATATAAAAGCAAGCACCATATTCCTACTTTGTGGTGAGAACCTGACATTGGGAATGACTCGTGGGCTTTGTCAAGTGCCTTTTCTACATCTGTGAAGTGGTTTCTCACCTTTGGGCTGTCACCGTGTTGGCAGAGTGTTTAAAATTGTGGGTTCTTGGGGCCGGCCTGGTGGCACAGTAGTTAAGTGCAAACGTCCTGCTTCGGCAGCCCAGGGTTCGCGGGTTCAGATCCCAGGTGTGGACGTGGCACCACTTGGTAAAAGCCATGCTGTGGTAGGCGTCCCACATATAAAGTGTAGGAACATGGGCATGGATGTTAGCTCAGGGCCAGTCTTCCTCAGCAAAAAGAGGAGGATTGGCAGCAGTTAGCTCAGGGCCAATCTTCCTCAAAAAAAAAGTGTGGGTTCTAGAGTCACACTCCTACCTACAAATCCTGCACTGCCATTTATTATATGTGGGGTTTGGGACAGGTTACTTAATCTTATTGTTTCTTGGTTTCCTCACCCTTAAATCAGGATATAATAGTTCCTCAGTAAATATTGGCCATTAGGTATTATTGCTATTACTGTTGTTATGCATATGAAATTCATTCCTCAAAAATAGTCACTGAATTCCTAGAATTAGTCCTCCTTGGTCATGGTGTGCTACTCTTTCTTTTTAAATGATGCAGGATTTTATTTGGTAATTTTTCACTTAGGGCTTTTTTTGCATAAATTTTCGTGAGATAGAGTTGTAGTTTTTAGTTTATATGTTTTATTTCTCATACGTTTGTATCAGTGGTGGCTCATTTTGTAAAATGAATTTGGAAACTCTATTTTTTTCAATACCCTGGAATGCTAAATACTATTTGCCACCATGTCTACTTTATGTCTGACATTACTATTACCAGCCCTGGCTTTTTGCTATTTGTTTTTTCTTATATTTATGCAGCAAATATTTATGGAGCACATCTTATGTTTTAAGCACTGATACTTATTTGTCCATCCTTTAATCTTTCTGTGTTTTCCATGTTTTGCATATTTTAAGAAAAAAGCAGACGTTCTTGGTTGAGCCAATCTGACAGTCTTTTATTTTAATGCAAGAGGATTTAAGCTACTTATGTTTACTATAATATGTGTTATGATCCGAATTACTACTTTCCGCTGATTTTGCTTTCTGAATTTATGCTTCCTTTGTCTTTCTTTGTTTTCTATATTTCACTGTATGAACTGTTACTATTTCCTTATCATCTTTCAGTGTTTTATATTGTATATTCTCTGTTCTTAAATCTCCTGCAGATTGCCTTTTAAATTTTTGAAGCATTTTAAATCCATCTTTCTCTAATTCTCAAATCCCTTGAAACAGTGCCTTTTGAATCCCAATATAAATTCATTTTAATGAATTTTTAACCTCCTTTCTGTTTCCAATTCCTCTCCCCACCCCTCTACCACTTTTAAGTTTCTATTATTATTAGGGATTTGGAGCCAAATCAATTTTTTAAAAAATTTTTTGAGTCTTTCCTTTCAAAAAAATTTCGACAGTTTTTCTTAGCTTATCAACCAACATAACAGCATTTATCTAGGTTTATCTATTGTTTATTTCGTTGCATGGCTTATTGAGGCTTCTTTTATAGCTTCAGGAGATAAGTTTCCTCTCTTGCGTTAGTTGAAGTAATGTTACATTTTCAAGCAATGCTTTTGAAAATCATCCAAAAGTATATGAGCGTTATTTGTCTGAAATGTTGCATAGCCAAGAAAATAATACTTTTATATGTGAAAGACAACTTTCCTGGCTATACTTCTTAAGGAAAATCATTTTCCCTGACAACTATATATACATTGTTCCATCATCTTCCAGTATTCTGTGTTCCAGGATGAAAGTCTAAGGGCGGCCTGATTTTGTTTCCTTGCAGAAAATCTGTTTGTTGTTGTTCTTTTATTTTCTTGCTACAAAGCTAGAACCACCTGTACTTTGTTACTCAAATGTTTTGTTTGGATAAGTATAGGCATATATTTCTTAACCTTTTTTCTTCTGGAACATGGTGAACACTTTTAATCTGTGCTTTGGTTTTTAGGAAAATTTTCCTCAGCTATGTTTGAATTATTTGTTCTGGTTTGTCTTCTGAGATGCTGTGTGTGTGGGATCTCTGCTGCCTGCCCTGCGCCTCTCTTCCCTCTCTTCTCTGCACTCTGGCAAAGCTTCTCAAGTCTGTCTTCCATGTCGCTGGGTTAGTTTTGTACCATTTCATTTCTGCTCTTTACTGGCTCCTATGTGGATGTTAATTATGCAAATTCGTTTTCTGCCGCTTATAATCTCCCTTTTTCTAAACGACCTCACTTTTGATTTCCTCATATTGTCCCTTCATCCCCTTCTCTTGAATTTTTGATTCATTCTCTTGTCTTTTTATCTATTCTTCTTCTGTATGGATTTCTGCTTCTCTCTCAGAAACCATGACTACTTGAATTATATTGAGATGAAGAAGTTTTCCTAAATTTTCTTCTGAATCCTAAAATAGATCATTTTCAGATATGACTCTTCAGGACGATATTCTCTTGATGTTCAGATTCCACCCCCACACCCATCTCCACTCCTTTGCCCAGGCCTCCTGTTGCATTTAAATCCTTTACTCACCCCTGACCGAAGAGCCATCCACTCCCACTCACTGTTCGTCAGTAGGTGGGGCATTTAGATGTTCTTGTCCTTGTTGTTTGTCCACTTGGATGACTGAAGATAGGTTCACCAGAATCCAGTTCCATCTGCCGATTATAGGAAGAAGTCGCCTTATTCAGTTCTGTTTAATTAAGTACATCTTCTAATCCTGCTGGCTGCTGCTCTGACATGCTGGATATATGGGCGCAGGACAAACTATTCAGAGAGTGTGCTGCTGCTAAGATCTCCACTCTCACTCACTGTGTCAAGGTACGTTCAACGTGTCACTGCTTGTTTAGTGGTAAGCATAGTTCTCTCCAACCAAAGGACACAATTTAACTTTTGTCCCATATAATAATTAATAAATGATACTTATTTATAGAAACAGTTCTGCCATTTTGGAATACATATGATGTGAAAATGTGTATATATGTATTTGTGTGTACATGTGTATATATGCATATACATGTATGCATATAAACTTTAAATATACACAGGTGTGCACACACACACAAACACCAACTTTAAGTATGGTATATATATACCAAAAAGTACCATGCTTAATGTTTAGGATTAGGCATCATCAAAGCGAAATACCCCTTACAAATGAGGACTAGTAAAGGCATGACTCTCTGAAGGGAGTCTATGGGATTGTAGAAAATCTTACCCAGTTTCTTGGCATCACCTGTTTAATCCCACTCTCCCTCTCTGTTGGCGGCAAAGGCTACTGCAGCATCGTGTGCAAAACCCATTGCTCTTCTTCCTGAGTATGTGGGTGTCTAAGTATATACATACGTGTGAATGTACATATGTCTCTTTTTAAAGCACATAATACATAATTTATGACAGAGTGAAAAGGGATTAAAAAACACATGCATGCTGCCTAAAGTACTGTTCTGGATATGTAAAAATATAATTGAGTATGTACTGTAAAAGTCTAATGTGTAAAATTCTTGGAAGAAGTAACCACATTTTTCTGTGTCAGATCTCTCCGTTAAAAAATAAATTGAAAAAATACATTGGACAGTATCTGATTTTCATCTCCAAATCTCCAATCTAGTTGAGAGCCAGGCCCTCCTA
This sequence comes from Equus quagga, assembly GCF_021613505.1. Classification (NCBI taxonomy): domain Eukaryota; kingdom Metazoa; phylum Chordata; class Mammalia; order Perissodactyla; family Equidae; genus Equus; species Equus quagga. Next base: position 84,038,410 of record NC_060273.1, read on the forward strand.
GTAAGACTGTAGACCTTTATTCATACCTGGTCGTTCACTACCAGCACAACCGGCAGCATTTGCCAATCAGCAGTACTTATGGAGGGCCTAAAATGGAAACCTGTGAGGCATGGGGAGATCTGTGTGGTCAGAACTGGGTTTTAACTGTGTGTTAGACTGTGTATGGCAGAGAGGCAGAGAGAGCTGAGTAGGACTCAGTGAGAAGTCTGCAGCTGGGAGAAGGGCAAGCCTGTGGTGGGGCAGGACCAAGGCCATGGGCTTGTGGCTTTGGAGGAGGGGGCAATGCGGCTGCACAGTGCAGGCCCTCACAGCTGTTCTCGCCAGCATGTTTGTCTCCAAGAGCAGAGTCTTTCTCAGCTAAGCTTGAAGCATGAAGTTATGGTGTGATTATACGAGGGGAAAGAAGGCAGGTAAGGATCTTGCAGAATGCTGAAAACTACAAACTCGTAGAGACACAGAAACTGTATCTGAAGCACTTCCCTCCCAGGACCTCGGCACAGCAGTTCCTCATGCTTCACTCTTTCATTCTACCATGAATGACACTCGGTTCCATCTTCACTTCTCCCCCAGTGTCCTCTTGCTTCACCCCACCACTACCACTGCCAGCTGGTTACGTCCCCCTCTGCCCTGTGTCTTTTCTCTGCCTCATGGTTTCTGCGTCCTCGTAGCTGAGGTCTTCTCTGACCCTTCTCGTTCCTAGGCTCCCTCAAGACCTATCTTGGCGCTTCCTCTAAGTCTCAGATCCAGGGCAGACTGATTCATGCACTTGGCTTTTTTGTTTTTCAGTTTAAATTTCTAAAACAGAGAATCCAATGGGCTCAGCTCATCTCTTGGAATATGTCGCTGGAGAGTCTTTGGATTTGCTGCCTTTGGATTATGTGTGCTACCTGATCTATTTAGCTGTGGTCCTGGGAAGTCATGGGGTATGAAATATGGCTTCCTAGAGCTACCCTTTTAGCTAGGTCTGTGGTTGAGACAGTTTTCCTTAAGAGGGGCTGTGGGTGTGGGAAGATCAGTGGGTGACAGGACTGGTATAATTGCACTAGCCACTGGGAGAGAGGGGGGTGCTGTGGCACAAATGTGTAAGTCCAGATTCTTGTCCTTAAGGATCTGGTTGGAAGAAAAAGATCACATATGACTCCATCAGTGGATGATACTGGGTGTCTCAGGCTTCTGATAATGTCCTACCCCAAGGATGCAGGCCCATAGTAGACCACCCATGCTGCAGAGAGATGCCAGCCTAGGTCGTGGGGGTCCAGAGGAGCCTGCCCCACAGCTGGCTTGGCTGTACTTGAGATGTCCTTGAAAGCATGATCTATGACTTTGATGGAACTCGGGATATATTCCAGGCCCAGTAACTGAGTTCACAAAATCTCCTGTAGGTGGAGCTAAGAAATGACCAAGCAAAAGAAACATCAGTTGCTATAGAGGCCTGGTAAGAACAGCTTCTGCAAAGGACACCAGCCCTAGGGCCGTACAGAAATCTTTTTTGATGGATAGCTGGCTTTCACATCCCTGTTTCACAGATGGATTCTGAGGCCAGGAGAGGAGCAGCAGAAGCCTCATAGAGTGGGATGCAGCTTTGGCTCTGACCCTGCCCTAGGGTCCATTCTGTGATGCACCGGCAGAGGCAAAAGGACAGGTGCACGCAGCTTCCTGTGGAGAAGCTCCAAAAAGCTCTCCCTGGAGCTGCATGCGGGCGGTGCCCTCAGTAGCGCACACATTAAACTTTTTCCCATTTGCTTTTAAAACGTTTTGTTTTCTCCCAATTCTCTTGGAGCAGGAGATAAAATCTGGGTAGGGAGCTGAGTCTGTGGTTTTTCCTTCTGCTGGGAAAATTGATCTTCTTGAAAGCCTGAGTGGCCTGTTTCTCAGGGAGGGCCGGGGACATCGCTGGGTAGGTAAACTCTGGTAGATAAACTCCAGAGTCATAAATTAATCACGGTGAACTGACACAAAGGTACCAACTGAACAACATGAGCTTGTAGCCCCACCTCAGAATATTCATGCACAGTCTTTGGGGTTTGAAAGGTAATTTTTTATAGAGAAATGGGCAGAGTCTCATTTGATTTACTGCTTGGTCTTTTGGGGTCAGTGGCTTTTGTTAATAAATGATGCCAATAAGTTGTTTTCTATAGAACCATTGTGTACAGGGTGTTGGCATAGGCTGTAGCTTACTGGTTAGGGGTTCGGTAATAGGGGTCACGCAAACTAGGCTGCATAGTCTGCCCATGCTGCTTAATAACTCTGACCTTCGACAAGTTGGTTAACCACACCAAATCTCAGTTCCTCCAACTATAAAATGCAAATATTGGTGCCTGCCTCTTAGGTTATTGGCAGAATTGAAGGAGATAACATATATAAATGCCCAGCTTACAGTGGGCACTCAAACGTTAGCTACAATTATTAAGTATGGGTGAGTGGACCAGATCTTTTGTTTGCTCTGCATGCATGACCCTGGCATTTGGGACATTTTTCCCCCAAGCCTGGTAGACATTCGACATGTGCACCACTTCTGAGGTCCTTGCCCAGGTTCAGAGCAGGAGCTGCAAGGTCAATGCCCTTGGCCAGTGGGTACTGTCCTGGGCAGCAGGAGAAGCAGGGCTGGTGCACTGATCAGCTTCACAGCTGACTTCGTGCCTTTTCTTCTTTCCTGGTTGTTTACATGTGTTACCATATTAGGCACATTGTCTGTAATGGAACAGTCAGAGTGTTTAGCAGTCCCGATGCTATTGCAGACCTTGGTTGAAGGACTCTGTTGTTATGAAATGAATCATTTCCAGAAGAAAACAAGTGAAAGCTCCAGCAACCATTTTCCTAGGCTGAGAGCAATAGCCATTTGAATAGTAGGAACAAGCACTCAGTAGTTGCAGCCACTTAAAAGATTTTCTTGGGATAAATTGGTGCTTGCTGAATGATTCACTTCTCTATGAGGGTATTCAGGGTGCTGGCTGTAATGAGCAAGGAGGAGGTAGGCGCTGGGATGGCCAAGGCCCCTCTTTGATAGAGAATCAGAGAAGAGGAAATTAGGAAAAGCAAAAATCTGAACAGAACATGGAAATAAGGAACTGAGAAGGTTAGCCAAGTCTTTGCTGTGTGTGAAAAGGAGGAGAGGCTTCTGTTCCAGAAGAGTTCAGAAGTCCCAGGGAGCTGAGGTTGGGGGGTGGGCAGCCTGTGGCCGTGGGCATAAGCACGGGAGGAGAGCTCACCCACCATTGTGGGGGGCAGCCCTCCCAGGTCCGGAGGAGGCTTACCCACGGGGACATGCATGTGACAGCGTGGCAGGAAAATGCCTGCATTCTGAAAATCATTGCCAGATTTTTTGTTTTCGTCTTGTGGTTACTTTCAAAAGAGAGCATTAGACCATTGAGATGGTGAAGGCAGTTTCTGAGCTAGTTCCAAAGCAGCCTTCTGATCGACCTGCAGAAAGGACCTAGTGGGCCCAAATTGTTTTCAGCCTGATTGGGAAAACTATAAAGAGCTGGTGCAGCATGCTGCATTGTTCATTTTTATTAAAACAAAACAAAACCAATTTTTGTATTGCCTCCTTTTTAAGTTCCAGTCTAATTTATTTCAGATGAACCTTGCAGAAATACTTGCTATGTGTTCATTCAGCCGCCATTCCTCCAGCAAATATTTACTGAATGACCCCACTTGTGCCAGGCCCTGGGAATAGAAATGAATGCGTAGACAACTCTGCTTTCACCCGATTTCCACCTTTGTGGCCTGCCTCAGCTCTCAAACCCACAGAGTGTTTCTGTCACATCTGCTCTGACAATGATGCTGGGCAGATACCCCCGTTACACAGGTGAGAAGACAGATGGAGAGCGCTTAGCGGTTCTATGAAGCATCACAGTGAGTGGTGAATCAGAAACCAAAATTGTCATCCTCGTTCTCCATGCCCTCTCGTCCACCCAGTTGAGTTTCTGGTCTGTCTTCTTTCCCTCCCTGCTCATCAGCTCTTATCTCTCCCTTCTTTTCTTCCTTCAGGGTTGAGCTATTGACTTTGCAGGGTAACAAGCTGATAGAATCAAGTCCTCTGTGCTGATGGGTAGGGAGCTGGTAATGCTCCCTGCTCTCCTCCTGTGCATTGCTTCTACCCTGAAACAAGGGCATCAACTTGTCAAACAAATCTCTCCCCTTCAGCTCCACGAGACTCGATGTCAGCTAGAGTTGGGGGTACACCTGCACTAAAACTTTATAACTACTTGAGTGAATTTCTGCCGTGTCACAAATCCCTGGGCAATCAAATGAGTTGACACAGCTTTTATTTTTTATAAAATAATTGGCAGCATTTTCTCTCAGAGGTGGGTCAAGTGACAGTTCCATGATCTGTCATTCAATGAAGACTTCCTGAAGTTAAAGGTCCTTCCCCAGCGCCACAGAGACCACCTGGTTGGGATTAGCAGGTAGCCCTTTGCCCATTCTCTGGGATTCTGCAGTTGTCTTGCCTTAAATAAACCTACTTGGAGAATATATTTGCAAGCAAGCGGCATGGGTATTTTTGATGGGGATCGAGAAGAGATGTAGTTTATTGGATTTTATCTCACAACTGATTTGTTTCTGCCAGACGTTGATATGCGGCCCTGATGCTGTGATTTCAGGCCTCGGGAGTCCTAAGGTTATAAACAACTTTCCATTGCTTCATCTGCTAGTGGGAACCTTAATTTATCACGTCGATGTTAGAGTTGCGGTTTCTCATCCTCTTGTAAAAAAAAAAAAAACCGGCAGCTATAGGGAATGCATCCTATCTTTTAAAAATTCTTTCTAAGGAGTAAGAGAAAGAATTTATTCTAAAATATCTTTATCCCAATGGAAATAAAAACGCTGCTTAATGGCCAGGAATCTCCCCTGGGCTTTGATTAAAAGGAACTGCAAAGATGGGCATTTCTTTTCTTACTGTTTGTCTTCTGGGCTAGTCAGACGTCAGGAAGAAAATCTTGTCTTAGGTACTGCCTGGGGCAGGCGCCTTCTGGGACACAGAGGTTGGCCTGTGAGAACCTGCTGCTGCTCCCGAGGGTGTGCTGTGAGGGCACTCACTGATTCAGTGACCCGCCGACAACCCGCCATGGGGAGAAGGGCAGGACTCTCCTGTGCCTTAACCTCAGACACCATGCTCTGTGCCTACATTTAAAAACAATACCCTTCATAGTTTTTTCTAATTATAAAAACAAGGCATATCCTTTGTAAAAAATAAAATAAAATTCAAATACATAAATATACATAGAGAGGAAGGCAGAAGTGACTTGTAATCCCACCACCCAGGGACAGTCTTGTTATCGTTCTGATTTATGTCCAGCCTATTCTCTCTCAAAGCATTATATTGTTTCCACAAAACTGGGGACATCTTATACATTCTATTCTGTAACCTGATTTTTTTCACTTACGACTATATTTTGCATTTATTGTTGTTTCAAAAAATACATTCCGCATCTCTGCCCGAAGAAGCCATTGTGGTGTCTTGAGGAGACAGCAATGATTCAGCCCCCATCACCCCTGCCCACAATGAGTGCTCATTCAAGTGGGGAGAGCAGACATTAGGCAAATAATTGCATCGATCATCATTTGATTGCAACTGCAATAAGACCTATGAAGGAGAAGGACAGGGGGCCTGCCCTAGTGTGAGAATCAAGAAGGCTTCCCTGAGGAAGTGGCATGAAGGCTGGGAGCGGACAGCTGAGTAAGGATTGTTGTCTAAGCAAAGAGCCAGGGGAGGGAGACAAGAACTCCCGGGGAAATCTTAGAGAGTGAGGGAGTGGGCTCCACAGGATGACACAGGAGGCAGAGAAGGACCAGGGCCCCCAGAGCCCCAGCGAAGGATGTTGGATTTATCCTAAGAGCGATGGTAAACCATCACTGGTTTTTAATCAGGGATGTGACTTGGTAAGATTTATAGGTTTGAGAAATTACTCTTGCCAAGAATGGGGACTATGGAGTAGCTGTGAGAAGTTAGGAGGCTACTATGATAATCGAGCAGAGGCCAGTGGTCTGGAATAATCTGATAGTAGAGATGGGAGAAATGGGTTGACTCCACCTATTTTTTTCCTGTTTGGGGAGCATGTTGATCAGGTATGATGACTTATTGGATATGGAAAGCAAGCAAGAAAGAGACGTCAAAGATGCTTCCCTGGATTTCTGTCTTTTGAAACTGGATAGAGGCACTGGACACTGAGACGGAGAGTCTGGGGGAGGACTGGGACTTTGGGGGTAGATAATGGACTCTGGTTTACCATGTCAAGTTGGATGTGCTTGTGGGAGAGGAGACAGCACATAGGCTGTTGGCTGGGTAGGAGTGGAATGCAGCGGAGGGCCCTGGGCTGAAGGCAAAGACTGAGAGTCAGCAGCATGTGAGCGGCAAAAGAAGCCACAAGTGGCTGATATTGTCTTGGGAGTGAGGGCGGAGTCTGAAGAGAAGAAGGCCAGAGCTTCGAACTCCTCCATAGGTGGGTAGATGCACTGGGGCTGGGCCTCCTCAGGCTAAGCCTGTCTGGATCCCTTTAAGACAACCTCCCTCTGTTCTGCTTTGTGAATCCCAGTGGGTGGTAAAGCCAGCTCATGCTGGTTCATGAGAGCTTTTGTTAAACTTTCAGGAATTTTGTGAGCCAATTGTTTGAAATTGGCCTTCACAGGAGCATTCCCACCATGGAAATTGGCAAATGCTAAAAATCAGGGCTTTTTGGTTTTTTCCTTCCTTCTGGAGAGCCAGTTGTTAAACATTTACCAGCACACCACTGTGGATAGCCAACCCCTGTCTCTCTTTCTAGTGCTATTTTGTGAGTTATTTCCATTGGAATTCAAGTGGGAGAGTTTTCTGTGATCACCGTGATGTCTCTCTTGAAAGTCTCTGATTTTGCTCTAAATTACCAGCCCCCTCTTCTACAGAGGGTGTAAGCAAGTGACATGTTGACCCAGTGAACTTCCTCAGTCTCTGTGTTAATTTTCCTTGGCTGCTGGAACTAATTACCACAAACTTAGCAACTTGAACCAACACAGACTTATTATCTCAAGGTTTCTGTAAGTCAAGAGTCCACGCGGGCTTAGCTAGGTTCTCTGTTTAGGGTCTCATGAGGCCAAAGTCAAGGTGTTGGCCTGGCAGGGCTCTCATCTAGAGGCTCTGGGGGAAAAATATCCACTTCCAGGATCCTTCAGGATGTTGGCAGAATTCAGCTCCTTGTGAAAGTGGGGCTGAGATCCCTATTCTCTTGCTGACTGTTAGCCACGGACCACTCTTTGCTCCCAGAGGTCACAGATGTTGCCTCTCACATGGCCACTCCATCTTCAGACCAGCCACAGAAACTCGAGTCCTTCTCATGCTTCGAATCTCTGTTGCTCTGCCACCAGCCGTAGAAAACTCTGCCTTTCAGGGCTCCTGTCATTAGATCAGTTCCCCTCGGATGATCTCTTCATCTAAAGGTTAACTCTCCCTGTCTTAGTTTCCTAAGGCTGCTGTGACGGGGTAGCAGAAACTGGGTAGGGTAAAATATTGGAGATTTATAATCTCACAGTTCTGGATGATAACTGGACTGTCGACAGGGCCGTTCTTCTTCTGAAGCCTCTAGGGGAGGGCCCTGCTTTGCCTCTTCCTGCTTCTGATGGCCTCAGGGCTTTCCTGGCTTGAGGAGCACAGCTCCAACATCCGCCTCCATCTTCCCATGGCTGTCTTCTCTCTGTGTCTGTGTCCAAATCCCCCACTTCTTATAAGGACACCAGTCATGTTAGATTAGCACCCGTCCTAATGACCTCATCTTAAATTGATTACATCTGCAGTGACCCTATTTCCAAATAAAGTCACATTCACAAGCAGCATGGGTTAGGACTTCAACATATCTTTTTGAGGGACACAACTTAACCAATAGCAGTGCCATGTAACATAACATAACGTAATCACGGAAATGGTATCTCAGCATATTCACAGGTTCTGGGGAGTAGGGCATGGACTATTTGGGGGTTGGGGTTCACTTTTAGAGTTCTGCCTATCACAGTCTCCAAAGATGCCCTTTAAGGAATTGCCTTATTTGCTGACTTACCTAAAAATAGATCTCATGTCATCCAGGGCCCCTTCTTGGGTGACTTCCGTTCGTACCTGTTCTTCCATCTTCTAATTTTGAGTTTGTTGTCTGCCTATTGAACAGGCCTGTCTCATGGTCTGTCCTGTTCTCTTTCCTGAGGGGCAAGCTCAGTAGATACTTATTGCCCAAGCTGATTAAGGTGGTTGGTACAAGATACAGTTGGTGTTAGAAGGAACTCCCCCATCCTTCAAACATGACCAATTTTGGGCTCCACTCATCAGCAAAGGCGAGTTCGCTCTTGTTTTTGATTTTTTTCTTAAGATTGTGAAGCGTGTAACAAATTGCTCCCCATTTTCCCTCATGTGTCTTTGGTTGGAGGATGTTTTAGGTTCCCCACCGCACCCATGCTGCGGCTCGCCTGGAGGTGCGTTCGCCCATGCTGGAGTCATCTCTGTGCCCAGCTCTCTGCAGTCGGCCCTCTCTTTTCATCTTCCCAGGAGCACACTTCCCACTGTGAGCGATGGCCAAAATTGCAAGGCACTTAGAGTCTCCTTTTATCTCCCCCTCCTCTCTATGTCAAGCAAATTCAAAAGTTAAAACACACGTTTTTATGAAGCAAACAGCAGTCTTGTTGGTATCTGGGTTTTACAGGATGTTGAAAGCTGAATGGCTTCCCACTGTGTGTCCAGTTTGTTCTCTTCTAGGCAATTTCCTTTGGAGAATTTAATTATGCTAAGTTATCATATGATCGTCTACTCTCTCCAGAAAGGTTAGAGAGGAAAATTAGTCATTAGGAAATCCTTTTTGGAAATGGGTTTGGTTATTTTGTCAGCTTTTATATTCTCAAAGGTTAGCATGTTACTCAGTTTGATTTTTTTAACATGGCTATTTTGTAAAATAGCCTCAGAGTGCACGCGTGGAAAAGCACCTTCATTATTTTGTTTCTGCTTTCTGATCCCTGCACCCCAAGATGACATAACACCCCCAGAGTCAGGAGGCTGGGCCTTCTTGCTGCTAAGGCAGAGTTCCAGGCACTCATGCTCCTACCTGGACCCTTTGGGACCAAAGCTTTCGTTGTGTGTCATTGTGTGAAAATAGGATGAGGAAGGGCTTCTTCTGAGGAGGGAATTGAACCCACAACCTTGGTCCCGTTAACCTTTTGTTAAATGGCAGAGCCATGCAGTATAATGAGCCAGAGACCAGGGCTCAGTAAGCGTGAACTAGTGTCAACTCTGAGGCTCATTGGTGTACGAAACAGGGGCAAGTCAGCTAACCGCCATGCAAAGTAAGGGCTCAGCTTCTCTTACAGGGACAGTGGCAGGGCCACATGAGTTCACAGACGTGAAAGTGTGAAGGCGGCAGGGAAGAGGGAAGAGAGTCAGACTCATGAGATAAAAACCCTTCAGCTTAAAGTGGGGCCTGTGATGGCTCTTTGGAACTCCTCCATTCCTGTAGCAGAACAAATATTTACTCAATGCTCTAAGTATTTATGAAGCACCCTCTACATCCCAGCCTTTTGCTGGCCTATGAGAGGTGATAAATAGGGAATATGCAGCAGGGTTTGCAACCCCCATGGTCTTGTTGTAAAGATAAGACTTGCACAGAGTAGGCACTAAATATGTATCTGTTGATTGAATAAACGCATCAGACAAAATACAAGAAGGCAGAATTTAGGTCCTACCTTTCCAGGATCCCATAATCAAGCTAAAATGTGTGCCATGGGAGGCAGGGATGGGTGAGATCTTTGCTGCCTCAAGGACTTCAAAGGGATGAGAGCGACGTGGTGTGGCATGGCCTCGGCGGCACGTCAGGTGCCTCAAATCCCCACATGGTTTCATCAGTTGAGCAGCGCTCAGTCACAGAAGGAATTTAAAATCATGCAAGAGCATGCTTCACTGAAGCAAATATAAGTTGTCACTGTTATGAATAGCAAATCTTAAGCTGAACTGAAACTGTGAGAGGTTGTTTCATTCCTGGGTTTGGATTTGGGGAAGCAGTTGGCAATTTCAATCTGTGCAAGCCTTTCTTGGAAACTCAACTCCTAGGCCTGATTGAAGAAGTCTGACTTTTGCTTGGATCCCCAACAAAATGAGTCTTCCACCTGTGTTACCAGGGGAATCCTAGCACACCTCCTAGGCCCCTTCAGGACCCAGTGATGTGAATAACCGTAAGAAGGCTCTGTTCAAATGGTCAGATCCCTCCAGAGATTTCAGCAAAGGTTTGGCCTCTGATTAATCTTGGAGCTCTTTTCCGAGCTTTAAACCAGCCATGTCAGGACTGGGTAAGACAGGGATAAAATGAGAGCTGCTTAGCTGACCTCCTGTGTGCAGGTTTTTTAAACATGGCTATGAGAAGGGCTGACATTTAGTCAGTCTGCAATCATTTGGCTGAACTGGGATCCATTCTGACTGGGTCACTGCTTCCCTTCCCCAATAAGGAGGAGCTTTCCCAGAGGGAGCCGGGCTTAGAGCTCTGGACTCGGGCAGATCTGAGTTCTAATCCTGGTTCTGCCACTTAAGTAGCTGTGTGACCCTGAGATGGTCACCTGCCTTGAGTTTCCTCTCTGTAAATTGGATATAATAAAGCCTACCTCACAGAGGGGTTGCGGAAATCAGAATAATAAACGTGAAGCACTTAGAACACTGTTTAACTCATAGTATGTGCTCAATACGTGGTAGCCACTGTCGCTGATATTATTGTTGTTGTTGTTTGTCTGAGTTGTAGGGGAAGAAGCTTCAGCTCCCTCCTCAGCCTGAGCCCAGGTAGTCCTGAGGATTCTTCCTTAACCCCATTCATTAGGCTTCTTCCCCTGCCATCCAGTCATGGGGGACATAGTCCCCTTGATCCGAGGAAAAATCAGGCCGTGTCTCTATCAGATCCAGAATCTGTGTGTCACACATGCACACAAGAAGGCAGGCCGATGCAGGGGCTAGAGCTGAAAGCCTCTGACCTGGCACAGGGGGCTGCAGTCTACCAACATCTCTGATAAATTTGGAACGTGATGCAGACTGAGATGCATGAACTTGCTGCTCCCAGAGGAGGCCCTGGGTCTGCCTGTTCTGCCCATTGATTTTTTTTCCTTGCTCTTGAAATGGAAGGCAGAATAGAACACAGTTATACAATTTTATTTATTTATTTTTTAAGGTAGGAGATGTTCCTAAGAAAGCCAGGATTTAGGGAAAGGTTTAGAGGAAGGAAATTTGCATGAAAGGAACACCAGAAGGTACTTCTGCTAAATTCATGCTAAGTAGTCCGTGCCTGGGCTTGTCTGTGATTTGTGGCGTTGTCTCCAGGCATGGCACCCAACCTACACACTGGTGACACTGAGGGGTGGCTGGGGAGGGGAGGCTGCAGCACCTCCCTCAAAAATACATACTGTGAGTTAGAGCAGTGGGCGTGCTGTGCAAACGTGGCTTCAAGATAAATCCTCAGGCGCCGCCCCCTCCCGGGTGACTGCACCCCAATCCCTCCCCCTTAGAGCTTCCGGAACTGCCATTGGGCTCATCCCATGTTCTCTCCTCTCTTTCTTCACTAAAGTCATGTTGGAGGAAGGTTTCTGTTGCTGGGACTCAGTGTTCGTGGTCCTGCTTAGTAAGTATTACAGCACAGTGATAAAAGCTGGGATTACTGTTACAGAGTCTGTACATTAAAGCAGTCCTTTTAAAAATAATATATCATGTCCTTTAAGGCCCTTTATAACTTTCCAAAGCCTTTTTTAGATTTCATAAATGACCATTATTCCTTCCTCCCTGGTACTCAATCCACACCAATTCATCCACTTTTTATTGAGCACCTGCTGGCCTGTCTTGTGTGAGATGCTGCTCTGGCAGAGCAGCACATGCAGTGTAGCCTAGAAGGAGATGTGTCCACGGGGAGCAGGAGACCCTGGGGCTGCAGTGGACAGGGAAGACCCCCTGGAGGAGGAGGCGGGAGCTGGGCCCTGAGGGACAGGGGAGGACAGAGAATTCGGTTGGGGCCCTCCAAGACCAAAAGGTGGGCAGGAGCAGGATGTGTGAGTGGCAGCAAGGAAGACTCAGGGCTGCTGGCACCAAGAGCTCCCTCTGGGAGGAGTGGCTGGGAGGGTGATCCTGGCTGGTCCCACAGGCAACGGACAGGAGGAAGGCTAGGGCCTGAGCAGGAGAGGGTGGAGCAGTGCCATACGCTAGCTAGGAGAGGAAGAAACTGGTAGCAAAAGCTCCGTCAACAGTTGTTTTAGTCTCCCTGGAACCTCTCTCCCCCTCTGGGGCAGCTCTAATCTGAAAGTCAGGCAGAGGCAGCCGTGCTGGTGCAGGATCTTCTTGTTCCCCATTGTGTGTGCATTTTCTATGGACGCCTCACCATCACTTGCATTGTGGGGCATCTGCATGGCGATTGTGGCCAGAGACACCATGTGAGAGCAGGTAGGCAGGCTCATCTGCTGGGTTCTAGGTGACTCAGAACCTCATTCAGTGAACATAGATCTTTGCTTATGACACAGGTCCCAGAGCTGCCTAAGACTCCTTCGGTGGGAGGGCCATGTGGCCAGGTTTGGAGCAGAAGCTAAATCAACTGTGGCTTTGCGTCTTAGACCTTAGACCTCTGCAGACCTGGGCTCTGCAGGGGGTTAGCATGAGCCATAGAGCCAAGTGTCAGACCATGGCCATGGGCAGTGTTTCCTCTCTTTCTGGGTTAACATCTTGGAGAGTAAGCTGCATTTTAATCTACAAGATTGCTTTGTTTGTGCAAATGTTTGCACACTTGCAGAAAGTGCACTACATCCACCCACTTTACTTCGCACAGTTTCACGCATCTATTTAAAGAAATCAAGTATAGACAGTTTGGATTTCAGGGCACATGTTGTAGAACATGATGACACAGATCGAAATGAGTCGTTGGGAGGATGGAATCCTCGGTGATGTGATAGGGTGGCCTTGGTCCTTCTGCAGAGCTGCAGCACAGCACATCTCCCCCTCCTCTGCCTCTGGACATCAGAGAACCCAGAGGAACCCACAAGATCCCTGAGCTGCCCATCCTGAGGCCACTGTCTGTGCAAATGCTCATGCTTTCTTGAGTGGAAAAAGCTCTCTCGGAGCACTCAGAGCCTACTGACTCCTGCTTTAAACACAATTCTAACCACCTCGATGGTCTAGTTTCATAGCCCATGAACAATTAGATGCAGGACAGGAACTGCCAGAGGCAGATTCTGGCCACAGCGCAGGGGACAGATGGCAGCCCAAAAGCAAAGTGCAGAAGTGGACAGCAGGTCGATGGTTTACACTGAGTTGGCTCAAACCTCCCTCCAGTACCTCATTAGGCCCTGGGGTGCTCCTCGGAGCAGAGCCTGGGCTAATCATTTTGTTCACTATGGTGATCTGACTTTCCCATAAAGCCCCAGAGGCAATTCAGATCTCAATCTGTAAAAGGGCTGGCAGTGTATAATGCCTTAGAGAGGGGCTCCTTGCAAACTGAGGACACTTGGAGTAAAACCAGGTTTGCTGGGCGAAGGTTTTAGCTCAGTTATTTGGATTATTTGCTCCTCCCCTTAGCCACACACGTGCCAGGTTTCCGGTGTGATTTGTAGCACTTACTTCCCAGGATTGTTAGTCCAGTTTCGTTTCACTCCCCTCACTGAGAGGATCCACTGCCTTCTAGGCGTGACCACCACCTCTGAGATCTTGCTCCTTACCCACAGTCAGGGTGGAAGGCCTGGAAACTAGCTGCAGAGTTTCTCTGAGAGCTCAGAACTGCCCCATCCCCCCAACCCCAGCCCCAGCCTTGCCCTTCCCTGGAGGGGCCCGGTCAGGTCCCAGCCTTGCTCATTAACAGCACCCATCTCCCATCTTCTACATCAGCTGCAATCCCTCAGTCCCAGCCGGTTTATAAGCAGACTAGCATTTGTGTTGATCCTTCTCATAAATGATTCTGGCTGCTCATTCCCAGGCTGATTCCCGTCAGGATGCTACGGGCCAAGGTAGGAGCCATCTTCCCTCTGTCTGTTCAACACGGACATGTTTGGTTTTCTGCCTCATAATGGAGACAGTTGTTTACAGCCTCACCAGTCAAAATATTTACTAAAAGTATCTGCATTTCCAGGACTGAGAGGAAGGAAAAAGCACAGTTCACTTTCCAGGTTGATCAAAGCCTTTGCATAAGATGCCTTGGCACACAAGTCCCATGCCTCTCTGCTTGGGATGGTGTGTTGACACAAAAGTCACGCCAGTGGGTTTTCTCAGGGTGCAGGCTGCAGGCCTCCTTCTCTTAAATGTTGCAATGGAAATAAATGTGTGCATAAACCAGACCTTGCTCTTCAAAGGGACCTCAGGATTTCACAGTTTTCAGACATGGTTTAGCCCCGTGGAATTCAGGCTAAGTTGATCAAACTCTATGCAAGGAATCCCATAAGGTCTAAAGGCGCAGTTGTTGAACATTTTATCTTCAAAAACTACCACTTGTTAGTGTGTTCTATGCTGGCAGGGTATCCAAAAATGCCCGTGGATGCATTTTGAGTGTGAGATTCCACGTGCACGAATGTCTACTGGGGCGTTAGTAACGGCACTAGTGATTCAATGAACTCGCTCCTTTGTGACGCTGGACTTGGAAGGCTTTCGAGGAAATTGAATTAAAATAAAATTACCACACGATGTTGTAAAAAAGACATCACCACAAGTATCATCTTAGGCAGGATAACCCAGCATCGTGGCAGATAAAAGTTGCGCGACTGTCACGTATGAAATACTCCATCATCCCAACTCTAGCAGAGTGGACGTGTCTGCCTTTTCTCTCCCTTTCTGCTGTTGTTTAGATGTTATTAAACATGTGGCTGCTGAGTATGTTTAACCTCTCTGTTCCTCAGTTTCCTTAACTGTAAATGGATAATGATCCCTACCTCACAGGGCGATCATGGAGGTCGAACGTCTTGGGACGGCTAACGTGCTTAGAACAGTTCCTGGCGCAGAGCAGGGCTGCTGTTGTGATTACACATGCTAGAGCTCTGTGCTTCACTGCTGGAGTCTTCTTTTTTCAACTTTGTGTAAGTTGAAGCAACAATTGACTAGGGCCTGGTTTTGACCTCAGAAGAAAACAAATATTGAAGTAAGGCACTGGAAGATTCAGCTTCTGACAGAAGGGTGATGTGAGTTGACACCAGACCCCTCTACTATCCCTACTCCAAACGTACACAAATGCTGGACGAAGTATTACTGGGGGAAAAAAATGTTTGTTTTCTAAATATATGGCTAACCTGAAGGTAAGGGAAACTCCTAGGTGCCAAAAATGAACAAAGACTTCTCAGAGGCAGTGATTAGTGAGCAAGCCAATGTCATGGCCCCCTGCAGTTTCAGGGGCAGGATGGGATCCAAAGATAAGCCATCAGGGTTGGTGGCAGGGGCTTTAACATCCGTGCCCGGACAGCAAGCATGGTCTGCCCCTGCACAATACAAAGAGGTCCTTACGGAAGGGCAAAACCTGGGGGACTGCCAAGGACAAGGAGAATTTTACCTATTGGGCTAGGAAAGTGGCAAGTAATTTGTGATCTGCTGGACGTTGCTCCACACATCAGTCTGGGGGTCTGAATTTACAGTGCTTACGTGGCGCTGAAATTCTAAACCTAGAAATTAACTTGCAAGTAGGTCCCAGATTAGTGAAACCACTAGGGATCCTAGAAGAAACACATATAAATCAATTTTAAAGGAATATCTCCATGCCAGAATGTATGGGATACCCATGGGAAAAAGAACACCTGAGCCCACAGTATAAATTCCAGATTATAAGGAAGTAATTTGCTGTGAGGAAGAGTTACCAGACTCAGCCCACTGGAGGGTTAACTCCTCCAGAATCTTCAGATAATAAAACAATGCAAAAGTGATTATTTAAAAATTCATGTTTGAAATTATTAGAATAGTAGAGAGGAGAATTATAAAGAAAGAATTATAGAGAAAAAACAAAGGTAAATTTTGAAAATTAGAATTTCTAGAAATTAGAGTTATTAAAATTGATAATTCAATGGATGAGTTAAAAAGCATATTCAACATAGCCAAAGAGAGAATTATTGAACCAAGAGATAGCTTTGGGGAAATTATCCTGAAAAGAACTCAGAGAGACATAAGATAGAAAATATAAAACAGATTGAGATAGAATATTAAGACATTGAGATACGTTAAGAGATATTGTTAAGATTTTTGAAGAGAAAATAGCAAAGTCCATAAGGAAAGTATAGAGGGAATAGGGGAGAGGAAACATTGGAAGAGATAATGACTAAAAATTTCCCAGATTTAAAGGAAGATATAAATTCCTAGACTTGAGAAGCTCACCAAATCCTGAACAGGATAAATACAAATTCTATCACAGTGAACTGCGGAATACTAAAGAAGCAACCAAAGAGAAAAAAAAGCAAGATTAACTTCAAAGGAATAATTCTTATTGCAGACTTTTCATCAGCAACAGTGGAGCCCAGAGGCAACTGAGTATCTCCCAAATTATGAGGGAAAATAGTGAACTTAAAATTCTACTCAAGAGTGAAGGCAAAGATACGTCCTGATAAAGATTTGTAGAGGCTACCATTCATAAATCCTCTCTGAGAGAACTACTAAAGGATATACTTTAGGTGGAAAGCAATTGAACCCAGAAGATAATAATGGAATATAAAAATCACTGGTAAGAGGGGCTGGCCCCATGGTGTAGTGGTTGAGTTTGGCATGCCCTGCTTCAGCAGCCCGGGTTCATAGGTTCGGATCCCAGACGTGGACCTATGCCACTCTTCAGCCATGCTGTGGTGGTGACCCATATACAAAGTAGAGGAAGAATGGCACAGTTGTTAGTTCAGAGCAAATCTTCCACAGGAAAAAAAATCACTGGCAAGAAAGACTAATAGGCAACATATGGGTAAATATAAGTAAACATTAACCATAGAAAAACAGCAATAATAAGATGACTAATTTGGAGGTGTTTAAATATGAGATGGGAGGTGATAATGGTGACAAGTACTAAAGTATGTTAGGATTTTTGTATTATTTGAGAAGATAACAGGCCTTAGTAAACTTTAGATTTTAAGTCAAAATGCATATTGAAAAATTAAGGGTAACTTGTAAAATAATAGAAATAGAATATAACGTCTATATTCATAACACAAGAGGGTGGGTAAGAGAGGTTGGATAAACACTCAGCCGATTCAATAGAAGGCAGGAAAGTAGACAAAATGAAGCAAAGGAAAAGCATAGTATACAGACCTTCCTCGACTTGTGATGGGGTTACATCCTGATAAACCCACTGTAAGTGAAAATATCGTAAGTGGAAAATGTATTTAATACACCTCAACTACCAAACATCATATAGCCTAACCTACCTAAACATGCTCGGAACACTTACGTTAGCCTACAATTGGGCAAAATCATCTGACACAAAGCCTATCTGATAATAAAGTGTTGAATACCTCATGTAATATATTGAATACTGTACTGAAAGTGAAAACAGAATGGTTGTATGGATACAGAATGGTTGTAAGTGTATCGGTTTTTTACCCTCCCAATAGCATGGCTCATGGGAGCTGCGGCTGGCTGTGGCTGCCCAGCGTCATGAGAGAGTGTCGTGCTGCATATAACTTTCACACCATTATAAAGTCAAAAAATCCTAAGCTGAACCATTATAAGTCAGAGACTGACTGTATGGTAATAATATACAGTAATAAAAATAGTAATACATAAATAAATACACAAAATAAGATGGCAAAAATAAGATTGAATATATCAGTAATAATTATTAATGGATTAGAGTCATTTGTTAGTCAACAGCAATTCTCAGATTGAATTTTAAAAATCTAGAGATGTGCTGCTTACAGAGTCATGTCTAAATATAATGACACAAAATTTGAAAGGAAATCAATGTAAAAGGATATACTAACAAATACTAAAAGAAAAAAACACTTTTTAGTAGCATTAATATCAAAGCATACTTTAAGGCAAAACAACATTATTGGGTTTACTGCACATGAACAAAAGAAATAATTCACTGGGAAGAAATAACAATTATGGACCTATATGCACTTAACATAGGTGCTAAATAGACATAAAGCCAAGCCTAGAGACTTATGGGAGAAAATTGACAAATCCACCATCATGATGGGACTTTTTTTTTTTTTTTGGTGAGGAAGATTGTACCTGAGCTAACATCTGCCAGTCTTCCTCTACTTTATATGTGGGACACCACCACAATATGGCTTGATGAGCAATGTGCAGGTCCATGCCCAGGATCTGAACCCGCAAACCCTGGGCCACTGAAGCAGAGCATGCAAACTGAACTACTATGCCACCAGGCCAGGTCCTCATGATGAGATATTTTAACATATGTTTCACAAAATAAGTCAAGCAAACAAAAATTTGTAAAGAATTGGGTATTTGAAAATGACAATTCACTTAACCCAGTCACTATATGTAAAACTGTGCACCTAGTATACCCACTTGCATATACGATTATAAAAATTAACCACATTCTAGGGGCCAGGCCTGTTGCTTAGTGGTTAAGTTAGCACGCCCTACTTCGGTGGCCCGGGGTTCATAGGTTCAGATCCCAGGTGTAGACCTACATACTGCCCATCAAGCCATGCTGTGGAGGCATCCCACATACAAAATAGAAGAAGATTGCCACAGATGTTAGCTCAGCAACAATATTCCTCAAGCAAAAAAAGGAAGATTGGCAATGGATGTTTGCTCAGGGCCAATCTTCCTCACCAAAAAAAAAAAATTAACCATGTTCTACACCACAATAATGCTTAAACAAATATAAAGTAATTGACAGACCATATTCTTTGACCAATATGCAATAAAATTATAAATCAATAACCAAAATGACCACTATAAATTCATACATTTAGAAACTTAAAAGCATACTTCTAAATAACTCAAGGGTCAGAGAAGAGGTCGTAATGAAAATTACTGAATGTTTAGAACTAAACAATAATACATTATATATCAAAGTATATAGGATGCTGCTAAAGTGATACTTGGAGGGAAAGTTATAGCCTTCAATGTAATGTTAGAAAATTGTAAAAGTTGAAAATTAAAGAGTCAAGAATTCAACTCAAGAACTTTAAAAATAATAAAGATAAGAACAGAAATTAATACAAAATAAAGATACAGTAGTGATAATCAACAAAACCAAAATCTGGCCTCCTGAAAAAAACTAATAAAATACCTTAAGCTCTGGCAAGGCTGATAATAATAATACTTATGTGCCAAAGACTGTTCTGTGTACCTTATGTATTTTAACAAACTTAAAGATCAAAACAACCTAAGCAGTAGATACTTTTCTTATTTTGCCACACAGCTACTGGTATTCTGTGAGACCTGAGCAAAAATTTCCACTGCAGTACATTCCTGCGTTTTTTTAAGGCATCACATAGATTTTTTTAAAAAAAGCAAAAACAAAAAACAAAGCATGAATAAGGCAAAAAGGATAGGAGTTGATTTATGAGGAGATACACGTAAAACCAGGGCAGGTAAAATAAAACATAAAAAGGGAAGAAACAAATTTGGCAAAGAGCAGAATGTCTTATACTCAGAAGCTGGAATGAAATGATGGTTCCTGGCAGTGGATTAGGATAGAAACAGGCATTTCCTGGCAAAAAGGATGAGCTGTAGGAGATGATGTCATTGGTTACATCATTCAGGCCAGAGTCTTTTGGGGGCAGAAGTAAACCTTTGACTTGGCTTCTGTGCGTGAGTATCTGTTCAGATGTCAGTGATGAGTGGCTGCTTGTCCTTTGTCAACCCCCGGGGAGGGCCTCAGGACCATGCAGGCAGAGTCAGAGAGCCCCCTTGGACTACATGGAGCTGAGAAGCTAGGGGTTATTTTGGGGGTGACATATTATATATCCACTGCCCAGACACACTGTGCTGTGTGTGCTCTAAGAGGGAAGCTGTCTCCCCAGGGCATTGGTCCCTGAGCCTGTGCATGTCTTCTGAGGATGTTTCAGGAGTCTTAGCCCAGAGTTCTGAGGGTCATGGACAACATCTGAGATAGAGCTTTCTGGATGCGACCTCAAAGATGGTTGAGGGTTCCTCACTTGGAACATGGAGGCCCTCCCTCCATGCCACCTGAGGTAGTGACAATGAAAGTCCCTTGCATAAACAGCCATGTGTATAGGATTATTACATCATCAGGCTGATTAGGTTCTCCCTCACTCCACATCACACCTGGCCCTTCCCAACGCTCAGGGCAATGAGAATTTCTAAACAGGACCAGCTTTCCGCCGCAGACTAGGCTGGGTGGATGTTCCACAGAAGGTTAGCTGAAAAGTGGGTTTCCTTGAGGGCCTGCTCCTTTATTTCAGATGTCCAGAGTTTGGTGTTTCTCTTAAGAGGCCTGGATGCTGCTGGGCCTGGTTAGTAGCACCTTGTGTCAGGACAGGCCTCAAAGGAAGGAAGGATCAAGCTTCCAGTGGCCCAGTTGTGCTTATTCAACACCGGCTGTGTGGTCCCTCCCAGTGTCCCACCCTCTGGACAGTGCGGGCTTGGCAAGGTGGCCTTTGGGGCGGGTCCTGCAGCAGGAGCTTCGGGGTTCACAGGTTCTGTGACTCTCTGTTGGACGGTCTCCGAAGGAAGACAGATGCCAGAGGAGCAGGGTTAGGGGTCCAGAGGTATGGGAGGGGTGAGCTGCATTGCTTGGAGGTTAAGAGTATTCTGGAGCCTATAAGATTAGGGTGAAGGTGGATCCTCTGGCGCACACCAGATTCATTCACAGTCACAGCCTGGCACCCATCCCCACCCCCACCCCAAGGAAGTTCTTGCTTCAATGTTTTCATTTTCCTCAAGAATTAAAATGGGCAATGGTTTGGGGTTTTTTTTCCCCAAATCCACATTTTTAATAACATTTCTCACCCAGAGATAAACATATGCTCTCCACCCTGCACACAGAAGGAAATGTTCTATCATCAACCTATATAGGTTTCTCACCAAAAAGATGGCCTCCCACGATGATTGTCTCCTTTCTCCTGGGCTTTTCAAAGTCCTAAATAACACAAAATAATTATGTCAACAAAATCAAAATTATAAAACACCCATTAAAAACTATATAAATAGGTGGTAGTAGATATTCTGGTTTAGCTTCCCCTCCTTTAGAACACAGCTGGGTGGCAGGAGGCCTGAGTTCCAGTCCTTCACTATCTGTGTGTGAGGCATGGCCCCTTCCCTCTTGGAACATCGGATTTCCCAGCTGTAAAATGATAGTGCTGGACTGCACCACCGCTTTTGGATCTCACGCTCCACGCTTGCTTCTAATGATGGAGAAGCAGAGGCCCACACAGGGGAGGCTTGCCTGAGCGCCCGCAGCAGCAGGGTTGGAGGCAGACCCAGTCCTCTTGGATACTCCGTAGGTCAGAGACGGTCCGAGGGGCCACTCCTTTGCTGTGGCTCTGTGGAGGGCTCAGCCCAGCGATGGTGAGTGAGGGCGAGGGGAAGCCCTGCCATATGTTGGAGCACCCGCAGAGGGAGAAGCGGCCCCCTCCCGTAGCTGACTCTCCTTTAATGACTGAGGACTCGCCATCTACCAGGCACTGTGCTAAAATGCTTACATTAACAGCTCAGGACACACTCGCCACGACCCGACCAGGTAGGAATTTCACATTTAATAGTGTAAACCTGAGACTCAGAGGCCGTCGCTTACCCGGGGTCAAAGAGATAGACCCACAACAGAACAGATCACCAAGAAGGGGACCTTGCCATCATGTATCTAGCGTCCCCCTGTGAGGGAGACTTCACCTCAGGTCAGCTCATGCTCCATCATCTGTAAGGAAAGAAGTGAGAGCTCAGATTGCAGGAAGAAGAGAAAAATCACAGGCACCTGCCCTTTGATGTGTGACCATCCTGAGCTCGGCACCCTGGCTGTGGTGCCTGCTAAGCGCCAAGTGCAGAGAAATGGGAAAGCATGGCTGGGATGGTGAGACCAAGAGTTCTGTGTTGGGCCTCCCCGTGCTCAGACGGCAAAAGGCTCACAGTGGAGGGTCCTCTCGAGCTCACAGGGTGCTCTTAAAAGGCGTCAAGAGTGTGCTTGGTGTCTGTCTGGTCTGTGTAGACTCTGCTAGTTCTACTTGCTTCACTGGTGGATTGGGTTCCATGGTCAGACCCAGTTCCCCTGGACACGGCTACTGTCAGGGTAATGTAACTGTGTTGAAATCCTTGACAAAGCACAGTCCTCTCCTCGGGAGGCAGGCATCAGGGGCCTCCTGCAGGTGTGGTGGAGGCATCCCAGATCTTCTTCCTACTAGCTGTGTAACTTCAAGCAGGTTATCCTGCCTGAGCCTCAATTTCCTCATCTGTCAAATGGGGATAATATTATTTTGCATGATTTTGTAGAGTTTGCTATGGACGCAGTGCCAAAGACAGTGTGGTCTGAAGCTCCTTCCCTTCTCTGCCTGCCCACGGCCAGCTCCAGCTCCCAGGCTCACCGGCCCTTGGAAGGCCATCTCTTGGCTCTGGGCCTCAGCCCCTCGACTGCAGACAGGAGCTGAGGGTGTGTGTCTTGGGGGGACTCAGCTCTTCCAGTAACAGGCCAACCAGCAGTGAAAAGTAGTTTGGGTTGTTTTTGCTTTCTTGGTGCAAGTCAGCGAGAGTTAATGTGTGGGGTGATGGATTTTTCATAGGGAAACAGATTTTTCTTCAACTTATCTCCTCAAAAGTATTTTCAGACATGCTTGATGACTGAGCTAGTTTTAAAGAAACTGAAGGACAGAACAGGGGAGGGAATGCTTGCTGGAATTATGGCCCTTTCTCCTGTTCCTTAGAGAAATCAATCTCTCCCCCACTTCCCCTTTCTCCCTCCCCCTCTCTCGGTCTCTTCTCTCAGTCTGAGTCTCGCTCTCAAGCTTTTCTTGAGGTTTCTCTTTCTTGCCCCTTCTTGGTCTCTTCTTCTCTCCCTGGACCACCTCTCTTCCCTCTCTCCTCTCCTTATGTCTCTCTGTCTTAAACTCTCATGGTCTCTCTCTTACTTGCGCTCTCGGGCACTCTCTCTCTGTGTCAATCTCTAGCTTCCAGCCTCACTCTCTTACAATCTCTCTCTCCTACCTTTCTGCCCTTGCTCTCTCTCTCTCTCTCCGTCTCTTGCTGTTTCTGTCTCTCCTCTCAGCCCCCCTCACACACACACTCCCCTTGCTTACTCTCTCTTACACAAGCCCATGTTTTACTGAAGGTGACGTGGTCATGAGTGTCAGCTAATCCTGAGCTGGTTGCTGTTTGCCCAGGGGCAAGGACTTCTTGCTCACCTTGGGAATATGCCCATTTACCAAAGGGGAGATAGCCAACATAGTCCAGAATTGGAGAAAATAGTGATTTGCCACTTGAAGGAGAGTTCTTCTTCTGCAGGAAGCCCAGCTATCTGGGTGGGGTAATAAGGATGTACTCCCTCAGATGACCGTGGTGCAGGACCAACTTGTGCCCACGTACAGCGGACCTCAGCAATTCAGGCTCCCTCATCCACAGTATCTGATAGTGGGAACTGGTCGAGTTTTCCAGGGACAGAGCGTTTGCTGAGGACCTGAGCAGTGTCAGTAAGCCTGTACCAGAGCCTGTGGCCTGCCGGCCAACGCACTCAGGACAACAGCTTGTTTGTGGCTTCCTTAGCTGCATATCTGCTTAGAATGTGCTGATTATAAATCATTTACCTCTTTTAATGTGGGTTTAAAGGACCTCTGCGGAGCAGCAAGTCCTGGCCAGTCTTTCTTAGCCTAGTTTTACTTGCTGCAATACTGAAATTAAATCACATTTCACTTTCAGTGTCCCCAAATTCAACCGACGCTAACACAGGCTGGCTGTCCTCCCAATTAGCCTGAGCTGGCAAGGTTTGCCTGCATGAGAAACAGTGCCATTACCTGCCCATAAAGTGCTTCCTCCTGCTTCCTCGATGAGTCTCCAGGCAGGTATTTCTTTAGCATGTGCTCCCGAGAGCCAGCTGGGAATGTGAACTCTGCCTCCTTCCTTGTTTCAAAGCACGTGCTAAGAGAACGTGTGTTCCTACAGCGGGGTCTACTGCAGGGTCCTCTCCGCAGCCGTTGAGAGAAATTATTAGTGCTTTAGAATGTCTCATAAATATTTTTTCTGGGCAGAGAAATGGCACTCCCCGGGGCAGTCACATTTCATTTTTAAACCAAAATTCATGGCTCCTGTCAAGGGTAATATAAATGTATTGAAATCCTTGACAAAGAGATAAAAACAAGAGAAGAGCTAGCAAAGTTTTTTGGGTAAAGTTACCCTTCAAATCATGCCTGAATGGAGATTTAGCCTGGATTGTATAGCACTCTTCCTGCAGCAATAATAAAAATGGTTACTTAATGAATGAATATAAGGTGCTAACATTGAGACAGCTCTAAGCCATCACATTTATGATCTCAGTTTATCCTTCTGATGACCACGTGAGGTAAGAGCAAAAGACATCCCCGTTTTACAGAAAAGGACACTGAGGCCCTCAGGCTGGTATCAATTGCAGAAGTGGGGCTGGAACTGAAGTTTCCCGAATGCTGGCGCCAGGCTCTTGTCACTGTATTGTGTTGTCCCTTAAGAGACAGTAGACAATGTTGCTGAGCAGTGTGTAGAAAATGCCACCACCATGTGCAGATAAAGCAACAGAGGCCTCGAAAGTAGAGAGGATTCTCTTTATGGTCAAAGCAGGAGAATTCTCAGATGAGCTGTTTTAAACCTTGTACAAAAGAGTATTTTTCTTTGACACATGATGGTTCTTATAGGAGAACCATAGTTCTTCATGCATATAAGCTAGTGAGTATCTTGTACTCTTCCTTCTTGGCTAGTCAAGAAAATAGGAATTTTATTCTTTCTATTTCTTAAAAAAAGGAAATTACATCCTATTTGTGAAAGTGGCTTCTCTTCCAGGGCTGTCTTCAAAGTTCTACACAAGAAGGCCTTTGAGTGAAACATCCTTCTGAAAAAGCTTTTTTCTTCCTACATTTCAATTTTCTGCAAAGAGAGGGCTCAGAGATGGTGATAATGCCATTTCTGCTGCCGCCTCCATTTGCTTCAGGAGTCCATGTCTGGGAGGTGAGGAAATTGCCTGATTTGCTGTCCAGCAGAGAAGGTGCCACATCCAGGGGACAGAGAAGCTGCGTGGACCTGCTCCTTGGGCAGAGGTGCATATGGGAGAGGGTGGATGGGGGCAGGGGTCGGCACAGCCCAGTGTGGGGGCACTGAAAGGCAGCCATGTGGCTGGAGCCATGCGTGGAGAGCAATTGAAGCTGGAGATTTGGAGTGGGGTAGGGGAGAACGGTCTGGGAAAAGAAGATGGGCGTGGCCATGCGTGCTGGGAGGCTCCGCCGGCTGCAGGGGGAGCTGGAGGTAGTGGAAACTTTGCAGCCAGCACCTCGAGTACAGACTGCTGGGGAGACTCGCCTGGGTGAGGGGCTAAGGGAGCAGCCTGTGGGCTGAGCGGCAGGACTGACAGCAGGAAAGGATTTTGTCTTCTGCTGAGCCCTCTCTGCCCCTCCCCAGAGGCTCCCACCTGCCCTCGAGACCCACTGGTACCGTGCCCCACAAAAACTGATAGTGAGAAGCTTTGTGAAACAGTGGCATGAAAAGGAAAAGGCTAGCTGGTGGACTGGCCTTGACCTCCAGGCTAAAGAATGAGGCCAATCTGAGGCCAGGGTCTGCGCGTGGTCTGTGGTCAAAGCAGGGATGATAGCTGGCCCATTCATAAGGGACTTGAATGACCTTAGAAGGTCTGGTTTTAGAGAGAATCCAGCCATAGCCTCAGCCCACATATCCTGGTCATTTGGTTGTGGTGGACACTGGGCAGGGGCACACTGCAGTGTGCACATATGTGGGAGAATGTACATGTGGGTAGGGGTGTGTGCATACGGGTAGGGGCGAGTGCACACAGGTAGAGGTATGTGCCCATGGGTAGGGGCATGTGCACACTAGCAGCCCCTGAGCAAAGGCCTGCCATCAGCCACATACCCCAATTGGGCACTTGTGCTCTGTCTTAAGATGGCTTTGGTCCATAAGAGCCTGCATAGGTCTCCACCCAGTGTTCCCTTGTGGCCCCTATGGATTATCCACGTGTGGCCAGAGGGTCACCATTCCCAGGAGAGAGAGCCCCCTGTGGGCTTGCTCTGAGCCTCCTTCCTCTCACCAAATTGCAGCTGGCCCTTGTACTTGCTGAGGGATCCCTAAACCTCTGCCTTTCAAGGGAGGCCTTGGGACCCCCACCCTCGTGCACACCAGCATCTCCCACCTCCCCACCCTGCAACTAGGTGCTGTGGTGGGAAGGCCCCCTTGCCACCTGCTTGCTCTCATGGCAGATGGGGCCTGTAGGATCTGTGTTCCTCCTGGGACCACGGGTGAGCTGTGAGGCCCTGCTCTCAGTGGCCCAGTTGTTCTCTGGCAGGAAGTGATGTGCTCCAATGGGCAAGGTGAGGGGTCAGCCTCTGCTAGCCTTGGCAGTGTTCTCTGGAATCCGGCCATTTCTGTGGCCTCTTGAGGGCCTCTGACAACAAGAGCTGAGCCCTGGTTGATTACTAGGCAGCCCCCACTCTTGCCAGTAATGTTTCACAGGAGCCTGGCCATGTTTCACAGACTCTCACATTGTCCTCAGTTGCACATAGTCAGTGTTCCTCTGCAGCATTGATACCTGAGCAGTGCCAGCCAGAAACCTGGATTTGGGTTTGTGTCTCTTGGCATTGCAGTCTAGCTTCCTTGTTCTTTTTCAAACAAACACTGGCATGGCATCTTCTTCCCCTTTGCATCAATTAGCATTAGCTTTGAGTGAAACTGGGACTGTGTTTGCAGGTAGACAGTGCCTGCCTGCAGTCCTGCTCGTCTTCCGTGTTTTTCTTTTCCACCTGGAGTCAGCTGCCTTCCCTCCATCCCTCCCTCCTTCTCAAGACAAATCAGCCCCGAGAGCCAGCATCCAGTCCTGCCTGCCTGCTCCCGTACGTCTGTCACTCGCTCTCATCTGGGGGCGCCCTCCTGGGTGTCCGGAGAGGAGTTGGAGCTTTGCACTCCCACATCATCCCTGCATTAGGCTGCCATGTCTGGGAGCAGAGCCTTCCCTTGGATGGTGGGTCAATTCTGGATCACTCCCTGCAGGTAGGAACTGCATCTGACTTGTCACCCTCATGAACCCAGGCATTGGCACAGAGCCTGGCCCATGGTGGGCACTCAATAAACATTTGTTGAATGAATGAACAAACAAACGTTCTTTTGAGCTGAGCAGCTAACAACTTGTGATGAGTTCCTTCCACAGTAATGCTTGGTAGCTCATGAGTGATTTGGATAAGAAGGAAAAACTACAACCCAACCCCCAACCAGGGCACAAACATCTCAAGGCCACAGAGATCTGGACGACACACTCACGGCTCATGGAGGCCCCAGACGTGTGCCTGCTCTCAGAATGACCTCAGCCAACAGTGTGGTCCCAGCCCCTGGCGGGCCAGCTCGTTAGGCTTGTTAGGTGGACAGCCACTGTGCCCTCCAGCCTGGCCTCTGCAGGTGTCTGGGATTGTCAGGACCGCTCCTGTGTCACGGTCTGACCTGTTACCCCCTCCCCCATGGGCCTCAGATGCCGAGTGCGTGGCCCGCTGTTCGGTGTCAGGGGTTGCTCTTCTCTTAGAAGGGTAGATAAAGCCTTCAGGGGAGGAATCTTATTTAAAAATCAAGTTTCTCTTCGGGAAACAGAGGCTCATCATATAGTGAAGCATTTCTTCAAGGTCATGTGGAAGGTCGTTCAGCATTGCAGCAGCCTCGAGAGCAGAGGTTTCAGGATTGGATGTGAGATTCTTGGGGGACGGCAGAGAGGCATCACTGGGGCAGACATGTTTGGGACTGAGGAGGCTCTGGCTCCCAGTGCTCACACACACAGGGCTCTGTCACCTGTTCTCTAAGAGCTGTGGCCATGGGTGGACATGGGCTTAACCTTGGCCTAAGCCAGGCATCACCAGGGCAAGGGGGCAGCTCAGGTCAAAGCAGAGAATGCCTCCCAGCAGGCCCCTGGTGACTTTGAAAGCTCCATGCTATTCTAGCGGTCACTTGTGGCAATGCCTCTTGCCCTCGGTGCCACAAGATGACTGTGTCAGCACTTTGGGGGCATTTTAGCTCTTCATTTTCACTGAGAAACTCTAATAGGAGTAATGGCAAATATTTATGTAGGGCTTTCTCTGTACCAGGTCCAGATCTGAGGCCGATGAGGTTGATATTAAAATCTCCATTTTATAGATGAGCAAACTGAGGCTTAGGGAGGTGAAGTGATTTGCCTGAGGTCTTATGGCCAATAGATGGCAGAGCTGAGGTTCAGACCCAGGCGTCTGGCTCCAGCATCTGTGTCCCTCCCACTCAGCTGGCTCTGTGCCAGGGGTGGGCACGCTCAGCAGTGTCAGCCTTCTATCGGAGCCACATCAGCTTTCACAAACATTGTCTTGTTCAGTCCTCAGGGAGAGGGAGGGGAGAGTGTCACCCTCTGCTTTTTTAAATGTTTTGGAGTTTTATATGCAATTTATTTTGTTTAAGCATATGAAAGATATTTTAGCTGCACCACTTAGCATTTCCAAAAGACCACAGAAAGAACTCATGGCATTAACATAGTGTTTCTTTTTTTTTTTAACAACTTCATTTAGATATAATTTATGTACTATAAAATTCATTTTTAGAGTGTAATTCAATGATTTTTAGTATATTTACAGAACTGCACAACCATCACTATAATCTAATCTTAGGAGTTTCAATCACCCCCAAAAGAAACCTCATGCCAATTTACAGACACTCCCCATTCCCACCCCAGCCCTAGGCAACCACTAATCCACTGTTTCTCTCTATAGATTTGCCTCTTGTGGACATTTCGTCTAAGTGGACTCATGCTTCTTTCACTGAACATAAGGGTCTTGAGGTTCTTCGACATTGTTGCGTGTATCAGTGCTGCATTCCTTTTAACTGCTGAATCATATTCCATCCTATGTACCACATTTTGTTCACGCATCTACCAGCTGAGGAACATCTGGGTTGTTTCCACTTTTTGGCTATTTTATCATCCTTTTTGGATGGAAAAAGAATCTGGGGCTCAGAGAAACCTTGTGCCCTTGTTGCAGTGATGTCATCTGTGGAGTTAGCCTAGATTCAGGCTGGTGACTCCTGGTTCATTCATCTATCCAAGCAAACACCTGTTTATCTCCGTCTGTGCACATAGCACTGGGCTAAGCCCTGGGAGCCTCACAGTGAGCAGGACTCAGGAGGCCCCTGCCTCTGAGCAGGGAGCGCTTGCTCTGGTGCAGGGAGTGGATCCACAAGTCAGCAACCTGGACAGAGTGTTGGGTGGTGCTGAGTGCTGGGAGAGAAGTAACACGCGGTGATGTGGGACCCTATGGCCAGGAGTTCAGAATGTTTCAGTACTTTTATTTAAACTTCTCTAGACTTATTTCCCAGCATTTGAAATTTATATTTTACTTAAGGAATTATCCAAATAATTTCACTTTATGTAGAAAATGTTCAAAGATTTGAGAGAGAAGAACTCGTTTTTATCTGTGTACTTTGGGGACACGCCCATGGACTGCCTCGTGGATGGGGTGTGGCTTCTCTCCACACTTTGTGGAGTCAGTGCACGACCAGGTCCCCCCCACACCTCCCCCACCTGACAAGGCGGCCTCCTTCTCATCCCGCAGTGGGAGCAGCTCAGGGGCCTCAGGAGCCTCCAGCTGAAACTGCATTAGTGTGTGGGCAAATTACCCCAGTTATCTGGCCATGTAGAAAGCTACAGTTTTGCTCTTCATGAAAAATTAAAATCTTGTCCTGATCTGATAGAAGGAAACGGATGAGGCAACTCAGCTATTGTTGATCAGGCAGATGATAAACTACACATTTTCTTGACTCAGGGGATCAATGGAGAATCTTAAAGAGAAAAATCACAGAAGAAATTGAGATTAAATTTGCAAGCCTGTAATATTGGGAATGCATTCTAAAACTGCAGCAAAATAAGACTCTCTCCTAAAAATGCATTATTTATCCCCTGCCTGTTACCACAGTTACAGATGCTCCTTCCTGTGGTTTGAACCTGAGTAGGTTAAAGAAGCAGACCAGAGACAGATGACTTAGAGCTCACCAGTAAAGTTAGAATTTCAGATGAGCAGTCAAGATATTTTTAGAGTGTGCATGTGTGTGTACAGTGTCTTCATAAATCGTGAGGATGAAGGTAGCTGCGTGAGTCTAAATCCAATTGGGGCCACAATGTGGGCTTTAGACAGCATAAATTCTATTAAGAGAAAAAAATCGTGGAATAGGTTATGCAGTTCATTCCCGCATATTTTCATTAGTAAAGTCTTGGAGGAACATCAAAAGTGGTTTTGGTTCAATGGGGACCTTCAATGGAAGAACATAATTTGCTTCCTAATGAAACTCGCTCGGACAATAATATGTACCAGAGTGAGATTCAGAAAGAGAAAATTGTCTCACTGGCATTAATGGATTGGCATCTGCCTCAGATGTCATCAGTGTGGAAGTCACACATGCCAGACAATGAGAACTTTTCAGTAATTGAAGCATGGAGTAATATGGAATGTCCCCCAGTGAGAAGAGTGCTTCAGTACCCACAAACAGAGTTATCAATTATCTGGGCAAATTTCGATCCCAATTCTCTGGAAAACTGGCACTTCTCAGGGAAAAAAAAAGGGATTTTGCAGTTTTGAAGATAAAGTTTGAAGAAGATGCTTTCAGAAAAATTGTTGCCCGAGCCAATTAAAATTTCAGCAGGTTGTTCTCTCAGAGAAGAGAAGCAGAAAAAAACATTAAAGGGTCATGTCTGTCGCCCTGTATCTTCCTGAAAAGAGAAATACTGGGACTTGGTTAAGAGCAGAGGTTTGGGAATCACGCAAAACAGTTTGATTCCCAGCCCTGGTACTAACCAGCTCTGCCGCCTTGGGCAAGCCACGGATGCTCTCCAGCCTCAGTTTCTTCATCTGCAAGGTGGCGATATCATAAGCCCTGTCTGCACAGGTGTGCTCGGGGAATTAAATGGGAAGTATGAACATCACTGAGCAGAGTAACCAGCGTAAAGTAAATACGCACCGTAATGGCAATCTGTTGGAAAGACGTGAGGGAATGGAATTCGTTAGAATAGCAGAGAGTGAGAGAAAATGGTAGAACTGTTTATTGCTCATTTATGAGAAATTTGACTCCCTCCCCTGAGAAGTCAGAGCAATATTCTTACAGGCCAACTAAGAATGAGGAATGTATTTAACCCTTTTTCTCCCTTCCTCCTTTCCTTCCTAGATTTCTTTTCTCACTGACAATTAGTGAATCATCTGAACAGATATTTTAAATCAAACTTTAAACATAGTGGGTAAACATTTGCCTATCAATGTTATTAGTCTTCTGGTTCCTTGAGCAGAACGGCAATAGGACACAAAAGTGTTCAATAATAAAATGATTTCCTGAGCACATACTGTGTGTCAGGCACAGCCGCAGATCTGGATTAAGATGCCAAGGTCATGGGTATAATCTTCAGGTAGGTCATTTGTGTTTATGCTGACCCACCTGAAGGATCCCATGACCTCAGCCCCAAGGACTGAGTGTCCCTGACCCAGGCTTAGCTTGGCCCCTGACCACATCCAGCCCTTTTCTGGGGTTCACACTGTGACTTGAGTCGGAACTTACAAACTAGTCTTCCAATTGCAGTTATGATCTGTGTAACATATAAATCTAAAAATCGCTCAATGGGTGTCCCACTGGTGTGAGGTCAATGAAGTTCACTCTCCATAGAAAGGACAACCTCTGGCTCCTGAATAGAGGAATTGTGATGTGGTGGGGAAAAGAGGGCTCAGGAGAACATGGTGGAAACATTCATGGGACAGAGAATGTTTCCTCAGAGAATGAACATCCGCTGGTGAGGGTGGTAAACTTGACATCTGATACACTTTTTTTTTTTTTTTTGGTGAGAAAGATTGTCCCTGGGCTGACATCTGTGCCAATCTTCGTCTAATTTTGTATGTGGGATGCCAACACAGCATGGCTTGATGACCAGTGTGTAGATCCG
Organism: Equus quagga; assembly: GCF_021613505.1. Taxonomy (NCBI): domain Eukaryota; kingdom Metazoa; phylum Chordata; class Mammalia; order Perissodactyla; family Equidae; genus Equus; species Equus quagga. The sequence continues at coordinate 84,070,401 of NC_060273.1, forward strand.
TGCCCAGGATCCAAACCCATGCACCCCAGGCCACCAAAGCAGAGCATGCTAACTTAACCACTGTGCCACTGGGCCGGCCCCACTGATGCACTTTTTTATGAGAGTTTACCACAGAGGTAAATGGCTGGGCTATAAAAATTTCACAGAATCATTTTCTCCAGCACAACTTCTCTCTAGCTAGCTTTCCTATCACTCACGAATATTTATAGCTTGTCTGCTTAAAATGCTTGGAGGGGGAAGAAAACCAAACTTTGTTCTGCGTCTCAAATTCTTCTGAGAGGTATAAAAACATTGGTATAAGATAGTAACAATGAACTGCTAAACCAAGTGCTGAGACCAATCTCCATTTAAAGCCCAAGCCAGCTGTGTATGAACACCGATTTGCAATAAGGTCTACGTGAGATAAGAAGTTGAGGGAGCCACACACATGGTGCCAAGATGTCTGCCCCTGGCTATCTGCTTCCTTCATCTCTTTGTAGTCGAGCTTAACATGACGTACCTGAAGCTGACCGAGAAGCTTCAGAGGTTGGAGCTTGATTCCACCTGGTTCAGATACCCATCAAGACTCCGGTCCAGGGCTGTGATCTTTGCTTTTGCCTCCTGAACCCACCTTCTCACACCTTCCTGCTGACCTGCAGCATCTTTCTTGGCCTCCACTCCTGCCGGCTTCACCTCCTCCTCCTTCCCTGACCTTTGTTCCTGGCTTCCCCTCACTGTACGCTCTGGCCGCCTTCTCAGAGAGCCAGCTGAGGCAGATTCCTCCTGCCCAGACTCTTCTTGAGGTTCTTGAGGATGGGTATTAAAAGGCAGTTCTGCCACCCAGAGTTTCTAGAAAGTGGGAACTATCTCACACACACACAAGAGCAGGGTAGCAGAAGTGGTTGGCGCGTGTGGATTCATTCTCAGGCAAAGTTTTGAAGGGAGGAGGGCGAGGTGATTATGCAGACCACTCCGAATTCAATCTCCCGGTTCATGTTATCACTAAAGCTCGTGATGGAAGCTCCGCCCGCTCATCCAGACTTACCTATTACTTATTCTTTATCTAGAGGAAATAAAGAGAAACAATTACCTTGGTGTGACATTCTGCCATCTCTACAAAGCCACCTGCACCTGAGACTTTGCCAGCAGCAGAAATAACGAGTTAAATGCTAAATATTTCATAGAGAAGAGAGGAGCAGGGCTGTTGAAAATAAATTTAAAAGACCTTCATGTATTCTGGTCATATATCCCTGGCATAAAACTTCTCTGGAGATAAAATAGCTTTCTGACAGGAGGGCTGTGGCAGGGGGAGGGTGAGGCCGGAGAAGCCCTGGAAAGCCCGAGGGACCTCCCGTCCCCAGAGGCAGGTGCCTCCCTTGTGAAGGCATCTTTGAAATGATTGCAGTTGAACTATTACCGCAGAGTCCTTTTCAATAATGAGTTTTAAATTATAAATGACATTTTGTTGCGTTCCCTTCTCGCCCACCTGTTGGTGGTTAACTGGGAAAAATCGATGCAGTAGTTGTCTAGACAGAGCAAACTTCTCAGGAAGTGAAGCCTGGAGCTTAGTTTTGCTTCTTAACTAAGAACGCTCCCAACCCTGCCCGACTTCAGTGTCTGCTAAGGCCATATCCTGGGACAAGCCAGGCTGGGCATGGGGCTCACTGCCCCCTGGAGACACACATGCTTTCCCTTTCAGTCTCTTGCCGCTGAAGACAGGCTGTCGGCACCGAATATTAGGACCACGGGTTGACTTAGGCTGCCCTGGGCCCTGTGACTCATTTCCTCCCACAGGGTGGTAGACACAAGTGAGCACCATCAACTAAAATTACAGGACTACTTCAATGAGAAAGTTACCAGCCAAAACTACAAAGAAATTGTTGTTTGTTTATTGCTCTTAAAGGAAGCTCCTAAGAGCCAGGAAAGATAATTTAAGAGTAATCATTGGTGTGCCAGCCCTTTCCACTGACCCTGGCATTCAGAGTTTTCTCTCGTTGCATCAACCATTCTTGGCAATTAGGTGTGCCTTCCTTATTAATGCCAGGGCAGGGAAGCAGAAAATGAAGACACTTCTTCGTAAATAGCTGCTTAATGTTGCAATGCCTGCCTATAAGTCATAAAAGCTATGGAGGTTTGTCCATCCCTGAGCACAGAATGCCCTTGATGACAGCTGCAGTATAGAATTATTAGCACAGATGAGCAAATCCTGGCATTTTCCGCTGGCCTGTGCACTTCCCAGTGCGTGGGTGGAGCTAGGGCCCACTCCCTCATGTGGGCTGGAGTAGGAAGGGCCTGACCCCAGCAGAGTCTGAGCCCACCTCACAGAGGTGCCGCGTTCTCCAGCTGGGCCCTGAGCATGGAGCGCCTGCTACTTCAGCAAATACTTGGCTCCCTCTCGCATTTGGCCTTTCTCCTCAGGCAGCGTGATGGGAGCTACTGGGCATGGTGAGGGAGGATGACGCAGGGGCCAAAAGTTGGGGCGTAGAGAGATCATGTGAATGTTGGTGTGTGTCATTCCCTAGTTATTACGTACCGCCTGTGTGCAAGATGCCGCCCTAGATGCAGCGCACCCAGGTCTCAGTTTGCAGGGATGATACAGGTAGCACTGAATATGGGGACCAGGTCTCCTTAAGCCTCGCTGAACCTAGAATGAGAAGAAAGTTCAGCAGGGAGAGTCAAGGGTAAGACCTGAAATCTATTTTCTTTACTGTGGAGTAGATTGTGCCACCCCTGTGGTGAGATTTCTCTAGAAATTCTGTCTTGGTTATTACTCCTCCCTAAATTCCTAAATGTGGAAGACACCTCTCTTGAAGCATAGCTAGGTTGTGGCATTGGTCTGGAGGCAGAGGACTGGCCTAGCTGATCTCTCGACCCCATAACCACTTGGGCAGCCTTCAACTCAGGCTGCCAAGGGTGGCCTTACCCCGAGCATGTCCTGGTCTCAGACACATAGAGGCCATGGGAGAGACACATTGCACAGCTAAGAGCCGCTTTGTCCGGTGCTGACTGACAGGCCAAGCAACGCACTCCGTTGCCAGCACCCTGCAGCCCTGGAGGTATGCTGGCACCGGCCTGGCCGATTGCTGCACCACCGACATGCTTTGATGTGTCGCCTCTACAAAGCACTCCATTGATTTTTTTTTTTTTTTCTCTTTTCAAATGGGAGCCTCTCCAATAGCAGCTGAAAACTATAGGAACAGACACTAGATTAGAACACGTCGGACAGGGAAGGGTATCTTCTCTAGAGAGGAAATCAACAGCTGTCCCTACTGGGAGGAAAAGTGTCTAAAGAAACAGGTGGGGGAGGCTGATCAGAACCAGAGCTGGATGATACACTCTGCAGAAGTCAGAGCAGCCTTTGCTGGGAAAGCGAGGACAGAGGCAGGGAGGCAGGAGCTCCTCCTGCCACAGCTTGTTGGTAGTGAGTCCAGGCAGGTGAGCAGTGCCAGAGACGGGACATGAAGAGGGCAGGAGCAAGGCCACTTTCCTCTCGCCCCTGCTCCATTCTTAGGGACCTTGGGGAAATGACATTCCTGTGTCAATTCTCGTTTATTCATCTGCAAAGGCTGGAGTTGGACTCAGTGGCCAAGATCTGTCCCTACCATGCCAGCATTTGGATGGCCTCCCATCATTTGTCTACAAGCTGATTCTTAAAGTTGAGGACAAATAAATTACATTTATATTATTATGAATGTGAAATATTGTTCCCTGGAGAGTCAAATCACGTCTCTGAGTATTTCATTTTATTCTCTATGTGTCTAGCATACTGTCCCCTTGTGTCACTCAATGAAGACTTTTTTCTGGCATCGGGTTCAGATAAATTCTCCTTTTTTACCGTCCATGAATTGCCTTTCACATATCCTTGCATTCATTCATGTTACCTCTTTTATCATCAGTTGTCTCTTCTGCCAGGAATCCTTTCTTTTGGAGCCTCTTTTTCTTGCCCTAATCTAGAATGTTCTTTTGGGTTTCACCACTCAGGGTATCCTGACTTTTCCTTTCTTGGTTTACACTTTCCTTTTGCTGGAGTACACCCTTACGTAATTTCCTAAGAAAGCACGTGCAGGGTGTGGGCCAGCTGCGCAATGGATAATGTGTCTGACTACAGATCAGAAAGCATGTATGAGAATTCAACTTTCTATTCCTCAAAATCTGAAAATGCATTTATTCTGTCTTTGTACTTGACAGATAGTCTGAATGTATAATTCCAAGTTGAAAATTTTCCTTTTAATAGTCAGGGTAAGTTAACTCAAATGTGAGTGGCAAAACAGAGTTTATTGTGCATTCATATCACAGCCTGCCCATTCCTCCATAATATTGGGAAGCAGGGGTTCTCTGCTCCATCCAATAATTCAGGGACCTGTGTGGACTCCTTCTATATTGTGGCCTCCAAGGTCACTGTGGACAAGGATAAGAAAGTATAGAAAATGCTCACCAGCTCTTAACTGACCCAGCCTAGAAGTGATATCTCATTAACATACCTTCTCTGTGAAAACTGGTCAGATAGCCCCTGGGGTGGGGCATGGGGGATGGAAAGTGTAGTTTGTATACCTAGGAAGAGAAAGCCACACCCTCATGCTTTTAAAGGCTTCACCTTCAGGTCAGCAGTGTCTTGATTTTTTTTCCTTGTGGGTGACCTGTTTTAATCTCTCTGGAAGCTATTAGGATCATCTCTTTATGTCCTTTAAGAACCTTGAGAGTGGGGACTTTGTTTCACTCGTTTATCTGCAGTATCTCCACCTGGCATAGGACAGGGCTGGGATTAGGGTGAGGTGATTGAGGCCTTCGGCTCCAAAACAAAAACTCAGTAATCATGATAAACAATATTTAAAAAATAAAAATTATTACATAAAATCCACAAAGAACAAAATGATAATTACTGTCTTTGGTGTTATGAAATTTTGCAATGAAATATCTGGCTTTGTGGCCCCTTCTTTGGGGTCTTCCATCTATGCTTCCTCACATGAAAGCAATTATAATCTTTTTTAAAAAAACAATTCCCTCAGGGGCCAGCCTGGAGGTGTGGTGGTTAAGTTCATGCACTCTGCCTCGGTGGGCCAGGGTTTGCCAGCTAGGATGCCGGGTGAAGACCTATGCACTGCTCATCAAGCCATGCTGTGACAGTGTCCCACATCCAAAATAGAGGAAGATTGGCACAGATGTTGGCTCAGGGTGAATCTTCCTCACCAAAAAAACAAAAAAAAAAACAATTCCCTCTTACTGGTTTTCTCTTCTGTCTTTCTGGAAATCTTAATTGGATATAACCCAGGAGGTTATCCTGGGTCAATATTTTCTGTCTCACTTTTTCTTTCAAAGTTTCTATTTCTATATATTTTATTATATATTCTGGAAAATTCCTTTGGCTTTATTGTCCAATCTGAGTATCGCACTTTGTATTTCAAGAATTGTGCTTTTAATTTCCAAGCACACTTTATCATTTTCAGATTTCTAGAATTAACATCTTCTTGAAACTATTTGAGGATACTAGTTAGTAATTTTTGGTTTTCTGTTTGAATTCTCCTTTGACTTTTAGTTTTCTTCTGTCACATGGATTATCTTGGTGTATGGTTTTCTCTAATTGGCGTTTTTTTGTCTATCTGTTTTCAGCTTATTTGTGATCTTGCTCTGTTTTATCTTTTCTGGTTCTGGCGATTCTTGGTTGACCATTCAAATGTGAGAATGAGGAAGGTACAAAGGCTGACCAGGAGCTCATGTTCTGGGGCAGGGCTGGTCATCTGGCAGTTTCAGCTGCAGGATGAGCAGGCTGTGAACCGGACATTATGCTGGGTGGCCCGTGGGTGCCAGAGGAAAGAAGCTGGCAACACATTAACCTCGTGGTTCTCCTCAGGCAGTTTATTCCATTTCTTTAGACAAGAACCCTCTGGGTATTTTTCTGCATGAGGGAGTTTTCCATATGCAGACCTTCAATTTCCCCAGCCCCATCTCAGCAGTGCCTCTGGGGCAGGTGTCATCCAGCTGCTGCCCCTTCTGCGAGTGTTCTAGGCTGCGGGCTGAGGTGTCCTCTGCCCTGTTCTCCAGTGAATGTTCTTCCAGAAATGTCTTTAAACCCATTGCTCACTGATGGTACCTCTCCCATTCTCTTCATTTCTGTGATTTATTCTTTTAAGCTCATTTTAATTGAGTCTTAGGAGGAGGAGGAAATAAATGCATGTGCCTGCTCTGTCATTTTTTACCTTCCTCTTTTGTTTCTAACGTTTGTGGAAGATCTGGCTTCTGGTATCAGCACTTAGCATCTCAAGCTTCACATGCCCAAAGCAAAGCTGTTATATCCCCTCTGCCAGCCCCCAGAAGTATCTGCTTCTCCTCTGGTCATGCCCACCTCGGGGAACAGCACTAAAATCCACCCACTTGCTTAAATTAGGAAACTGAGTCATCTGTCTGTCATTTCTCCCTTTCCCGTCTCCAGCATCAAGTCCACTTGGCTCTAACTTCTGTATTTGTGTCTCAATCTGTCCACATCTCTATCCCCGAGCCCACCAACCTAGACAAGCCATCTCACCTAAAAGACTCTGATCCCCTCACCATTAGTCTCCCTCCTTCCATTCTTATCTCCACAACCCATTCTTCCCAGGGCAGCATGACCAACCTAAAAGGTAATTCCAGCTCACTTCTCCCATCACCCTTTTAGTAAGATCCAAATCCCCACCAGACCCTTTTGCATGAGCTAGCCCCTTCCTACCTCCAGAATCCTGGCATGTTCCCACTCTCCTCTTTGCCTCTGGCTCCAGCCACTCTGGCCGCCTCCTATGAGCCATGCTTCCTCTTCTCCCAACTCTCCACAGAGCACCCTCTTTCTCATCCTTAGACACCGCTCAGAGTCCACTCCTTCTAAGTAGGTTCCCCCAATATATTTTCTTATCCCTGTACCTATTCATTTGCTTCACAGCCCTGTCTCAATTCATATCTACATACAAATGGTTTATATCATGATGTGTTTGTTTACTAGTTTATTGTTAGGTGGTGCACTGGATGCCAAGAACCCAGAGGATGGGAATAGTGCTGGTTTCTTCTCCAGTGTGTACTCAGTCCCTGCATGGTACCCAGGGCCAGTCATGCTCAGCAAGGTGTTGATGGGTAGATGAGGGAGGAAGGGAGCAGATGCTCAGCATAAGTGGGTCTCAACTCAGCCTTTGGGTTATGGGTTCCTGGGCTGCTGACTTCTCCTTGGGCGGATCTTTCTGGTAGATCTCCTGACTCCATTGCATCCCAGGCCAGTGCAGCTCACAGTCTGCAGAACCGGAGGCGCTGGCTCTCCCAACACACCAAGGAGAATCCTGTCTCCTGGCTTGCCATTCGGCCTTTTCACAATCTGGTCCTGAGCTGTCCTTCCAGTCTTACCTCCCTCTTCCCTACTCTGCCTCCTGCGCTGCCTCCTGCCCTCTGACCTGGTGACACCACCAGCCACCCTCAGACACATCTGCCTCCACCTGTCTGTGCGTTTGTTCAGCTTGAGATGCCCTTTCTTCCATACCTGCCTTTCAAGTCCTGCCCATCTTTTAGGACCTGGCTTAAATGCTACCTCCTTCGGGAAGGTCTCCTGAATTCCTGCCCGTGGAGAAAGTCTCTCAGCCCTTTCCTTGTGCATCCTGTTATAGCTCATAGGTCATCCTGCCCTGTTCTCGGGCATTGGTTGGGTAGGTGTATTTCCCCCGAGAGCTGTAAGATCCGAGAAGTGAGTTTGGTCGCGGCTGGCCTGCCAACCAAGAGCCCCTTGGTGGACCTTGCAGCACGGGAGCAGATGGGAGGAGTCTTCCTGGGGCTGGAGCACAAAGAATGGCAGGGCTGGAACCTGGGCACTAGGCCTGGGGGTATGGCTTACCGATAGCTGACCTGGTGCCTGAGTAGGGGCATGGCTGTTGTGATGCTAATGTGACTAGAGCAGCCCATGGCTCTGTGCCCCTCTGCCTCAGCAGGCGACTTTAGTAAGCCTCTCCGAGAAGCTTCAGATGTGCCTCCATGGGAAAACAAAGGAAGTGATGGAGCCACATCCTCCCTCTTGCATCCTTAACTCATAGCCATCCCTCATACTGCTTATTAACTGCCTCAGGAGTGAACCATAATGCAAACAGCCATGAACTGAATTGAGGGTGTCATTCCCAGCCGTCTTGGACTGGTGGTCCCCGGGGTCTGGTCTAGCTCAATAGGATGGAGTCATATGCAATCCGTGAGCAACACCCTGGCACAGTAACACATGGCACTCAGACAAGGCGTGTGGTGCCCTGTTGGTGCCAGAGGTAACGTGCTGGGTGGGTGAGCTGTCGCTCATGGCTCACCTGTGGTGGTGAGTAACCATCTCTTATTTTCATCTTCCCAGCAAGAGGAGCCACTTAGGGGCTGCGAAGTGAGGCTTCTGGCACCTGGCACAACTTTCTCTTGCCGAGACACCTGCCTGTGACAGGACAGGCAGATTGCTCCATTAATGATGAACCTGGAAGGAGTCTGCCGGGTGCCTCCTGTGCCGTGTCGAGGCTGTTCCCTGTGAGTGCCCCGTTCTGAAGGCAATTAGTCTAATTGCTTTTGTTATTTCAGAAAACAAATTAAACTACCCGAGTGTTTCAAGCCAGAAAAACATCTGTAATGTATAAGAAACGTTTCAGGAGTGTTTAGTTCACAGCCAGCAGTGTCTGAGCAAAGGGCAGGGAAGCAGCATAAGGGACAGGGCACTCAGGAGGTTGGGACCTTTATGAGGTGAGCAGCAGGCCCCCTGGGTATGGTCTCCACTCTTGGCCATGTCCAAGTGTGCTCAGGTCTCTACTCCTGGCCATCTCCAAGTGTGCTCGGGGTCGGCCAAGGCCCTGGAGCCATCCTGAACTCCTGCCCCTCTGCCCCACCTGTAAGTTCTGTGGACCCTGTGTCCTCCTGCCCCTCCCCCTCATCCCTGCCTGGGCTCAGGCCCGCACCCTGTGATCAGGATCAGTAATGCAGCCGCCAACTGACCTCCCTGTCTTCCCAGCTGCCTCCTCACGGCCACCTTTGGGGGCTGCCTGAAACACAAATTGGATCCTAATTCACCACGTCTAAACAGCTTTGTGGCTTCCTGTAAACTACCAGATAACCCCTGGCTCCGGGGAGCTGGAAAGCCAGCCTCCAGCTGCAGGCCCAGCCTGCCTGCACATGGTCCTCGGAAAGCCTTGAGTTTCCTCACGCTGTCGCTCTGTGCTTCATGCGGCTGTGCCTTTGTCCCACTGGGGTGTGGTGCACACACATACGCACACACTCTGACCCTAGCCTGCTCCCCATTCCTCCGCCTTCAGGCCTGACGTCCTTGCCTCGTGGAGCCCTCCCTAGCACCGTGGGAGAAGTTAGGTGCTAGCTCCTTTGGGCCATGCTGTGCCTGGGACTTACCTTACTTCACTTCATGCTCCTGGCCTGTGGCAAAGGGTCTGTTACTCAGAGAGAACTCAATGCTTGTTGGATGGATAAGTGGACAGATGGGTGGACGGATGGACAGTGAATGGATGAGGAGTCCTGAGGATTGATAAACGCTCTTGTCGCGAATTCCTCCACCTCAAGCCCCTTCAGGAACCACCCCAGGGGAAGAGGGGGAGATTGAGTGCTTCCATTAGGGACTCTGTTCCCCACCCTGTACCACCCTTTCCTGTGTGGGGAGCAGAATGCGGTGAGAAACTTGTTCAAAGACTGGATGAGCAGTGGGATGACAGAGGCCACGTCCTATTTCCTTCCACTCAGAACCAAGTGAGGTTCACAAATTAGCCTTTCTCCATGCTCCACGGACAGAAAATTTGCAAACCCCTACTTAATCTCTCCGTTAAGCCCTGGAAGCCTGGTTGGCATAGGAGTGGAGGTCTGGTCTCTTGGACAAGCCAGCCACCCCCTTCTGTGTCCCCACAGGAAGATTCTGAAACACAGAAACACCCATCTATTTAAGATTTCCTCGATTATGTGTTGAAAATAGAGGACCGTGCCACCAGAGAACTGTTCTGTCCTCAAGACTCACATGGCTCTCGAATCCAGAATGCAGGCCACCTGCAGCAGAACCACTGGGAGGATTTCTTAAAGATAAGTTCTGGGCCCCCCCCCCGCCTCCACAGTCCTGCTGAATCAGAGTCTGGGAAGGGATCCAGGATGGGTATTTAAACTAGCTCCCCTGGAGATCTTTATGCAAGGAAAGGTTCAGACTCATTGCCCAAGAGGTTCCCACGTGGTTGGAGAAGACTTTGAAGTGACAGAAACTTGAATCGCGTACATCCTCTTCCCTCTGAGGCCCCAGACCTGGGCTCATGGAAACCCATCCGGAGGTCAGCAGCCTTAGCCCCTTCTCTTTGATCCACTCTGTCTCTGCAGAAACACATTCTTCTCCCCACATCCTCAAACTGACGTTGCGTCTTCAACCATCGATATATTACTTGGAAATACTGTATCCTGGTTAGAATTTATTTCAGTCATGCGTGTCTGCATGCCACTTTGTCAGACTCATTGTTAAGGCTTTTTTCTTTCCGCCTTCCGCAGATTGCGTTGTCAGCTCATTCAGGTTCACGCAGCTGCTGTCACATGGTCCAGCCTGTGCTGGGGTCCCATGGTGAGGCCCGGCTGGAGATGACATGGCCCTAGAGCAGCAAGGGCAACTTCCACAACACCAATGGGCCACCCCCTGTTCTCCCCTGCGTGAGATCTCACCTCCCCCCTCCCCAAGCAAGGAGGGACTGGTTCTGGGTCACACTCGCCTGGGGACTCAGGCTCTCTGCCTGGGATAGTGTGCCTCTCCCCTCAATCGCCTGCTGCCCCATATGCGCGAGCCCCCACTGGGGGCTCAGCACCCTGTAGGGAGCCTCGCTGGACACGTGGCATGGGACCTGCCCTCAGGAAGCTCTCTCTCTGTTTTGGGAAAATGCAACTCACAGGAAGTAACAGCGAGTGATACAAGACAGCACGAGGTGCCTTCCACATTTACATGGAACAGTCACATAGCCTGAAGGAGCTCAGAGGAGATGAAGGTGGGCTGAGCCAGGTAGGAAGGGCTTTGAGAGGCAATGAGAACTTGAGGCAGACTTTGAAGGGTAGGTGGAAAGTGGAGTTGGTGCTCCAGCTGGAGGTAATGATGGGCAGAGGAGGGAACAAGCATGGCATGGGCAGAGCCAGGGGAGGCCAACATGGTGGCACCTTCCAGGGACTAGCGGTGAGACGCCAGACTGCCCTGTGGAGGAGAAATGCCAGGAGGTGTGGTTTATTACACAGACTAATTAAGTCAGCTGATAGAAAGATTTGATTTAAATTACTAGTTCACTCAGCTACATTTTGTAGGAAAAGCATAAAAGGTAAGAAAATGGCCTCTTCTTTTGCATAAGCTCTGAGAATTTCCCCCATCAGACTTTACAGTTGGTTAACCTTTTCCCCAGCTCCTGGCCCTGAAGTCTCCGTCTGCCCCAGGCCACCCCCTGCACACCAGCTCCTCTTCCTCTTTCGTGACTGATACGCACTGGTCCCTCCACTGTGGGGAGGCCGCCAGCCAGAGAAGGGCAGACTGAGTCCGTGGTGCTTCAGCCCCAGCAATCAAATGAACATGCCCCTGGAAGCTGGCCCCTCTGGGGACACTCTGCTGTAAAACTAGTGGGTGTGTGTCTTTTGTGAAAGAGAAAGCAACTTCCTTTGAACAACTCGAACATTTTAAGCCTGAGTTATAGTTTTATTTAGGATATTTGGTGGTGGGGGTGGGGGGGCCATCTTTCTCATTGTTTAACCAGAAAAACTTTCATATAGAGTCAGCAAAGAATGTCATTTGTCATTGGAGAACTGTAGCAGCCTCAAAGTCAGTGACTTGCGCTGGGGCTGTCCCCACCCCCGTCTCTGGCCTGGTAGACCCCCGCTGAGATGCAGCAGGGGCAGGTTCTGTGCTCTGAGTCTTGCGTGTGGCTGCAGGAGGGGAGGCGCTTGTGCGGTGTCGGGAGGAGAGCTTCTAGGGAGGACATCTGGGGGGACCCTGGGGACGGTTGCGATGTATCACTGAACACACCCTGCAGGTCCAGTGACTGTCCTGTCGAGAGTTGATTGGAACTGAATTCAGAACAGCAAATCAGCACAGACTTAGTGGAATTGTTTGGCACATGAAGGCTTGGGGCTGCCCTGCAGCACATGGGGAATGCAGGTAAAGAAGTCAGTCCTTGCCTTGCCAATCTTCCCTTACCTTTTCTGGTCCTTTCTATGCTCTTACTTGCCTTCGGGTGCTCAACGCCTTAATCTATTAATTTAGTCACCTGTGCAGTCATTTGTATTCATTCTCTCTCCTAATTTGCTCTCAGGAAAGGGTATTAGCCATTTACACCTCAGTGTATATTAAAGGCAAACTCCTTGAGATAGGATATTTGCAGCTTAAACCTTAATCCTCGTCGTGGTGTGAAAGAAAGATTTTGTGCCAGGAGGTTGAGGAGGAAGGATGAGATGAGAGATGAGATGGTGCTCTGGCGAGGGGCCTTTTCCTGTGCATCGCTGTGGGCCGGAGGCATCGGAATGAAAAGCAGAGCATGGATACTACGCGGGATGAATGGCCAAGGATAGGGAGAAGTTATCCTAACACTTGTTAAAACAGCAGGAAGATTTTATTCAAGACTATTACGTTAGGGTAGAGAGAGTGAATGCAACTGCAACACAACAGGGACAAGCAGAGAGTTATAGCTAGCAGGCAGAATAGGGAGGGGTGGAAAATAGCCAAGAGGAACTTGTTTAGGTATAAAAGGTGTGCGGGAAGAGGACCTTGATTAGATATCAAGGGCGGAGGAAGAGAAACCTGATGGAATATCAAGACTGTCTCCTCTTAATCCTTCTTCAGCGCCCAGAAGACTGCCCCTCACACTTCATTGGCCAGGGGGGAATATGGGCCCCTTTCTGAACCAATCATTGGCTTGGAAATGGGAGTCAGGCGTGTCTTCAATCATTTGGAGTGAAATGGAAGTTATAGCGTCAACCCTCACATCCTCACCTGTGCTACCTCTAGTCCACCTGAGTTGAATGGAATTCTGAGCCACAGAGTAGAGTGTGAATAGACTAGAAGGTAAGTAAGATGTTTTCTACATCTTGGATTGAGTGAGAGAGAGAGACAGCCCCAGCATCAAAGGGGTGCAGAGGTTGGCAGGGTTCCTTAGGGAGCCTCCAGGGTCGGGGAAAAGGGAGTGCCGAGGTCCAGGCCTTACCCCTCCAGGGTTGTGTGTGCCAGGCCTGCGTATGAGCACCTCGTCAGCACCTTACTTGGCCAGCTTTGTCTCTGAAAAGGTTCCATCTGCCGTCAGAGCCTCAGGGGCGGGAGAGGATGCCACAGAAACAGACATCACTGGCTGTGGGGCCCCAGTGAGGATGTGGCTGTGAGAAGCTATGTTTGCACTTCTCGATGCCAACAGCCCCCTTCTTGGATGACGTCTCTGGATGACTCAGGATGAAGCCAGATGATTTGTGAAAGTAGATGGCCCACTCATTGCCTGAGACCGTTCATTGTTTGCTTCTTACATGGTGGCTGGCAGAGGGGGTTATGTGCTGGGCAAGACTCTTCCTCCAAACCTGCGAATGCCTAGAGCTCGCCTTGTCCTTGCTGAGACTGAAGGTTCCGAGGTGTGGTCATGAAAATGTGTAATTATTTTCCTATCTGAGTATCCTAGACCATTTGGTCTTTTCTTTTTAAATGTTGTTGGGGGATGGAGTTCCCAAATGAAGAAAATTCATGGGATTCATTACCCAGGCTGATCAAATGGCATAATAAGTCACCTAAGTGGTATAAAATGCTTACATATGAATAGCCTAATAGTGAATAGGATTGAGCAACTAACTCTTCTCCAAGGGCCCTGGTGTAGAATCTCTGAGCCCCCAGATTTGTTTGGTCGGTCACCAGCAGGATCTGTAGCCTGTAACTGCAACAGAATTTCTTTGGAAATTTGGACTTTTTTCGATTTGGGGGGGGAAAGACTCAAATCTTTATCCATCTCAAGATGTTTCAAGGACAGATTTGCAGCAACGAATGTTGGTGAACTAAAACTGGTAGATGACACTGTGGAGCTGGGAAATTTGTAAATGCCCCAGTAAACTCCTTAGGCATTGAATTAAGTCCCTTGCAAGAGCCCAAACTGCTGAGCATGTGAGAATCACCCCGTTGTTCTTGAAGAACCACTTCTGAAGGCAATCAGTCTGTTATGACGGGACGATGGATGGCAGGTCCCAATATTGAGACGTGGGATTGAAACTCACACTAGTTAAGGCATTTTCCCTTTAGACTGGAAATTTTAATAGCAGAGCCATGTCGACAGATGGAATTTGAGTAAGCGATTTGTGCAAGCAGTCCACAATTCACAAGAGGGTTTTGTTCCCAGCAGTCTGTCGTCTGTCGTAAGGTTATTTGGACCTTTGGAAACTAAAACACATTTTTTTCCACAGGCATATTCCCCAGCATGTGGGTTGATTTATAGACAAGTCTCCAAAACTTTATTTAACCCTTAATGTATGTAAAAATACTCTACACACGAGGTTAGTATCAGGGAACCCAGTATTATAAGTAAAACAGTAATACTGAAGAGGAAATTGGGTTTTTTTCTTAATTGGTGTAACCTGAAGGAAGGTGAGAAGCTAACCTCATAGCATGCCAAGTGTTGGAGGGGTATGAGTGATATTGAGTTCAAGCCCTTATTTGTCAGCTGAGGAAACTGAGGTTCAGAGAGCAGCGGTGTTTGGCCTGAGGTCACACAGCCAGCTAGTGTGACTGGAACGCAAGCCTGCCCTCACCCAGCAAATAACGCCTGTGGGAAGTTTCCAAAGACACCAGCAGATAACGTGCAGGGTCCTCCAGGTTGTGTTGGGCCCCGTTGGATGTCTATTTTTCTCAGTTTCCTTATAAAACATGTTCTGTTCCTTCTTTTAAACTGCATATGAGGCCTAGCGCTACTCTTCAGCTTCTCCAGGAAGAGAGCCCTGGAGCTCGCAGGCAGAGTGGAGAGAGAAGAACTGGATGTTCACATGAGAACCCACAACAGTGTGAAACTAACCGAGCTGGAAACAGCAAGAGACTGGAAACAGACTGTGGAGAAGACTGGTCTCCCCAGAGGAGCACGGCTTTGCCTCTGAGAGGAGACAGGTCTCCAAGCCAGATGGCACCGTCAGCCCCACACGGCTTCGTTGCTGCCGCACTGTGGCATGGAGGACGCTGTGTCCCTGGTGGGGAGGGGGAGAGTGTCACATGAGTCCTGACCAAGGAAAGGGGAGATGGTCATCCAAAAACGTAGTTCACTGGTCAAGTGTGTATAACTCAGAGCACATCAAGGTTAAACAAGAAATAAAAGCCAAAGGGTTTCACGTCAGAAAGCCCAAGCGGATGCTCAGTCTGAGCACGGCCCACTGGTGTCCTCACCACACCCTCTGGTCAGAGAGGCAGCCTCGGGCGCCAGGAACCCACATGTCTCCTTCTTCTGTGTGACCCCTCCCTCAACTGCCCACTGCTTGAAGACAAATTCTCCATGGTCCCCTCAGCAAATGTTTGATGCTATCTCTTGGTTGAATTTACCTAAGTTTAAGGTAGATTTCTGAGAGCAAAACAATGTTTTTAAAATAACAAAATTTAAAATTTATACTTGAAATTCTAGGCAAATGTTTCTTTAAAACCTAGAATTTCAAGGAGCCAGCCCTGTGGTGTAGTGGTTAAGTTTGGCGCGCTCTGCTTCAGTGGTCTGGGTTTGCCAGTTCAGATCCCAGGTGTGGACCTACACCACTCATCAAGCCATGCTGTGGCAGTGACCCACATGCAAAATAGAGGAAGACTGGCACAGATGTTAGCTCAGGGTAAATCTTCCTCAGCAAAAAAAATTCTGGACTTTCAAGATCTAATCCTAATCACATTTGGTTGTCCTGAGTATTCAGCGACACTTGCTATGGTATTAACTTCATGTGCAGGCTCTTGGTACATGGTTGTTGCTGGGGCCCACCATCCCCGCCCCTCTAGGGTGATGGGAGGGCACTCAGACCACTGTGGGTTTGCCTTGCTCTTTGTTTCTAGCTTCAGAATAAACATATGTACCCTTTGCATTAGCCTCTCAGGCCCAAGGAATTGGGAGTATGTAATGAAATCCCCTCAGTTTCTGGATGTCTGCTGCCTGAAAGCACCCCTGGAGGGTTCAGCCCTATGGGTCACTCCCCCTTGAGGCAGTTGGGGTCTCTTGGGGGAAGGGGAGACGATAAGCAAGGCACCTCCCCTTAGAGAGGCAGAGATCTGAGCTCTTCATGAGCACCAGCCCGACTTTCAGGGCAACAGAAGCTGGGATGTCTGACTTCCCCTCAGGCTCTCCCCACCTGCTCCATCTAGGGTGTGGCAGTGTGTGAACCTGTCCTCCGTCCCCTGGTCCAGCACCCCATGAGGATGTTTCATCTCCTTCCCAGGAGGCTGGCCAAGGCTAAACAAACAGCAGGTTGTTTAGGAAACACTTGTTGAAATCATCTAAAAAATCATAGATTTCAAGGCATTGGACTCTTCCCTCCTCTGCCCTGTCCTTGTGTTTAATGATAATACTCCTACTGATAACAGCAGTTGTGCCCTCCTGCTGTCTGTGAGGGCCCTCCTAACTGGCCGACCATATCCCATCATCTTGGGACGCACTCCCGAGACCCGGTCATCCCCATTTCACAGCTGGGGCACACACTCAGAGGACAAATGTCTTGCCGGATGTAGAAGGGCCAGGATTGCAACCCAGGCACCTCTCTGGAGGTCCCACCTAGGAAAGCCCATTCTCCCCTCGTGAAAGATACGGGGTGGGACACTGCCTTGGCCAATTCTAAGACTAACTTCAAGCTGGGGTGGAGACAGAACGGAAATGAGAGGAGAAGGTTGGGTGATGGCATCTACGTTTCCTCTTGGGTGTACTGGCCAGAATTCTAAAACCCAAGGCAGATATTTCAAAGTTTCCATTACTGTTTTCTTAAGGACAAAAATCATTCTTTTTTATTTATCCATAAATAACTGTTTTCTTGAGCAGGTCCAAAAAAATGAAACACAGATGGCGATAATGTTGAAAATGTTTACCTGTTTCCTCTCTGAGGACATCAGATTAGCCCTTTCTGTGGGTGGAATGTGTAATCTGCTGGAAGACAATATCATCCTTTTGATCTTGCAATACATTTTTCATATCTTTGCCGCAAAAGCTGATTATTATCATGACATTTTTAAACAATGACTGCTCGCTGTGCAGAATGGGAAGGGAAAGCTCAGCTGAACGTGGAGATAGATGGGTGCTTGTCGAAGGCCAGGCTACAGGAATGAATTTTCCCCTAGTTTCTTTTGCCAGGCGACATGGGCATTAACCCCTTCATCCCAGGACGTGGTCCTGCGCCCTAATTGGAATCTGATGCTGGGCTATAAGAATTGGCCTCTCCTCACTTGCCTCGTCTACTCCTTCCAAGGTCGCTGTGTCCCCTTTTCTTCTGGAAGTTAAAGAATCCTTGATTAAATGGCAGAAGTGGATAGAATGGGGAAGTGTATGAGGAAGGGCTTTTATGAACTGTGTGGGGCAATGCAGGCTTGAGATGCTGATGATCCCTTTGTAGATGGAGCCCATCGGTGCAGACAACGCAGGCAGCTGGGAAGCATTTGATTGGCCCTGCTGCCTTGGCTCGCTATCATGGAAACTGACATTGCTAAAAGGCTCCTTTGCGTGGCTCACTCGCTATCCTTCAGGGCTTTACAGCATTTCAAAGGAAAGGCATTGGATAAAGGAGAAAGCAACAGAAGTGGAAAGGACACAGATTTCAAACATTTTCTGTTTCATTTTGGCTCCAGGAAATTTTATTGTTGTGGGGAATGGGGCAAGTTTCTCTGTGAGCCAGGTGTACCCACCTGCGTTCCCCAGGAGGCCTGTGATGTCCTGTCCAGTTGCTGAGATCAACTAAATGCCAGACCTGGGAGCAGCAGCGAGAGGGCTGGAAACAGCCAGCAAAGGAAAGGTTAACGTTGCCCGAGCTGTTTGCAGCTCCACGGCATGCGGCATCAGCACAGCCAGGCCATCTTGCAGCAGAGTTAAAATTCCCTTGCAGCCGCGGGGAGGGAACAGATAAATCATGAATGAATTTGAAATTATATTTCCTTGTCTTAGCTTGGTTTTTTTTTTTTCCTTCTCTACCTCGCCACCCTGGGAACAATGTTACAGAAAATTGTAGGTTGTAAATTCCACCCAGGGCATTTAGTTCCCTCCTTCCCAAGGGTCTGTGGAATGGAATCTCCCCAGTCATATTTCATGAGTCCTGTCAGCGAGTTCCCGCACTATGCAGAGATCTGAAGGGCAAAAACAGGAAGTCAGCAGGGCAGAAATGGAGCCAGAGGTGGGAAGAGCGGAGGTGACCTGGGGCAGAGTGCATCCTCCCAGCTCTGTGAGCATGCCAGGGTGTGTACGCTTCAGGTGCATCTCCACTTAGACCCTCTCGAGTCGCAATCGGGCACAAGGGGGCCTTGCTCCCATGCTGGGCCAGAGCCACAGTGAAGAGGATCTCAGGCTATGTGGCTTGTCACTTATGCTGTAGGGGTGTTCTTTTAAGGCAAAACTTTAGGTGATCCTGAGGCTTGACCGTTGACAAGTCTTCCTAGGGAAAAAAAGAAGAAAAGCTTCCTACTCTTGGGTCATAACCCAAAGTGTCGGTGACCACCAAGGGTCAGCCTTAGCAGGAAGGCCTGTGTCTGGGTCTCAGCAGCATGGTCAGGAGACAGAGGATCAGCTGGTTGTCCACGTGTGCCAGCTGGACTTCACTTCCCAGCCAATGTGCTTTGTTTCCACCCACTGGCAGGTTTGGTCTGGGGTGTGTGTGTGCATGTATGTGTGTGAGTGATGTGCTTGGTATGTGATGGGGAAATTGAAACTACAGAGGGGCCTTGAGGCACTCCTCTGGGGGTCCCTGAGGTCACCATGGAATCAGGAAATTACCTCCGAAAGTGGCTGAGGCTCTTTCCAGGAAATACCTAAGCCACCAATGTCACTGTCCCCAGAAGAAGGGCCCCTCTGCACAGAACAGCACCTGTGGAACTTGCTGATGTCAAGACACCAGGAGGGCTGAGGCCCTGAGAAGTGCTGACTGCCCATGAGGTCCTCTAGGGGCCTCCCCGAGTTCGGGGGAGCACACACACGGCCTTTGGACAGTAGCCCAGTCTTGAGGCACCACCATCCTGCACAGGGAGTGGGGGGCAGCACAGCTTTTCACTGAATGGGGCTTCCCTGTGAAGAAGCCCCTGTCCTCAGGCCATGGGGTAGAGTGGCACCAGGCCAGGAGTCTGGTTCATAGTCCTCATCACCAGCTCTCTGCCTTTGCCTCTTCGCTTTTCTCCCAAGACCTTGAGTGTCATCTTCTGCTATGGAAACCTCCTTGAGTCTGGTCTCTGTCTGACATAACCCCCCACCCGAGGTCTTTCTGTGTTCTCTCCCTCCAGATTTTCTCTCACACAGGCCTCCTTCAAAGACTCTCTGCCCTCCGGCTCCGCGTGCCTGACCCTTTCCAAAAGGTGGAATTAATCTGACAAGGCAATCAATATAGGTTAAGAAGTATAATCAGTACGACACAGGTACATATATGTCTTTCACCTTTTGCTGTGTTAGCGGTACCAGCTGCAGTCTATCACCTTCAGCCACCTTCAATGCCAGGTCTGACCTTCGCCCATTCCTTCTTTTGGGTTAAGCAGTTCCTGCCCACAGTTTTCTTAGGAAATAAAAATACCTCTCAAGGTGACATGACAGCACTTTAACATGATGAGTTTATCCTTTGTAGCAGGAAAGCTAGGAAGTAGCGAGGTGAGGAGCCTAGGAAGGTGAAGAGATTAAGAGAAAGGAAGACTAAGTGTAGGGAGATGGCTGAATCTTCCCCGTGCACTTCTCTCTCCCCTCTCCCCAACTATGCTGTAAGCTGCCCGCAGCAGGGCCGGCTCCTGCTTGCCTCTCTGCCTTCCTCCCTCAGGTTGGAGCCTGCCACTCATGCATTTAACCAACTCATGTTGAGAGACACCTACCACGTGCCAAGCACTGTGCTGGGGGTGGGACACGGAGTCAAACAAGACACAGACCTGCCCCCCAGGTGCTCCGGTCTGTGGAGGAGGTTGGCAACAGAAAGAAGTAGAGAACAAAATGCTAAGCGGGGAGACCAGGGGTAGAACAGAGTGCATTGGGAGCCCACACATCTTGGGGTCTCAGCAATTGCAGGCTCAGTCTGGTTGCTGAGGGACCCCTTACAAAACAAAAGCCTTCACGTCCCAGCTGGTGACTGGCAGGTTCTGTGTGGTACTCATAAAGCCAAATTCCGGGTCAACAGAATTGGATGGCTGCTTATAACAGGGTATGGCAGCCATCTTGCTGGGGCCTCTCCGAGTTCCCAGGCCACGTATAACTCCACAACAAGAGAAATACCACCTTTGGGGGCAGAGATAGTTTACTTTCTTAGCAAACAGTTCGTATGTCCGGGCCACCATCTGCCATCTGTGTGAGCTTACACATAACTACTTCAGTAGCTGCTGTGAGTTCAGACTGAGGATCGAGGCAACGTCGCAGAGTTGAGTGTGGACAAAGGATTTCATTGATGCAGACCCACCATTAAGGAGAAAAAAAAATATCCAGCACCCTTTCAGATGGAGCTTGTCCAGGACTTCCTTGCCAAGTTTCATTTTTAAAAGCTCTGCAAGTTTCCTTAGATGTATGTGTTTTTGCTTTGTAATCAGATTTTCACCAAACTGATATATCATTAAACCTTTGTTTTTACAATACATGCTTTATTGCGAAACCAATTTCAACAAAGTATTGCAGATGCAATGTAATTTTTATGTCTTAGTTGTTGTTTTCATTTTTTCTTTTTTGGTTGCTAGGGTACCAAACACTTTTGAGAAAGTAGCTTGATAGTATCTATAATATGGTGGTTTTCTGGATAAGAGATTGCATTATCCTCATGTAATATATTTGGGCAGACTGTATCCATCATGGCTCAGCTAGATAAATAAATTAAAACTCGCTGATTGAGGAAGAAATGTGATATTTCTATTGCCGAAAATGGTTTATGGTTCTCTTCTGACAGCTGCTGTGTTGCTGGGGTGCCCCATCCCCTATCCAACTTGGTCATTTCCACTTCTTCTGAAAGATAAAAAGGCTGCAATGGCGTTCAGAGCGGTGAGAACACTGCCTCGGACCTGGTGGCCACCGTCTCCCCAGAGATGCCAGCCCCTCAATCTGGCCCCTCTTCCTAATTAGTCATGCAATGAACCTCAGGGTCCTTACTGGACACTAACCGTGTGCTCCACGTGGTGGTCCCTCTTGGGGACCGCCCACCCTTGCCTGGGTGTGTGCTGTGGCTCCCACCCTTGGACTCAGGCTGGGAGACCTCTGAGAGGTGGCTTGTTCCTCCTCTCCTTCCCCAGGTTGGCAGCCTCGGCTGGGCAAGAGTCAGCGACAGCCCCAGGGTCTCACCCAGACCAGGTGTTCATCAATAGCTGCCAGGCCTGGGCCCAGGAGGGCCTGACCCTGAGACAGCTGAGAGGAGTCAGAGCATAGTCTGCTCTGTGAGGTTCCTACACCAGGTGCAGCGAGGTGCTGCTCCCAGGGACAGGCCATCGCCTGAGCATGGAATCTTGCATTCTAGAGTCCATCTAGTCTCAGTACAAGAACTTGCAAAACTATAATCCAATCACTGCACACTCAGAATATTGTCATAGGGAGGCCCTGGGGACAATGATGATGATGATGATAGACTACAGACTTCAGGAGAAGATGGCATCAGTAAGTCTTTACTGAGTATCTACTGCTCGTCTCACCTCACCTCCAGCCCCCCCTTCCATGAGGGAGGCCTTGCAGAGGAGAGAAGCAATTATGTCCTGTGCTGCCTTCTCGCTGCCTATGTTGTCACTGGCTGTAGGAGAAGAGTGGATAGGCTATGCAGTATAGCACACTGTGATGACACCTGAGCTTGGCTCTGGATTCGTTTGTTCATTCATTCATGCATTTTTGAGCACATATTAGGGCCTTTTGTAGACACTGATGTGAATCCAAGTTTACAAGGCACTATTGGTATCATCCCCAACAAGTCACTTCACCTCTGCACCTCAGTTGTTCATAGGGCTGTTGGGAAGGTTGAAGGACTGAACGGGACACAGCACAGAGTGAGCCTGTGATAAAAGAGAATGTTGTCACTGTCATGTCTGCCATTTTTAGATGAGGTCTGAGGACAGCAGAGCTGTGCCATGTATGGTCTCTCCAGGCAGGAATAGCACCAGCACACCCCACTCAGCTGCCCTGGCACCCTGCTTTCCCAGTGAAAGACAACTCATCTCTTCCTTCTGTGGCACTCAGGAAGCTCAGAGTGACAAAGCTGCTCTATTGGAAGAGGCCCTCTCTAAATTCTTTCTGAGATGGACTCCCCAAACTAATTACATCGAGGTCGATTAAGACTAACTAAATAAATCCCACCAAACCAGTTGCAGAGCAGTTCTTGTGAAAGTTAATTTGATACTTTCACTAGACCATTTACCATTCATGGCATATTCATGGTTAAGATGATGGATTCTGGACTCAGATTGCCTGGGTTCAAATGCTGGCTCTGCTACTTACAAGCTGGGTGATCTTAGGTTAATTGCTTAACCTCTCTGAGCCTCAATTCCCTCATCTGTAAAGTATATCTACTAAGAGTACCTACCTCTTGTGAGGATTAAATGCGTTAATACACATAAACCTCTCGGAACAGTGCCCAGCACTTAGAAAGCCCTGGATGTGCTGGCCATTTTTCCTCATGTTTTAGGAGGAATTTCCATTTAAATGAGAAATGTCTATAGAAATTGCCTGCACAGAAATCTCTTAGCTCAGGAAAATTTCCCCAGCTGCAGATCCCACTAAATATTCCTGTGTTGTTTTCCTCTCATTGCTCAGTGCAACGCAAATACCTTTATCGTCTTTTAAAAATTCGATTCTTTGACTTGGTGCTTGAGAGATATGAGCAAAGGATGATGCAACAAGAACAGTCTCTATCTTCTTAGACAGGCTTCTTCCCAGATAATCAGACAGGCAGGAGCGACACTTTGCAGTACAACTGGAGTGTTTATGTTTCCAAGGGGCACTGGGCCACACAGCCATCCTTACGGACTGCTGACATCTCCACCTCTTGGCAGCCTGGGTGTTCAAGGGTCATGGCCTGCAGCTCCTGCAGCCAAGGTCCTGGCCACAGCTCTTGGCCCCAGAGGCTTTGCACTTACAGGCTGTGCCCAGGCAGTGGTCACCCAGGAGTGTGCTGTGGCTCCCAGGGGGGCTGATATGAGACTGGCCTGGCCCTGGAACCTGGGTGTGTTGTCAGAGGCCTCCTTTGAACTTCACCACCACCACCCACTCCTCCGCAAGGTCAGGGAGGCCCTTTCATCTGTGCGTGGGACCCACGGAAGCCCCAGGCACTCTGCAGGTCTGTCTCCCCAGCCCGGTGTGGGCTCCTAGAGGAAGAGGGACCATGTCTTTTGTGTCTGCATCTGCAGTCCTCCTGACACAGAGAGTTACAAGGCAGGCAGACTGCAGAATGAATGGTCCTTCTCTCTTTGGCTGTGGCCACCTTGGTGCTCATAGCTCATGGTGATCCCAATGTTCTCTTTCCTCAGTGAAGAGTTCCAGCAGTTTCATTGTCTACCCGACTCTGACAATTCTGCTTCCTTCTGAATTGCCCCAGGGGCCTTGGAGAAATCCCTTCCCCCTCTTGGGCCTCAGTTTCTCACTTGTAAGATGAGAACACACTCTACCCAGCATGGTGCTCCTCAGACCCTGGGCTGGTGGCTCTGTCCACGGATGTGTGGGTGGCTCTGTTTCAGCCCCGTTGGCCTTTTGCTGCTGTTGACATTCTGACACTTTCCCTTTGTATACAGTAGGCCCTCAAAAGATTTCTTGCTTGGAATGGAAGCATTGACCATTAGCCAGTGCAGGTGGAACTAATCAACATGTCCAGTCCCTGCCTGCCTAGACCAGTTCAACCTGCTCTCCAGGGACTTTGCCAAAATTGGGGGAGGGCTTCTTTCTCCAGTTGCTCAGGCCCAGAGTTCGCTCTCCCCTTTCACGTCCCCTCCACCCCCTTTCCTTCTCCCTCCATCCTCTCCCCCTCCGTGCTCCTCCCTCTCTCTCTTTCAGTGTCTCCCTCTCTCTGGCTCCCTCTCTTTCCCTTTCCCTCTCTCTCCATTTTCCATCTGCCTCTCTCTCCCTCCCTCTCCTCTTCTTGCACTCTTTCCCTCACTCACCCCATGCCCCATCTTGTGTGAAGAGCTAGGCCACCTGGGAATTCCTGGAGTCAAGTTCTTGTCCGGTATGCACTAAGTGCTGGTATGGTCTGCCTCTCTCCTGGTTGGTCTGCAGCCCGGGTCTCCCCTCCTCTGGCATCGCCCCAGCTCCTTGATGGATCTGATCTGAAAAGGCGCCGGTAGACTCCTGCATCAAGTCAGCTGCTTGTGGCGCTGAGCTGACAGGTGCGATGTTTTCCTGGAGATGCTGAACTGGGAAAAGCACTATCTCCCATCGTAGTGGAGCTAATGGCATTCTGCTCAGGACAACTGCACTTACATCTGGTGTTAAACCACCGTTATTTAAACTTTATGATGCGAGAGGATGCCAGCTCGTCCACTTGCAGCATATAAATTATGTCGATTGCTCATGCACTTTTTTTAACCCTGATTCTCTTGAATTATGAAAGATGGACAAGACTGGTGATGGTTCTCAGGGCTCCCCTGGGCCCTGTGGGCTGTGAGTGCACTGAGGAGCCCTTGTTCTGGGTATCCGCGGATGGCTAAGAGGGAGCGGCAAGGCTGGACCCAGAGCCTCACCCAGCCATTAAGGAGCAGTCCTGGCAGAGCCCCTAGCTCCTGAGGGGCCCATCACTCTGGGCTTAGTAGGTCTCCCGTCAAGTGACCTCCTCTGCTGCTTCCTTTTGGGGAGATCCAGATTGGGTGTATGAAGAGAATGGATCCCACAGCTGGCCTGCTTGTAAAAGTCTCCCCTCGTAGAAATTGGCTTGGTGGTTGTGGGTTTGCATCCTGGATTTTTTCCCCAGGGCATAGAAATAGAGGAAAGGCTGGTATTTGTGTTTGGTGAAGAAACTGGCTAAAGCTCTCAGCAGAAAGAACTCTTCTTCCAAAATCAGCTGGTAAGTAGGTGTTCCAAAGCCACTGGTACAGCAGCTGCCAAACAAGAAGACCTTTCACATTTCTGAGTCAAACTTGACCTAAACCCCGAAGGAGGAGCCTGGATTGTAACTTCAGCTGGACAACTGACCCCAACACGTCCCCAGGAAAGGCATACTGGAGCCCCAACAGCAGAGGGCCTGGGGATCAGATGCTGCAGATCCCTTTCACTCAGGAAGAAATCTAGTTTGCCCTCCATTTCCTTTTCTTGGAATTTCCTACATTTACCAATATTTAAAAGACCTGCAGGGAAAATGAATTGCACCGTGATGTTGGGGGAGGGGGAAGAAAGGAGAGCAGACAGTGGGAAGATCAGCCATCTCAGAAAGAAATCTGGGAACTCTCCGTGTGGACCTTGAAATGCTAGAGAGGAGGCCGTGACTGTGGGTCACCCCTCCCCCCAGACTCCACCTGGGCTGGACACTTGTGGAAGGCTCTCTCTGGACCCCATCCTCTCAGGTGCTGTTTCCTAGGTTTTCTCCATGCAGAGGTCACTCCTGATTACTTCACTGAGTCACAAACCCCAGCCTCCAGTCTCCTGACCCCATCCCCCTGGGTTCAAGCCCTAAAAGCTTCCTCCCCAAGGAGACAACCCACTACTTATGACTTGAAGAGAAGCCCACATGTCCTAGACTTTTCCATGAGACTCTACATGCTGGTGCTGAGATGACCCCCAACAAGGCACTGGGGCCAGCATTCTGCAGAGGCTGCTGGTGCTAACAGGCCATCTTACAGAGCTGTCTAGGAGGAGGCACCAAGATGCAGGGTAGTACAAAGGTACAGCCACACCACAGGCCTACCACCAGCTTAAAACAGGTGACACCATGCTGTGTACATGCATAGAGCAGGCACACCAAGGAATCTGACGAGTAGGGGCTTCCAGGATGCCCCACTTCCCCTTTCAATGTTTGTCTATATGCCTAAGGGCCACCACTAAAATGTAAATATTCTCTGGGAGGGAAAACCTGTGAAACCATTGTCAGAATTACCTCCCCAGTAAAAATTAGTCAATTGGCCATTAAACATCTGGGTGTGAATTAGTCAATTACCTGAAACATTGGTGGCAGCTGTTTTAAAAAGAGCATTGGATACGGGGAACTGAATTTAAATCCCTGCCGTAACACCTTTAGTGAGTGTCAAGCTATTTTGTGCACCTAGGAAATTTGCTCCCAAGACAGGACATGCAGAGCCCCCAACCCTGGATCCTGAATCAGTTGGTCATTTTTTGACAAAGGCGGCAGGAGGTTGGGGCCACCCTTTGATAAACGCTGAGGAGCGTCTGAGCTCGGGAGCTGTCAGCAATCTCTTTCAGCCTCAGTCTCTGTCTCTGAAGCGGGGATAGTGATGAGCTCCCAACAGTGTCATTGGGTGGGGACTGACAAAAGCTGGGAGAGTTTTTGACAGTGGGGCCCCACTGTCAGCCCCAGGAGGCGGGAGCACCTGACACTTACCTCGAGTGTGGATGAGGGGATGCATTAAAGAAGGTGAGCACTGTGGTGCTGAGGACGGGCCCCGTGGGGACAGGAGTGACACCTGAGGGGACAGGCCACCTCCAGCCGTCCACACACCTGTGCCACAGGGTTGTGGAGCTGGAAGCCCAGAGCCTAGCAGGGCGGGCCTAGATGTTTCTCCATGTCGGACGGGGTGGGTGCTGGCCCAGCCTCTCCCAGGTCACTGAGGAATGTCCTGGGCCTGCAGGAGACAGAGGGTGTAGAGAAAAGGCTGGAGGCCTTGACTCTGTTACAGAGTCAACAGAAACCATTCAGAAGGGCAGCCCCCCAGGAGGGAAGCGGCATATGGCTTCAGCAGGGGCAAATTAGCCAAATGTTATCTTCCCGCTACTTTATGATCACTGTTTACTGACAGTGCTTAATTTAAAATGTCTTCTCAGCATCTCAAGTGTGAGCAAAGACTAAACAGCTACTTCCATGCTAATGTGAAGCGTGGTGTGCTCGCACACGCAAACAAAGGGTAGAAATAACAATTTCCTCCTTGAAGTTATTTGAGGGAAAAAAATCATGCCATCTGTCCCAAGAAAGAAAAAAAAAAAAGGAAAGTTCTGTTGAAAAATTAGGAAGTTTCCACCAGAATGGTGGGGTTATGTAGCTCACACTAAAATGGTATTTTGAAAATAATAATCCTGTGCACACAGTTGCTCCTTGCATGTTTCTTAGAGCTTTACAGAGGTGGAGCTGCAGGACCTGACCCTGGACCTCCCTGAGTGCCTGTCCTCTCCCCTGCACCGGGTTCGGAAGTTTCCAGGCGATGGGTTACGTACTGCTTTGGTTCATCAAGTACATGTCTGCCTTAAGAAAAGGCAGCACAGTGGCTGAGAGGGAAACTTAGGCACCAGGGGGATCCCATATGACCTTGGGCAAGTCCTGTCCTCACTCTGCACCTCGGTTTCCCTAACCTTAACGTGGGCTGGTAATGACGCTGACCTCATAGATGAGGCTTGTCACGTGCCTAGCACACAAGTCCTCCTTGTACATTGACCATTACTGCTCTTCCTGCTGCCCCCGCCACTACCCTGCTGTCACACACACAGCACACAGTGACTCCATGACACAGGCAGAGGAACTCGGAATGAAGGGTCCTGGTTGGGTCCTGAAAAGTTAAAAGGAAATGGAACCCTTTTCTCTTCAACCTACACGAACTTCTTAGTCTTCCTGATCCAAACGCCCTAGACCTGCTCTCTCCCTCTCATGCCTCCTGACCCCATTCTGCTTCTCCACGACTGAATCACAGGTGGTCAGAGCACCTGACGACTAACGTGCAGGGCGGGGGACAGGATGTGCTGGGCCACACAGCTTAGTGAGGACTAGGGCCAGGCCTGGAACCTGGACCCAGCCAGAGGGAGGGATCCGTGATGAGCAGACATGTCCCACAGGGGCCTGCACTGAAATGGGACCTTCACGGAGGACCCTGGGATGGGGCTGGGCCGTGGGACGGCTGCCCGAGAGAAGACCAGCCTCAGGACTCCCATCTGCAGAGGGCCCTGGGAGGGAGGAGGCTGGGCATGGTAGTGCACAGCCAGGCAGTCCTGATCTGGGGTGGGGGGAGGGAGAGTCATTCAGAAGAGGGGAGCAGACTTGGGTGGAGGAGGACATAGATGTCCTCAAGTTCAGGAACGGAAGAGGGTTGCCACATCTGGAGCAGGCAGCCATCAGAACCTAACTGTGATAAGGGTCTCGGGGCTTTGATAGAACTCGAGTTGCTCTGGGTGCCCCTGGAATAAGGGGAGGGAGGAAAGTCTCCTCAGGAGAAATGAAGGTCATGACTGTTAGCATTTTTATGCCCTGCAATCCATCGTTCAGGGAAGTCGCTAGCCCTTGAGTTTATAAACCACGTATAAACGTGCAGTATCCATTAAAAAAGAACTGCCAGGGGACACATGGTTTGTCTAGAACAGCACCCAGCCTGCCATCTGCTGCCACATGTAAATTATCTGTGTTTTATAACCTTTCATGGAAATTGTTTAAAGAGTTGTTTTTCTTTCTCCTTCTTCAAAACTCAAGCATAAATTCAAAACTCAGACAGTCCCCAGGAATTTTGCTCTGTTTTGGCATTGCCAGGGCTCTGGCAGGCAAACGTGCAGGTCTGGGGGACCAGGAGGGCGCATCCACTCAGGGGGAAGAAAACCCTAACTGAAGCCCATTCTGGAACATGGCCAGCCACCCATCCCAGTCTGTAGTTGGAGGGAGCAGTCTTCCCCTGGCTGGTATCTTAGAGACTCCCCAGGTGGGGCCAACTGGCCACCGGGGGGTGTCCCCAGGAGTCCCTGGACAAAATAGCCTGGCTGAGACAGCGTGCCCCAGGACTGTGCCAGTCATCAGGGTAGGGAGAGCCAATGGGGCAGCAGCCCCCCTCAGGCGACCTGGACGAGGCTAGTCCTGAGGTCTATGGCCTGTGCTGCATGGGAGAGGTGGTGATCTGATGGTGCACGCATGCACCCAGACCTGTCCCCTAGGTGGACGTCCCCACAGGATGACCCTCACCCAGCAAGGCCTTATTAGCTGGCAGCTGCCCCTCCCCTTCTGTGATTTTCAAAGGTAGATGGTGCTTCCCATGTTAAAAGAAAGCAGACTTTCTCTTTAACTTCAAAGTGAAAACTAAATGGGATCAGCACTGGATCTGGATTGCTATTTGAGAAATGGATGGGTCCAGGCTGTTTGAGGAGGCCTGTGTGCTGGGCGCAGGGCCTGTATTTTCTCACACCCTCTCTGGGCCTAGCTTGATGCTGCCTCTCTCTCTCTCTCTCTGCAGCTATAGACCGAGGTCAGTGGCAGTAGAAGGAGACAGTGGAGATTGAGCAGGGACTACAGGCAGTCAGGCATCTCACCCTCCTCCCTGGGGCCCAGAAATGGAGGCTGAGGAGGAGGATGCCGTGGGCTCACTGGAGAGGGTGAGGGGGCAGCTTGAGACCCCACATGTGGACAGCCTCACCCAGGGATTTACAGGAGCCCCAGTTCACTTTCCAAAGCCCATAGGCTATAGAGCAGGGAACCAGAGCCGGGAACTTGCAGCCCACTGGTGCACAGCTGGCCAGGGCCTAGGTAGGGAGCAGTGCAGGGCAGACAAAGTCTAGCAAGAGAGAGAAAATACAAGGGCATAGCATAGACCTTTCTTGAATGCTCAGAGTAGAGCAGAGAGTGAGTTGCATCTGAGCACAAATGTGTCTGGGCAAGAGTGAGAGCAGAGGACCAGTGTGGTCCCCAAAGACGGAGCCCAGGCTGCAGTCTGACTGCAGATGGGACCTGGGGCCAGCCTTCACTCGTGGGGGGCCCTGGAGAAGTCAGCTGGCCCAGCTTTCCCTGGGCAGTCCAGTGAGAAAACCCTCCTGTGGGGCTGTCCTGGTCAGTTTGGGCTGCTGTAACAAAATACACAGGCTGAGTGGCTTATGAACAACAAATATTTATTTCTCACGGCTCTGGAGGCTGGCAGTCTGAGAGCAGGGCGCCGATATGCTCAGGTTCTGGTGAAGGCCCTCTTCCAGGTTGCAGAGTGCTGACTTCTTGCTGTGTCCTCATATGGTAGAAGGAGCTAGAAAGCTCTCTGGGGTCTCTGTTATAGGGGCACTCATCACATTTGTGAGGGCTCTGCCTTCATGACCTGATCAACTTGCAAAGGACCCACCTTCTAATACCATTACCTTAGGGTTGAGGTTTCAACATGTGAATTCTGAGGGGACACATTCAGAGTGTAGCAGGGGCTGTGCACAAGAAGGTGCTAGCCTGTCTGTCTGAATGTTTTTACTTTTCCTTTCTTCCTTCCTTTCAGTTCTTTAGTCATTTAGCAAACACTGTAAGGAGCTTAGGATAGAGTGGTCACCAGCACAGAGTAGTGCTCTGCTCTGACAGCAACAGCTCAGCACAGGTGCCAGGAGGGGGAAAAGGGATGCTGGAGAAGCATGGAGCAGGAACTCCTAATCCTGAAAAGGAGATTTAGGAAAGGTGCCTCAGATGACATGATCTCTCAACAGAAAGCCAGTGAAGGCCTAAGGCAGAGGAGTGAGGAGGAGTGTTGGGAGCAGAGAGAACGGGATGTGCAAAAGCAGGGGGCAGAGAGCCTGGCACCGAGGTGGGGGTTGCTGCAGGCAGTGAAGTCTGGTTGGAATGTGGTGCAAGAGGCAGAGACAAGGTGGGGCCTCCTACGAGGCTGGAGGGTCCCCATGGGCAGGAATTGACCTCCCAGTGCTGGGGGCCCCTCAGAACATCAGACTGAACCTGCACAGAAGCTGGCCTGGGAAGGTTGGATTCCTTAACCAAGGGACTCAGAACACCACCAACCCCACCCCCACCCCCGCTCCAGTCCAGACACACCCAGGTTGGAGAACATCATCAGAAAAGCAGCCGTGTCCGAGAGAAGCCTCACATTGCCCCCTCTCCAGCATGTGTGTCTGAAGGGTTAGTCACCTGCCTGGTTTTAAGGAGCAGATACAGTAATAGAAGGGGTTGGGGACCTCCCAAAACCATGAATGAGTTGTCCTAACACCAGAAAGCATGAAAAGTCTGTTCAAGCTTGGATGTTTAAAACATTTGGGCTTTTCCTTTCCCAGATGGGAATCCTTAAATGTTGCCATTTCTTCTTTAAGGCACATTAAAAGAATTGAACTCCCTTATCACTTTCCTGCACCTGGAAACTTCTCAGATAGGAACAGTTGGATATTTTGGGACCTTGAGTGAATTTAAATTCCACATTTAGACTCCACCACCCTTGTTTGATTTCTAATTAGAATGTCACGCTTCCCTTATGAACACAAGGTGTTGTGCAGAAGACCTTCTGCAAAGGAGGTTGGGGATGGGCGGAAATAAAGGCGGTCCATATGGAACAAGGATGATATTTCTGCAGGTATATTTAGAGGTAACAATTTTCTGATAAACTGAATCTTCAAAAATATTCTTTAAAAATTGCCAGATTGACTTAAGTACTTTGTTCACATTTAAAAGATATCTGAGGTACCTGTTGTTGCTTTAGGGAAGATCCAAAGTGTGCAATTATACACGGCAAAAAGATGAATAGTGTGTAAATTCTGCAGATATTAATGGTGTTGGGTCGATGGTATAATGAGACTTAATCAGTGAGTGGTTTTTGTCTTGGTGACTGTGAAAGCCCGGTTGAGCCTCTGTGACTCAGGAGAAGGGACAACGTGGATTTGGGGGTCCTGTGACTCTGCTGGGGTCATAGCACAGATGCCTCTGTGTTTTCTCTTCTTACTTCTACCAGAGTGCAAGATGATGTACCACTGCATGGGAGTTTTTTAAAAAATAAATCAAAGAATGACACCCATGTTGCATTGTGTTGGTTTCACTTAACGTGCTTTTTTTGATTTTGGTCAAAAACTGAGAATTTTTTTCCTTAATCTTGATAAATAGAGGTAGATAAAAAGCATCAACATCACATCTCTCAAGAAAAGCAGCAGAAGAGAATGTTCAATAAAAATGGACCTGACTCCACGCTGGCATAGATTCGTTTAGCGTCTTTCACTCTAGTGACTTAATGGCGAGATATCACAGCTGTACAATTAGCAACAAAGAGAAATGATTGGGAGCTGAACGGGATGCTTGTGCTATCGATTTGCAGTCTTGTTGCATCTTCTTGTAAGCAGAGGGAGGAAGATAGCTAGAATCTTGTTACTCCATGACAGAGACGTATAGCTGTCCTTAGCCAGGTAGCCTTTGGGAGGTTATTGCCACCTCAGATCATCAAATCAGTCTATTGCGTGGAGACGCCTCCTCATTCCTCCTGGAGGATGCTGTGTGGCTCTGCTTCTGATGTGCACATCTGGAGCACCTGTTGGAAGCTCACATCCAGGAAATGGGACTCCTCTGGGCTTCCTGCGACAGACAGGAAGTTGGTCTCTGTCCCCATCAGCCCAGCTTCTCACTATCAGGGGCATGATGCCAGCAGCTCACTAGCCAACCGTCATGGCTGCCCACACCCACTCAGAGACATGTTGCTCCACCCTTGGGCATCCACCTGTCCCAGGCCCTGCAGGGCTGGACTGAAATCCATGCACGAGAGAAGCTGGGCTGAGCAGGTGGACAGTGACCTTTACCTGCGATGCTGTCAGTATGGGGATCAGTGTCGCTGGAGCATGCCTGGGGGAGGGTGTGAGGCAACATCATGGGCAGGAGTTGGCAGATTTGGGTTCCCAGGTCCTAACCTTGTCACCAGTCATCTCTGTGTCCTGGTACAAGTGACTCAATTTCCCTGGACCCTTTTCAGAGTCCAGTAGTCCTGTCTGTCCCAGATGCTTGCCTCAGGCCTCCCACTTGGGTCTGTGTCCCTTGCCCTGCCCTCTGTGGTGATGGATTGTCCACTCATGACCCTCCCTCTCTGAAACTGCATATCTTCACTCAACAGTTCCTGGCCACTGTCGCAGATGCTGACAGTGCCCCACCTTTGATCCTGAAGGCGTCTACTGGTGCTCTCTGCCTCATCTTGGGCCTCTCCTTGGACCTGGGGCATGCTCAGTCAGTGCACTGGGCAGGCCAGAAGTGCTGGGGAGTTAATGTCCCTAGGAGCAGCCTTCAACTAACAACGAGAGTCCATGGACAGTAATAGCTCTGCCCCACTCAGGTGGGACAGGTGGCGGGCTCCCCTCTGTCACCTGGAGGAGCCTGCCCAGCAGGTCTGAGCCCTCGTTGCCATGGCAGTAACCTGCTCATTAATACACTCTGTGCTGCTTCTGTCTCTTCTTGTTTCATTTCCTTGTCCCCTACCAGTGCTTCCTGGGATCATCTCCCACTAAACTGCTTGTACTCAAGTCCTTGACTCAGGGTCTGCTGCTGGGACCACATCAAGACAGGCACCGGTCATCCCAAGCCAGGCCCTGTGCTATGCAGGCCTTGACACTGAGATTGTTTTCTTCCTTTTCCTGGCCAACTCCAGGAACAGGGCTGACCCCTTCACAGAAATGGGCGGCCCAGACCAGGATGGTGTGGTCAGCTGTCTGTATGCATAGTTCCTAGGACACATGCCTCTCTCTGCAGTGCCATGATGGGCCCAGCAGAGGTATGGTAAAGCCATGGGTGAGGGCTGGGGTGTGGTTCTGATGCCGTGCCTGAAACCCTTCTTCCGTACTGGGCCTTGGCTGGGCCCTCTGCGATCTCCACTGTCTTCTCCTCTCTCCTCCTGGCCTTTCCAGGCCTCTTAGATGTTGTGTCTGTCAGTGGGATGAGCCAGGCCACTGCCCTGATGCTGCATCGCCAAGGAGGTGACCCAGCAGCTTGGAGAACAATTACACTCCTTGGCACGTCCGTCCTAGGGCCGCCAGTGCCCTGCTGGCAATAACCTGGGGCCAGCGCCGAATAATTCCTTGATGGAGTTGGTGTCTGGGGTCAAGCCTGACATTGCCATGAGCAGCTTTGTCAACCAGGCAGATGGAAGTGCTCAGTGCAGCCCCAGGCCACTGTAGTTGATTGACGAGGGTTGCTGCACCTGGGCCTGTGGAGCAGCTGCCGGCAGACTGGCCCTCTCCACAAGCAAGCGCCTGGAGTCCAAACCCCTCCCCAAAATGGGCCTGGTGAGACTTCTTACAGGCACCCTTAGCTGCCCACAGCCACGGAAATGGATGGAGCTTGTTTCTGTGCCTCCCACCGTGCCCCCAGGACCCTTCCTCCTCACCGGCACCCAGGAGTTATTCGGCAAATGGATGGGGCCCCAGATCTCCAGAGCTGTCTCCTGTGCCACCTGCCCAGCTGGACCCTCCATTCTCCCGTGGCCAGGGCCTGCATTTTACGAGATTGTTCTTCCTTTCCCTCCTCTCCACCCCCAACCTATTCGCCATCCATGGTGCTCTGCTTTCCAAGAACTGTCAGTCCTTAGAGTGACTGAACAAGTCATCTGTACTTAGCACAGGTGGATCAACATCTGACTCCTCCCAGGTGTCTGGGCCCAAAGAAGAACAATCCCAGGGGTGAGCCAAGCTCATGAAAACCCTTGCATGTGTCCGCCTGCAGCAGAGCCTTCCACGTGGTGCGCCTCCAGTGCCCACCTGTCAGGCATGGGCCGTCTTCGGACAGTGACACTATCTTTGCAGTCCTGGATATGAGTGCCAGGGCTTAGAGCTCCCCTCATTCTAAGTACTTGTTTCAGAAACAAGGAGAGTACAGCCCCAAGAAAAAGGGACTTTCCTAAGATGTCCCGTGAGTTGGCACTTGATTCCTGAAGCAGGCGGGAAGGAGGCAGGGTGTTCTGCGTGCTCTAACTATTCTAACTACCTGCTAACCCTAACTATTTGTTTTCAGTGGTGAGAAAGACAGTCAACTTCCCACCTGACAACAACAGGACGAAAATTTTGACATGTGGTATCAATCCTCAGGCTCACCCAGAGGGCTGAAATAACTTGTATAGTGATTTAAGGTAGAAATCATGGCCCCAAGAGTAAGCAAGTATTGGCAGATCTGGGCCTGGTCATGTCAAAAGGCTTCTAAAAGGGATGTCTTATTTAAATTCAATAGGTAATAGATTGAAAGGGCTTACAGAGTTCCAGGGAAAAAAAACTTCTAGACACTCTTGTTCTACTCCCTAACCCAGCCCACCCCAGCCCTAGGCCACCCGAACCTCTCAGACGTTAGCAAGGGCCCAGGGAAGAGGGAGCACCATTCCACCCCGGGCCTCTGACCCAGGCTTCCAGGGGATGCCCCTGGCCGTCACCTGTCCGAGTTTTCTTTTCGACAGTATTGCCAATCTGTGGAATCAGAGAGACAATGTGACCTCACGGGTACATGATTTATTATCTCCGCTGACTTCCACCAGAGTGGGCAGGAGGAATAAAAAAGGTGTGTGGGGTTCCAGCAGCTCTTGAGCACCCAAGCTCATCCTGACCCTTTTTTTTTTTTAAGATTTTATTTTTTTTCCTTTTGTTCCCCAAAGCCCCCCGGTACATAGTTGTATATTCTTTGTTGTGGGTCCTTCTAGTTGTGGCACGTGGGATACTGCCTCAGCATGGTTTGACGAGCAGTGCCATGTCCGCACCCAGGATTCGAACCAACGAAACACTGGGCCGCCTACAGTGTTAGGGTTAACTTAACCACTCAGCCACGGGGCTGACCCTTTTATATATAATATAAATTGTTCCTCATAAACCGCATTCTTTGCCTGCAGCCCAAAGGCTTCCCTAACTCCTCTCAGACCTTCCCCAAGGGTGGAGCTAACTAGACCAGTTCTGTTCATCCTCCACATCTACTGTATTTGATTTGCATATGTTTT
This sequence comes from Equus quagga, assembly GCF_021613505.1. Classification (NCBI taxonomy): domain Eukaryota; kingdom Metazoa; phylum Chordata; class Mammalia; order Perissodactyla; family Equidae; genus Equus; species Equus quagga. Next base: position 84,106,249 of record NC_060273.1, read on the forward strand.
TTCCTCATTATAGTGTCATTCTCATGAAGTGTGAGCCCCATTGTCAGGACAGTAAAGACGATGGATTTGTAGTTCCGCCTTCACTGAAAACTTTCCTTCCTCAAACTCCCTCTGTCCTCACGCATCCCACATTCATGATCATATGAATGCAAAGATTCTGCAATTTCCACCACATCCACCTCTTTCCCCATCCTCCATATCTGTTTCTTTACATCATTTTAGTGACCTGTACGTGTGTCCCTGACTTCAGGGACTTTCACAAATTCTTTTCTATTTACAACCCTTAATATATTTCTTTCCACTAATACAATATATTCTCCTTCTGATCAATACTACCCACTCCATAGACACATCCTGGAAAAGGTTTTGAAGTACACACATGCACAAATTCTACCAGCATCCTGGAAGAAAAATCAATTCATGACTTCTTGCCTGTAAAAAATGAATGCCAGAAGATACTGGAGCAGTAGTTAGAGAGTTTTGAGGACAAAAGATTATCATCCAAGAATTTTGTACCCTGCCTAGGTGGTGGTTATGTGTGAAGGCAAGAGAAAGAAGTTCTCAATACACAAGTGTTCAAATACATATGACATCTTCCTGCTTTTTCTTCTTTAAAAAAATATACTTTAAATCATACTCCACCCCATTGATAAATGACCCAAAACAACTCAGAGAAATTGTGTCATAAAAGAATGGGTCATCAGATTCCAAATGAGTTACTTACAGAATTACGCATATATAATTAGAGTAATATATTAAAATTAATAATAAGAGGGGAAGAAAGAGAAAAACTTGGCCCGTGGAGCTGAATATGAAAAAATAATAATAAAAGGAAAAGGATAAAGCAAGGAAATATTAATAACAGAAATAATGAAAAAAATTTTTAAAGCAAAAGAACAGCTTCCCATTGAAAAGGCAAAGCCTCCCAAGTTGGCTCAAAACAAAACAAAACAAAACCTAATCTGACCATAAACCATTTGATTAAATGTTGGGTGATAAATGTTCTTTCCTCAAGCTCTAATCTTAGAGATTTACTCTTAGATGGTCTTCTCCTCTGAGTCTAAATTCCAAAGTCACGTCATCCATGCCCAGAGTTTCAAGTCCCACCAACCACAGTGACTGCCACACTGATAACTCCTACTTAGACCTCTGCTCTGATATCCAGGCCTGTAAGTCCAACCGCATACTTGGCACTTGCACTTGAGTGTCTACAGGCAACTCAAACTCGTAATGTCCAAATCTAAACTCATGGCCTTTCCCCATCACCAACCTTCCTGCCAAAACAAAAACAGAACGGCCCTCGACCAGCATTTATATCTCAGTAAATGATACCACCATCCATCCATTTACACAAGCCAAAGATCTGGGAGCCCTCTTCATCACCCTTCCTCCTGTAGCTTCCCCGTCCAATCCATCGCCAAGTCTTCTCCCCTCTACCTCCTATATGTGTCTCAAATCCATCCACTTCTCTCCATCCCCACGGCAATCACTGTAAGTCAAGGAACAGTTGTTTCTCAATCAGACTCTCATCATCACGTCCTAAGCAATCTCCTTGTATCCCTTCAGCTACCAGAGTGATTTCTTTTTAAAATGCGGTTGGTGATTACGTCAGTCAATGATGTGCAGGTAAATGTTTAACAACTGGCTCTCCAGAGGGGATAAGCCCTGATATGTAGCATTTGCCAATTTCCATGGTGTAAATACTACCACCATGGATGATCTCAAGTGACCAGTTCAGCGATGTCACAGATCGCAGAGTTGGGAAGAGATGTGCGTAGTTCTCTGGTGTGCAGAAGTCTGCAGCACGTCACTGCTTGTAAGCCCTGTATTTAAAACCCTTTAATGACTTTTCATTGCTTCTAGAATAAAGGCTCAAGTCTTCAGCAGGATGTAAAATGTCCTGCATGATCTGATTCCATTGACCTTTCCAACCTCAACTCATACCGTATTCTCCTCGTTCTCTGCATCTAGCCCCACTTGCTGACAATAAGCTCCTTCTTGCCAGGAGGTCATCCTCTGTCTGGAATGCTGCCCGTGGCCCCCCTACTCTGCCCCAATCTGGCTAACAAACACATCTTTTAGAGCTGATCCTGAATGTCTCCTCCTCAGGACAGCCTTTCCTGAGTAGTCCCCCTGAGTAGTTCCAGTGTAAACTTCTGTAGCACCTACTAGCTCATGACACCATATACCATAAACGTACTCCCCACTGTGATTTTACATGTACTTAGGAAATTATCACTGATGTCTGTCTTTCATCCTGCACTTTAATTTCTATGAGAGTAACACCATATTTGTTTTAGGATCACCATTGTATTTCCCAGTGCCTAGCAGTCAGCTCGTAGGAAGTACTCAGTACATTTTTGATGAATGAGCAAATGAAAAGACATACACTTAAAATCAAATGGCATGAGGAGTTTAAAGGAAAAAAAGTCGTCAAAGATCTATTAGTCAAAAACACAAAAAAGAGACATTTTAGAGGTGATAAAATCCATAAAGGAGATGCAGTAGGCAAGGAGCTGTATGCACCAAATAACGTCAGCCATTACTGACAGGAACAGAAGGAAAAATAAGACCACAGTTGTAGCATGAGGCTTTAACGTATCAATAGAACTAAACAGAAAGGCCAGAAACAAACCTTAGGACACAGAATAAAAGCATAAAGACAATATTTCAGAACTGTGAGAAAGGGGTAGATTATTTTCAAATGGTGCTGGGACAAATGATAAAGTGTTCGTTTTTAAAAAAGTAGGATTGCTGCATGATTCCAGTGGCTTTTCTGAAGTACAAAACCCTCTTATATAGGACATTAATAATCATGACAGGAAAGGGGTTCTGTAGTCCAGTTAGTCTGGGAAAAGCTATGTGAAGCCAAGGTAAGCAGATTTCTTTATTGCAAAATTTGCAAAATCTTTGTCGCTACTGTGCAGTAGATGATTTCAGAGAGAACTATAGTACAGACTGTTTCCAGAATTACTTGACCACAGAATATTTCATGAGACTCTTGTTTCATGTTCTACAGAAATCACTTGAGAAATGGTAGCTTAAAAAGTAAATAAAATCATAAAAGACCTCAAATAAATAGACACAGATATTTATATGCTTCTATCCAGGTAAGTGAGGCTCTCCTAAGCCAAACAAAAAAGGAAGACCCAATGGGAAAATGGTTGATATGTTTGATGACATAAAACCATTAGGCTTCTGAATATCACAAAGCACAGAAAAACTGGGAAAAGGTAGTTGGAGTTAGGGATGACTTATCTATATAAAGAGCCTTTAGTAATCAATGAAAAAAAGATTGCCATTCAAATAGAAAAGTTGCGAAGAGCATGAATGGAGAGTGCATACACACACATTTACTTTCATCCACCAAATATGCATGATCATTAAATGTGAGAAAGATGCTTAACCTCATTAATAATCAAAATCAAGCAAATTAAAACAGTAGCGTTATACGTTTTTTGACTATTGGCCATTTTTAATGATAAAATTCAGTTTGAGCAAGATAAAGTGAATGGAAGCTATCAGATACAGTGAAGGGGAATATAAAATGGTACCACCTCTCTTGCCAGTAATTTGGCAGCACCTATTTATCAAGTCTCTTTTTAAAAATGCCTTTGATTCAGTAACTCCACTTCAGGCAATTTATTGCAAGGAAAAAAAATCAGAGATTGCCTAAAGATTTATGTACAGGATGTTTACTGTAGCCTTGCTTATTATAGCAGAAATATTGGAAGCAGCCCAAATGTCAGGCAGTGATTGGTTAAGGAAATTATGGCATGCCCTATATGATGGGATATTATGCAGCCATTACAAATGATGGCGTGTAGAAATATTCACAAAAAGAATGTTAAGATGAAAAACATGATGTAAGACTACATTTAGATTCCAATTTTATAAAAATACATATGTATGTTTATATAACTGGGAAAGACTTAGGTGAGATATACTAAAATGCTGAGTTATTCTCTCTGAAAAGCATTCCATTTATTTTATAACCATCCTCCACATGTCCACATCTAATTCATCAACCAAGGCTTATCAACTCGACTTCCAAAGCATACCCTGAGTCCTTTCTTCATCCCCGCTGCTGCGCCCCAGTCAGAGTCACCATCATCTTCCACCTTGACAAGCACGGCAGCCTCTCATGGATCTCCCTCCCTCCTCTTTTGCCCTGTTGTGGGCCAATCTCCAGGAGGTCGCCAGAGTAATCTGTTTTCGGTGTAAATCAGATCACATTACCTCCCGTTTAAAACCCTCCAGGGCTGTCCCCTCACACCTTGAATAAAATCTAAAGCTGTTTCCCTTTCCAGGGCCCTGAGGCCCCTCGAGATCCTACCCTGCAGGTCTGACCTCATCTTGAGCCACAGTCCCCTCTCGTTGTCCTGCTGCCACTCTGGTCCCTTCTCTCTGCCTCACGTGCCCCATCTTGGCCTGGCACTAGCTCTCCCTCTGCCTGAGACACTTCCCCCTGCCCTTTACATACCCGATTCCTTCCTGTCAGGTCTCTGCTTGAATGTCACCTCCTCTGAGAGGCCTCCTGATCAATGTATTTTAATTCTCTGCAGAGCACCTCAGTACCATCTGACTTTTTTCTTCTGTGTCTATTTCTTCGTGTATTGTCTAAATTTCCCCCACTAGAATAGTAAATCCATCACAGCCTAATATATTCACTTAGAACCCTGCCCTAGCAGGCAATAAGTGCTTGAGGAATGCATGAACTAGAAAATGAAACCAAAACTATTTCATCAAAACTGGGAAAGTTAAATCATGACAGGCTACTTGACCAACAATCTTCAAAAAATAAAATACTCTGGAAAATCTCCAGGCTAGGAGAGTTGTCCCACCCTCACGTGGATGCGCCATGGCCAGAGAGTGGGTAATCTCTCCCCTCTCTAACCTCCCAGACCAGAAAATGACATTAATGTGGATGGGCCGGTGGAATGGATTTGCAGCGTCCCCTGCTTCAGAAGCAAATAGCTCTATTAGGCTTTTGCAGGTCTCTGGGGAGCTCGTCCAGGTTTTGGAGAATTCCAATGAGCTCCAGTTTTAAACATGCAAGACGCCAGCTCTGGCTTTTGGCTCACTGGAAGAGAGCAGCTTAGGTATTTTTTTTGCCTCACAACCCAAGGAATTTCTCTTTCCCAACATGACAGCCTGAGAAGTCAGGTAGAGAGAGCTTAGTGGAGGGGGAGGCCCTTCAATGAGACGGGACCCAAGAAGCATTCTCCCCTCTCCCTAAGCCATTCTTTAGGACCGCTGACAAGAGCCAGGCCACGACCTCACACCACGAGGCACAAGACCATGTCAAAAGTTGCCAGATTGAGTGTTTGTGGTCTTGAATTTACTCTAAAGTTCCTCAAAGGACAGTGATTTGTCATGTTGCTGTGGAATAATTTTGAATTGAGTGCGATCCAGGGCTGCTGTGTGAAAACAGATCACTTAGCTAGTGAGTGGGCCTAGCCAGCCCCCCAGCACCCCATCTCACAGAAGCTTCCACTGAACACTGGGATGTAAGAGTTGTAAGGGGCAGATCGCTGCCTGTTTTGTTCACTGCTGAATTCCTGGTGCCGATAACAGCCCACTCACATAGCAAATGCTTCATAATTAACGTCAAATGAGTTAAATAACAAGTGATAACATTTGCCCCCACTTACTGATCATTCACTGTGTGCCTCACTTGGCTTAATTCTCACAGCCACGTGAACTCTTAGTCATCACAGCACCCCCACGAGGTGGGTTTTGCACCTGAGAAATTAGGGGCTACGAAATCTCCTGCAGCACAGGTCTATTTGACAGAGTTCATTTCCTTTGTCAGGATGTTGTCTGATCCTCCTTGTGTTGAGTCGATACTGCGGGAGAGGCAGGAATGTCCTGATGAGGAGAACCTCTCTCTACTAGTTAACATGTTTAGAGAAGCAGTGTGATGGACAGAAAAACCGCTGGCCAGGGAGTTGTCATATCTGGGTTCAAATTCCATCTCCTTCACTAACCAGCATGAACTTGGACAAATCACAACCTCTCTGAGCCTGAGTTTTCTCATCTGTTAACATCATCATCATTATTATGATGATGATGATGATGATGATGATGAAACCAGCCTTGCCAGCTCATACGGAGTAGAGTGAGATGCCAATGAGAAAAAAGACGTGTTGGCTTGAATTGTTATTTGCATTAACTCTGAGGTAGGTCCATCAGCGTTTGGCCCAGTTTGGGGGGGTTTAGGTACTTGGGAAAGTTGTGCATATAAATGAGTTATTCCATAGAAAATGTTTCCAAGTGTCTTGCATATAGTAAGCACTCAATAAATACTAGTATCACTATTATGTTACTGGAAAAGCCCCCACAGACTCCTGCTGGTCCCTGAAGACAATTTTTGTCTATACCCAGGGTGGCCAATGGGTTTCACTACACATGCTATTCAGGTTAGTTACAGTGGTGTAACAAATTAGCCCAAAACTCAGCAACTTAAGACAACCGCCTTTGTATTATGTCTCACGATTGTGTCAGGAATCTGGGCAGGGCTCAACTGGGTGACTCTTCTGCTTCAGGTGGCATTAACTGGGGTTGCTCAGTGGTGCTTAGCTGCCAGGTGGGCTATAATTGAGCATCCTAGCCAGAGTCACTCGCATGTCTGGCACTTTGGCAGGGTCAGCTGGAAGGCTGGCTCGGCTGGAGCCCTCTTCTCCTTCCATGCAATCTTAGACGCACACAGTCTATCCTGCAGAATAGTCAGACCTCTTACAGGGTGGCCCAGGGCTCCAAGAGCAGTCTTCCAAGATGCCCTTGGGGAATATGCAAGGCCTCTTAGCCTCAGAAGTCTAGTTATGTGGGTCACATTCTATTGGTCAAGCAAGTCACTAAGGCCAGACCAGATTCCACAGTAGAGAAATTAGACTTGTCTCTCAGAGGCATCAGAGGATTTGTTGCCGTCTTCAATCTACCACAGGTGGTAACTCTGATCTCTTGGTAGTGTCTGCCTGGAGTGATGTGAGATATAAATGAGAAGGCCACACCTGGGCTCTGTGGGAAAGAATGAGGTGACTCCCGTTGTCTGCCGTGAGAGTGGGAGCACGAGTACCCCATATTTACTAGCCCTGACTTAGAACTTTCTCCTTCAGAAGGCACATCCCACCCTCTGTTACCCTATTTTCTTCCTGTCAACAGTTCATTCTGATTGCATTTAACTGTTGTCTACCAGAGAATTTTATAGGGAGCCTTATTGTTCACCAGCACTTTGCAGGACTGATGGGGGCTTAGATCTATGCTGGGGACTCGTGTCTTCACCAGGTGCCCTTTTCTTCTAAGCTTTGTTCATGGAGCCCTTTCTGAAGACTTTGCCGCCCATCTTCTATTGTTTTGCCAAGTCAGAGTTAAGAAAGGCCAACCAGGCATATCTACATCCAACTATGGGTGTGTCCTTTGATAAATAGTCAGTGAAAAACACAAATGATTATGTTACTTCTAATTCTAGCAAGTGAACTCATTGAAATGCACATCAGGGATTTTTGAAAAGAAGGGGGGGATGGAGGAAGAAACGAAGTAAGTGGGGAAGGAGGGAGGGAGGGAGGAAAGAAAGAAGGAAGAAACCAACCTGCTTATTGTTTTGGAAAGCCATATTTCCCTCTTTTGCCCTGTAGAGTAAGATTTCATATGATGAGTTTGGCTAACGCGGCACGCGGGGAGCTCAGGCATGCCTGAGCGGTGGTTCTTCCACTTCTTTTGCTAGTTCCCAATTGCATCTGTAACCGAACTTATAAGGGCTCTGCCTCGTCCATTCCTCCCCCAGGTCCCGCTGAGATGACAGTGATGAACTGGAGACTTTCTGTTCATTTCCATGGCAACAAACATCAGTGTCCTAGGGCCACTCCCCAAAACCATTACAAATGCCACTTTCCCATTAAGCCCAACCCCTGGGAGATAGCAGAGTGTTTACAGAAACAGCAAGAACCACCCCCCCACACACACACAAGGCACTGTGGCTGGAGCAAGACTAGGCTTCAGAAGGATGTCTGGCCCCATGTACCTATAAACAACAGGTGAAACAAAGGCAATTAACGAAATTGGTTTTTCTCCAATTGTTTCTTCTCTTGTAAAGTTTCCCCTACTGTGAAAATCTCACTTCCAACTTATGTTCCACTCCCAGACAGCTTTACATCTAGAGTTTGGAAATTGCCTAGACAAGGAAAAATTGCACCTCACATTTCCCAAGCACTTCTTGTACCTTGTGCTATCCATTCTTTCTCGAGTACTAATTATGAGCATTTATTTACTGCTCACGTCTCCAGTGCTGGTGGTATGCAGTGTGTGTCTGTAGCCAATGACTCGCTATTCATCAATAATCAGAGATCCGAAAACAAGAACGTGTGAACTAGAGTACAGATCCAGTTAACCTGAAATGGGAGAGAAGGGACTTTATCCTCTAATTGAGTTACATCGTGGTGTGGAGTGTGCCACTGGATTCTGGGGGGTCACCGGGGAACCGTGCCCTCATGCTGAGACTGGAGGCCTCACAGGGAATGGATTCCTAAGCTTGTCATGCTCTGTCCTCCTTCCTACACGTGACCTGGGGAGTACAGAAACCCATAGTATAGTGACCCCAACTGGCCTAAAATGTTTTGAAGCTTAGGAGCCTGGAGATACACAAAGGATAGGCCTAATTTTGAGCAAGGCAGGTTCTGGAAGAAGAGTGAGCTTGGACTTAGCCCGATCCTCGATATCTTTTCTCAGCTTGAGAAAAGTTTTTCAGAGTGCAACTACCCAACTACACTGTTTCTTCCTGTTGTCCCTGGGTGGTAATCCAGAGCACAAGATCCAGGCCCAAGCCGTCCTGGGGTAGAGTCTTACCTATGCCCATCTTCTCACCTATTGTATGGGAATGCTAGAACCTCCTTCGTGAGAGGGTTGTGAGGCTGCAGTGAGGTCATGCCACAGCCTGGCACAGGGTAAGAGCCCGCCCACGTCAGAGCCATCACTGTCATCATCCTCACCATCTTCTGAGTTGAGGATTAAGGGGGCATCCCCTCAGCATTAGTGACTGTACGGGCAATGGGCTTCCCGAGAGCAGATCTCCACTGACGTGGGCCACGGAGGGGCAAACCAATTTAACTACACCCAGGACCCAGGTTAGGCCGCTACAGAGGCGAGATTTTCACAAGATTATGTACGTGCTATGGAACACTTAGTGTGTGATTTTCCCCCCATTTGTGGTATCCTTAGGAGCCCACCTCAAGGCATGAAATCCCTGCCTGCGGACAAGGTGGCACTCACTTGTTTCTGAAAACCACAGCCGAGGCTTAAGGAGGCTGCTTAGAATGATGACGTTTGCATTTCACGTGGTGACAGAGCTGGTCCTGCTCGCGTCTCACAGTTTACTCTCTTAACAATGGAGCAAGTCGAGGGGCAGAGGACAGCTGCCTGCATTATGTGCCCACTGCATGCCAGCTTAATTCCTATGCTGAGACTTAGGAATTAACAGAAAAAAAGCTCTTTTTAAGAGTCATGTTAAGCTTAACGGCCAAGGAGAAAGGGGCATCCAGAGTTGGAGTGCCCACATCAGTGTTCAGAGGCCAGGCAGGGCTGGTCTACAGAGGGTGAGGGTTGGAGTCCCTGCCTATGGCGGCCTAGCCTCTGGGCAGTCACTTCCTGTTTGCACAGGGCTGCCCGGTGCTCAGGGTCCTGGGGCTGTTCCCAAGCAGAGCACCGGCACAGCATCCCGGTTCATGTGTCTCACACACAAGATGTCCTTGGCCTCACCGTGGACACAGGGAACCTGGAACAGGCCTGCCCCCACCCCCACGCCTCTGTCATTCCTGTTTTGTTGGCTCTGGGCAGGGTGCTCCCCACAAGTCAGTCAGGCAAGGCCCCAGGCAGGCCCCGCCTGTGGTCCATTCAGAGGTGAAAGCAGGGTAGGGTCAGCAAGGTGCTGGCTCAGGGACCCTGGGACAAACCAGAGAGGCACAGATCACAGCCCAGATGTGCAGCAGGTCCTTCTTCTGCCGTGACATGTGTGACAGGTTACGTCATCTGTCTAGCATACCCAGATGCAAGAGACACGAAGTCCTGCCTGGTTGCACACGTGTTGGCTGCAATCTCTTTTACATACCCCACAGTTTTTCAGAGTGCGAGTGTGTGAGAATGAGATGATTATAGAAATAAATTTAAATCCTCTCAAAATTCATTATCTGAAAAGTAACTTATTCCCAATTTGCACACCTCGGATATTGTTATTCGCACATTACTTGCGACCTCACACTAATGAAAGTTGACATCTGGTTTTAGAGGATGGTTCTACCCCCGTTAGGGACTTCAGGAGAGTCCTTGAAATAACCACCCCCCAGCTCTCTCTCTCACCCTCTGTGCATACTCAACTTTTCCAGAAGGATCTGGCAGAGAAAGCAAATGTGCTGTGCACCTCCAGGAGATACCCAGACACCCACACTTCTCTGGTCCATGTGACCAGATGGAACCTCTGAAAAGGTTGGCACAAGTAGGGCTGCCCCCCAGGTGGGAGGCGAGGCCTTGTCTGTCCTGACCATGGGAACCATAGCCCTGTGGGGCTTCTCAGCGTGTGGTCCACAGCTTTGTAACCCAGCCTGGGTCGGGGTGCTGGTTAATAGGCACATTCCCAGGCCCTGCCCCAGAGCCACTGCGTCAGCAGGGCTGGATGTGGAGCCCAGGAATCTGCATTTTCACCCCCACCCCCACTCCAAGCCCCAATTATGTGGCCTTGTGGCTGGAAGCTCCTGTATATTCCTCCCCCTGACATATTCCCACCAAGAGGAGTCCAGTGTCTCTCAGGGTTTGGGGAGAGAAGCCTAGAGAAGGCTGCGGATGGGGAAAGGCAACCCCTGAGATGGATGGTTTTAGCTCCTCTGCCGGAAGGGGCTCCATCTTCTCAGGCTCCTGGGTTCATCCCTTAGGAATAGGTTTTGGCCACAGAAACTGATAAGGAGCTCTTCCTAGTACTGAGAACCTTCTAGTGGGCCCACACTGTGCTGGGTGCTGCATGTGAACCAACTCTCATCCTTAGGAAGATCCTGGTTGTTATCTGTGCTCTATAGCTGTAGAGTGAGGCCCAGAGAGGTTATATGACTGGTCCCAGGCCACACAGCTGGTAAAAGCAGAAGTCGGATTGTAGTCCAGGGCTAGCTGACTCTCCCCTGTGACACTGCTGGAATCTTCTGGAGGAGACGGTGTGAGCTCATCTATAAGAAGGAACATTGGGGTATTTTCAGATTCAGTGAAACCAAACTTCCCCTGGGCCTTCGGGCATCTGAGAGACGCAACACTGAGAACATGACAAGACACGCTGAGACTGAGAGGAGGTTTTAGAACTTGAAATCTCAGCTTCCTTTTTCCAAATCTCTGCTGACTTTTAGAAGGAGGAGACACTTTAGCCTGGCTTTGGATTCTTGCCTTGTGGCGGAGGTGGTGTTTGTTAACCAAAGAAGGGACTCTGAGGTTCTATCCATGACCTGATAAAGCAAGGATGGGCAGCCTGTCCACCTAGGGGTTGGGGACAACAGGACTGAGGCTTACACCTCCCACCAGAGATCACTCCTCCTCTAGCCCCACCACTGCCACCACTTCTACTACGGTCGCCTCCTCTCCTCAGCCACCCACTGACCCACCCCACCAGGAGGCGCAAAGCCAGTATCGATCATCCCACAATCCGTGGTGCAGCTCAGTTTCCTCGGCTGCTAATTGGCCGTGGGAGCTGTGTTATGAGTAATCAGGATTGTAAGTCTCTTCCCTAATGGTCTCTGTCGGAAGACGGCCTTTGGGACATTCTGCAATTAGGGAGCGGCAGAGCCAGCAGGGCAGCGCTGCTCCTCTGCCCCGAGCCCCACACGTGCCAGGCTTATTATACAGGAGACCCAAGTCCACTGGTCCTGGGGTCAGCGCAGCCCGAGGAGGGGCGGGGGGCAGGTCTCCCCTCTCGCATCCTCAGGCTCCCAGCTACTCTGGGCTCCCTTCCTTCATGGGGAAGACCTCCCTTTGGTCAGACATAAAGAGCAACACTCACTATTCCAATAGCGCATTCTGTGTTTTAAGAATTTCCAGTTGGGAAAGATGGCTTCCTTTGAGATCTGGGTCCCACTCTCAGGGCTGTTGGACCAGTCAGGGCAGAGGAGAGCTACAGGGAAGTCGAAAACAGTCCTGTTCCACCTCCCCAAACAGAAGAGGAGGGGGCCGAAGCAAGGGAAGGGAGGGGCTCGCCCAATGGGGTCTTCAACACAGGACAGGAGTGCTAGAGCCCGCCTGAGTCGTTCCTGCTTCCCTTCCCCTCACCCAACTTCAGACACAGACTCTCTTCTCTATGTCTCTGTCCCTGCTTTGAGGCCCACCCTCCCCCAGGGCCTGGCTGCGGGCGGGGAGGAGACCTCTGCCACACCAACAGGTTGTGGAGACTGCGGGTTCAGGTCCATCTCCCCAGGACCATTGCCAGCTCTGAGCCTTTGTGTCAATCAGAATAGGAGCACCCTCAGCAGGCAGACAGAGCCCTGTGAGTTCTTGGTTTGGCAAGTGGATGGCATCTTTGTGCAAAGAAAATGGTGTCCCTTCATCCAGGCAAATTCAGCCCCCACCAGAGTATAGAGATGTGCAAGCAGAGTATGGACTGGATTTCATCCCCTACTGGACATATTGTGCAGTGCACAAACTGCACAGCTGTATACAGTAGCCATGAACTGAACCTTAAGCTTTGAGGGCAGAGTCCATGTCTGTCTTGTTCTCGGCTGTATCCACAGAACGTGGTGCCTAGCCCATAGCAGGAACACAAAATTATTCAATGAGTGAATTAATTCATTAATGCTTTAATTTAACGTTCAAATTTATACTTTCAGGTAGGAACCCAGAAGGGCTCTTCAAGGAAGTGAACCTCCCACAGTGGAGATTCAGATGTCACGAGAGTCTGGGGAGGTCCGTCAGGCCTTAAATCTTTCCTCACAGGACTCTGCTGACAACTTTTCCAGGTTTTCTGCTGAGCGATCTAAACTCACATTCAAAATAGTTGTCCCTTAGGTCTCTTTCTCAATATCTCAGCACAACTCCTGCTGTGGACAGTTGTCAAGCCTGCAGCCTGGCGGTTTAATGGCTTCACGGCCTGGGACGGGCCTTGTCTTGTGTGCCCCAGGATCAGGATGCCTCGCTCTGGGTCCTTGCGGAAGGACGAGACCAGGTGGGACAGGCCATCAGAATAGCTTGAGAACAGTGTCAGGGACAAGGCTTGGGCTTTAGCTAAAGCTCGTTTTTTCAATTTTAATGAAATTTTAACATTAAAAAGATGCACAAAAAACTATGTAGTAAAGTGTTTTTAAAAATTGATAAGAAAATCACCCATGAAGAAAATTGACATCAAGCACGTATGGTGTCTGGAACAGGGTAAATGCTGAATAAACGTGAACCCATAGATCTCTTATGTCAATATTCATTTGAAATAGATTAATCCACAGTCTGAGATTTGGACACGATCTGAATCAGATGAGAAGTGTCGCTATATAAAGGATCTTTTGTCTTTGTGCTTGACCTTCGTTACTGCTCATATTCTCCTCTGCTGGCCTAAGGCATGGTTCGTTCTCCCATTTTCCCGAAGCGAGGCTCAAGATTGTTGGACTCTAAAGCCGGTGTTTAGAAGTGAGCCAGTTATGGGAATGCTCCGTGGTGAACTCTGAGCAGAAATGGCCTGGGGTGACCACATGGTCACTGCCAGCTTCCCTGTCCAGACCAGGCTTCCTCTGGCCTGAGATGAGCAGGGTGCCCTCAGAGGACACCGTCATCCAGCCCGTTAGTATTTCAGCATCACCAACAGGGAGACACGTGGGCCAGCAAACCCAGGGGCATTGTAGAGAACCCAGGTGCCCCTGGACATTCTAAACATCACAGCCTGTGTGACTGCTGGGAAAATGCAGAGCTCATCAAAATATGCCATTTCCCCATCTCTAATGTGTTGAATAAAAACATCATCTCTTTTACCCCCCATCTCCAAAACAGTCCTGTCAGGTTGTATATTTCTCAAGTTCTCCGTGAACTTCCTGAGTTGTCAGCCGGTCCCTGGAGGCTGTTTTCAACATTCTGACATGACTGTTTCATAAGATTTCCTGACATGGCCTCCTGCACTGCCCGTGGGTCTCCACCTGTAACCGCAGGAGTGGAATGCCTGTACACTGAATTTTTGAGCTGCTAGGAAGTTCAGGGGTGCCCCCTGCCCAGGCGCTGCTGCCTGACTCAGGTCTGAGTAGTCCCTGGAATCCAGGGGACAGGTGCTCCCTCTGATGGTATCAGACAGAAGGCCCTTTCTCCACAAGGAGCCGTCCTGGCTCCACAAAGGCAGGCATGGCCCTGCCCATCTGCAGGTGTCCTTTGCCTTTGAACAAGTGGTGACGTCTGGTGGTGAGCTGGCTAACCACTGGAACCACAGGGCTATTCCTCAGTGCCACCCTTGCCTTCAGCATGTGCCTTATGCACTGAGGAGCTCTCCTCCCGGCCTGTGGACGCCTGGCCTTTATGCACATATTGAGTGTTCTGTTGTGAAAAAGTTTAGGCTCAGTCCTACGTGTCTTCTTCCTGCCCTGTGCAGGGTCCCATGGCCTCCGTCATGAGTCATTTAGGTGGACTCATTCTTAGAGGGAAGAAAATGGGCTGTTTCTCTAACTACCTTTATCGTCACACTACCATCCACTCCCTCACCACCATGGGCCACCACCATTATATCTCCACCATCACTCCAACACTACTCAGTCACCACACCTATCTTCACCTTCGCCACATCACTGCTCCCACCCCACCCCCCACCTCCCATCCCACTCCCCGTTGGGTCTCTCCCTTCACCCCTCCCTAGCCCCACCATCACCACCACCACCACTTTTCCATCAAAAGGCTGTTTGGAAGCTCCTGTTTGCATGTGGCAGGGGCTTAGTTCCTCACATTGCAGGAGAATGGGTAGCATCCGTGCCCCTGAGGTTCCAGGACAGATGTGTGGAGCATCCTCTCGGCAGGGAGCATGGTGTGCAGTCCCTTGGCCAGGGGTATGGGGTAACTGAGGTGCAAGGCAGGAGGCTTCCCCTGGGGAGGAAGCTGTGCCTGCTCCAGCTCCTGGGCAAATGCAAATAGGATAGCCGGAGGTGCGGTGCGAGTGGGTTTAGGACTGCAGTTTCTGCTGACGTAAACAAATGCAGGTCTGGGCTGACGCCTCCATCAAGGTGAGCAGAGCTGAGGAGACAAATGAGAATCAGAGGTGCCAGCCAGGAAACAAGGTGCCTGTTAATCTGTGTAGTCAGAACAAAGCCAGTGTGCCAGCTCCAACCTGTTGTGACGGAAATACCAGGGGACCGCTTCTTTCTCCTTCATTGTCCTCAAACAGCAACTGTACAAAGGAAACTTCAGAACTGGAGCCAGGCTGTGGGGCACCCGTGCGGCTCTGACCTGTCCCTGTTCATTTAGCCTCATGCTCTCAGAACACTGGACCAAGAGCCTCAGTCATGAGAACAATAACCTCGGTCCCAGGAGCCTGGATGGTGTTTCTAAGCTATAGCAACTTATAGCACATAAAGGAAGAATAGAATAACTTTGTCAAGAGTTTCTTTTAAAGTAGCCTGAATGACCTAATTAAACACACCATTATCAAATTAAACACAAATTTTCTAATGCAGAGGTGGAATTGTTAAATTTCACAAATTTCCACACTTGAGAATTCTCTAAGAATAATTTCTTTAGGATAACACTCTTGTCTTTATCTGCTCTCCCTCCCTGGGTGATGTCGTCTAGTCCCATGATTTTAAACTCTTCTAAATCTGTCTCCGGTCCACACCTCTTTCCTGAACTCCAGGCTCACAAAGCCACTGCCCCTGATTTTCTCCACTTAGACACTTGATAGGCATCCCAATATTAATGTAGTTGGAGCGAATCTCTTGATTTTATGCCCAAACCTGATCCTCTCCCATTTTCCCCATCTCAGTGAATAGTAAGCAGCATTCACCTGGTTATTCAGGCAAAAACCTACACGGTCATTCCTGACTCCTCTCTTTCACTCACAGCGTCATCTGCTGGATCAGCAAGCCCTCCTAAGACAGCACAGGAATCCTTCCACTCCCCACCCCACCTCACCCTGCCCCAGCCCACCTTGGTCCAGGTCACCAGCATCTCTTGCTTAGACAACTCCAATAGCCTCCTAAACTGGTCTCCCAGCTTCTCCTTTTTCCACCATTTCAATCAATCTCTTCCACCTCCAGCAGCAGGAATCCACTTTAAAAACCTAAGTTATGTTGTATCACTTTCCTGCTCAAACCCTTCAGCGGCTTGTCATCACGTGCAGGATGCAGTGAAAGCTCCCACACCGCCCTGCAGGCTCTGTCCCACCTCGCTTCCTGACCTCTTCTTCAGCCACTCTCCTCTCGTCTCCTTCATTCCAGCTTCTCTTCTTGCTCTTTCTTGAAAACACCAAATTTCTTCCCACTGCAGGGACTTGGCACATGGTCTGTCCTTAGATCCTCTCGGACTTGTCCCCTCACTTCATGCAAGTCCCTGCTGAAAAGCCACCTCCTCTAAGAGGCCTCCTGACTACCTTATCTAAGTAGCCCCTCACCCTTCGATCTCGTCCCCTCTCCCAGTTTTCTTTACCTCCACAGCCTTGATCACTTCCTGTCTCCTCTGCTCCCATTTGAGCTCCATAAGGGCAGGGATTTTTGTAAGTATCGATCCCCGCTATATCTCTAGTATACAAAATAGGGTCTGGCATACAGTAATATGCAATAGATATTTGAACAAATGAATAATGAATGAGCAGGAGTAATGCCCACCCCAGCTTGCTGCCGCCTTCCACCCAGCTTTGTGTCCTAGGAGCTGTGGGAATCGTTGGATTATTGGGTAAGATGTGGAAGAAGCATAAAAGATTTCTTAAATTTTCTTTTGTGATCATTTAATCTCAAGTATTGTCTTGAAAAGAAGTAAAACCTGAATGTAGATTTTTTAAACTGAAGTATCTAACACTTCATACTTTATC
This sequence comes from Equus quagga, assembly GCF_021613505.1. NCBI lineage: Eukaryota > Metazoa > Chordata > Mammalia > Perissodactyla > Equidae > Equus > Equus quagga. The sequence continues at coordinate 84,123,248 of NC_060273.1, forward strand.
TGTAATGAAATGGATAGATCTTTGTCAACGATCTTTGACAAATGTATACACCATCACTCAAACCAAGACATAAAACATTTCTATCATCCTAGAAAGTGGTCTCCAGTCCCGCTGCAGTCAACCCTCCCACACACACAGGCAATCACAGTTCCCATTCCCATCTCTGTAGATTAGTTTAGCTGTTCTTGAACTTCATGTAAGTGGAACTATGCAGTAAGGAATCTTTTGTGTCTGGCTTCTTTTGCCCAACATCATGTTTTTGGGTTTTTTCTGGGTTGTTGGTAGATCAGTTTGTTCCTTTTCATTGCTGAGTAGTATTTCACTGTGTGACTATATCACAGTGTGCTTAGTCATTCCTGCTGATACACATTAGATTTGTTTCCATTTGGGGACCATTATGAATAAAGCTCCTGTGAATATTTTTGCACATGTCCTTTTCTGGGCATAGGCTTTCATTTCTCTTGGATAAATACTTATGGATGGCAAACAAATACATAAAAAGATGCTCAACATCATTCATCATTGGGAAATACAGATTGAAACCACAGTGATATACCATACACCCCTGTTAGAATGACTGCCCATAGCAAATGTTGGCAAGGATGTGGGGGAACCAGACACTCACGTACTGCTGGTGGGAATGTTTTCTATTTTGGTGATTTCTTTTCTTACCTTTAGTTTTCTTCCTTCTACTTTCTTCTGGTATTCTTTCTTCTTTTTCTTCTTCTTGAAGTGGAAGCTTAGTTCATTGTCTTTTGACTTTCATTGTCTCTGATGCAAAGTGAAACATCATTCTTGTTGTGTTCTTGAAGGTGATGTATCTTGTTTTCTCTGGCTGCTTTTTATATTTTCTTATCATCTTTGATTTCCAGTAGTTTGATGATGGTTTGCCTGTGTGGTTTCCTTTACATTTATTTTTCTTGGGATGACTTACCTTCTTGGATATTGGGTTGATGTCTTTTTAGCTTTGTAAATTTTTAGCCAACGCCTTTTCTAATATTCCTCTGAAACTCCAATTACAGGTATGTACGTCCGATTTAGGTTATCCCACAGTTCTCTAATGATCTGTTCATTTTTTTTTCACTCTTTTTCTTCTTTGTGCCTCAGTTTGGTCCTCTTTTGTTATTGACTTGTCCTTGAATTTATTGATCTCATTTTCTGCTGTGTCCAGATAGCCTATTCCTAATAAAGTCCATTTAATAAATCCTTTATTTCAGATATTGTTTATTTCAGTTTTATTAAAGGCTTGTTCTTCTCTGAATTTGATTCACTTAGATATGTATTCCTTCATTACTATCCCATGATTTTTTAAAAAAATATGAATTTTAGTTTATCTTGTATTTTCTTGTTATAATGGGAACAATGTTTTCTTAAAACTATTTAATTGAGGTCATATTGGCTTATAATATCATGTAAATTTCAGGTGGCTATTGTTATATTTCAGCTTCTGTATAGACTGCATCTTGTTCACCACTAAGAGTCTAGTTGCCATCCATCACTGTACATGTGTACCCCTTTACCCCTTTTGCCCTTCCCCCACCTCCTTCCCCCCCCAACCACTTATCTATTCTCCTTATCTATGTGTTTGTTTATCTTTTACATATGAGTGAAATCATATGTTATTTGTCTTTCTCTGTCTGACTTGTTTCACTTAGCATAATGCCCTCAAGGTCCATCCATGTGGGAACAACAATCTTTTGCAAACTTCTATAACCTAGACAGAAGTAGAATTCTATCTATGAAATTTTAGATGCCCTGTTTTTTCCCAATATTGTCCATATTACTGGAAAATTGCAAGAACATTACTAAGAACTCTCATATATCCTTCACTCAAAGACCCCATTCATGTTTTGCCAACTGTCCTGGTAACGTCCTTTTTAGTAAGAGAATTCAAACCAGACCACCCATTCACTTAGCTGTCATCTATCCTCAGTCTGCTTCAGAACAATTCTTCACTTCCTTGCCCTTAACTTTTTTTGAAGATTTTAGGCCAGTCATTCTAATAATGTCCCTCAATTTGGGTTTGTCTGATGTTTTCTCGTGACCACATGGAGGTTATGAATTTTTGGCAAGAATGTAACTGAAGTTATGCCGGACTCTTCTCCTGCATCCCAGCATGTAGGACCCGATGTCCACTTGTCTCATCACTGGGAATGTTGACTTTCATCACTTGAATAAGGTGATATCTGCCAACTTTCTCCATTGTAAAGTTGCTCTGTTTTCCTTTAAAATTAGTAAATGTTTTGTGGTGAGATATTTTGAAACTACGTGAATGTTCTATTGATATTTTGAAACTATGTGAATAGTCTGTTATTCCTCTTTTACCCACGAGTTTTAGTACTTCTTGATTTTTTTGCCTGAATTAGTTAGTACTATGATTGCCAAATGAAAATTTTCTAATTCCATCATTCTTCTACATTTATTAATTGAAATTCTACTGTAAGGAAGAGTTTTTTTCTTTTCCTCATTTACTCACTTTTTAAAAATCAGTGTGGGACAAAAATGTCCCAGATTTGGTCAGTAGGAGTCTCTTCAAACTGGCTTCTTGTGTCCATTTGGTGTGTTCCATGATTCCTTAAGTGCTTCTTTACTTTCTGGCGCAACAAGATGTTCCAGGCTGCTCTTATGCTTCCCCGGCCCCTCCCCTGGAATAAGCTGTTTCTTCAAAGAGGCTTGTTCCCTTTATGGTCAGTTGCATTTAGAAATCAAGACTTGAGAGTTAAATGTGCTCCTTGCTACTAGGGTTTTGCTGCTCCCAGATCCTCTCCGAGAAGAGATATAGGAAATATATGTATAGATATATTGGTGGATGGTTTAAATTCTCTTACTAAAAAGGACATTATTAGGACAGTTGGCAAAACTTGAATGGGGTCTTTGAGTGAAGGATACATAAGAGTTCTTTGTGTTGTTCTTGCAATTTTCCGTATATGTACACACACACATACATATGTACCTGTGCATATGTATCTTGAAAACCATGAGTTTACATCAACCTCCAATGCCAGTCCAATCACAGGGTTCATTCTAGCTTCCCCTCTTTTCGTATTTGTAACTCTCTTCTTCAGTGAGAAACCTAGCTCCCATTATCCTCACTGTACTTGTTTATTGCTAGGTGCCCTGTACGTAAAGTAGTCTCCTGACCTCCACGAGGCTGCTGCCCGACTCAGCCACCTTCCTTTGTGGGTCCCATCTTACCTCTACCCAGCTCAGCTGCCTGCCAGAACCGACGAGACCACCATCCCTTTGGGCTCCTTCCTTGTGATGGCCTGACCTCCACTTGGTCACCACTGTGCTCTGCTCCCTTCCTCTTAACTATGAATTTTTGAAGCTAAAATATTTTTAGAATTTTCTCTCCTTGGAATAGGAAAGCCAAAGTCATTCTGACATGTTTAGAGTTAAGATAATAAGTATGCTTGTTGTCACACATCAAAGATAATTTTGTTTTGGTTAATATGACCTGCTTAGAAGGATATTTTGATTTTTACTATTGTCTAATTTTTGCCACTCTAAATAAGATTGAGCCAATCCTTATTACAGAATGACTTCTGCCCAGCCTTTTGGTAGAAATATATCAATGAGAGGAAAGCCCCCACTTTCTGATGCTACTGCCTCAGGAGAGCAGGACCATCAAAAACAGGCTTGTTCTGGTCAATATAAACTAGAGATCAGATGACATTATAGATTGGAAACCCACACTGTGTGAGCCTGCACAAAGTAAGGCACTGCTTACTCAGAAGATACTTCACACTCAACTGAGTCTTTTTTCTCTTATCAGGAGTGGTTCAAAAGGGGTCAGTCACCTACCTTGTACTCGTCACCAGACACATCTGGATACAGAGGAAAGTACTGCTCTTGAGAGGCCCCTACTCTGGGTTTCCAGGTGGAAGATTGGGGCATAGGTTATTGGTGACAACTGCATCCTTTTCTTTTTTTCCTCCACTGTACCCCATTAATAGACTTCTCTTTATAGTTTAAGTTTCTGGTGATGGAAGAGTTTCAATCTGCTTTAAACATGCAGGTAGACTCAGGAAAATTAAAATAGGCCATGTGGCCTTGACCCTGGCCTTTCCTGAGTCTCTTCTGCAGCAGGAACTGTGCTCATCCCCCTTCTAAAGAGCTAAATGGTGGTGTGTTGAAAGTCTCAAAGTGTTTTATAATTGGTGGATTCTATTTTTAAAAGTCAGAAGCTGACTTCTGCCTCTGGCAATATGGCAGATAAATATTTTTTAAATCCTTTTAAGCATTGATGTGCTCATAAGAGAATAAGGAATACTTAGAGGCTGAAAAAGCAAGTGAAATCAGAAACCCAGAGAAGTAAAGTAGCCGTGAAGCTGGTGTTACCTCAAGGGTTTTTGCTGAACTGGGCAAACTTTAGCTTTCATTTGCGCACCCTGCATAATTCAGGGGACAAGGACAAGTCCCAGGGGTCCTTCCAAGGTGGACATATTTGGAAAAATTTCCCCACCCCTGATATATACCTGGGATCCCAAAGGGTTCCATCTGCAGGACAAGGGTGACCAAGAAAAAACTCACTCTGTCCCAAGGAACGGCAAAAAAATATGTTTATCTCAAAACTTGGCACGAGATTAGAGATTAGGGAGGGAGAGTCCCCAATAATGTATAACTGTATGCTGGATCTCCACAAGAAATTGTAGCACAGATGCAAACTACCAGCATAGTCTGAAAAATCTCAAACATAAAATTTAATTTAACCCAGAATGGTGGAGTCCTTGGGTACCTGGCACAATTAAGATGAGCCTACCTTCAAACTGTGCCTCCAAAATTTTCGCAAATAAACTTTCAGGAAATGTGAGCTCATTTAAAAAAAATCTTAAAACATTATGGGGAAAGCACTATACAAAGACCAACATAAACACCAAAATGACACAATATAAAATATCTATGTGTAATATTTTTAAAAGACTGAAAATATTATTAAAAATCAGGAGATTATACAAATGACCATCTATATGAAGGACTAAATAGAACTTCTAGAAATAAAAATTCAAAGTTAAAAGCTCAGTGGGAGAATATAAGAGTAGATTAGAAAAAGCTGAAGAAGGAATTCAGGAATTGGAAGATGTCATTGAAAAAATTACACAGAATGCAGCACAGAAACACCAAACATGGGAAATGTGAAAGAGATAAGAGATATTGAGATAGAATGAGAACTTGTAACATCAGTCTAATAAAGGGGAGAGATAATGGAGCAGAGATAATATTTAAAGGAAGATGGCTGTGAGTTTTCACAAGCTGATGAAAGACAATCCTCACTTCCAGGAAACCCAATGAATTACAAGCAGAATAAATGCAAAGAAATATGCATACTTACATCATAGAGAAACTGGAGAAAACCAAAGAGGAGATTTTAAAATTATCCAAAGAGAAAAGATGGATTACCTACAAAGGAGTGAGAAGGCTGTGAGCTGGCATCTCAACAACAGTGGAAGCCAAAGAGCAGGGGAATAAAATGTTGATCGAGTCGTGAGGAAAAATCTGTGAATTGCACAGCGAAACAACTCTTCAAAATGAAGATAAAATAGACACACATCACTAAGAGAATTTGAGGTATAGGAAGGAATTATGAGGAATAAATATGGAATTAATATATACTGTTGTCATATTTATGTCAGGAAAGGAGTGATTGGAGTTCATATGTTCTAAGGTTATTCACGTTGAGGGTAGAAGTAGTGATTAACCTTAGACTTTGGGTTAATTATACATTTTAAAACTTATGAAGTAAACAGTAGAAGAATAAAAAGAGTACACAGTCATGAGTCACTTAACAATGGGGAAACGTTCTGAGAAATGTGATGTTTAGTGATTTAGTCAAACACCATAGAGTGTACTTACACAAACCTAGATGGTATAACCCACTACACACCTGGGCTATGTGGTGCTAATCTGATGGGACCACCATTGTGTATACGGTTCGTTGTTGACTGAAACACTGTTATGCAGCACATGACTGTATTTAATTTTTATGAGTAGAAGAAAACAATGAAAGGTGAAGTATTCAATCCAAAATAAGGAAACTAAAGAGAGAAAGAGGACCGTAGAAAAAGGCAATAAACAACCTAATAAGACTATATAAATGAGTAGTGATATGTGTATACAATGGACACCATAAGTGAAAATGAATGAATTACAGGTAGATGCAAAGATGTGGATGAAACAAAACACAGAGTAAGAGCAAAAGAAATAAGTATCAGATAAATACCTACAGTATGTTTCACTTATGCAAAGTTCAGAAACATATAAAACAAGCAATATATTGCATAGAAATACGAAGATGAGATAAAAGAAAAACAAAAGGATAATAAACACAAAATTCAGAATAATGGTTACTTCTGAGTGGAAATGAGGGAATTGAACTGGAGAGGGGAACATGGAGAAATTTGAAACTAATGAAACTGTTCTTTTTCTTTAAATGGGTAGATGAGTACATAGGTGTTCATTGTACTGTAATGCTGATGCTATCCACAAAATGCATAAAGAGTCTTTTATATCTACTCATTATTTAATAAGAATTATTTAAACATTTATAATTATTTGAATTTGATTTTTATGTGGTGTGAAATAGGCTTCCGATGTTATTTTATGCCAGGTGGCTAGCTAGTTGCCCCAGCATCATTTATCAAATGGCGATTTTTTTCCCAATGCAATGTTCACTCTTATCATACATTGAATTTTCATATACACTGGGATTTATTTCTGGATCCTCTCTTCTATTTTATTGCCAAATCTACAGTCATTGATTTGTCTATTCCTCAGTCAATATCTTATTGATTTTATCATAGCAGCCTTCTGGTTTGATCTTCTGATATCTGGTAAGGCACATTCTCCTGCACTATCCTTTTTCTTATTTGTCTTGGTTATCTGGGGGCACTTATTCTTCCAAATGAACTTCTTAAGATCATTTTATCCAATTCCAAAAGGATTGCATTAAATTTGTAAATTTATGGTAATGTCTTCCCACCCAAGAATAAGAAATGTCTTTGCATTTGTTCAAATCTTATTTTATGAACTTCAATAAGATTTTATAGTCTTTTTCATATCAGTCCTATGGCTTTCTTATTAAATTTATTCATAAATATTTTATGGCTTTTACCATTATTATGAGTGGAGTATTTTTCCCTTTGCCATTTCTAATTATTTATTGCTAATGAAGAGAAGAATGATTGATTTTGGCATATTTATTGTCTGTCCTACCACCTCATCATAATCCTCTTACAATTTTATTATTTTTTCACTGAATCTCTTGGTTTCTAAGTATACAGGTGCACAATCAGCAAAAAGAGATAGTTGTCAGTTGCCTTTTGCAAATTTTTACCGATTATTGTATTTTCTTGTCTTAGTATATTTTATTTTTGAATTAAAATGGTGATGACACGTATCCCTGTCTGGCTCCTGATTTTAACTGGAACAGTGGTTGGCCATGTAAGATGACACATTTAAGGAGTTTTCCTCTATTCCTTCTTCCTTAAAGTGTTTATTTGGAATGACTACTACATTAGGAGTTTTTATTTCTGTTTTCGCTCTGGGCTTTGAGCTATGTCCTCTCTTGATCTTGGAACCCACTAATTGGAGTCTCAGTGTGACCATTCTCTCCTTAAATTCCTCTGATTTTCTTTCTGGTTCAAAAATCATGATTCTCTTGAAAACCCTCTTTGTACTTGATTCTCCTGGAGTTTTGATATTTTGTTGTCTGTGGAAGTCGTCATCCTCCTCGTCCAGCAGCCCTGATTCTGGCCATTCTTCTTTCTCTGGAGGCTGGATCCCTAATGTCAATGGTTATTTTCCACTGCCTGCTCCCTGGGGCTCAAGTTCAGACACTGAAGTACCTTAAGGCAATATCTGGTCTCACAGACAGTGCCTGATAGGGGATGGCTCACCCTGAGGACCCCTGGGGGGAGTGCACAAGGTGTCAGGCCCTTGTGGCAATACTCAATACTCACTTGGAGGAAGCCTGCTACTCTCTGGTCAACATGTGCTCTCCGCCTGGGAGGGTGAGCAGACCCAGCCCACCCATTCAGCCAAGAAAGCCAGCCTCCCTGGAGCCCTTCAGCCCACCTGCCAGAGGCCTTGGCAGCTACTCGGCTCAGGCAAGCCAGAGGATGGGAATTGAGACGAGAAGAGACGGAATGAAAATATCTATTTGATACTCTTACTAAGCTTTGTTTTGGTATTATCCAGTACATATTTTTATGGCTGATAATTCCATGAGCGAGAAAGGCAGGTCTTTGAGAGGAGAAGTGGAAAATGCTAAATTTTTATGTGCTAATATTAGATATTTTAATGGAGCTCCATTTCTTTTTCTTTAAAAGAATAATCTAGGAGAAGAGCATGTTATTCTCTCTGGTTGTGAGACACATCTATGACAAGTGATCTACCAAGGCAAGGTGTTAACCCAGGGGCAGCATTCGGATAGCAGGTCAAGGGCCTCAGAAAAATTTAGCATCCCCTCTGTGCTTGTAAGTCTGGAGTACAAAGTGTCAGGAGCATTGTGGGGACTCCTGCTGAGCATCTCCAAAATAATCCTGAAACAGTTGGAGGCAGCCCACGGTGTCACGGCCTTGAATCGTTAGTTGGTTGAGAAGCAGCAAAGAACCCACCTAATGAGGCACCAGCAAGAGAGTGAAGACCCATCGAGAGCAGCAACATCTCGCCCCCTCGGCTCGAAGATGCAGGGAGCCCTGAGGTGCTAGAGAAAGTGACAAGGGAGCTTGGTGCCAGGAGGAAAAATGAGGGATCTGGTGGCAGAGATGAAGACAGATACAAACTGAAGAGGCTTTAGGCAAAGAACAAGAACTTGGGGATAGGAATGTATTTGGAGAAAATGCTCTAAAACAAAACCATTTTGTAAAAGAAACTCGACCAAGGGCAAAAATAAATCCTATCATGCTTCACATTTTTTTGCAGCTTTTCTTCCTGAGAAGGTCTCTGAAATAACTCTTCAAAAGCCGGTTGAGATAACCTGACAAGGCAAATAGAGATAAAAAGAAGAAGAGATTATTGTAGTTTTATTGTAGCCAAAAGACATGCAAGTTAGAACACAGGCTTTTATATATCCCCTAAATTCACAGATGTGAGGTTATTTTTTAATCTCGAGGAATGTCTATACGACCCCCTCATGTTACCCATAAAGAAACCGAGGCTCACGTGTGAGAGGGACTTGCTTTGGTGGAATCCAGACAGAACTCAAGTCTTTTGTCTCCCACCCAATGCTTTCCACCATCTCCGCTCCTTCTGCTGCTTGATGAGTCACCGGGTCTGTTTCTTTAACACCAGTGATTTCTGGTTACTCAGATCGCCAGCCAGCAATCTCAGGTATCGGCAGAGTCTTGATCAGAGTCAATCTTTCACCTGGCATTGTCTGCAGCCCGCGCTGTGCCAGGCCCTGTGCGGGGCTCTGAACACAAGAAGTAGAACCTGGTCCTTTCCCTGGATGCCCACCCTGGAGCTCTGAGTGACTGTGAAGTCCAGCTGCTGAGGGCCCTACCCCAGGGCCTGCTGTTCTGTCTGAGAAGACAAAGGAGGGCAGGGCATCTCTACTTTCATGGTGACAAGTGCTGAGGGCTGGCAAGCAGCCAGAAAAAGCTCCAGGCCAATAGCCTGGGAGGCTGTTTTAGGTAGAGAATGCCTGTGGGAAGCCTCAGGGAGAAAGCTCTAGAAATCATGAGTCAGCTAGCTTCACTGTCGTCACACTGTGTAGAGGGGGAGATGGCATTACAGGGCAAAAGGGCTCCCAGAAGGAAGAGAAGCACCGGGACCTGACTGGTGAGTGGACCTGAGACATCTGTGGCCACCAGGGCCCATGCTGTGGGCTGCCTTTGAAAGTGAGCTCTGGGCACTCCTGGCGGGTCAGGGACCCTGGTGACCACCCGACACTGCCATGAGGTGGGGGGTGGAGCTGACAGAGTTTGGCCCGCAGGTCTGTTCTCATCACTACGCCCTGAGTATGTGTGATTTCAGACTCCCCCATCTTGGAAGCTGGGCAGAGTTTACCTGGGTCAAGCAAATCCCCAGTGCGAGGGAAACTGCAAGGGAAGCATTTCCTTGCGATCTTTTTGAAGCGTGCTATTTCGAGTCTGCCTTTTAAAACCAGTCAATACTTTCAATACAAATATGCTCACCCTTTTGTTAAGGCAGGCCTCCTGAAGACTGGAACGAGCCCAAGCGTGTGTATACTTGCCTCCATAAAATCCCAGGGCTTCTTATCTCTCAGTCCCATTTATTGGATCTATCAGTAATCCTGAATGTCTGAATTGAGCACTTATTTTGTGCTAGACTCTTTACATCAATTATCTCGTTAAATGCCCGAAACAATCCTGTGAGCAGCAAACCATTGTTATCCTCGTTTTTAGATTAGAGGGAAAAGAGGGTAGGGGACTTGCCTGGGATCACACAGCTAACAAGGGCAAGGATCACAGGTCTGGGTCAATATCCAGGTTTAACCACGCAGTCTGTTCTTGAAACCCAGCCGGCGCTCCGAGATTGTGAGGACGCATTCTGACGCAGCACTCGCCACGGTGAAGCCGAAGCCGTGCTGCGTCATCAGCTCCCACCAGGCCAGCAGGCCGACTCCAGCTCGGCTCGCTCTGCTCCGCCAGGTGCCTCTCCCACAAGAGAGTTCTCGTCTGTCTCAGCAAAGCTGAGCTCAGTGGTTTCGGGCCTCATTTCCTCCCTTCTGGGATCTTTTTGTGAGGCTGGGAGCACCAAAGGAACGAGGTGCCCCAGGTAGGGGATAAAGATGAAAGTCCTTGGCAGCCTGCTCAGGTGACATCTGTCACTGTAGGCACTTTGTGGTATTGGGGTAAATATCCAAAACTTGGGAATAAGGCAAAGGGAGGGTGGCAAGTCCTCCCAGTGTCACATTGGAGCGTCATTTAACAGGCCGACCCAAGGTTGTTTACTGATCTGGGCTGGGGGTTGCATCTTTGTTCAAGTCACTATTTACTGCTGACTAAAGGCCCAGACTATGCAGTTACATGTGAACTTACAGATGTGCTTCCAGTAAAGATGCAAACTCTTTCTGGTGCTAAAAATTACCCCAAAGGTTATGGTGGTCATTAACCAGCTGTGTGCCTCACCTGGCCCCACACCCCACCTTCTTTCTCCAGCACCTGTATACCCCCTCCAGTTCTCCTTTGAACCAGCCTCACCGCCCTGTGGGTCCCTCATTAATGAGTTGAATAAATCTCCACCTTAAGCTCACTTTATATTCTCATGAGAGTCATGGGCTTTGTTTGGGGGTTTTTGGGGGGTTTTTTGCATTTTATTTATTTTTATTGAGGTAATATTGGTTTTCTACATTATATAAATTTCAGGTGTACATCATTATATTTCAATTTCTGTATAGACTACATTGTGTTCACCACCCAAAGTCTAATCACCATCTGTCACTATATATATGTGCCCTTTACCCCTTCGGCCCTTCTCCCTACCCCCTTCCCCTCTGGTAACCACCAATCTAATAATCTCTGTATCTATATGTTTGTTTGTTGTTGTTTATTCTTCCTCTTATGAGTGAAATCATACAGTGTTTGACTTTCTTCATCTGATTTATTTGCTTAGCATAACACCCTCAAGGTCCATCCGTGTTGTTGCAAATGGCAAGATTTCATCTTTTTTACGGCTGAGTGGTAGTCCATTGTGTATATATTCAACATCTTCTTTATTCATCCATTGATGGGCGCGTAGGTTGTTTCCAAGTCTTGACTATTGTGAATAATTCTGCAATGAACATAGGGGTGCATACATCCTTACACATTCATGTTTCCATGTTCTTCGGATAAATACCCAGCAGTGGAATAGCTGGATCGTGTGGTAGTTCTATTCTTAATTTTCTGAGGAGTCTCCATACTGTTTTCCATAGTGGCTGCACCAGTTTACATTCCCACCAGCTGAGTATGAGGGTTCCCTTTTCTCTACATCTTCTCCAACACTTGTCTTTTAAAGAAAAAATTAAAGCGAGTCATGTTTTTAAGATATTGAAAAGTATATTTTAGCACTTGTATTCATCTGTGACTGGAAATAACCATTCCAAAAGCCCTGCCCAGGACCCCTGACAATATGTGGGAGCCTAGTTTGTGCTTTGGTTGGATACAAAGTTGGTTAGGTGCAAACTCCTTAGCAGAATTGAGAGCCTGCTGACAGGTTAGAGGTCCTCCTCCCCTCTCTATGTTCCCGGCATTTCTGACTTGGACTTTGTGGTTTGTTGTTGAAGCCAATCTGTCAGACCTGGGTTTAGGATCTGTGACAGCACACGTGACGAGTTACATTAACTCCTGGTAATGGGCAACAGTATGTTTCTGTTAAGCTTTGGGACCTGGAGAATTTCGCCAAGTCTTTCAGAGCTGGTCAGAATTCCGCTTTCATGAACCACACAGTTGCCTCAGCTTAGGCCTTTGCTCTGTGGTCACTGAGAGGACAGCAGTCACCTGAACAATTTCAGGGAAAAAGGCCAGGGCAGGGGGACGGGGAGGTGCCGAAGTTGAGAGACATGGTAATGGAGGGAGGGGTGTCACTGGCCAGGTGTTCGGGCAGGACAAGGAATGGGTTAAGGCCTGCAATGTTCAAAGATCTAAGCAGGGCTTCCTCCTCTAGCACTGTAAACCTCCAGCCCTTAGAAAAGTTGCTAAATTGGCCTTCGAGCTGTGTGTTCTCAAGGTGTGTGAGCAGTGGAGATCCTACAGGCCAGGTGTGCTGATGTTTGGAGGATCCTGATGTTGGAGAAGCTCCAACAATGGACAGCTGGACCATCCCGGCATGAGTTCCTTGAGGCAGTGACCGTATCCCTGGGTGAGCAGTTGATCCCAAGTCTGAGGGATGTGGGGAGAGACTGATTTAAATCTAGGCTCTGCCACCTACAACCTGCCTGCTGTCTGGCCATAGGCAAATCACCTCTTGACTCGTATTTCCTAATCTGTAAAATGGGCATATACACATGCTACAAATGCATTGAGAGTGAGGCCCGTGTGTCTACTTCATAGGATGTGATAAGGATTAGATGAGCTCATGTGTTCTGTGTTAGCATGGTACCTGGCACTTGGCATGCCTCAGTAAATAGCAGTTCTGTAAGCATTGCCCTCTGTTGGCTGGGTACTAGAAATGCACCTCTCCCTGGGAGGAATTACCAAGTCTCTTCTCGATACTTGAGTGTGAATGAGACTTTACAGGGCAGAGGTGGACCCAGCACTCAGGGCCCCCAGAAGGTGTAGAGGTTCCCACCAAGGTGGCCAGTGGTAACAGCCCAGGAGGGTTAATCTCTTCCCCAGCAGCAGGCTGGGAGGTGCCAAGAGCCTTCTGGCCTAAGGGCATGTTTGAGGACGGGGCCCTTTCAGCCAGGAGTGGAGCTTGGGGTGATGGGACCTCCCTCTGACACTCAGTTCCCAGGGGCTGACAAAGGCTTCTGGAGAACCAGAGTCACGCCACTTTCCCAGGGGTACAGTGGGGCAAGGCGGCAGCGTTGCCTCTGCAGTCAGAGCTCCCTGCAGACTGGGTCTGCCTGGGGAGGTCTGCCTGGGAGCTGGGCTTTGCGAGCCAGGCCTCTTCCTGTGCCAGGCCCCTAGCTCTGCACACTGGGCTCCCCAGGCTGCTGCACTCTCCCCTGCCCTGGGGCTCTGCCTCCTCACCTTCAGGTCTCAGGTCACATCTCACCCCCTCAGGAAGGCCCCCCTGACTTCCAGATTCAAGTCAGTGCAGCTCCCTGTTTATGGCCTTCCCAGCATTTCCCACATCCCACCTTCGTCTTTGTTTGCCTCTTCACTCTTGTATATCTTCCTCCACTGCAATGGAAGTACTTTGAGGACAGTATCCTAGTCTGCTTTGTGTTCCCAGCACCTAGAATAAATTCTGTCACATAGGAGGGGCTCTGTGACTAGTCACTGAATGAACAGGTGGATGGAGAGCAGGCAGACAGGCACTCCTGAAGTGCCCATTGTTACACCCGTGGCGGGTGTAGAAACTGCGCAGCCTGCAGAGCTGGGTCTCTGCATGGCTCTCACACAAACCCGAATTCTGCAGCCACATACAAGGTACTTGGGGTGGTCTCTGCAATGAGGGAGTCAAAGTTGACCAGACACTTTGTCTCCGGACCACCTTGGGCATGTCTGAGAGTATAAGTTTTCTTGGGATGGTAGGGAAAGTACTGGAACTGTTACCTCCAGCTCCTGGATGGCACACCCCACACATCTGTACACCTCTGTACACACACCACTCTTCCAGAGGCAAGTCCTCAGCTCCAGGTCTTTAAAAAACATGACCCATGGTACGGGCTGCAGCTCCCTGGTGAGTTGGTATTGTTACACAGAAAGTAAACATGTAATCCATGTTTAAAGGGCTGTGTCTGCCAACAGAAGGGCACTTGGTTCCTGTGCAAGTACCTTCTGTCCGCAGAAGCTGGAGACCACTGCCATTCCAGGCTGGGCATCACAGCAGGCGGCAGTGAGGCCGTCGGTGCACAGGGCGGCTGGTTCTTGGCACTGTGTGTGCCTTCTGCATCCATGTCTCACTCTTCTTGGCACATTTGGGGCCCTGCAGAGTGTGCGGCCACCTTAGAGCCAAGCTGTCATCTCACAGTGGCTTCATGGCCGGGTGGGTGAGGTAGTGGGGATTTCAGCCTGTCCTTTGCTGGAGCACTGAGGCCTGCAGGAGGCCGGACTGCGACCTGCGGTGGAGACATCCGAGGCCGTGCAAGGGGGTGGGGGTTCTCTTGGCAGTCGAGCCGAGGACAAGTTCTCAAAAAGGCTGCCCTTCGCAAACATGCCTGTGGCCGTTAGCTGACTGGGGTAGAAAGCTAATGGGTTTCTCCTCAGGGGCCATTCAGGGCCCCATCCCTGAGCCAGTTACAGAGACTGAGTCAGAGTTTGGAAGCAAAAGAACCAGTTGTGTGTGCTCCGTGGAGCAGGCAGTGGCTTCCTGTTCCGGTCAGTGAAGAAGGACCCCCTTCCTCTGTCCAGGTCTCTGCCTGACCCCTCCGCTGGGATCACGCGGGCTTGCCCCCTGCCCCTGCCAGCCTGCACACCTTCACCTGCTCTCCGAGGTGACAGCAGCCCCATCTGTGACTCCCCATCAGGAATCCTCCTCTGAATCGCAGGGGGAGTCTCTAGCACCCACTGTACAAGAGGACTTGTTTCTCCTGCGGCCATAACTTTCATGTAACAGTTCCCATTCCTGACCGTATTCAGTAAATTTAATTAGCGTTGAAAAGCAGCTTGTTTGGTAAGATGATCAGTTTCTAACCTGGGCCAGCGACTCGCTTTATGGCTATGAATTAAGCCCATTCTCTCTTTTCAGTGCCTCGTGGTCATCCTCATAAACACTGTCGGCAGTTGCTGGCGGCTTCACTCGGTTACCTTTCCCATTACTGCTTGATCACCGTCCTGCCAGGAGTGGGGAATCCATTCTGTTTTAATAACAAGGAGGAAGTGGTGACAAGGGGCTTGTTTAATGAGGAAACCTCCGGTCAGTCGGTGTCTCTGCGGCCGGGCCCCGGATTCCAGGCCCGCCCCTGTGCAAGGCCTTCTCAGCTGTCGCGAGGCTTGCTGTCTACAGACTGGGAAGGGCAGCCTCAGGGCTTGAAAGCTACTTTTGTCTTAATTGCAAATAATTAGCGATCAAATATTTGCTGACAGCCGATTTCTGTGTCAGAGAGAACCTGAGTGTTCTGGACAACTTCAATGAGCACAGGCTGGCACGAGTGTTTTCTTAACACTGAGCCCTCGAGTACAGCCCGTGGGGAAGGCCTCAGTCATACCTGCAAGCTAATCAAGCGTGGGCATTGGAGGCACAGCGCAGGACACTGTCTTCAGAGGCGTCCACTGCAATCTGGGCCCCCGGGCGCTTCAAAGGAGGAGCCAGGTAGAGGGGGCTCTCCCCGCATCCACAGGGAGCTGGCTTCACTTTGACTGCTGAGGCTGGACTCGTGGCCTCTGAAGCCCCTTCCTGCTCTGCCGCTCCAGATTCCAGTCCTCTTTAACCCCAGAAGGCCCACCTCCATGGACATCTGTCTCTCCTTCAAGCCTGCATCCTTCCCGCTTCCCAAATACCCCCTTGGAGAAGGCAAGGGGAGACGCACCCCTCAAGAGGTCACTGCACGCAGGGCCCCCGTGACCCTCCCCATCCCAGTCTCTAACCTGGGCTTTCGTAAGCAGCACCAAATCAGAATTAAGGAGATCAGCTTTTAAAACTGTTGTGTTTCTTAAAGCCTTAGTGTGCGGGGGCTACATGAGGACAAAGGCCCCCCACCTGCAGGGCTTCCTGAGACCAGACAGTTGGGCAGAGACTGGGGCAGATGCTCAGGGAGGGAGATTGAGAGAGGTGCTCAGAAGTGAGCTGGCAGTGACCACTTCACGGAGGAAATGGACCCTGAGGGCAAGTTGGAGCTGGCTCAGGCAGAAGGAGAGGGCAGTCTGGGTGGGCAGCACAGCAGAGCCAAAGTGCTAGAGGCAGGAACTGAGACCAGAGGCTCGGAAACTCGGGCTGCTTCTTCAAAATGGGGTGGTTAGTGGGTGCCCTTCCCATCGTGTGTGGATGTTTATTAGAACCATGATGTGATGGCAGTGCTTTGTGTCCTGGCTCTGTCTTGGGAAAGAAACAAAAGCTGATATTTTTAGAGCTGTATTAGTTTCTTCTAGTAGCCGCCAGCGCTTTCCAGGGTAACCCATTTTCCAACCACCCAGGAGAGTCATGCTAATCAAACACATTCTGTGGCAAAGCAGCCATAAACACCACGGGCGGAGGGCCTCCAGCCCAGAGCCTCCCACCGCCAGGTGCCTTTGGCTCCCTCCACCTGTCAGGAAGATGTGCACTGGGACCAATGAATGCCACCGAGCCTTTACCGTGACATGCGAACAATTAGCAAAGTGGATAAAAGAGAGTCACACGCCCACTTAGGATCTGTACTTTTACACTGCTCAGAGGTATTCTGACCTTCCAGTTTATTATGATTCAAGAAAAAGTCAATATTTCTTAGCTTGTCAAGGCTGGAGGAATTTAAATGAGTTATTGAACCAAGCAGTTAATCTACCAATAACTGATTTTTTTTTCCTTTCAAATCTACAATGATGAAAAGCAGACTTAACCAAAAACAAGCAAAGGAAGGGTTTTTTTTTCCTTAGACATTTTAATCCCATGGGATAGGAGCTGGGGCTGAGAGTTCGGTCTTGAGTGCCAGGGCCATTCTGTCTTCCTGAGTATTTTGAAGACTATTTAATTAAAACTTAAAAGCAAAGACTTGAATGGCTGTAAAATCTACATTCGTGTTTTAATGATTTGTATTTTGGTGTCCTTTTATAATTCTGAACTTCCTTTCTGTTGCCACTAATGCTGCATGGCAATCACCCAACTTTCTGGACCCCTGTGATAGAGTGTTATGTTGGTTATAGATGCTCGCATGGCCTTTCAGTGAAGTGTGCCCTTTCAGCAATAAGTCACTCTACCAGCTGCCCTGCCCGCTCTGGGCACCATGGCCTGAGGTCATGTAATGTGTTGGGTGCAGCGGACACTCAGCAACATGGCAGGTATGAGACCCGAAGTAACATGGCAGCTGCCATTTCCAGGGTCTCAGCCTTCTTGCCCATGGCTGCAGCTTTGTGCTAGAAAACGTTGGACTGTGGAGAAAAGCTGCAGGTGCCACTGTGGATGACGTGTGTCCTGGAGAGCCATATTCTCCCCAAAGGAAAGGGTAAACCTGTGGCCTTCCTGCCTTGGCAGCTCCCCTCCGGAACACATAGAGTACTGCTTTCTCCTTACTCCACTTACTCCCTAAACTCCATGATGGCTCCCCAGTTCCTAACATATCAGACGAAATTCCTCAGGGTGGCTCTCTAAGTCTCCCAGAACCACACCTTGGCCCCCTTACCCTGCTCCCACCCCTGCACAAAACTCCTCCTCACGTCAGTCTCGCCCAGAGGTATGCAGACACTCCTGTGGCGTGGTTAGGGGAGCCTTGGCCCAAGCCTTCTGACTCTTGGAACACCCTTCTCGCAGCCGGCAGGGTCCCTTGGCGGTTTGCCACTTCCATATGGCCTCCCTGTTTCCTCCTCCCTCCCAGGATGGGCAGGGTGAGCTAGCCATGAACCTGAGCTCCACACAGCAGGGCCCTGCTCTAGCACCCACACTCACCTCCTGTTGGAGGGGCAGGGACTCCACTGGGCACTCTGAGCCCCCCAGGCTTCAGCTTCGTAGGTGAGTGGAGCCTCTGCTCAAGGAAGCATGTGACTCCTGCACTCAAGGACTTGCAGCTGACCCTCTGTGTTTGTGTGCCTGGCAGGGCTTTCCGGCCACAGTGGGCTGCCAACCTCCTGCGGAAAGAAGTTCTGCAGCCGTGGGAGCAGGTGTGTGCTCAGCAGGGAGACGGGGGAGCCCGAATGCCGGTGCCTGGAGGCGTGCAGGCCCAGCTACGTGCCCGTGTGCGGCTCCGATGGGAGGTTTTATGAAAACCACTGTGAGCTCCACCGTGCTGCGTGCCTGCTGGAGAAGAAGATCGTCATCGTCCACAGCAAGGACTGTTTCCTTAAAGGTAGGGAGACAGCTTCTTGCCCCTATGCTTTTGGGTTTTGTGTTGGATCTTCAAATGCCATTTGACAAATGACCTGGGTGCTGAGTCTGCAGGTTAACTATGTAAAGGCAGTAGAGAAAGAGGAAGCCTGGAGCCTTAACAAAACGGCAGCAGTGGCATTTCCACGATGCGTGTTCTGTTTGTGTCCACCTCCAGAGGCTCCCCGCCCTTAGAGGAGGCCCTTGGAGGGCAGAATCCAGGCAGGCCCAGCCAAGCCCTGGCTGGTGCAGAACACCTGTCCAGCAGGAACCAGATCACAAGGGGTTGCCCAGGTCTCTCCTGCAGGATAGGCCCTTGCAAGCTGGTGACAGGGACCACATTTAGCCCTAGGGACGGAGTTGCATGAATCAGGAGGCCATGATATGTATAGAATGTGGCCGGATGGATACCAGCACAGTGGTTCCCAGCATGGCAGGCACTCAAACTCTGTCCTGGAGCGGTCGCTGACGGTTCAGACCCTCCATGCCTGTCCAGATTACCTCTGAGCAAGACAAGGAAGGCCCTGCGTGGACTTTAGAACATGTCCTTGGAGTTGGGGAGAAAGGGTTCATGCTCCGTGCTGGGGTTGAGTCAGAGGAGAAGGGCATGTCAGCTCCCAGCGGCCGGTGGGAAGCCTCAGGGACGGGCCTTCAGCTCTTCACGTGCTACTTTATTCCCAGCACCTGACACAGTGCCTTGCACCAAGTAGATGCGCAGCGGCTCACAACTACTTGAAGATGTGAGTGTTAGAATCCAAATTCCTGTGTTGATGCGGCCCCGTGAATGCTACATGCCACAGCCTGTAGAGATAGTTGTGATGCTGAAACCAACTGGCCACACATCAATAAATTAGGAAATATGAAAAGCCAGAAGCAGCATGTGGAGAGAGGGGAGCAGGCCCACTTCACCTGAGCTGGGGGACTTTGGAGGTAGGAGAGCCCACCTGAGGTTGTATGAGGCCAGAGACCTGCTTTGGGGTAGGGCAGGGAAAGGAAGAGAAGACTTGGGATGGAGCCCACCAAGTGCCTGCAGGGCTGACAGAATAGGGCTTCCAAGTGGTCCGAGCTGTGGGGGGCCTGGGCGCCCAGAGGGGAGGGCAGAGCTCCAGCCTCACTCCAACAGGCTCCAGGCCCAGGATGGTGCGGCCGGGATGTTGGGCATTCTCACTGGTGGAGCACAGGTGTGTTGGACTCCTACAGCCTCTACCCATGCCAACTGCACCCTATAAAGAGCCACTTTCCCACCCTCGCCCACAGACCATGGCAGTGGGGTCCCAGAGCAGGTGGGGCTTTGGAAGGTCAAGTTTATCCTGTGATGGAAATAGTCTTGGACACTTTCATGGCTGCACTTATGACACTAATGTGGAGGTGCTTCAGAAATCATGAAGCACATTATGGAAATGAGGCCAAAATGAGCCCAGGAAAAATGTCCCTGGTCTGAAGGCACTGCCCAGCTGCACGCCTGCCGATTCCCAGCACCGTGAGCACTAAAATGCTTGACCAGTTGCTCCAGCTTTATTGGCCGTGTTGAATTTTATAGACTGATGTTCTGTTCTCCAGTTTCCAATATCCTCCAAATTGCATCTTTCTAAAGGTTTTTATTTCTGCATCAGAGTGTGCACAGCCTCCCTCCCCATCGGTTATTCAAACAGCATTTCTCATTTCATGCAAGGGAACAGAGAACCACCACAAAACCTGCCGCGGTGAGGGATGAGGTGGGGAGAGCCAGAGAGGATAGGGGTGGGGGCAAGCAGATGAGGGCTCGGTTCTGCTTCATGCTGATTGAATTTATCCACCGAATCCTTCTGATTCATTGAGTTTTTCACAGATGTTGTGAATTCCCACCCGCTCGGTGTGGCATTGCTGCTCTCCTGGAGGAGAGAAGTACCTGCAAGCTCCTGGGGAGACCTGGGGTTGCAGCCTGGCTCTGCCACTTCCCAGCTGTGTGGCCTTGGGTGCATCACTCCACTTCTCTGGGCCTTTTCTTCAGCTGTAAAATGGGGCTATCGGCTATACCTACCTGCTCTGTGGAGAGAAGTAAATGAGATGCTGCACAGAAACCACTTAGCATGTGCTTGGCACACTACAAATGTTGGTTATTAATGACACCTGGTTGTCATCATTTGCTCTAATTCAACGTGGCCTCAGGCTTAGAGCAGAGAGGTGCACAAACTGAAGGGAATGCAGAGGTGGGAACAAGGGCTCTGCCTAGCAGGTCTGGTCCCAGGTAGCTTGCTGGTAGATGGAGTGTGGGTGAGGACGGCGCTGAGAGTCAGGTCCTACTGCTGTCCTGGAGATGCCTACCTGGATCCAGCTCTCCTCCTCCTGCAGACCTGGCCCTGTGGGTCTGGACCCCATGCAGAAGGCTTCACTGCTTCATGCTCAGGGTCAGCTTCAGTCCCTGGCGGGCGGGAGAGCTGGCCTGCCTCTCCTCTCTAGCATTCCCATAGGGAGTGCCCAGCAAACAGGAATGACATGTTCGCTGGTCGCAGGGGCCTTAACGGGATGGAAAGGAGGCCAGCCCTAAGGAGGCTGCTCCAACAGGGAGCAGGAGGAAACGGATTGACAGAGGGCTGCGGGGAGGGGTCTTGGAAGAAAGGAGGGTGTAAAGGACAACATCCTTCAGTCCCTAGCCCAAGACGGTGGCAGAATAATGCCACCTTGAGTTCCACTGATGACAATTTGTCTTTTATCCCAAATTTCCAGAAAGTTATTGATACGGGAAACTTAAAAACACCTTTTTTCCATACAAACAAAAATTATAAAATCGTCCATGTTCCCTTCTCCTTCCCTATCAGACTTTACAAAGGTAAAGTTATGACTTTGTTCTCTGGGGCTTTATCTGTCCCCAGAAGTCACTATTAGGACAATTCTTATGGGGCCAGTGTGTGTAGAGCAGAGGGAAGACGAGGTGGATTTTGCTGGCCGAGTCCCCGCACCCTTGTGGGGGAGGTTCCTCCTGAGCACTGCGTGGGGACACAGCCCTTGCCACTCCACAAAGGAGGAGAGGCGGCATTCTGAGCCCCAGTTACAAGAAAACTTCTGCTATCACATTCCAGTTGCCATGGCAATGGGGTTCCTTGTGAATGCGGAATGAAATATAACATCATTTAGGGATCATTAGCATGTGAGGAAATCAAAACAGAACTCAAAAGCATTGCTTCAGCTCGAGTCTGCAGCTTGAGACCAGCCCTCCCCAAGTCCCGTGCAGAGTCTCTTGTGCTGACGATCAAGCAGACAGAGGGATGTGGGCTGTTGTATCTCTTTCTTCCTGGGCAAAATTAGAGTCACATTTATCCTCAGCACCAAATACCACCAGAGAGTACCAAAATAGCGGGTGGAATTCTCTGTAACTTGAACTTCTTATAGAGTTTGTGTTTTAAAAGTTATCTTATGACATGCGTCCCTATTTGTGTACTAGTTGGCACTTTTAAAATTATTTTTCTGACTCGGTTTTGAATTCACACTTTATCTGCCGCGCTGTTTGAGAAGCCAAGCTTGCCTTTCAGCAGTCACCCTCCACACCAGGGTGGTGGTATCTCAGATGATACAGTGTCATCGTTGGGCAGTTTTCCAAACAAACCTTGAAATTAGGGAGGAAAGGAGCCTGTTAGGGGTTTTGTTTTAAATGGACCTTCAGCTTCCTCATCCTGCACGCAGTTTGTAGGTGCCCTTGGGGGCTTCAGAAGGAAGTTCCCAGGCTCAGGAAATCTGAGGAAATAATTTCCATTTTTGGCCAAAATAAAATTTTTTAATTTTTTAATAGGCTTACTAACAATCCATTTTTAATTTTTATTTTATTGATAAACCAAACTTTTATTACTAAACACAGGAATAAAAACCCAATCTTTTGTTGCAAGTTAACAGAGCAGAGAGATCTTACTGTCAAAGAGACTCGGCTTTTTTTCCTCTTATTGTTATTTTGTTGTCAACATTACTTTGAGTCTAGTTGCTTTAGAAACATAAATTAAGCCCCCGCCTCCAGGGCACAGCCACGCTTCTGCAAGTGTGTTCTGCCCTGCCCGGGAAAGCTGCCTGCATCCCCAGCTGAGTGAGCCCAGCCTCAGCCACAGACTCAGCTCTGGGAGGTGAGAGGGGGAGTATCTAGGGAAGGGTCTAGAGAAGAGACGATGGAGGTGCATCTGCACAGGTGAGCGAGGACGTCCTCAGGAGCAGGCGTGAAGCACCTGCAGACTCAGGGAAGAGCAAGGAACTAACATGCAGAGCCTGGAGCATGGGGAGGGGTGCCCTGTGGATAAACGCAGACAAGTACAGAAGAGCGAGCTGAGGAAGCCTGTGTGCCAAGCTAGACAATTGGAACTCAAGCCATAGAGTGTCAGATAAGCTAGTCCAACTTTCCAGTTTCCCAGACAGGGACCCTGAGGCCCAGAGAGGGCTAGTACCGGCCCCAGGTCACACAGGCTCTGCCCCTGCAGCCCTCCCTTCAAAAGCACCCATAGCTTTGGGGCTGTTTGTCCAGCGAAGCGTGTTCACCACGGATGCAATGGCTTTATCCTTTCTCCCAGGAGATGTCCTGGCGGGGAAGGAGGGCGCAGGAGCCATGGTCAGTGGGAAGGGCCTGGTTACTGCTGGGCGGGGCCTCTCAGCTCTGCAGGTCAGCAAGAAGCCCAGCTCAGGGCTTCTCCAAGAGAGCTGGCTCAGTCACCCTAAAGTCACAGGGCCTACGGACGTCAGAACACTAGACCACTCTCTCCCCTCCATGGAAGGAATATGTAACCAGGAAGAGCCTGGGACAAAACAGCAGAGCCTCTGGGACGAGCCCTCCTTCAGCCTGGGCTGGCTTCCGGTGCTAGCCTCCACTTTCTCTCCAGACCTGCTTTCCTGTTTCCAGTGTCTTCCAATTGTCCTTCCACTCCTGGCCCCACCCACATTCTGTCCAGAGGCCACTGCTGCTCCCCCAGCCCTTGCAAAGTAATGCCTCTGCACCCAGCCTCCTTCCGGGCCTTCACTTTGACCTCCATAGCAGAGTCTGTGACCATTTTCCTCTGAGCCGCCCAGCTTCTCGGACATTATTGAATGTTCTCTGGGTACCAAGGCTGTGCAGGACCTGAGGATACCAGTGTGATCAGGATGCCAGACCTGACCTCGTGGAATTGACAGGTCCCCAGCACCCCCACTCTCTGAGCCATCATGTGCGGGCTGCTTTAGCCAGAGACACCCCCAAGACCTCGAGGACCAGTGGGAATCTTCAGGGACTGTCTCTTGTCCTGCAGCCTCCCACATAGGTTCTGTCATCATCAGTGTGAACAGCTGGGGTTCACCAACAGCCCCCCTGGTGCAGCAGCCCTCGAGCTCAGTCATCCCATTTATAGTTATCTGTTTCTAGGATCAAGAAACACGATTTAAAACAAAAATGTGTGTTCTTTGGCTATTTCCTCTAGGTTTTATGCAAGAAAATGTCTTGATATGAGCACCCTGCAAATGTGCAAGAATGTTATCAGTGCAGCACGTATGGTGTGCTTCACAGAACCGCTGTACTTCGGATGAATTAATTACATCCAGTAATTAAAAATTGCTAATAAGTTATTGAGCTGAGAAAGTCTCGCACTGCATTGATTTCGCTTATGGAAACTAACCAAAGCCTCCGAGGCCCCCAGGGTATTTCTTGTTCTTTCCTGGCACCTCCTCCATCTTATCTCCAGCTCCTCCTCCTCTATGATCCTTGGTCACTTCAGCCACTGACAGGCTCAGGCTCTCTCATCCTAAAGCCAAAAGAGATGGCTTTGTCCCAGCATCCCCCTGGGTACCATTTCACCTCTCCCCTTCCCTGCTCTCCCAGGCACCACACCCAAAGCATCACCTGCTCTGGCTGCCTCCACTTCTACAGCTCCCCACACTCTGCCCACCAGGGTCTGTGGCTGCTCCTGTCTGCGTTAAGATCACCATATCCTTCTAAATGCCAAGTCTAGGTGGCACTTTCCAGGCCTGGTCATTCTGCATACCTCCCACGGTGGCCTCTGTCACTCTTCCTGCAGCCGAGCTCCTCTGACTTCACAGGCCCCTCCTTCTCTAGAAGCTTTCACACGGGGGTTCCCTAAGGGGCTCTCCTCAGCTCTCTTCTCTTTCCGTTCCACCCCCTCTCATGGTTCCAGCCATGCCTCCTGTGCAAATTACACCCAACTGCATCTTCATCTCTGACCTCTCCTCCACGTCTCCAGCTGCCTGCCAGGACCCTCCCCCAAAGGCCCACAGTACCTCAAATTCAGTGTGTCCCAAATGAACTCGCCATCTCCCTGCTCCCTCTGCCCCTGTCATTCTTTCTTCCTCACTCAGTGTCTGTCTCAGTGACAGCAGCAGCCTCCCACATCCCAGGAGGCTAGGGTTTTCCTTGCTTCCTCCTCGAAGCTGAAGCCCCATGCCAAGACCCTGCCAAGTTTGCTTCCTTAGCATTTGTTGATTCTGGCTCCTCTTCTCTACCTCTTCTACTACCACAGGCATCCATCCTGCCATCATCTCTTGTCTGGATGACCTCTGTGAACCCCTAGCTATCCTCCCAGCTCCCAGTCAGACGCTTCTTCAAACCCAACTTCCTTATGGCTTTATGAGTGAGCTTTCCAAGAGGTGACTTTGACCTTGGTACTCCCTTGCTTGAACCCTCCATTCATCCGGCAAACACATACCTTCTATGAGTCAGGTCTATCTTGGGTGCTAGGGATACAGCAGTATGCAAAATGGACAGGATTCCTGCCCTCCTGGAACATGTAGTCTATAGGGGAGACAGGCAGTGAACAAGAGGTAAAGTGTGTTAGGTGGTGACAGGTGCCATGGAAAGGAATAAAGCAAGGGATGGGGATAGTAAGAGCTTCTAATATGAGAAGTGGCTTTTGAGCAAAGACCTTCAAGAGGCTGGGAGGTTAGGGAGCAAGGTATTTGCATATCTGGGGGAAGAACGTCCCAGCAGAAGGAACAGCAGGTGCAAAGGCCCTGAGGTGAGAGTTAGCCTGGCATGTGTGAGGATCAATAAGGAGGCCAGGGTTGTTGGAGCAGAGTGAAGAAAAGGAGAGAGGTCTGAGTGTGAGTCAGAGGGGTGATCACCCATGTAGGACCTTGTCAGCCATTGGAAGCCCAGACTCTTAGCCACTGTGCTATATTATCTTTAATTATTCCACCATGCCCACCAAGGGATGGCCTGGTGAAGGGGACCGCCCTCTTCACCACCACCCCAGGAGCTGGGAGGGGTGTTCCAGGGGCTGGAAGAGATGACCTGTCCCGGAGCTCATGGCCAAGCACCTCTGGGTTCATTCTTTGTCTGAGATAAATCCACAGGGCCGAGGGTCTTTCCTGGGTGAGCCCCAAGCTGACCAAGGTGCCTGCTGTCAGAACTTGTGCCCAGAGCAGGGACCTCCTTCTGTTATAACTTCTCGTCAGCTGGCCTATCTTCCCACTGTACTGGGTGTCCCGACGAGTGGGGAAATGTGATTTATCTTTCTATCCCTAGGTCACTGGAGATGTTCCGTTCACTTTTTAGAGGAATGCTCAAATTGATGATTATGTATTAAATGGGATATATGCAACCCCTTAGAGGTCCCCAAGGGAGAGAATGAGAAGCCCTAGTTAGAGGCCCTCCATGCAGTGCAGACCCAAGAGTCCCCACAGAGAAGGAGGTGGATGCGTAAGGAGGACCCTGCTCCCAGGACGTGTTGGGTTCTCTGGGGTGGCGGAGCCATCGAGGGTGTTGAGGGAGCACAAGGAAGGAAGGGGCCAGAAGGAGGCAGGGGCGGGGTGTCTTGGAGCCTCCTGCCCCCCAAGCTTCCCTCCAGGAGGCTGATGAGGAAGGCCCTGCCTGGAGAGAGGGGTGCCCGAGGCTCAGGCCGCTTAGAGCCATTTAGTGGAGCCACGGCCAATGCTTGGGAGGCTTGGATGACGATCGGGAGTCAAATGTTTAATTACTGGAGCGAGAAGAAGTTGATCCGGGACTTCTTTAAGGTTCTCCCCTATCGTGCCTTCAATTAAGATCAAGGCCCCTGTGTAGCAGCCGCTAAATGACACCGCATATTGAATCTCTGTGCTCAAGCAGTTTATCTAATTATCTGTGTGACAAACTCAGCAGCTGTCAGACCAGCCACAACTCAAGTGTGTTGGTGCTGGGCCCCTGCCTGGAAGCGTTTTCTGCTTACTAACATGCTCTACTGTACATGCAGAATCCCTTTCAAAGTTCTTCTGTCGCCTGATGATGTAAGGAGTTGAAGGGGCCAGTGGCTGGGAGGACAGTGGGTGCAGGAGTCGGGCAGAGGCCTGCAGGTCAGCCTGCTCTTGGTTCTCAACCCCACCCTCCCTCACCCACAGCCCCTGCAGCTGGCATGGGGGCCCGGCCTCTCTGCCTGCTCTTCTGGACGGGAAAGCAGTGGCCCAGTTTGGGCCATCTTTTTTTTCTCCAAAGAGAAGGGAGGAATATTCTCCACTGTGTTAAATTAACCGACATAAATCAAGGAAGTTCGGAGGGGCAAACCCACACAGTGAGCCAGGGAGAGGTAGGCGACTGCTGTCCTCACCAGCAGAGAGCGTCCACGTGGTACCCATCCCCCAGCAGAGCAGGCTCACTGGATGCATGAGTATCGAGACCACATCGAACCACCCAACCCTCCGCCTGTGGAGTTGAGTCCTCAGCCAGGACAGCCAAGGGACAGAGCTTCAGAAAGCTGAGGCCCAGCCCTGTGCAGCATCCTGGGGCCCAGAGGACCACCTGTGGCTCCTGTTGTAGGTGAACTTGTGCCCAGTCCCGCACCAGGTGCCACAGGAGAGCTCGGTCCAGAACACGGAGTATTCTCGAAGCTAATGAGGGAAGACAGAGCTTCATAATGACTCTCGGGTTTGGGCACCTCCTCCTCTCGAGTCCTGCCCTCTGCCTGCCTCCTTCTTGTGATCACCTCTGCTTTGATGCATTCTGATCCTTCATTAATGAAGATGATGAGAGTGAAACTATTTTCAAAAATTACCTAAATGAAAGTAATAAAATCGCTTTGCTTACAGGTAATTAAAATTGCCGGACACAGTGACCTCTGTCCATTTGTTATGAGCAGGGGGGTCTACGTTGTGCATTTCTCTTTGTACCTCAAAGGATGGCTTATCTGGTGGCCTGGCAGGTGTGTCTGTTTACTTGTCTCCCTGAGGGAACTTCTGTTTGCTCTCCCCCTTCTCATCTGTTAGTCCGTGTCCCCCCCCCAACCCCCTGCTTCTGTCAGCTAAGGTGTGGCCCGCAGGCCTGGTCCCAGCTGTCCAGCAAATGCCTCTGTGAGCCCCAGCCCACCCGCTCCTTCTGCCCGGCTGACGTCTCTGACTCCTCCACCCAGACCTTGTTCTCTGTCTCTCTCTCTTTCTCCCCCACCTCCCTTCTTTACCCTCCCTCTCTCTCTGTCTTTCAGATGTTTTGTGGCTCACCCACTGATTCATGTTCCCATCGAAATATAGCAAATCCAAGGTCTTTTTCATGGGCTTTGCAGGGAGCTTCACCCGGTAGGTGGTGCTTGTGTGTGCCCAGCTCTGCGTGGGCCCTCGTGGCTGAGATTTTAAGCTTCTCATTCGAGCCTGCCCAGTGATTTCGGGATCGCTAGGTGAGAGGTGCCCGAGGCCATGGCGGGTCTGCTAGCCGAAGCTTTCCTGATAGGCGGTGATGATGGGGAAAGGGGGACTGAGGAAGAGGCCTCTGCCAAGCTGCAGAAGGAGGAAACCCCAGCGTGAGGAAGAGTTCTCAAAAGGGGACACCCAGAGACACTGGGGTAGTGGTAGAGGTGGTAGCAGGAAGCGTCAGGAACACATGTTGTCCCAATTATGTAGAGAGTAAGCTTGCTGGTTCTCCTTTGCTCACATGAGCAGAACTCCAGATTCCAAGGATGTCTCTCAACTGTTTAGTCACAAAGTGCTGGTTACAGGGACGTTATGACCCCCTCAGTGGTGACATTCTGTAATTCCACAATCTGGACAGTCTCGCCAGGGTTGGGATGAGAGTAAATGGAGGGGAAGCCTGCGCAGACCGGTTTGAACAGGAATTAAAGAGAAGTTGGCTCTGCCACACACAAAGAGGGGAGCACCACACTGAAGATGCAGAGGAAGAGCGTGCTGTGGGGAAAATTATTACAAGAAAAAGAAAGATGCTCCGTAGACAGCAGCTGTGCTACTCTCATTTCAAGGAAACGTAACTTCTGCAATGAGATAAAAAATGGGATTATGAATTGGCTGAGCCACAGCCAAAAGTAAAATGGTAGCTGGAGGAGGTAAGGAAAGAAGAGAAGGAATCTGGAATACAATAGCCAAAGTGCCAGCACATTTCAAGCTGTAAAGGACAAGATTAACGATACAGAAATCAAACAATTGCCTTCCAATAAGGACAACAAACTTGAAAACCCACTACCAAAATACACAGGAAAAAAAGTAAAATATAATAATAACGTGAGAAAAGATGATAGCTATGCAGGACAGAGACAAATGATTTAGCATAGTGGTGACAGGTCATCTTAAAGGCCCCGGAGCAAATCAAATGGACACAACAAGTAAAGGAAGATTTGTTTTCAATTGTCCTGAGCTGAAAGATTCCTAAAACAAGTCCAAAAATAATGCTAAAGTTTCAGGATTTCAAAATTTTTTTTAATATATTAGAAGTGTCCAGGGGCCAGCCCGGTGGCACAGCAGTTAAGTTCGAATGTTCTGCTTCTCAGTGGCCCAGGGTTCACTGGTTCGGATCCCGGGTGTGGACATGGCACCCCTTGGCAAGCCATGCTGTGGTAGGCGTCCCACATATAAAGTAGAGGAAGATGGGCACAGATGTTAGCTCAGGGCCAGTCTTCCTCAGCAAAAAGAGGAGGATTGGCAGCAGTTAGCTCAGGGGCTAGTCTTCCTCAAAAAAAAAACAAACATATATATATATATATATATAAAAGTGTCCAGGCAGCAAAAAAAATCTGGTTTTCTGTGAAGGAAAAAAACCTCCTATAGTCTTAGCCTTTTCTGCAACATTAAGAAGCAAGAAGGCAATGAAGAATGTCTGTAGAGTTTTGAGGAGTTAAGACGCTACCCCAAGAATTCTACACTCGTCCATTGGTGATCCATGTGTAGAAATAACAGAAAGGATTTTGGGTAGGCGTGGGCTCAGGTAATACACACCCGTGTATTCTTGACTGGGAAAAAAATACTGAAAGGCAAACCCCCAACAATCTAGAGACAAATCAAAGAATTTGAGAATTTGATGCTTAAGGCCTACAGGTGAGCACAGGGACCCCTTACTCAAAAGTTGCCTAAGTAATTGTTTTAAACATAGTTAGCAAAAATTGCAAAGGGTGAATAATGAAGTTAAGCACAGTTCATTTCCTTGACTCACTTGTGGGGATTTCAACAGATCTTGCATAATTCTTGACTAAATATGTTAAAAAGCATATCAGCTCAACCAGGCAATTTTCCATTAACTCCTTCCCTTTTGCCCAGCATGAACCCAATACTGGTCCCAAATAAGTATCCCTGGTTGTTCCCAGCCACACCGAGGAGGCTTTGCTCCTGCCTCTGCTGGTGTGTTCCGAGACCATGTGTAGGATCAGCCGTTGACTGAGGTGGCCTTCCCTAAGGTCTGGCCTCCCACACCTTCATCACCCTGGCTGTAGTGTGCCCACCCAGGAAGCATGCCTGGGCTGTAACCAGAGTAGAAGAAAACTCTGATGTGTCATAACATGTTCTCTTTGAGCAATGATGCCCTTGTTAATGCGCACATGTCAGTGCACCGTTGACGTGGCCTGGACTGTTGATTCTAACTTTCCAATCGAAAATATGTGGTTAATCAATGAGCAAGGAAGGCATGAGAGCAGAGCCCTGTGGCAAAAGAAAAAAGGTCAAGAAGGCAAAAGAGCTGACCTCTTGGAGGCAGAGATTAGACCCCTGACTCAGCCAGGGGCCACCATGGCATATAGCCATGCACAGCAGAAAAGAGGATGGCCATCGGGGTAGGGTCAACATAATAATGGCCACCGTTCATTGAGCATCTGCCAGGTTCCCAGTCCATAGCAGACAGTTTATGGGCATTATCTCATGTAATTCTTCTCCCAGTTGACATTTGGCTTAGGGACATAGAGGCCAAATAATTTGTCCAGTCACTAAGCCTATAAATGACAGCACGACAACTGGGACCTGCCTTCCTCTCTGGCTGTACTCCAGTGGCCACTCCAGCAGTTGGGAGGGACTTTCCTGAGGGAGGGGGCCTTGACCTGAACCTTGAAGAATGGGCAGGACTCGAGTCACCAGGTATGGGGGGAAGGCAGCAGCAGGTGGAAATACTTAGTGCAGCTTTGCTAAGTTACCAACAGCATTCCTTCCTCCTCCCTCAGACTTGCTGCTGTGACTTCTCAGACAACATAGGCCTAAAAATGATCTTCCCCTGAAGGGAAATGGATAGAAGGTCGAGTTTTTCACAGAAATCAAGCATTATCACATCCAGTCATTTAATGAGATGAATCACCTTCACACACCTTCTGCTTTAGAGGCCAGTGACCGTGCCTATTGGACATGTGACGTGACCACCTCAGTGGAAGGACGTGCCCGCTCTCTGCTGGTGAGACAGGGGCAAGCAGCCTTCATTTCAGAGGGAGGGAAACCCCGTGTCCACCTCATGTCTGTTCTCACCGGTGTCCCTCACCCCCGCCAAATTTTAGTAGCATGAAGATCTTGTTTACGTGCCAGGCTTGTCCCAATAAACACTCTCTGAACAGTTTTAGAGGAACAAATTTGCCATTTTAAAAAGTTTCGTGGCTCTCAGGGCAAACAGTTGTGGGTATCAGGAAGACCTAATGGACAGCGGGATCTATAGATAAGGGAAGGCAGCACTCACCGCTGGCAAGTGGGAGAAACGCCAGCAGGAGCCCATGTACTAATTCAGAGAAACAGCTGCGGCAACAAGACGCCCCCTGGCATGTGCTCGTCTGGAAGACTGCGGGGCAACAGCTCGAAGCCAGGCACCTCCCGGCTTCCTTTGGGTACAGCTCCTTAGGGACTCAATTGACTGAGATGACAATCATCCAAATTTGTGGCAAGTTGTTGTGACTTTACACTTCTCACCTGTTGAAGAGACCCGAGACTGGACGGGAAAGGAGGCCAGGGTAACAGTTAAGGTCCAGAGTCGGGGCTGTGTGCCAGGCACTTCAGACGCTCTCTCCGTCCCCTGGGTCCTGCAGCAGCCCTTCAGGATGATGACTGTTATCCCAGGACCACCCAGCTGGTGAGGGGGCAGCTGCAATTCAGACTCACGTCTACATGGCTCTTTGATTTTAAATTTTGAATGTTGACTTTGCTCCTTCTGCTCTGCCGCATCTCTTGTACGTATAATGATTTTTATAATTAATACAAGAAAACGAGCCATGGAAATCATCTGATTTTTAAAGCACCCACTGATTGTTGTTCCACAACTTGGCGGGTTGTGTCTGTTCACACTTCTGTTCTGAAGGAAGCGTTTTTGCACGTGTAGCGTGAGGTCACCTTGCTGTCAGCCACGCTTGCCTCAGCAGAGGATTCGTGATGTTTTTTGAAAACATTTGTTCCTTTGTTGTCTTTGCTCCTTGTGCTATTGTCTTTGCTCCTTGTGCTACACCATACCTTCTGTCTCTGTCGTGATTTTATAAATCAAAAAGGAAAGAGAGCTCGCAGTGAGCGCTGCCCGGCGTGGTCTTGGCCGGGATTGGCCGGGAACTGTGTGTGGCTCATCTCAGAGGAGCCGGGGGTTGTGCGCGGAGCCACTAACCAGGTCTGCTGCCTGTGCACTCGGCCTCCCGCGGTGGCCCCAGGTTGGGTTGGGGGGACCAGCAGTCTGGGGGGCAGCCCCGAGTGGCAGCCCTGGAGAAGGAGTCAGAGTGGTTGTGATCAGGGAAAGGGCGGTCCAGGTGACATCATTCAGGAGCCAAGGTGTGCCCTGAGCTTCATTCCACCTGCTAGTTTGCATTCCTGGGGCAAGTGAAGTGTGGTCCTGCCCTCAGCATCGTGTGGATCAAGATTCCCTCTTATGTTTCAGGATTTGTCAGAAAATCTGTGATTCTTATATCCGGGCTCTTCATGATGTGGCAGCTTTCAACAACTCAGCCTTTCATTTATTCAGCAAACACTTCTGAGCACCTACTGTGCACCAGGCATAGTTTAGGGACCGGGGACTCAAGAAGGGTGTGCTAACCAGGGTGGTGAGCACCATGACAGAGTGCCCCCCGTCTGTTATAGAAGGAACCAGGGAGGCCTCCTGGAGGAGGTGCCATCCGGGCTGAGTATTAAATGATGAGTGGAAATGGGTGAGGCAAAGAGGAAGGGAAAGGGCCTTTTAGGCCAAGGGTTGGGGTGTGAAGCTAGTATGGGGAGCCACAGGTGTTTCCTAAATGTGAGGCTCAAGGTGGGGAGAAAGCAGCAAGAGCTGAGTCTTGGGGGCCTTTGACCAGGCCAGGGCCTGCCCTTGAATGTCAGGTTAAGGGGCATGGACTGCCTCCTGTAGGCAGGATTCTGGGGTTTTACACAGTCTGCTGGTGTTTAGAAAGATCGCCCAGTGTCACCGTGGGGAGCCGCTTGGGGCAGAGCCCAAGAGCAGGCTTTTAAGGCGTCTAGCAGAGAGATGTGGAGCCTGAATTAAGGGGGTGGACAGACTGGAGAACTATTCAGGAAACGTAAATCTGGCAGGACCAGCAACTGGTTGAGACACAGGGAGAAGGAGGCACGGGGATGGGGTCCAGGCTCCAGACGGACATGGGTGCCTTTTCTATGGAGATGGGAACGCAGGAGGAGGAGCCGTGTGAGTGGTGGGAAATGTTAGGACTGGCCCCCAGGTGAGGCTGTGGAGTCTAAGGCCCTGTGGGACGTCTAGGGGAGAGGAGTTCACTCTGTGTGAAGAGCCTGCTTTCTAGACTCCAGCCATTCCTGCCTGAAGAGGCTTTCAAACATTTTTGGGTTGGCAGGGTCAGCCCCACCTCCTACCCCCACTGTATTAGTGAGAGTTCTCCAGAGAAACAGAACCAAAAGATGTACATACATATAGAAGGAGATTTATTATAAGGAATTGGCTCCTGTGACTATGGAGGCTGAGAAGTCCCCAATCTGCAGGGTGGGCCAGCAGGCTGGAAACCCAAAAGGAGCCAATGTTCCAGTTGGGGTCCGAAGGCCGTGTGCTGGAGAATTCTGTCTTACTTGAGGGAGAGTTGGTCTTTTTGATCTACTCAGGCCTTCAAATGATTGGAGAAGGCCCACCCACATGGTGGAAGGCAATCTGCTTTACTCAAAGTCCGCCAGTTTAAATGTTAATCACATCCAAAACACTCTTACAGAAACATCCAGAATAATGTTTGATCACATATCTGGGCACTATGGCCTAGCCAATTTGACACATAAAATTAACCACCACACCTTCTCCTCCCAGGATTGTTCGAAGTGCCTTCCTCAGACCTTAGCTGGTCCTTGTCTAACCAGAAGTACAGGCTATCGAGGATGGGTCTGCATGAGGTCCTTTGATTGATGGGAGCCAAATGTCCCATCTGGCCAGGCCCTGAACAGCCCCAAGGATGTGCTGGCACACTGTCGGGGCGCAGCCGTAGCCACCCCATCTGGAGAGCAGAGTGCTGACTCAGAAGGGAAACGCTGCTTGGACGTCCAGTCCAGGGTGTGCTTCCCTCACTGTGGGGCTCAGTCCGTGTCCCTGGGCTGTAGCTGAAGCGCTGAGCTCTTGGGGCTATTGCACCTGCCTGCCCTGAGTCGCAAACCATCTCCCCACGCCCCCTCCCAGCAGTCAGGAATTCCCAGGATGTGGGGGAGGGGTGCTCCACCCCAGAAGGCCCTACCCCCTCCCCCACCAGCCTTAGAGGTGCTGACTGCCAGGGGCTGTTTCCCCAGGAAAACTCTTTTCTTCCACAAACTTGATAGTTTAAACAATAACTGCTTGAAATTAGACTTAAACACTCAAATAGCTGAAGATGCAAACTGGAGGGGAGAATAATCAAAGGGGAACGAAGGCATTCGATTTCTCAGAACAAGAAAGATGCGCAAATGGTGGGAGATGGAGCAGGGCACAAAGGCTGCTGATTAGATCCTAATGCAGCTCCATTCCAAGGATACCTTTGTCTGGGAACTGCGCACCACTGGCCAGTGAGCTGCCACATTCAGAGACACAGGAATCAAAGTATTTAATCAGCCGCCTTGGTTGACTGGAGCGTGGGGGAGAGGCAACAGAGAGCCGTGGTTCCTCCTGGAAAAGGGTAATGAAGGCTGCAGCTGGAGACCCATCTCTTAATAAGGCAGCAGCCAATT
The DNA here is from genome assembly GCF_021613505.1 of Equus quagga. Lineage (NCBI taxonomy): Eukaryota > Metazoa > Chordata > Mammalia > Perissodactyla > Equidae > Equus > Equus quagga. The sequence continues at coordinate 84,158,054 of NC_060273.1, forward strand.
AACAGAGCAAATGTTTGAGGTGTCCCTGCCGGTGATGGGATGTCTTGTCTTCTCCCAGAGCCCCCGGGGGGCCAGTCAGTCAGACAGGCAGGTACATGACTTAAGTTAATTGGAGAAAAACTCCTTCAAGGGAAATGGGTGCTGGCTTGTCGTTTAATGGGACCAAGGTTTGTTTTTGACAGATGTCTTTGCCTGACCCAAGAAAGGACACATCTTTCAGATAGGCTCCCCTCTCCCCACCCCCTACCACCATGGAAACTCTGGGCTTTGAGCTTCCCACCAGGGAATCTCAGAGCCAGAGGGCGAGGCTGGGTATCTGAGGACTCAGGAGAATTTTAGCAGGAGAGGGTTGTGCCAAGCAAGCTTCCTCCGTGGTCCATGAGAGGGCAGCTCTCCTCCCCACTCCTGGCGGTGTCTGGGGAGCCCCTGCTAGGATCCCACTAGGATCTAGGTTCCAGGGATGACCAGGAGGGAGTGCAGGATGTGGGCCACAGGAGAGACTGTGACTGGGAGACATTTGAAGCTCAGGGTAGGGCAAGGTCAGGTGGGCTGGGCTTGCTCTGATGGGGAGGGGGTGGTCGCACCAATGGAGAGGTTCATTTCCGAATGGGCCAAGGAGGAATGTATAAGTAAAGGCCATGTGGGCACATGCAGCCTGGTCCAGCTGGAGCTGGGTTAGGAGTGGGGTAAGCAGATTAAGTATCTACCAGGCAGTTATAGTCTCTCCCTCTCTCTCTTCTCCCCATGCCCCCTTTCCTCCTCCTCACTTCCCCCTCATCTTCTCACCTCTCCCATTTCACTTTCCGTCTCCACCCCTCTCCCCAGGAAGTATGACTTGAGCGTGCCCACACATATCTAAAACAAGTGGCTGAAAAATAACGTTTCTCAGCGCACTAGGAGTATTTACTGTGTGACACAAGCTACTAGTTTTGACATTTTGATGCCTTAACCTGTCTCACAGCATTTGGACTCAGTTGAAACAGTGACTTGTCCACTGTCCCCTGAACATCTTCCACCAGCGTGAGGCAGGGGGATGGAACCACTGCCATCTGACTTCTCGCGGTCGTGTAAACGTTGTCAACTCTGTATGAGCTAGCGAGTTTGCCTTTGTTGGAGGAATCCCTCCAATTTTTTCAGTCACAGTCTGGATTATGAACAAATGACTAACTCACAAACTAGTGAGTTATTTCTCAGTGTTCTTGCCTCCAGTTTAAAATGGGAAGAGAAGAGGATGATGGGAACTAACAGTCTTGTGGGTAGGTGGGAATTAATCCCCCTGTTGTGAAGAGAAGACCGACGCTTCAGAGGCATGTTGGGTTATGTTGCAGTAACAAAATCTATGTAACTGAGTGAAAGTGTACCTCTCCCTCACACTGCACATCCAGCACGGGTCAGCAGCGGCTCGGCTCAGCATAGCCACACGGACCTCTTCAACCAGCTTCCACGATTCTCATTGATGGGGAGTGGGGTGTGGTGAGAACAGCTCTGGCTGGACTGTTCTCTGGGGTTCCCACTAACACTTTAGTGAAAGTTGCATGTGAGACCATATCTACAAAAGGGTACGTACACTTCCATCAGAACACATTCCCAGATGGGAGCATGTTGGAGAAGCAATAAGCCACATTCTTCATCATGTCTTGGCCCCTCTCTAGGGCTAAGGAAGATCCCTACAGAGGCTGTAAGTCCTAAAAACAGAACATAAGGGCTAAAGGATTTAAGGCTAAAACTTATTTCTGTGTGCTTCAGAAGAAAATAATCTCCTTACAGATAGTTTTGGTACCTCCTGGTTATTATATCTACATTTACCCTTTTTGCCCACCAGGTATGCTGAATACGCAAACAGGAATGATGAAGCCAGAAAAAGAAGCTGTTCTTTTAAGTTTCATATTAGAGCAATTTGAAATTTTTAGCATAACAAAAGCAGTTACATCAGTCATACACAAATTGCTTCCTAATGACCAAATTTTGCCTCCCCGAAGGCTCCAAGTGTTTAAGAATATCCACAAAATCAATATATTGTAGACAAGACTAAAAGACTTCAAATTGTTTTCCAAGATTTCTGCCCTGAACCCGGGTGTGGGTTTGGTTTAAGGAGCGTGAGTGCACAGAAGCCTAAATTTTCCCCGATATCCCTTGGCACAATAGTAATCAATTACCTGGGAAATAGGTAACGTCCCTCCACAAACTGTAGGGGCCGGATCTGCCTTGCTCACTGCCGTGTCCTAGGCCTGGCATGGAGTAAGCATGCAATAAACACTTGCTCAGGAGAGGGAGGGAGAGCAGGGGAGGGACTGGATGGAAGCAAGCCCGGCTCTCACCTCGGTCAGTAGAACAGCACACAGTTGATGGCTGCAAAGCCAAGAAGGAACTGAGAAAACCTACATGCACAGGGCTCAGCTCTGTTGCTCACATGCAGTGTCACCTACTGCAGGATGTGCTCCGGTGTCACAGAGGTGTTCTGAGTCCATGCCCGCTCCCACAGGTGCACCTCATCCTCCAACATCAGGCTCCATAAGTCCTGGCATCCCCTGCACAAACATGTGCCCACGTGCAGTGCTGACCCACAGGCACGTTCAAAGATTGGAAGGGAAGCCACTTTTTGAAAACGAAAGCTTTTTCTTCTTTTTATTATGAAATATGACATACAGAAGGGAATACAACATGCATAAGTGCAATCAAAAGAATAATTATTAAGAAGAGCCATGATTTAGGAATTGGGCTGTGTTTTAGAGACACCCCTCCCTCCTGTGCCCACACCCACGCCCTCCTCCCTGCCCTGGAGGTAACCACTGTCCTCTCTGACTTCTGTGATGTCATGTTCTAGCTTTCTTTTTTGTAGTTGTCTCACCTAAATATGTGTTGAAACACAGTTTGCTTTTTCCTAGTTTTGAACTTCATATAAATGGAACTGTGCCGTAGATGTTCTTTTTTGATTTCCTGCTTTCACACAACATATTTGTAAGACTCGTGCATATTGCGTATAGCTGTAGCTTGTTCATTTGTGTTGCTGAAAATCCCCTTAAATGAATACACCACGATTTATCCATTCTACTGCTGACAGCCGGCATCAGTTCCCGTTTGGGGCAGTTCCCAGGGAAGCCGCTAGAATCACTCTTATCTGTGTCTTCCGCTGCTCACATGCATGTTTCTCTAGTGTGTATCCCCAGGCAGTGTGCATCTTTAGCACTTTCCCAGACGTTGTCATCCTGTTTTCCAAACTTCTTGGCCAGTTTACCCTGAAAACAGCAGTGTATGAGGGTTCCTTCACTTCACATTACTAACACTTGTGACAGCCAAACTTTTTAAATTTTCGCTAGTCTGGTGAGTATGAAATGGCGTCTCATTGTGATTTTAATTGACTTTTTCCTGATCGCTATGAGACTAAGCATCATTTCATTTGTCGATTGATCATTTTGATTTCATCTTTTCTGAAGTGCCTCCCCAAGTCTTTTGCATATTTTCTATTCAGATGTTTGTCATTTTTGTATTGATTTGCAGGAGTTCTTTGTGTATTCTGGATACTTATTCTTTGTTGATTATATTTATTGCAAACATATTCTTCCACTGGTGGCTTGACTTTTCACCCTGTCTTGATTTCTTTTTAAGGATGGAAGTTCTTAATTTTAATGTAGCTGAATTTATCAAACTTTTCCTTCATTTTGCTATATGTAAATGTATCAGATCAACTTGTTGTACACCTTAAACATACATAATGTTATCTGTCAATTATATCCCAATTAAAAAAAAACTTTTCCCTCATGGTTAGTGGATTTTGTGCCATTTTTGGTAAATCCTTTCCTGCCCCCAAGGCTCCACATTACTCTATATCATCTTCTACTTTACAGTGTTGCTCTTCACACTTATGTTTGTAAAAATATAATAGCTTTATTAAAATATAATTCCCAAACCATTCAATTCACCCATTTAAAGTATGCAATTCAACAGGTTTTAATCTATCCAAAGGGGCCGGCCCAGTGGCGCAGCGGTTAAGTACACACTTTCCGCTTCGGCGGCCTGGGGTTCACCAGTTCGGATCCTGGGTGCGGACATGGCACCACTTGGCAAGCCATGCTGTGGCAGGGGTCCCACACATAAAGTAGAGGAAGATGGGCACGGATGTTAGGTCAGGGCCAGTCTTCCTCAGCAAAAAGAGGAGGATTGGCAGCAAATGTTAGCTCAGGGCTGATCTTCCAAAAAAAACAAAAAAACAAAAAACAAAAACACTATCCAAAGAGTTGTGCAACCATCACTATAAACCATTTTAAAACATTTTTGTAGAAGAAGAAACCCTGCACCCATAAACGGTCCCTCCCCACTCCTCCCCCACCCTCCAACCACACTCCCCCAGCCCAGCAAACACTAACCTACTCTGTTTCTATAGATTTGCCTGTTCTAGACATTTCAGACAACACGTGATCTTTGGTGATTGGCTTCTTTCACTTCTTTCTTGTTTTCAAGGTTCATCCACGTGGTAGCATGTATCAGTACCTCATTCTTTTTTATTGCCAAATAAAATTCCGTTGCACAGATATACCAAATTTTATCCGTTCATCAGCTGATGGATATTTGAGTCATCTCCACTTTCAGGCTATTATGAAGATGCTACTATAAAAATTTGTGTACAAGTTTTTGTGTGGGGTTATATTATCATTTCTCTTGGGTATTGACATAGGAGTAGAATTGCTGGGTCATATGGTAACTCTGTGTTCATATGTTCTAACATTTTGAGGAACTGTTTTCCAAAGCAGCTGTACTGTTTTACCTTCCCACCAGCAAAATATGAGGGTTCCAATATCTCCATATCTTTGCCAATACTTGTTATTATCTGTCTCTTTCATTAAAGTCATGCAAGCAAGTGTGAAGTGGTATCTCATACGGTTTTGATTTGCATTTCCTTGGTGGATAATGATATTGAGCATCTTTTCATATGATTATTGGACATTTGTACATCTTCTTTAGAAAACTGTCTATCATATCTTTTACCCATTTTTCAATTGGGCAATTTATCTTTTTCTTGAGTTGCAAGAGTCCTTTGTATATTCTGCATACAGGTCTCTTATCAGATATATGCTTTGCAAATATTTTCTCCCATTCTGTGGGTTCTCTTTTCACTGTCTTTATGTTAGTCTTTGAAGCACCAATCTTTTTAATTTTGATGAAGTCAAATTTATCTATTTTTTCTTTTGTCAGTTGAGCTTTTAGCGTCATATTTGAGAAGGCTTTGGTTAGCCCAAGGTCATAAAGATTTACTCCTACTTGTTTTGAGTCTTATAGTTTTAGCATTTCCATTTAGATCTTGCATTAAGTCCAGTTTGAATTAATTTTTGCATATATTGTGATATAGGGGCCCAACGTTGTACTTTTACATGTGGATATCCAGTTCTCCCTGCACCATTTTTTAAAAGACTACTCTCTCCTTTGAATTGTCTTGGCACTCTTGCTGAAAATCAACTAACCATAATTGTTAGGGTTTATTTCTAGACTCTTAATTTATTCCACTGATCTATATGTCTATCCTTATGCTGGTACCACACTGTCTTGATTACTGTAGCTTTGTAGTAAGTTTCGAAGTCAGGAAATGTGAGTCCTCCAACTTTGTTGTTCTTTTGCAAAATTGTTTTGGCTATTCTGGGTCCTTTAGGCTTCCATGTCAATTTTCGAATCAGCTTGTTAATTTCTGCAAAGACACCAGCTGGGATTCTGGTAAGGATTGCATTGAATGAGTAGGTCAGTTTGGGAAGTGTTGCCATCTTTACAATACTAAGTGTTCTGATCCATGACCATGGGATGTCTTTCCACGTATTTGGTCTTCTTTAATTTCTTTCAACATTTTTTGGTAGTTTTTGGAATATAACTTTCGCTCTTCTTTAGTTAAATTTATCCGTGGATATTTCATTCTTTTAAAATCTATTATAAATGGAATTGTTTTCATTTTCAGAATGCTTATTGCTAACATATAGAAAAAAAATTAATTTGTGTATATTGATCTTGTACCCTGTAAACTTGCCAAACTCATTTATTAGTTCTAATAGGTTTGTTATTGAATGACTTAGGATTATCTATAAAAAGATAAGGGAGTATAAAGAAAGTTAGTTTTACTTCTTCTTGTCTAATCTGGATGCTTATATTTCATTTTCTTGCCTAATTGCCCTGACTAGAACCTCCAGTACAGTGTTGAATGGAAGTGGTGAAAGAAGACATCCTTTTCTTGTTCCTGATCTTAGAGGAAAGCATTCAGTCTTTCACTCAAGCATGATGTTAGCTGTGGGTTTTCCATAGATGTCCTTTATCAGATTGAGAGTTCCCTTCTATTCCTACACTGTTGAGTGTTTTTTAATCAAAATGGAGCATTAAATTTTATCAAATACTTTTTCTGCAACAATTAAGGTGATTGTATGGTTTTGTTCTTTTTTCTACTGACATTGTGTGTTATATTAATTGATTTTTATATGTTAAAACACCCTTAGGTTCCTTGGATAAATTCTATTTGATCATAGTATGTAATCCTTTTTTGTTGTTGTTGCTAAATTTGGTTTGTTAGTGTTTTCTTGCGGATTTTTTTGTATCTATGATACTGGCAGCATAGGATGAGTTAGGAAGCCTTCCCTTCTCTTCTATTTTATGGATGAGTTTATGAAGAATTGGTATTAATTCTTTTTAAATGTTTTGTAGACTTCACCAGTGAATCCATCTGGTCCTGTGCTTTTCTCTGTGGGAAATTGTTAAATAATTAAATATCTTTACTTGTATATATTTTCTGTTTCTTCTTGAATCAGTATCAGTAGTTTGTGTTTTTCTACAAATTTGTCCAATTTATCAAAGTTGTCTAAATTGTTGACATAAAGTGGTTCATATTATAACCTTATAATACTTCTCATTCTGTGAAGTTAATAGTAATGTCCCCTCTTTCACTCCTGTTTTTTAGTAATTTGAGCCTTCTGTATTTTTTTTTTCTTATCAATCTAGCTAAAAGTTTTATTGATTTTTTTTAAGGAAACACTTTTGGTTTTGTCCATTTTCTTTATTTTCTATTCCCTATTTCACTAATTTTTACTCTTATCTTTACTATTCCTTCCCCTGCTTTCTTTGACTTTAATTTGCTCTTCTTTTTCTAGTGTGTGAAGGTAGAAGTTTAGGTTACTGACTTGAGATTTGTTTCTCTTTTAATGTAGGCATTTACAGCTGTAAATTCATTCTCCTCTAAGCGCTCGTTTAGCTGCCCCCCATAAGTTTTGTTCTGTTGCATCTTCATTTGCATTCATCTCAAAGTATTTTCTAATTTCACTTGTGGTTTCTTCTGTGACCCATTATTATTTAGGAGTGTGTTGTTTAATTTCCACATATCTGTGAAGTTCCCAAATTTCATTTTTGATATTGACTTCTAATTTCATTTCACTGTGATAGGAGGACATATTTTGTATAATTTCCGTCCTTTTAAATTTATTAAGCCTTGCTTTATGGTCTGGAATTTGCTCTGTCCTAGAGGATGTTCCATGTGCACTTGAAAAAAATGTGGATTCTGCTGCTGGTCTGTTAGGCCTAATTGGTTTGTAGTGCTGTCCAAGTCTTTTGTTTTCTTGTTTGTCTTCTGACTAGTTCTATTCATTATCAAAAGTTAATATAGAGTCCTCCAACTATTATTGTTGAATTATCTATTTCTCCTTTCAATTCTGTCAATTTTTCCTTCATGTATTTTGGGACTCTGTTGTTAGGTGCATACATGTTTATAATTGTTAAATCTTCCAGATGAATTGATCCTTTTATCATTATAAAATGTCCCTCTTTATCTTTTTTGTTTTTTTTTTGAGGAAGATTAGCCCCGAGCTAACATCTGCTGCCAATCCTCCTCTTTTTGCTGAGGAAGACTGGCCCTGAGCTAACATCTGTGCCCATCTTCCTCTACTTTATATGTGGGACCCCTGCCACGGCATGGCTTGCCAAGCGGTGCCATGTCCGCACCAGGATCCAAACCAGCAAACCCTGGGCCGCCAAAGCAGAATGTGTGAACTTAACCACTGCACCACCAGGCCAGTCCCCCCCTCTTTATTTTAGTAACATTTTTTGTTTGTTTTAAAATCTGTTTTGTCTTCTCTTAATGTAGCCACTTTGGTTTTCTTACAGTTCCTTTTTCCATCCTTTTTCTTTCAGTTTGTATTTTTAATTCTAAAGCATGTCTTCTGTAGACAGCACATATTTGGATTGCTTCATCTATTCACATTTAATATTATTATTGATATAGTTGAATTTACATCTGACATTTTATGTTTTCTATATGTCTTGTGTCATTTTGTTCCTTTATTGCTTTCTTTTGCATTAAGTGAATATTTTCTAGTGTAATATTTTAAGTTCGTTAATGAAATTTTACTATATTTTTGTAGTTATTTTCTTTTTTTTTTTCTTTCTGCTTTTTCTCCCCAAATCCCCCCACTACACAGTTGTATATTTTAGTTGTGGGTCCTTCTAGTTGTGGCATGTGGGACACCGCCTCAACATGGCTTCATGAACAGTGCCATGTCCGTGCCCAGGATCCGAATGAGCGAAACTCTGGGCCACTGTAGCGGGGCCTGCAAACTTAACCACTCGGCCACAGGGGCCAGCCCATGTAGTTATTTTCTTAATGGTTGCTCTATGACAACCATATACATTTTAATTTATCAGAATCTACTTCAGATTCATCCCAAATTTCAGTGAGATACAGAAATGTTGCTTCTATACTCTATTTTTCTCTTCCCATTTTTTGGCTATTATTATAATACATATTACATCTATATATCTTACAAACCCAACAATACATTATTATAATTACTATTTTTTATACTTTTATGTCTTTTAAAGAAGCTGAGAGAAAGAAAGGACAGCAGGTATATATTTGTAGAATTTGTTATATTAATCTTCTTATTTACCATTTCTGGTTCTCTTCATTGTATGAATTCAAGTTACCATTTGGTATCATTTCCTTACTCCAATACAATTTTGCACCCACCCACCTCCTTCATGCTGTTATTGTCAAATATATTGCATTTTTATATGTCGTAGGTCCAATAATACAATTATATACATATTGTTTTATACAATTGCTTTTTAAGTCAGCTAAGACAAGAAAGGAGAAGAAACATACATTTATACTGTCTTCTATAATTACATAATTACTTTCACCAGTGCTATTTGTTTTTCGTGTGGATTCAAATTACCATCTGGGGTCACTTGTGTTCAACCTAAAGAACTTCCTTTTGTATTTATTGTAAGGTGGGTATGCTAGCAACATAGCTAAGTTTTTGTTTATCTGGGAATGTCCTTATTTTCCCTTCATTTTTGAAAAATAGTTTTGTTGACTATACTTTGTTGTTTTATTCTTTGTTGACAGTTTCTTTTTTCTTTTAGCATTTTGAATATGCCATCCCACTGCCTTCTGAATTCCATTGTTTCTGATAAGAAGTCAGCTGTTAATCATACTGAGGGTTCCCTTGGATCTGATGAGTTATTTTTTCTTGCTGCTTTCAAATTTTTTGCTTTCTCTTTCAACACTTTTGCTATGATGTGTCTGAATGTGGATCTCTTTGTGTTTATCCTACTTGGAATTTGTTCAGTTTATAGATTAATGTTTTTCATCCAGTTTGGGAAGTTTTCAGCCATTAGTCCTTTAGATATTTTTTCTGTTCTTTCTTCTCTCTGCCTTCCTTCTGGTACTCCTATTATGTACATATGTTGGTATGCTTGATGGTATCCCATATTTCTCTGAGGCTTTGTTCATTTTTATTTTGTTCATTTTTTTCCCCTGGTAAACTAGCTGGGCTATAGTGTAGTTTATCCCCTCATAGAGCTACCAGCCTCTTCTTAATCACTTACTGCCAAAATCTCCATTGTTATATAAGAGTACCCTTAGGCTGAACTTCTCCATATTCTTTCCAAATAAAGTCATTTTCTCAGTCAGAGTTCTCCATTTCTGAGGCCTGTGTCTCCCTCTGGGCAAAATCTCTAAGCCACTGCTCCAGGTCTTGGGGCAGGCATAGCAGCCCAGTTCTCTCAGTGACACCACTGGTTTACGAGTAGGGTGCTGGGTGGAGATGGTAGCCTCTGGTCTTCTCTGCTTGCCTCTCCCAGCATGGAATCTCTGTCCCATGAGTGAGCCAGGGTGAGAGCAATTGGAATTACAGTATCTTGGCCTGCCTTGCCAGCAGTAGTGCTTCTATCTTATGAGTCAGGGCTGGTTGTAAGAAAAGAGCCCCAGATCCCTCACTTGCACTTTCCTGGAATTTAGCTTATGCAACATGGAGCCAGGAAGGATGAGAAATGCTGGTGTCCTACCCTCCAAGGGAGATATTATAGACCTTGACTGAGAGCTGGGAGAAAAAGAGCTCTGTCTCTTGGGCCACTCCCATCCAGAGTGGAGAGGGGAAAGTAAGCAGGTCATGGCTCAAGTAAGACCTCGCTGTTCTTACTGAGATTTAGTAGATCTTGAAAAACTGTTTCTCCATGTGTTGTATGTCTGTAAGACAATTTCCATGCACTTTAAGTGGTTGCTGTTTGGTTTTTATAATCCTTTACCAGTTATGATTGTTTCTCTGGGAAATATGTCTACAGAGCTCCTCATGCCATCATTCCAGAAGTTGACTTCCATATTTAATTTTTTAGTCAACCTGGAAGAAAATTTTTTATGACTGGTATAAAACATAGGCCTATTTGTTTTTCACATGGATCCCAACTTGTGCTAGCATCAATTATGAAAAGGTCCAATCTATTCCCTAGGGAGCTACAATAACACTTCTGTCCTGTAGCAAATGCTCATATTTTCAGGAGCCTATTGTGGAGCCCTTTCTTCCGTTCAGCTGCTCTGCTCCCACACTGTCTTAATTACTAGAGCTTCGTAAGTTTTGATATCGCAAAGGGCAAGCCCTTGTTCTTCCTCTGTGAGGGCACTGCAGCTGTCTGTGGCCCTTTGCACCTATCTATAACTTGTAGAATCAGCTTGTCAAGTTCATGCACATGTGCACATGCACACACCCTGTTGGAAATTTGATTTGTACTTCATTGAATCGATGGGTCAATTCAGGGAGATTTAATATCTTTACACAACTGTATCTTTTAATCCCCAAACATAGGCTCTCTCTCCATTTGTTTAGGTCTTAATACAAATTAATACAAGCAGGATGTCTGCTCTCCAGGCCGTGGATCTTTCAGGAAGAAAGATTTCAGATTGTAACATTTTCTGCTGTCTCCACTCCTTTCTGCAAGAGTTGATCTCACTTTACATTGTGTCAATGTGAGAGAAACAAATTAACCTTAGAGTCTATTACTGATCCAGACGTGACAGAAAGCCAGCTTTCCAGACAGGTGGATGTGTTGGGTACCCCACAGGAGCAAGATTAGAGGAAGGTACTTTTTGTCACAAAGGAGCACCTCCTTTGAAGCTCCTCCACCACTTTTTACAAACCCAGTTTGTTTCCTTTCATGCTTTCACCAACGTTCCAGCTATTTCCTGACAATGGGGAACTAGTGTGAAGCTTTGTCATTTCAATCAAGGCAGAAAAACCTTGATTGGGGTTTTTTTAAAGTAACTGCTGTTGCTTTCTTTTTATTGTTGTTTTTATGATGACAAAGGTATTATGTGTTATGTGCAGAAAATTTAGGAAATACAGAAAAGCACAAAAGAGAAAAATAAGGGTTATTTTCCATCAGAGAGAACCATGGATAATATTTTGATATCTAACTTTAGAGTTTTTTCTTTGTGTGTGTATATGTACCCACGCACACACTTTCTTTTTTCAAAATAGCTCTTCGTAACCTGATCTCTCCACTCAGCAATAAGTCACGCTCTCCTTTTCTTGGGAAAAGGGCTCGCAGTCCCGGCAGGACAGGTGGTGGGTGCTCAGGAGTCAGGTCAAGTCAGCAGAGAATTCCTTCAGGAGAGGCAGCCCCTACAGGTCTGCTTCATATAAACATTTTGAAAATCCTGTGCTTGGTTTAGGTGGTTGACATGATTTTCATGGCCTCTAGGTTCCTTCCAACTCTAAAATGTTGCAATTCCAAGATCTCCCTCTCAGTCTGTGGCCCTGTGCCACCCAGCTCTGTCATTGGCCTGACTGTTGAAATGAGGATGTTTTGTTTAGCTTTCCACCAAGAACATGATTGGAAGAGCCCGTGTTTAACCAGGATGGAAGTGTTGTCACGAGTTCCGTCTAGAAGGGAAATATTACAAATCCTTTCCATCTGCATGACTTACTTCTACAGATAAGAGATGGTGATTCAGAACTTGTCTCTAGCAAAGTGTGTGCTGTGGGCTTAGGCCCCGTGTTGACCTTGCCCTCCTCCCTTCAGCTCCACCGCTGATGGGAACCCTCCTCCAAAGAACCTTAGTGTGAATAAACTTGCCTTCCTAATGACTGAATGGGAGAAATTTGTACAACTGCCTTAAATTCTGAAATAAACTCATATGTGGCCAGGCCGGTAAGCCTGGGGGTGGGCAGCTGGGGAAGGGAGGAGAAGGAACTTCCCAGAGCCCTGAAGTCACCCTTCCTAAGTCACCGCCTGGGGGTGGGCTCAGGGTTCCCTTGCCACCGACCTCCATTGCAGGTCCAGCACAGGCAGATGACTTGGCCCCTCAATCTGTGCTACTGCGTGTGCTTACTACGGAGGGAGGCAGAGCTTATGGGAGGAACTGCCCGAGCTTCCTGAAGGGTGGGGGATAATTCAGAAGCTCTGTGAACAGGTCCATTTATGCTGACAGAGAAGAGCATCATGCTGTAGTTAGGGCCAAACGGTGCTTCACACTGACAGGTTGGGGACCATCCGCTACTCAGGTGCTTGTGCTGGTCACCTGCCTTAGTGCCCCACCCAGGGGGACTGAGGGGCACCGTGGCCCCATCCTGACTGCATGCCCTAGGTTGTGATCAGGGTGGGAGCAGAGAAGGTGGGAGTTGTGGGGTCTGTCCCAAATGGTCGTTCAACATGGGCCAGCCTCCCAGACTCATGTCAGACCTGCTCAAGGACCATTCCAACTGAGCAGGGTCGTTAAGACTAGGTGGTGTTTGTCACCTTGTAAGAGCCAGACCTCCCAGCTGCTTCAGCATCTCTATGGGGAAGCCAGTGCAGTGGGCTGGTACTGCATAGATCAGCTTGGCCACAGAAGCAGAATATTCCAGCTCACACATTCTCATGTTGGTGCTGCCACTTGTCCACACTGATTCCCTCTCGTGTGCGCACAGTGGGTCTCTTATTCTGTAGACAGCTCGTTACACAGCCCTCCCGCACAGCGCTGTTACTGTGGATTTCACATTGTCACTCTCTTGATGCGTTTCAAGGAGGAGTTACCCACTGGAACACATCCTCCCAACCCCCATAACTTCCCAAGGCCCGGGATTTAAAGTACAGACAGCCCCCTGTGTGACCCCATAAATGCAGCAGGGTGGTTGCTGACCGGAAAGCCCCAGGGGCTCTTCCTATGACCTGTATCCCTGCCTGGAAGGTCAGCCATGCTGTTCCTGCAAGGGGGCAGCTGGGGGGAGAGCCCGAAACAAGGAGCCACCCTCCCTCTGGGCACATTTAAAGAGAATGCCCTGCTTATTGGTGTCATAAATTTCCATTTCTCCCCACTGGAAGCCTGGTTTCCACCATAAAATGCTATACAATACAGATTCCTGGAACCCTTCAGAGGTCTGGAGAGAGTGCTGTTCAGAAAGTGTCCCAGTCCGTTCCTGTGTAAACGATGTTAATGCTACAACGCCTGACTTTCGTTCCGGCTGGTTTTATTATTCTCACTGTGTCACTTGGAACTGGTCCAAGTGAAGTGGCATCTCTATGATTTCTCCCATTAGCTTTTTCCCACAGTTCAACGTCCCTCCACGGAAGCCTGGAGCTTGGGCTCCTGCTGGTTGCAGGAGAGGCTGTTGGAAGGCCTGGAGGGTGGAGACCAGGAGGCCTGAGCAAGACCCAGTGCTCACAGGGACCTCGGTGGGGAGGAGACATCCCACTGACCACCGGCCTCACCAGGCTGCGTCTTGTGTGCTCTCCTTGGCTCTGTGTGTTTAGAGGGTTCTGACAAGTACATGGCCTCCAGGAGAGGAAGAGGAGGATAAGTTTCCACAGTCTTGGAACTTCATCCCATGAGACAGTAAAAACAACACTAGATTTTCCCCAATGGTCCCCAGAATCAGCATGAAGCCTTGTCTCCCCAGTAGGCGAAACAAGAAAACTGTCTCCGGGTGTGAAGGGCTTGTGCCTGGAAGTTGATGTGGGGTGTTTGGGCAGCCCGCGGGCAGATGCTGGGCCTGTGGGTGGGTGGCAGGGAGGCAGGTTTCAAACGCCCTGCTTGTCAGTGTTGAGAATCTTGTTGCCTTTTCTCTGGAAGCAGTTTCCACCATAAAATGGTGAGCCTTCCAACACCAGGAGGTCCGGTCCCTGGGAATGCAGCAGCGGAGGCTGCAAGGCCACGTCTGTCGGGGAAGAGGTGCCGGACTTTCTACCCTGGGAGGGACGGCTAATGATGTCACCTGGAGGGGGCCCTCCAGCCTGGAGCCCAGGGGTCTTCTCCAAGAGACACTGCTGGACCTCAGTATTTTTCAAGCCCAAATCAGTTTTATTTAAATGATGCTCCCATAACAAACAATGGCTGGTGATCAGTGTGACCGTCTTTTTCCATCACCCTTCAAAGGAGTCTGAGAACAAAGGGGAAGATGGCATTTCCTTGTGTTTGGGCTGATGTTTATGCACAGGCATGAGATGCCACTTTCTGTATTATTCTGCGGCTCTTCAAATGGATAGGAGGCTTCTCCCCTCCCCGGGGACTTCTTGCATTGTACAGACAAGCGGCAACCCTGCCTTAGGGACTCCCAGGCAGCTTCTCACCCCTAAGACAGGTCTCAATCTGCCACAAGGAGTCCCACGCTTTCCCCAGGTCCCATCACTCACACTGCGTTTCCGATCGTGGGGCTTTAGGGACATTCACCTGCCCCAGCTTTCAGTTCCACGAGAACCAGGTTGGAGAAGGTCCTCAGGAGCAGGTGTGTTCCGTGCCAGGAATGCTGCCTACTGTGAGGACAGTGGGACAGCAGGGCTGGCTTCCAGGGAGCCCTGAAATGTGGGCAGCACCTACCTGGTCAGTGGATGCAGAAGCCAGGCTGGGTGGGCTCATCTCATTAAGTCCCCCAAGAATGGCCTGTATTGATGGTTGAGGAGTGTCACCCCTCTGAGTGCCTTGGCGAGCTGGTACAGTGGCCAGTCCCTCCATGGGCCCAGCCTGACTTTGCCCAAGGCTACCCAGGGGTCCTGAGAGCCGGGCCTGGTGCTGGTCCGGGGAAGCAGCTACCATCTCTCTAATCACAGGTCTGATGTCAAAGCTCACGTCCATGCCGGGGGCCCACTTTGCACCCAGTCATCTCATCTAAGGCAGAGCAGCCTCTTACCCCCAGACTGACTCAGCACCCCAGGCTCCCCTCGCCACCCCTGCCCTGTCTCTCCCTGTCACTCCCTGGGACCATTCACCTCTGACTTTGGTGGCTCTTCCTTTGAACTCTGGCATCCCTTCCTTCTCCCCATTCATTAAGCTACCCCCACACCTTCTCTGGCTACCTGCTCGCTTCCTGCCTCAGCACGTGCCTGCCTACCACCCACAGCACTGCCTTCTCTCTCATTCCTCCTTCTCAAGCTGATGAAACTATAGTCCGATGCCACCTAAGACCAGCCTTCCTTGGCCCATGTGACTCTCTCCCTGACCCATCCCCATACATCTCTACCTAGGAAACCAGACCAGGCTGGTCCCTGACCACCCCGGCTTGCCCTGGACTCAGGCCTGACCTGTCTTTCTTCCGGGCTGAACCAGGGCCTCTTTTCCTTTGGGTGTCCTCCACCAGGCTTCCTGTGGGGCCCATGCCTAATGTTTTAAAAGATCATAACTCTGCCCCAGTGATAGGCTCCTTAAGTGGTCCAGATGATTCACTCTCATGGGATGGCCTGGGGGTCAGATGCCAAGGGATGGGATGGGCTCTGGCAAGGTGGCAGGGCTGGGACAGTCAGTCTCAGCCCCTGTCTGGCTCCCACTGCCCGACCTGCCAACCACGGCTGTGTTACCCAAGTTACCTTGTCATTCCCACAGCCACAAGCTGAGAACTCTTGGCAGCAACCAGTTCCCTCCTCTGCATGGAGAGCCCTGAGTCTCATCTGGGCAGACAGAAAGTAATTAGGGCGTGATTCAAGATGATGCTTGCCAAGAGAGAGCTGTGGAGCTCTGACCACACACACGATGAAAAGTCAAAGGAGATGGAGCAGCGAGGGCTTCCTGGAGGAGGTGGGATTGGAACCCAGCAGGATGGTCTTAGGTCCGAGAGGCGGAGAGACAGGACCAGCCTCAACAAAGGGGACTGACGAGCAGGGCCTCACTGTCACCTGGGCAGAGAAGTGGTACTCTTCCCCCTCTGTCAAAACTTAGTTGTCCTGTGTCCTCACCACCAGGGCTCTGTCCTCAGCTCTGAGACTCTCTGTGGATTTTGGCGGCGGGGGAGGGCTTAATGGATTCACTAAGCCCTCCTGATGCTGGGTGACCACGTGACGGAGAGGCCACCCAGGAAATCGAATGACACAGTTGCCATTTAATGGCGTCATTTCAGGCCCCGTGTATCTGCTGGAGTCTCCAAAACCTCGCTGTGTGGGAGGCAACCCCTGTGAGAATGGGGCCTCCTAAGCTGAGCTTCTTGTGGAGAATAAGAAAGCAAGTGCTGGGGTGGGGACAAGAGCTGCACAGCGCCGGGTGCCAGGACTGGCATTCTAACCTAATGAGGTTGTGACTTGGAATGAGTTTGTTCTCCCACCTGCCCCTGGCTGCTGGCCTCACTTTCTCCTTCTGTACAATGAGGGTTGGCCTGTTTTCTCTGTCCCCTTCTCATCGTGACGTTCTGTGACTCTGCTGTGAGTGGCTTTAGATGTGTCAGTGTGGGTCTCAGCCCAGGTCCTGCTGAGGAGCCACGGGAGTGAGGAGCCCCAGGAAGGTGACTGACGGAGGGCAGTGCTTGCTGCACGTTAGCAAGACCCCCGCTGCCAAATGCAACAACTTATATCATCGGCTTCTTGTTGTATTAAGAGGCATGATTCTCTTCAGCCAACTCTCAAATGCCAGATGGGCACTGAGCTTTGGAAGATATAAAGAGATTAACATCAACAAGGAAAGGGCAGGCTTGGGTAGCTTGGAGGCTGGTGGCATTCAGCCGGCCGCGTGCAGGTGTATCTGCCAGAACCCCGTGTGGAGCCCAAGCCAACCTGGAAGCCAGCACCTGCAGCTTCTCCAGCTTCTCCATCTATTGGGATGGTCACCTATATTTTGGCTCAAGATTGCCTTTTCCCACTATAAGAAAAACTCAGTCCCTGAAGCACCGTCTGCCAGAAAATCCCCTTTTTCAGAAAAAGCCAGTTGGCACCAGGAAAAATCCCGGCCTGCCAATTGATCTTCATTCAGTGAAATAAAATGATTAGAATGGGCCAGGACAAGCCAACAATGTGTCCACAGTTGAGGCACAAGGAAAGGACCTAGTGGACTTTGGTTGTGAGGGTCCAGGTGCATCTGACAGCAAGGCCAAGGGCACGGCTGCCCATGGGGCCAGATTGCAGGAGCTCCGCTCATCGCTCTGTTCATGGTGCAGTTGTCTGCATGTGATCCTCCCCCTGGTGCTAGGGAACTGACCTGGGCATCAGGGACCCGAGTTCTCCCCTGGCTCTCCCTCCTGCTCTTTGAACCTCAATTTCTACAGAGTCAGATAGTCCCCAAGACCACCCTAACTTCTGATACCAGCTGCAAGTTTGGGAGTCCCCGAGACCACCCTCATGTTTGATAATTTGCTACAAGGGCTCACAGAACTCAGAAAAGCCATCGTGCTTGTAGCTATGGTTTATTACAGCAGAAGGATGCAGACTGAATGAGCAGAGGGAGGAGGCACCCAGGGTCGGGTCCAGGAGGGCTCCAAGGGCAGAGCTCTGTCCTCTCCCAGTGGAGTTGTGTGCACAGCACTTGCTTCTCCCACCATGATGTGCGACAACACACATGGAGTGTTGCCAACCAAGGAAGCTCACCTGAGCCTTGGTGTTCACGGATTTGATTGGGGCTCAGTCACATAGCCATGGTTGACTGCTCACGTGGCTGACTCTGTCTCCAGCCCTTTCAGAGGCTAAGCTGATACCGTGCAGCCCATGGGCCCCCATCACAAAACGCATTGTTAGCATAGACTATCTGATGTGGCCCAAAGCCCACAGGTCAACAAAGACACTTATCAGGCAGGACATTCCAGGGCCTTAGAGATCACCTCCCAGAAGCCAGGGAGCAAAGGCCAAACCCTCCTCACCCAAGGTTAATCCTTTACTACAGTTTCCATCTGCACAAGGAGGGCTCAAACAAGATGGTCTCCTGGCTCCTGCAAGGTCCCAGGCACAGGGTCCTGATCCTGCCAGTTGAGCCTGGGTTTATCAACAACAGAGCACAGAGAACAAAGTTCCAGCCCAACCAGCCAAATGCAATGTGAAATTGTGTTAGGTTTCTATTCAGGTACATCCCCTGTCACCTGTGGAATTGTGTTTGATTTGCTCTCTCCCAAGGATCATAGCTGGCAGGCCCTTTAAAACCATTAGCTTTAATTTCCTTTTCTACTCTCCTGATCTTTGATTCCAAACTCCTGGTGTGGCCGACTGCAGAAAACCCCACGGAGGCAGGAAACCTGCTTCCTTGCACTTCTTAGCGTCTTTCATCCTCAAGGAGAGGGAGAGCTGGGGAGAGGCAGCCTGGCTGAGCCGCGGCTGTTCATATGGTTCTGCTCACTGCAGACGAAATCTGGGGTGAAAGTGCTCATGGAGAAATGTTGCATGCTGTGGCGGTGCAGCCTCTTCACGTCGCCGTCCTGAAAACCCAGGGTCTGCTTGGAGTAGAATCAAAACAACACAGGCCTGTCTTTGAGGCTTTGATTGGATTCTAGCAAAGCCTCAAAGAAGAAAGCATGCCATATAGATGTTTCTTGGTTTACCTTAGGGCTGAAGGGAGACACTCTGGGCCAAAATCTTCCGCCTTGTTTCAGAGACAGCACTCCCCACTGCGCGCAATTTTAGGTAGTGCTAAAAACAGTCCCCCTCCGCTTTTGGGGGATGTAGACACATATCTCAGGCCTCGGGAATTGGCCTGGCAGGCTGAACTGAGTCTCCGCTTGCTGCAGGGCAGATGATTCTGGGCACTTGGGGTCCACTCCTCCCCAGCGGCCTTAGGCAGGTATGCAGTCAGGTCTGCTCGTCCCTTGCTGGCCCTGAGCCCAGCTGTTCCAGGAAAGGAGGATGGCTGTCCTGCACTGAGGTCTGCCCCAAAGAGGCTAACAGAGTCACGCTCAGGACAGGCCCTCAAGGGGAGGGGATCAGATCACAAGAGTGGCTCCCTCCCACTCGGATGCTGTTTGGCTTCCGCATTTCAATACAAATCCAAGTTTAAATGTATCCCTGAACAGCATTAGAATGCCCTACACCAAAAAATTAAGCAAAGGGAACTTGTAGGATTTTTTTTTGTTTTGGCCTTTTCAAGCTAGGGTACTTTAAGTAGGCCTAAGTTCAAACCTTAGATCTTGAAAATGGCTTCATCACTATAAATGATGCTGCTGCCTTGTCCTTGTATAAGAGACGTCTATCTTAGATGAATCACTCATTGTGACATTGAGTGAATAACTGAAGTGAGTTAGAAGTCTGGGAGCAGGGTTTCACCTGGCCTCTGTGTCCCAGGAGCCTGTGCTGTGGGTCCTCTCAAGAAGGGGTGGGAGAGGGGTCATGGGGCAGCAGCAGCAGGAAGCCTGCAGGGGGCCACACGGAGTCTGAGTTAGAGGATGATGCTTGATGAACTGCACTGTTGCTTTCTTTCTGTCCCAGCTCAGGCTGTTATAACAAATTACAGAGATTAGGGGGCTTAGGCAAGAAACATTTATTTCTCAGTTTGAGAGGCTGGGAAGTCTAAGGTCGAGGCACCAGCAGACCCCATATCTGGAGAGGGCCTGCTTCCTGGTTTGCAGACGGCCGTGTTCTCCCTGGATCCTTACACGGCAGAGGACACGAGCTCTGCCACCTCTTCTGATCCAGGCACTGGTCCCGTTCATGAGCCTCCACCCTCAGGACCTAATTATCTCCCAAAGGCCCCACCTCCTGGGAGCATCACACTGGGGTTAGGATTTCGACATATGAATTTTGGTGGGACATAAACATTCAGTCCATTAGAGTCAGTAAACATTTATGGAGGACCTACCGTGTCCTTGTGACAGTGCCAGGTTGCACTGAGGATATGGTGGTGACCCTGGCAGACTGCATCCTTGCCCTTGAGTTGTTTACATTCGTGTAGTGTAAGACAGAGAAAAACACATGAAGAGACAAGTGTGATAAATGATAAAGGCTCTAAAGAAAAGTAAATAGGGCAGCATTTCAATGTGGATTTTCACAGCTAGGGGATCCTGGGAAGGCCTCTGTGAGATGACATTTGAGTCGAGAGCTCAGTGTTCAGAAGGAGGCAGCGATGCAAAAATCTGGAGAAAGAGAGATCCGAGTCAAGGCTCAGCATGTGCAAAGGCCCTGAGATTGGAAGGAGCTTAGAAGGCTCAAGGCACAGAAAGGCCACTGTGGCTGGAGCATTGAAAGTGAAGGGTAGAGGGAGATGAGCCAGGGAAGGAGCCAGGAGCCCAGGTGGATGGGGCCTTGTAGACCTGTCTGCTAGGGGTAGGAGAGGATCTGAAGACTCAGCTTCATCCCTTTGTCTGGTTCCACCAGAGCCTATGGGTTGTAAACTTTGCAGGCTGCAAAATGCTAATGCAGACAATGAATGTTAATACCCACGGCCCTGGTTCGACCTTTTCGGCATTGGGTGTTCTGATTATCTGGCCATTCTCCCTGTTCAGCACACGTGGAAGACACTTTGTTCAGGAGGAAGTTGAAATGGCCAGCCCATCTAATAACAGAATATTGAAAAGGTCACAGCGGTACAGCTGAGTCCTCCAACCTCCAAATCACAGAGAGCGTCTGCTCAGATAACTCATTCTCCTGACAAATCAAGGAGCAAGGACTGAAGACTGCACAGCTGATTAGGCTCATCGAAAATCAGAGGGCCAGGGAGAAATCGATAGGAGAGCATCTCTGCCCCATGCAGGGGGTCAGGCGGCAGCGGTGCTGATTAGCAAGTCAGCAGGGGGGGCATGCCGCCCCCTGGTGGCCGCTCATGTGGCAGCAGCGCCTGCAGGTGAGCTAGAAGGCCCAGCAGCCTGGTACCTCTCCAGCCCTCAGGGAGGCAGGTCCTGTCTTGCCGGTCCCGCCAAGTCAGTAGCTCAGCTGGAGGCCTTTTCTGTTTTGCCGCAAAAGTATTAAAAAGCACCTTTCCCTAAACCATGGCTAATTAAAACACGTGCCATTAAAATCCCTAAAGTTCCATTTTTTTCCATTAAAGATTTTTTAGAAATTAGCTTTTGCCGTGACCAGCCTTTGGAAAAAGAGTGAGCAAGAACACTCCAAACTCCTCATAAAACGAGGACAGGTTTATGGCTTCATTTATTATGAAGTTCTGCAAACAACAGTAAAGAAAAATGACTGATTTAATTAAAGACTGGGCAATTAACCTTCTGTGTACTAAAATAGAGGGCTTTGCGAGGGCTTTCCACAGAAGCATATCTTCATCTTGGAGGCAGTGGCTGTGGAGAATCTTAATAGATCAGCGAAGCCAGATTGAAGTGGAAAGCTTACCTTAAAAAGAAATCTAAGAAGATTAAGAGAGGGATGAACATCAAAAATGACTCTGATTAAGCCACGATAAAGGATGCTGGGAACTAAAAGGGAGAAACAGGATACACAGAATATATTTTTAAAACCATAGGCACGAAGATTTCAGCGGGCTTTGGAGATAAGAGGGACTGACATTTTGAGAACAGTTGATTAAAAGCTTTTCGGAACAAATGCTCATTTTCACCAGGGGTTGAGCACAAAAATCCATGGAGTAAATTGAAATTCTAAATGCTAAGAGAAGACTAAAAGATTTACTGCCACAGATTCAATTAAGTGGCTAAAAAAAATGTACCATCTCCTTCAGGATTCATTTAGGCGCTTGCCTCGTAACCGCACAATTTCCCAAACGCTGTTTGCTAATGGGTGTCGTGAGGGACGACTCCTGCGGGAGGGCCGTGGGGTCTCGTCAGGGCTCAACAGGAGCTGGAGAGCCTGGCACAGGGCAGCCCCTGCTGAGTTTTCCCTTCACAGCTCCACTGCCACCTAGACCCGAGGTTCTTTGTCCCCTAGAAGAACGCCTGGTGTTCCCTCTGCAGTGACAGGCCTTGCGACAGGAATCCTCACTAGGGACCACCACTGCCCATCTCACCTCTCCAGCAGAACCCGGCTTTAGAGGTTAAGTGCAGTCTGGGGACATGAACTCTCAGAGACAGGGTCTAGCTCAAGATGTGCTTGGAACACGTCCCCGCTGGGCAGGGACGGAACCGTCCATCCCACGGCGTGCTTGGTTCCATATTTCTAAGCTGTCACTCTGCCTGCTGATGCTGGAATGTGGTGTGTGAGGCCTTAGCCAGGCTGCCCTGTTCAGTCGGAAGGGGTTATTTAAAGATCTCTTTCTAATGGCACATTTAAGGCCCAGAGGTGGGCTAAAATCGGCAGGAAGGCTGGGGAGTTATTGCAAAGTGGCGAGTGTTAATTTAATGTCCTCTGTACCCCGTCTGTGAATTAACCCAGCCATAGGAAACTGTTAGCCCAGTGTGAGGTGGTCTCAGTGGAGCTAGTGCCTGCACAAAGCTGTTAACACTGTTGGGAAGACAGGGAGTGGAGCAGGGTGTGGGCAGCCCTCATTTTAGGCAACTCTTGGTGTGTGAAATGGCAGCTGGACCCAGCTAGTGTGTGGGAGCTCCCTCCTGCTGTCTACAGCCCCCCAGCTCTGAGATGCCCCTCACCCCACAGCCCAGGTGTCTCCTGTTTATAGCACCGAGTTTGCTGGCTGGAGGTTCAGTAACAACCTTGCCTGGCCCCCTACGTGGATGCTGAATGCTGTTGTTTGAAAAGTGAGAGAATGGGGGGCAAAATGAAAAGGCAGCTAGTATAGTTAAAGACTTTAATTGTGGCTGCCATGGGAATTGAGGGCTGGGCAGCTTCCCACACAGGAAGACGTCCCTGGGGGCTGAGCTGCGGGAGGGCATGGTTGGGGGCAAGTGGAAGAAGGAAGTCATCTAGGGTGGGGATTTCTAGAGTTATGGGGGAAAGCAAGGATTGAGGGGGGCTGCAGTGGATGACCCCCCACTGCTTGATATGCCCCAAGGAGAAGTAGCGCTGGGGCTAGAGGCTGGGTCTTCCCAGAACAACCCTACCCTATATCAAAATTAAGTATTAAAAAAGAGATAAAAAGCATAGAAATTAGTGAAGTTAAAATAAAAGTAAGAGATAAGGCTTTTGAAATAGGAGGTAACTACATTAAGAAATAGCTGCTGAGAAAGAGAGAGAGAAAAGGAAGTGGCTGGAAGTGTCAGGGCGGGAGAGCATGTGAAGGATGTCCCAGGGGGGAATGCCAGCCCCGGGACCACCTCCTGTGCACAGCCCACCCCCTGACCTTTTTTCCCACACTGAGGGGCAGCATTTTCCAGTTTGGGTGGGAGAGGGCTGTCCTTCCAATCCACACAGCACACAGCAGGCCAGGCCCAGAGGCCTCAGCATCCGGCCCATCGGAGAAACCCTGACCGCATAGACAATGAGCCCCTCACAGCCCCATGAAAGCTCCCTGGCAGGGGGTGTTGGGTGGATGGGAACTAATAGAAATACATGAGCACACAAACAAAGGCTCCCCTGCCCCCGAATCCGGGCAACTGGGTCCAACAGCCAAATGCCCATCCCTGGTCCTCAACTCTTTCAGATCCGGTGCCCACTTTTATAACAAATTATTTGTAATACCTCCTTTATTACCCTGAAATGAAAATTATAGATAATATAATCTACTTACACCTATAATTTCAAAGCAGGATGCCCTAATTGAAATATAAATGAGAAATACAAAGAAGGTAATTTGTAGCAAATACCGTGTATTTCAACATGTGGGTGCTCATGCAAGGCCACAACAGCATACGTGATGAGGGAGCCAGCTGTTGGCCTGACAGTGGCTGATTCAGGTGTGCTGAATCGGCAACTCGCACCGCAAACAGCGCATTGCCATTGGCAATGAGATCACAGTGAGCAGCTTTTGATAAATTTCTGAATGAAACAATGTATCCCCTTCCCTTGGTTTTTGTAGAAGTTGGATCCCAGGAAAATCCCAAATATATTAAAACCATGCACAAGATTCTTTGCATTTATGTATAACCAGAGTCAGGTTCTAGGCTCGAATAACTATAAATACGCTTTCACCTACATGAATATCCAATGAGACATTGAAAAAAAACAATGGAGAGGGGCCGGCCCAGTGGCGCAGAGGTTAAGTTCACGTGTTCCACTGGGATGGCCCGGGGTTCGCCAGTTCAGATCCCAGGTACGGACCTACACACCGCTTGGCAAGCCATGCTGTGGCAGGCATCCCGCATATAAAGTAGAGGAAGATGGGCACAGATGTTAGCTCAGGGCCAGTCTTCTTCTTCTTTGAAAAAAAATGGAGACATCTGACAATTCATTATTGTGAAGAACTATTTTACACAATGCAAAATGTCGGTGTCCCTGGTCCTTGTCCATTCAGTACTAACAGCAGCCTCCCCCACACACCACACCCCCAGTCATTGTGACAACCACTAGGAGGCAGTTCTGCTGGACGTGGAACCACTGTCTTAAGGGAGAAGTGGCTGAACAAGAAGGCATTTGACAGCTCCCTTGGGCTCCTCCTGACTATCTGGGTGCACATTCAGAAACTGCAGGGGACGTTTTTCTGGTGAAAGAACATTTAAGAGCAAGAGCAGGAAACCCTGCAAGAGAGCCCTAGGAGTTTTGGCCAAGGTGTGTGGGTCTGATGCTCCAGGGAGCCCTGTGGATTCTTGGGCAGAGAACGGTGAAATGAGTCTCCTGTAGACAGAAGACAGCAGCTGGCAAAGAGGAGAGATGTGAGGTCAAGCAGGAGCAAAGGCCCCGCTGGGGGAGCCTGCTGCTGTTACAAGAGGAGCAGCAGACGACAGAAAAGAGGATGTTTCTCAATTAGAGTAGTAAATAAATATAAAGAATTATTGTAATCAACCGTAAGATCTCAAGATGACAGATAAAGGGTCGGAGGTAAGGGGCTCCCATTCCCAGCATGGTTTTCATCTAGACATGATGGTTTCCATCCAGACAGTTATTAGAAAGCTCTGGAAAGAAGCCAGCACTGCACAGTTGGAATGCGAACCCCTCCTTGGAAAATTTATTAGAACAAGAAGAGGTCAGGAGTCATGTTTCAGACTCATTCTCAGTTGCAACGGCCCAGAAAAAGTTAATCTGATGGTCTTCTCACTCTGGGTCATTTAACTCATTTCTAAAATGGGTTTCTTCCTCAGAGCAGAATTTTGAGGTTTATAAACTCCAAGGAGAGAAAGAAGTTAATACACAATTGTGTTATTGTGATTGAACAGTTTTATTCTCAAAGATTTAATTCCCTAAATTTTGCTTTAGGAAAAAAAACAGTGCTACACAAGGTAAGATGGCAATTAAACTCCCAGACTTAGGGAGCGTCACTCACAGTGATCATTGGGAGACGTGACAGAATGGGACGTGCCATCTCGGAAGAGATGAAGAGTCTTCTCAATTACTCTGGGACTTTATTTATTATTTTTGAAGGGTAAATGCACTGTTGCTCTTAACTGCCTGAAATTAAAGTGGATTTTGAAGCTCTTCTTTGAGCTTATTTTTATTTTGACTGAACATAATTGGATGATGTAAAGAGAAGTTTGCTTTCTAAATGTGTCATCTCTTATTTCCCTCAAACTGTAATCACATCAGGAGGAACTTTTCTATCGGGATTTTATTGCCTTGTCTAGTTTCCTTTTCCAGCCTATCAACTGAGTTTAAGGATTGTTCACAAAGAATGGAAGCTGGTTTATTGCAAGAACTTTTTATTGCCTGAAGAACAAACTTGAAGAGATACCAATAGCAATGTTTACGTTTTTTAACTTGAGACTCGAAGTGAGAATATTTTAAGATTTAGATTCCGTAAAATGATCATTGGACCAAAACCCATTTCCATGCGTTAAGGTCAGATCTTGGAGCCAGCTTTGAATTAAACAATCGGTTCTTGCTTTCTCATCATAAAACAGGTTTTAAAAGGTCAGGGAACAGCTAGGTGCCTGTAGGGGGGAAGTCACACAAGTTCTCCTTCCTATTTTTTTTTTTTTTTTTTTGAGGAATATTAGCCCTGAACTAACATCTGCTGCCAATCCCCTCTTTTTTTGCTGAGGAAGACTGGCCCTGACCTAACATCTGTGCCTGTCTTCCTCTACTTTTTATGTGTGGGACGCCTACCACAGCATGGCTTGCCAATCGGTGCCCTGTCCGCACCCAGGATCTGAACTGGCAAACCCCGGGCCACCAAAGCAGAACGTGCAAACTTAACCGCTGTGCCACTGGGCCAGCCCCCTGCTTCCTATTTTGAATAAAAAAGTTAAGAGAAGATTGTACTTGGTGTGTATGATGGAGGCAAATGACTGGGGCTGAAGAGGAGCGGGAGAGCGTGTGGTGCCCCTAAGGCCCTGGACATGGTAGAGCGGGCAGCCCTCCTGAGCCTCCATCACTGTTAGGACCGGGTGTCTCCTGGGCAGCACTGTAGAGAATCTGCTCTTCTTGGAACGTGCCTCCTGGGCTTTAGAAAGCAGTGGACACAGAGGCCTCGAGCAGGCTGGAGCTCCGGGCACCTGGCTCTCCATCTCTCAAGGGTGGTTTTGAATCTAAGACCTAGCAGCTGGGAGGGTCAGGGAGCATTCCTCTCTACCTGTCCTGCCCTCTCTAGTTCTTCAGGAGTGCTCCTAGGAGGAATGCTGAGCCAAAGGCAGAGGAGCAGAGAGGGAAAGCGTCCTGGGAGAGTTTTAATCAAGCCAAAGAATAGTAAAGAAATGCTGTAAAAAGTAGAATGGGAGACAGAGAGTGAGGCAGAGGGCAGTTTAAATCTGTAAGAATCAAGTCACAACACTGTTAATAAGTGGCTAAATTCAGGGAATTTTGACAAATGCATCACACCTGTGTAACTTCTATGCCAATCAAGATATGGAATGCTGCCATCACCCCCAAAAGGTTCCCCCGTGGTCCTTTCTCAGTCTGTCACCTCACCCACCAGGGCAATTGCCAGTCTGACTTCTTTCATTAGAGATTAGTTTTGCCTATTCTAAAGCTGCTTCTACATCATCATATAGGATGTACTCTCTCCTGTCTGACTTCTTTCATTCAGCTGAATAGTTTTGAGATTCATCATGACATTTGTTCATCAGTGCCCTCGTCTGTCAGTCGTCAAACATCCATAGTATTTCACAGTGTGGACAGCCCATGACAAAGATAGATACGGTCCCTGCCTTCTTGGAGTTTACTATGCACCTTCTGACCTGGGTTTTCCATGGCCAGGAATCTGTCCCAAACCATCATAACAATGCAAAAAGGCTTAGGTGATGACACGACTTCCGTTAATGAGAAAACCTTCCAGAACGGCCACCTGGGACTAAGTGCTCTGTGGTGGAGGGAAGAACAGACTCCTCCCATGTTGTGTCAGATCATGTTCCAGCTCTGAGAGCGTCCGGTGACACGGGGAGATGTTGACAGCAGGTTAAGGGCAAAAAGGTTACAGAGCAGCATGTACAGGGGCATCCCCCGTAAGAATTCCCATGTGTGGAGCCGCGGCGGGATGCTCACTCCAGGTGCTGGCATCACAGGAGACTTAGTTCCTTTTTGGTGCTTTTCCTTACATTCCAACTTGTCTTCAGGGAGTGTGTGTTATTTTGTAAACTTCCATTAAAAAGAATCATCCCAGGAAAATTCTTTCATCTGAAAAAAAGACGTTGAAAGCATTTGCAAATCCATGGCCTTCTGCAGGCTTGTCCTCAGAGAAGAGGAGCCAGGCCAGGCCAAAGCCTGAGAAGGGACCACACCCCAGCGGCACAGGCACCATCGCCCCAGGGAACCCCAGCTGTCACGGAAGGACCCTGGGCACAGCCAGCCTGGGCACCCGCGTCTCCCCACACAGCCCCTCCGTTGGGGGCCTCCTGTGCTGCGAGAGTCCAACCCCTGCTGTTTGACCCTTTGGGAGAGTGACATGTGCAGCCATGATTCTTCCAATCAGCCTTTACTGGATGGCGCTGGAGCTGGTGAGATGAACTGGGCAGCGTGGTAGGTGGAAGGATGCCCCTCCCCAGAGGTATCCACACCTAACCCCCCAAACCTCTGAGTATGTTCCCTTGCACGGCAAAGGGAACTTTCCAGAGGTGATTCGGTTAAGGCTTTGAGATGGGGCAATGATCCAGGTGGGCCCAGTGTAATCACAAGAGTTCTCACAAGGGAACCAGGAAGACAGAAGGGCCAGCACCTTCATTTTAGCCCATTTTGGACTTCTGACCGTCAGATCTGAAAGATAATAAATTTATATTGTTTTAAGTCACTAAGTCTGTGGCAATCTGCTGGAGCAGCCACAGGAAGCCACTGCAGGCAGCCAACTTGCCCTGAGAGAGGACAAGGCAGAGAGCAGCAGGGTGAGGTGGTGTCCCGGGAGGCAGGAGGGCTGGGAAGACAGGTGGCTCTGGGTCAGCTGCACATTTTGCTGAGCTGAGCTGACACCACGACTGGCTGGCCTTGAGGGAGCTCCATGCCAAGTCGGAGCTGACTGTCATCCTGAGTGTGAGCTGGCCCTGGATGTGCAGTTGAGTCTGTGAAGCCTGTGGGAGGCAAGGAAGGCTGTGAGAGGGCCCTGCGGTTTGTGAGGGGGGTGGGTGGCAGTTCGTATAGTAGGTCATTTTGGAAGGCAAAGTCCAAGGGGAGAATTCACTTCTGCTTAACAAGGGATGATGTCAGAGCTTGAAACCTTAGCTGAAATCAGCACCTTCTGTACTGCATTCTATAAAATAGACCGCAAAAGGCCAGACACAGCTAGAAATCAATTCCCTGGCTCCCTACGGGGCCGAGTGCCTTCTTACTTACTGCCAGTTTGTTATTTGTATGATTACTCATCGGCATGTCCCGGAGCGGTGCTGAGGCCGCACGCCTGCCTCGGGCACCCAGTCTACAGGAGACAGACAGGAAGACAGGGAGTCCTGAAAGGGGAAGGGCAGGACATCATTGGGAGAGCACAAAGTGGAAGGAAGTGAACAAATGCCGAAACAGTCCTATTTGCTCTTAGCCCTGGCCTAGGCTAATCATGCCAATTTCAAGCACACTCTTTCCTCCCTGACTGGCTGACCAGCAGCTTGCAGGCTCCTGCCCAATGTCTGCCCACCGTTTCCCAGTGCACCCCAGATCCACGCTTAGGCCCCATGGGCTCAGACTCCAGAGCTACTGCAGCTTTGGGGCCTCTGCACCCCACTCTAGCCCTGGACTTTAAAACTGATCTGAAGTTGAAAGAGGATTAAGCGCCCCTTTTTTAGCTCAGCCGTGAATGAATCCACTTTAGGGTGGACTGTTACAGGCAAGGGGCTGTGTGATGTGGCTTAGGGGGTCTCATTTGCATGCCCAGCATCCTCGTAAAAGCCCCAGAGGAAGCTTCAGGGGGCCCCTTTCCAAAAAGACCAGACCCAGACTCCGTAAGCCGGAGCATCCCTGTGAGGCAGGCTCGGGGCAGACCGGGGCGGCTGTGCCTGGAACCAGCTCGGTGGGCCCTCCACTCATCTTCCCTTTAAGTTTTTCATCTTGTGGCATTTGCTGCCCTGCATTTGCTGCTCACAAAGTGGTTTCTGGTCTCCCTCTGTCGAGTTACCGCTGTTTACCCATCAACAGATTCCCCCGTTGGCCTCTCTCATACCTGTTCCCACCTGGAGAAGGTTGGGATGGCTCTTGAAATTTGCTAAGGGGCCTCCTCCCGCCACGGGAGGCAGCTGGACCTCAGGTCAGGGGCCTGGCCTTGGTACTTATGACTTGCCTCTTCCTCTCAAATCGGAGGTATGCCCACAAGGTA
Organism: Equus quagga; assembly: GCF_021613505.1. Taxonomy (NCBI): domain Eukaryota; kingdom Metazoa; phylum Chordata; class Mammalia; order Perissodactyla; family Equidae; genus Equus; species Equus quagga. The sequence continues at coordinate 84,188,109 of NC_060273.1, forward strand.
CCTCCTCCTGGAGGCCCTCCCAGACCCCATCCCCAAATCTGGGTTCAGTGCCCCACCTGGGTATGCCCATAGTGCCCAGAGGGGCTGTGGCCATGATGACCCAGCTGCATACCCAGGGCCTGGCACACAGTAGACACGCAGTATGTTTGTGATCAAATCTGTGGTAAATGAGAACTATTGTGCCGTGTAGATAACCTCCCCCACATGTCTGCTTTCGCGGCGGCTGTCTGTTCACGGTGAGGACTTCCTGCAGCAGGGCCCCCTCAGCCCCTGGCTGCAGAGAGGATCTGGGGAATGAGTCATAACTTGCCTCCGTGACCCTGAAGGCCCCGCGGGACCCAGGCCCCCAGGCCTCCCTGAAAGGCCTTGAGATTCTTCCTCTTAAAAGATAAAAAGCCACCTATACTTGAGTTGCCCAAGAGGCCTGGACACCCACCCTGACTGTGGGCATCAGACAGTTCCAGATGCTTCCTCCCACAGACCAGGGCGCAGCCCTGGGTGTCGGTTTCAAGGCCTCGGGAGTGCCAAGGGGATCTTGGATCAGCATAAAAAAGGGAATGCTGAGTCTGAAATAACAGATTAGAAACCCCTTCTTGGCGCTTAAGCCTAAATAGCTGGAGGGTTTATTTCTGACCTTCCTTTGCAGCTAAATTTGGCATCGTTAATGCTGGTTCTCAGTTTCTACTAGAACTTGGCATGCCTCCTGAGAGTCCTATTCAGTTTAGCTCCGTGCTAAATATTGCCTATTTGTTTTCTCCCTTTAAAACTTGATAAGCCCTCTGGGGATATCTGTTACCTAGAATGATCAGGTGTCTAGAACCCTGCTCCCTCAGCTGTTCTGGATGAGCATCTAGCGCAGGCTGCTGCCACCTGTGACTATGTATTCTGTATTTCCAGTCTTTTCACATGCAAACTACTTACCAACAGCTGCTCAGGCCCAGTGAAGTCTACACCACAGCCAGAGACACTGCTGCTGACAGTGGGGCTCCCTAAATTCAATTAGCAGTGGACACAGCCCACCATCGGCATGACAGGAGCCAGCAGGCACAAAGCAGGCATGAGGCCCACGCCAGCATGGGCAGTGACATTTCTCACATCTGCGCGCACACAGAGATTGCCGCCATCGCTTGGCTCCTGTCAGTCTGTTCACCGTTTCATGGGAAAATAGTGCTCATGGGGCTGCAGGTTTGATGTAGGGGACATGAGATCTGCATGGGCATAGCTCTGGCCTTTGGCTTACCGGATTGTCACAAAGCCATCAGCGGGAGGGCTGGTGCCATCTCTACTTAGTTATACCAATGTCTATAGGAGGGCTCACTAATTACCTGCCCAGTGCCCAGCCCTGTCCTGGCCTACTCTCTGGGGCTCCTTCTTGGGCCACAGGAGGCATAAGTCCAGTCTGTGCACAAGGGGTTTATGTGGTTTCACTGAGAAGGTAAAAATGAGTCCACCCCCAGGTGTAGCCAGCAGGGCCAGGCTCTGGTGAACACAGGGCTGCTGGGGGCAGGAGGTGGAAAGGCCTGGGCCTGGGTCACCATGGCTCTCTATGACGTCCTCTCCATCTCAAAGCTTCACTGCACACTCAGCCAGGAGGGCTGAGCTGGTAACCTCGCCAGCCTACCCACCCTGATCTGAAAGCATTCATGGGAGCCCTTTTAGGATCAGCTGATCGTGTTCCCGTTTCCACAGCAGGGATCCTCTCTCTCTTTTTCCGGGGCCAGAGAGGGCTAGCTTGTGGATGTGTTGTCCTAGCTTCTCCTCTCTGTCCACCCTGGTAGGGGCAGAACCGTACACTTAACACTTAACACTCTGGTGGTTTTGTTTTATTTTGCCGATATCATTTCTCTCAATCCTTAGGTTAGTCCTGCCTAATAGGGGTCATTTTACAGATGGACAAACTAAGATTCTGAGAGGATGCATGAGCTGACCAAGGCCACACAGCAGGAGCAGAGCCCAGACTGGAACCAGCCTCCTGAGCCAGCCCACGGTGCAGAATGGCCATGGCCGCCTGTTTTCAGAAGCCCACTCCTTAGTCTCCTGTCCCTGTTGGTCAGCAGCCCTGACCCTGGCTGATCCTCAGCAGGGGGAGAGTCAAGGAGGACAGCGCCCCCTGCACTGCCCAGCGTGTTTGGGGTTCCTGCCACTGCTCTAAGAACTGAACCCTAGGAAGGACAGTGGAAAACAGAGTCCCAGCACGCAGCACGCTTCTTCCCTGTTTCTGAAGCTGTTATTTCAGATGTGTGTATGCGCACATGTGTGTGTGTACAGCTCCTCACAGTCTCCGCTGTAACACTGTCAGGTGGCAACTTTTTAAAGAAAACCTTCCAGAAAGTATTGATCTGTTATTTTATGGCTCCCGTTCCCCCTACCCCACTCCACCGAGCATCCGAGCACTGGTCCCTCCAGTTATCTGTGCAACACTCTCATCCTCTCTCCCAGTTGTTGCCATCTGAGAACCATGCCCCACACGCCCTCCCACCAAACCCCAGCAAGTAAGGAGGAAAGCCTCACCTCCTTCTGGATGTAGACAGGACCCCTCGTGCACCCCCGCAGACTGGAGGGAAGGCCGGCTCCAGCCCACCTGCAGACTTTTGCTTCCTTCTCTGCATAGGGGTTATTTCTTGGTCACCAAAAAATATCTCCAGAGTGAAAAAAAAAAAAATGTCTAGAAAAGTTCCCAATGCCTCCTTCCGCAGACCAGGATGCAAGCAGTGTACTTCATGGCATGGCTGAGAATGGCATTTATAAAGTGTAATAATATAAACACCAAACACTGAGTTAACCAAAATACAGTATATTTCTACTTGGGGGGGAGGAGGGTACAGGAGGGCACGTGTTTGTAGTGGAGAGTGGGGAAGAGTTGTACAAAAGGCAGCTAAATCCTCATCTTCCATACTCCACGTTAAGAGATAATGCCTAACACTAAAAAATAAACAAGAAGTAGAATGTTTTTTAGGTTAATTCCAAAATACCCAAGTAAAACTGCTGAAAGGGATTGCCTCTGGGGAAGAAAAGTGTAAGGAAGAGGCCAAGGCTTGCTGTTTTTCATTAAAAGCCTTAAGTAACTATTGGATTCTGTAAATTATGGGCTTATGTAACTTTGTTTAAAATATAAGTTTTTAAAGTATGTTAAATATTTGAAGATGTTAGAAAGAGTGGAAATCATCCTGAGAGAACTAAATTCTTTAAAAAGGAGCCAAATGCAATTTATAGGAAAAAAATTTAATTGCCATTATAACTAAGAATTCAAAATGTAGGTTAGACAGCTGAAGAGAGAATTAATGATTTGGAAGACAGCTGAAGGAATAACCCAGAAAGCAGTGTCAAGAGGAAAAGAGAAGGAAAACAGGAAACAGTAGCTAAAATACAGATGGCAGAGCGAGAAGATCCAACACACATCCAGTAGGAGGGAGGGAAAGTTGAAAGCAACAAGAATGAAAGAGAGGCAATGTTTGAAGACAATGCCTGGGAATTTTCCAGGACTGAAGAAATACTTTAATCTTCAGATTGAGAAAATACAGCAAGTTCCAGGCAAGAGGATAAAGCAGATCCAAGATTAAACAAACGATGGTAATACTGTAGAACATCAAAGACAAAGAGAAAAGTTTAACTGGAGATAAAAAAAAAACTGTTACCTACAAAGGGACAACACTTAGACTGGCAGAAGACAGCAACAGATGCTGGAACACAGTGGAACACTACTAGAAACTGCCCGGCAGCCTCCCATAGGGAGGGGAAATGCAGTGAGGGGGCAGTGGAAAGATCTGTACATGATTCCCTTGGTTTGCCAATAAAAAATGTAGACAGGGCAGGTACTGCTAGTTGCCTTCCGGTATCCATCTCCCCACCTCCTGCTTAACTAACAAAATCTCAAAGTCATCTGGACATGTTGCCATTCAGACGAAAAACTACATCCCCCTGCCCTACGTTTTACTAAATCGGCCTTGCAACAGGTTCTGGGCAATCAGATGAAGGAGAAGTGTCATTAAGTTGTATAAAGTCACCCTTTTGGAGTGCCTATTACAGCAAATTTAATCTTAACTGATGCTGAAGAGCTTTTAACCGCAGGAACAAAAACAGGAACCTAATCCTTGAGAAGAAAGAGAGGGAGGGAAGAGTCAAGGGAGGTGGTTGGCCTGAGGACCCCAGGGGGCTGAAGGGAAGACCCGCCTGTGTTCCCAGACGGGGGCCCTTCCTGCAACAGCAAGTCCTCACCGAGCGGGAGGAAGGGAGACGGCAACTGTAGCTCCAGGGCTGGAGCACTGGGCCCCCGTGGGCTCTGCCTCAGGGCCTCTAATACCTGTCACCCTTGGGAAGTGCATGATACCCTCTCCGAAAGCAAAAAAAGTTACAGTCCACCCCGTGGGTCCTCTGTGGCATGACAACTCAGAGCTGGCATCGCAGCCTTCCACTTCAGGGCCCTGAGCTGTGCTGGCTGTGCTCTTAGCCTCTTTGGTGCAGTGGGATTGTGTCCTGGAGGTCAGCGGTTTCTGCACTCTTTGAAGCTCCTCAGGGAGCTGGGAGCTCAGGGAGGCAGAGGACACAGACACACACAGACACACACACAGACACACACAATATCTCTCATGTGTACAAGCTTCCAAGAAGGGTAGCAGCCTTGAACTCAATTTTCTACCAATTAGAAGAGTGTGGGTTTTTCCCCTTGGGACCACCCACCGTTCCTCTCTGGGTTCGTGGGTTCACACAGGAGCAGGGGTCTACCTCCCAGCCTTCCCTCTGCAAAGAGGAGTAAAGTTGTCACAAGATGTGTTTCATTGTTTGGCCTGTGGACTTGAGAGAGCTATTCTAGATTTCACTGAATATGATTACAAACCCCACCACTTGTGTCCTGGCTCTGGCAGTTATTGAAAAGACGATGATGACTGAGATGGTTTAATTACCCTGCATGCACAAGTGCCCTGCTTCTGCTTGTTTGAGTGAGCCGATTTCAAAGCCAGGGTGTCGTCGTTAGCAGTGGTAATAAAAGCTACATTTTTCTGGCACTTTCTCTGTGGCAGGCTCTGTGCTAAGGACTTTTAATGCTTCATCTCACTTAATCCTCCTGGGCTACCCAGGGAGGTCAGCTCCAGTATTACCCCCATTTGTCAGATGAGGACACTGAGGCACAGGTAAGTAACTAGCCCACAGTCCCTCCATAAGGAGCTGGAGGAGGCAGACCTGGGGGAATTCAGATCTGTTGAATTTGAAAGTCCTGGGAAGCCAGGTGGAGAACACAGCTGAGATCGTCCTGCTCCTGCTCATAGAGTCACCCTCAGGGACATCCGCAGCCCTTTCTGCCCTCCAGCTCCCCAGCTGGCGGACTCAGGGCCTCTCTAATCTAGCAGGCTTGCAGCCCCTCTCCGTGGCACCATTCTCCTCTCTTCTGGGAGCTCCACCAAATTTTATGGGGTTTTGATCATCTCCAAGGAAAAGGGCCAATTCCTCTCCCCTCCTCTCCCAGCCGCGTGAGCTGCTGTCCTTTGGGGAGGGAGAAGGAGCTCTTAAATTCCCCTGTATCCTCCCTGGCTCAGCTGCTTATGCTCTAAACTTTATTGACTCCATAGCTTTATTTCTTCCTATTAAAAACCAAGACTTTAGAGCTTTAGAAATAAATTATTTTTCAAAAAGCCTGTCTTCTGCAAATTGAAAGGCTTCGTTTCCAGAAAATTGTCTCTCTTATGAGTTTCAAGAGCCAAGAATTTGACGCCTTTGTGTTCTGTGCACCATACTCTCCCTGAGGCTGTAACACTCAGCCTCGTGTCTGCTTTTAATGCTGGAAGAACATAGGAGAAAAAATAATTTGCTGAAAATGAAAAGCCACCAGCTATCATTTTGAAATACTGCCTTGCCCACCTGGCTGTGGCTTTGGATAAGACCCGGCCTCTGTTCCTTGTCCTTTGAGTGAAGAGTTGAATGTGCTGCTCTCTTGGTCCTTACCGGCTATGACAACTCATGATTCTGGCATTTTCCAGCAGGCTATTTGGGGCCCTTTCAAAGCAGACACCTGCAAGGAAGGGTCTCTCTCCCCTGCAATTTGAGGCAATTTGGGAAATCCAGGATCAGTATGAGCCTTCCACACTGCATGAACAAGATTAGGCCAAGACAAATGGACTTGCCTGAAATGAGAAGTCGACCATCTCCATCTGCCGGGGTGTAGAATTGGGGTTGTTATAGGCCTGATTTGTGAACTTGAATGAGAACTTCTAGAAAGCTATTTGTAAAATTCATTGCTGTCTCTGGCTGCAGCTAACACATTCCATCTTCCATCTTCTCAGAAGAGGTGATTTCACATTCCACACATTCATAAAATAAAGTGGAGTGGAGTGTGGGAAGGGCAGCGTGGTGGGGTGGGGGCAGGAGGATGCGAGTGGGGGTGGGGAGAGTGCCCAGGGCAGGAGAACCACAGCCCCCACACTGCTGAGCGGGAATTTGATTACTAGGATCTTCCCATTAGCCTCCCACTGCCTTACACCAGGGTCCTCTCTTGCCTGCTTTCTCCTGGGAAACCCTCAGAGGGATTTCCTCAGACCCTGGGGGGGCTTTAGCCTCATTTGTGGAGTTTTGAAAGCAAAAGGAGCTTTGCAGCTGAATGCTGGTCTCACCTCTGCCCACCTCTGTCCTCAGTGCATCCTCTGTTTCCAGGCCTGGTCAGGGAGAGGTCTTCTCAAAAGGGCTGCAGGTCCTGTGAGCAGAAGTGTTGGGAAGAGGCCTGGAGTCCAGGTTGCAGCTGGAGCTGGGGCCCCGAGAGGCCAGTAGGGAAGCTTTGAGGCTGACAAAGAAGAACGGGAAAGCTTGATGGGGCTCAACTCTAGTGCGAGCACATTTTGAGGGAGTAGAAGTCATCTTAGATCCTTTCTGGGAAGAGCTTTTCTTTATCAAAGTTATTACACTTCTGATGGCACCTAGGGCAACTTTCTGCATCAAAGTGTAATTTAAATTTAAAACTTGAATTCGTCAAGAAAATTAATTTCCTAAGCTACTCTTCTATGTCCTTGGAAGCATTTGACTAATATACTCACCTCTAAGCTCAGTTTGTCTTTCGTAAGATGCGGGTACTGCCCAGGCTCTCCTTGCCTCCCGAGGCTGCTGTGATTCTCAGTAAGTCCGTGCATGAGCTGATTTTAGGGTATTCACAGCTGCAGAGGGAGAAGGGAGCTACGTCAGGACCCCGGCAGTTATTTTTGGTAGTTCTGAATCTATGATAGAGCCCCCCAGGCTCTCTGTTATTTCCTGCATTAACTCGTTGGTCCACAAGGTACTGCTTTTTTTTTTTTTTTTTTTGAGGAAGATTAGCCCTAAGCTAACATCTGCTGCCAATCCTCCTCTTTTTGCTGAGGAAAATTGGCCCTGAACTAACATCCGTGCCCATCTTCCTCTGTTTTATATGTGGGATATCTGTCATAGCATGGCTTGATAAGTGGTGCATAGGTCCGCACCTGGGATCTGAACGAGCAAACCCCAGGCCACAGAAGGGGAGCACACAAACTTAACCACTACGCCACCGGACTGGCCCCTACAAGCTGCTGGGTTTTGCTGAGCAGGAAGCCCCTGGAACCATGGCCTGCAAGTTTCACAACAAAGATGTGGTGTGTGGGGTTTGTCCCTGGTTAGGGTGGGGACTGACTGCTTTGGATGTGTTTTGGCCTCTTGGTGGATGGTTTTCTCCAGGAGCTCTGGGGCCTTTGACCAAAGTGCAGAATCAGGCTTGGTGCTCAGGAGGCTGGCTAGTCAGTCCACCTGTGACCAGCTTCTCTGAGCCAGGACATCTGCAGGTGACATTGCTACTGCTGATGTTGTTAATGACAGCTCTGACCTAGGTCATCAGAGCAAGACCAGCGAGGTTTGCCTTGCAACGTTTTTTTGTGCTCTTGTGTTCAGAGAATTGGAAGTCCCCATGGGGTAGATAAGGCCTGGCTCTGAAGCCCAGAGTCCTGTTTGTGAGCGGCTCCTGGGAGGGGTCTCGGTTCTTTCTAGTGAGGTCTTTCTTGGAAACTCTTTACTAACCAGAACGTTGGGTTAACCACCTACGTCCCTGGCCATGTTATAACAGGGACTTTGCCACATGGCCACACATCCAAAAAGGAGGCTGTTTCTGCTCAAGACCAGACCTGGAGATTATACTGGGTGTAATCTCTCTGCTATGAATTTATAAAACACATGGCCTGGAGGTGATCACGTGAGGGGCAGCTTGTAGTGGCCGTGGGCTTCTGGAGGTCGTAATGGTGGGTCTGTGAGGCCTCACACAAGTGCGGAGGCAGCGCTGGAAAGAGCAAAGCTCTGGGGCTGCCAAGAACTGGGTTCTTCTGGTTCTGCCACTTCACAAGTGTGTGAACTTGGGCAGGTGTCTCGCGCTCTTTGAGTCTGTTTCCACATCTGTAAAATGGAAAATAGGGCTGTTTGGGGAATTAAATAAGGTGAATAGAAATAAAGCAGCTATGAAATACCTGGCTCAGAGTAGGCCCTTAATGAACAGTAAGGATCGTTCATTTGTTTTTGTTTTTATTAGTTAATAATTGTCTTGTTCAAGGTCCTCTTGAGGACTAAAGAGAGGAAACTACATGGTGCTGATCTGACCTCAAGGGACTGAAAATCCCAGAGGATGGGTGTGGGTGTCTGTCTGCCGCCCGCTCCCCTCCTGTGCATCCATCCTAAAGCGAGCCCCCAGTGACACCCTCCCTCATGTGTAGAGTTCACGGCCAGCCCTCCCAGGGAGAGAGACCTCTGTAGCCACTGAGGAAAGCAGGGGTTGAGACTGCATTGATCCACTTGATCACACGCAGATGGATGGACACACAGGGTCCTGAGACATTTGGAGAAAACCAAGAGCATAAGGAGAAGAACCAAGATCAAAAAAAGAACAACTAACCTGCAGGATACGGAACAGAAGAACAATTTTAAATCTAATAAAATCCCTTAGACTTGAGAAGATAATGTTTCCATAAGAGAGGGCCGCTGTGAAAAAGACTAGAGCAAAAAATATTCCTTAGAAATTAAAAATACAATTGCTAAAATTAAAAATTCAATAGAAGAATCAAAGAAAAAGTCGAGGAAGTATCCTATAATATAGATTAAAAAGTGAAGGAGCTGGCCCAGTGGCGTAGAAGTTAAGTTCGTCTGCTCCACGGGGTTCGCAGATTCAGATCCTGGGTACGGACCTACACACTGTTCATCCAGCCATGTTGTGGCAGCATCCCACATGCAAATTAGAGGAAGATTGGCATAGATGTTAGCTCAGGCACAATCTTTCTCAAAAAAAAAAGGAGAGAAGAGATGGAAAAGGTGAAAGAAAAACTGAGAGACAGGGATGATCCATCTAGAGGTATCAATATCCATCCACTCAGACTAGTCGACTCAGAAGAGAGAACAGAGAATCTGAGAAGAGGAAATGGTCAACAGAGTATCAGAAGAACACTCCCCAGAGCTGAGCTAAGATAGAGACCTTCAGATGGGAAGACCTGGTTGGAACTGAGAAGGGGAAACAGAAAAAGACCCACAGCGGCATATCCTCTTGACATTTGCAAACGTGAAGGATAAAGAGAAGATTCTAAAAGCTTCCAAAGAGAAAAGACATGTCATCAACAAAGAATCAGGAATCATTGTTATCAGATTGGAGTTATCAAAGCTGGAAAGCCGTGAGGGAATTGCCTTCAAATTTCTGAGGGAAAAACCGTTTCTTACCTAGAATCTTATGCCAAATAAAGATATTTTCATACATGCAGGGGCACAGAATATTCTTTCTGACTAAAAAAAAAAAAGGAAGGGGAGATGGAATCCAGTAAAACAGAAAAGAAATCTAAAAAGAAGAGCACGTCTAAGAAACAGCAGAATTAACCCAGGTGTACAATGAAACGAAATCCCAGCAGGACAAGTGGGACAACCATGTAAGAAACCCGGAGATTATCCATTCCAGTTAGATGAGGCAGTCAGAAGTTTCTGAGAAGAAAGTCCTAAGAAGCCAGTAGATTCCATTTCACAAAAATAAGATTAAGAAACTCTACAACCTTAACAATATGATAAAGAAGGAAAGAAATAATACATTTTTAAGGCAGTTAAAAATTCTGGGGAAAACAAATTGCTGAACAAGAAAGGCATGGTCAAATATCAGGCAAACTAAAATACGTCACGGTTTTGAGTAACACAAGGAAGATAAAGAAAGAGAACTGTGTGACTATAGAGCTTAAAACAATCTTCTTCAAACAGCCCAGGTGAGCCACCTGGCCGCCACCTCCTTCCCTGAGGTGAGGCTACTTATGTCTTTCTGCTGAGGATGATGGGTATGTCATCAGAATGTTGGTGATGCTCTGTGTTCATTTTTGCTTTTAGAGTCAATGAATAGAAACTTACTACTTATTGTTACAAAATGTAACAAGGTAAAAATTAATGTTATAGATCATTTAAATCAGAAGTAACAAGGAAGGGTCAGGGAATAGATTCTTCCACAGTGAAGGGGCAAGAAAGACGAACTCGTCTTCATGTGTTATTCAAAGATCTGGTTTTTTGTTTTTATGGTATGCATGTTTTGCTTTCAAAACTTTTTTTAAAAGTGGCGCCACATTAAATATCTGAAGAGCTTTTACTGAGCTAATTTTCCCAGGCTGTCTCATGCCTTAAAGAATTCACTGCATTTTCTGTTCCATGTCTTTTACTGTATTTTTATTTATTTGCTGTTCTCCAAAGACTGCAGTTTTGAATTGCTCGATATTTTTTCTCAGCTGAAAATGTCAATGTATTTATGTAATGAAAATGCCAATATGTCTGTATATATCTGGAATTAGCATAGAGATGATTAAGGCAGTTAAGTGTTGATCAATAATCATATTGGATTTGGGTTTTTTACTTTGTGTCCCCCAACCAGCCTGGACTTTGATATTTATTACCACCCACTGAGATTCTGGCCTTGACTAAATAGAAGTTGCTGGAGGAAATTCACAATCTTGCGATTGAATTCAAGTGGCATTGCTCTCAGAATGACAATACAGAATTAGGTCTTGCAGAGTAAATAGGAACACAGTAAATGCGAACTGCATCCTTAATAAAAATGTCTCTTACTGCCTTGAACACAACAAGACAAGCATCACCAAACTGCGGCCCCCGCTATAAAAACCGTATGTTTCAAGTATAGGGTCAGAGTTCTCTTTCAAATGTGCTAAGCAGTTTGACCGAAAAGTGTATTTTGGGCCTGTGTGGTTTGAGATCTGAGAGTTTGAAGGTTTAGAAGGATGACGCAGTGTTTTGAAAGTCACCTGTGTTCCACTGTGTGATGTTCTGTGTGAAGCTCCAGGGCTGCTCACATGTTCCCTGGACACAGCGGTGGCTCCGGGCCAACCTCCCAGGGAGCCCAGAGAGGCCACAGGCAGTCCCCACATCTGAGAGTGCAGCCCTCTGTTGACACAGCTGGTGGCCCGAAGGAGACGTTCCATATGGAACCAGCCTCAACTGTCTCTCTGTCCTCCTCACAGAGTATGTTCCAGCAACTTTCTCTCTTTTTCCAGAGTTGCTATGGAAATCTGTACCCTGCATTACTCCTTGCTAATTGAAATAAAATGGGTTTTTCCAGGGCAGGTGGCCTGTGCCCTCATTATAATGCATAATAATAACCCACATGACAGGAGCATCTTTCATCTTGATGGGCAGGCAATGTGCTCCCTGCCTTTTTCTCCTCAGAAGAAAGAAAAGGCCCAACTTCCATAGTCACTGGGATGATGGCGGGCCCTGGGGTTTCCAGGGATGGTGGGAAGTGCTCCCTTTGTGGTGGAAGGAAACAGGAGTCTTCTAGGAGGTGATTAAAAAGGCGAAACTCCAGCTGCCTCACATGCCTTTTTATATAGTTTTACAACCAAATGAGCCCCAGGACGGCACAGGGATGAGAGTCAGCCACTCTGCCTGGTTTGAAGCCCTCTCCGGCTCTCCCCTGTTCTTCTCGGCAGGGGAGACACCCCGACTACCCACAAATGTAGACTCAGGGAAGAGAATGCTTCACATTTTTGTCTCAGAGAATGAGCTGGCCCAGGGACACTCAGCTCAGTAGGGGCTGAACTCAGCTGCCCCAGTCCCTGGCCGCTAGGCAGCCCTGCCCCAATGCCCCGTCTGTTCCACCTGCTCCTGGTGTCAGTCGAGGCCACAGGAGAAGGACTGTCCTCATTTCCTGCATATGTGTGTGTGTGCATGCGTGCGTGCACACACTCCTAGACTCACTGAAACACACAGCCCCTGCCAGAACCAGCAGGCAGAAGCCGACTCCAAATGTCTTTCCTTCCCAGGTGTTTGGGGTAAAAACATAGCAAATGAGCAAGCCGACAACTTTCCTCCTCCTTGAGGCATTGTGAGCTGAAGCCGCACGGTGCTGCTCGTTCAGGGATGAATTACACACTACTTCCACACTGCTGCTGGGGCGCTTGGCTTTCATGAAGGGCAGTTTTGTTTGCTCTCATTCTGGGCTCTCTTTGCTCTCACCTCTTCTCTGTGCCCTCCGACCCCCAGAGGCCCCTCCTGGCCCTCCTCCTCCTGCCTCTCTCTCTGGGGCCACGTGAGGGTCCAGCACCTTTTTCCTTCCTGGTCCCAAGCCTGCCTTTCCCTGAGCTTCTAGCGACGCTACCACAGTCTCCCAGTCTCGTCTTCCTCAGGGATGGTCCTTACCAACTGTCCTTCCTGTCCGCTTGTCGTCTAGTCCCAGCTCCCTGGAGTGAATTCCTAGGACTCTTGGGGGCCCCCCTCTGTGTGAACACTATAAGAGTTGCCAGAGCTGGAGATGAGGGGGCTGAGGTCCTGGGGAGATCACATGGAAAGCTGTGGGTGCCTGTGACATGGTGCGAGAGCAGGTGCTAGGCACTCTCATGCACCTGGCGCAGATACCTGGACCTTTGTGGGCCTGGAGGGGTGGAGGAATGGTGAGGTGGACTACAGTGCATTGGAGGCCTCAGATATGTCAATAAGATGGATACTTTTACTGTTCTTGCTTTGTGGATGGGGTCCAGAGAGGTTAAGTGACTTACCTGAGGTCACACGGCTTCTCAGTGCTATATCCGGGGTTCATTCCTCAGGTTTCCTAGAGGGAGAATGCTTCAAAAGTGGACCCGGAAGGATAGAAGGGACATGGACAAGCAGCAGGGCATGGGGTAGTGGTGCAGAGGTGACAGAATCTGGACGTTGTGCAAAGGTGTTGGTAGCTGGGTGCACTTCACTTGCAGATAAGAACAGGGTAAAAAGGAAGGTGGTTTCCTCCCTGAAAGGTCTCTGCGATGCTTCTGTCACCCCTGCTCCTCCCCTCACACACACACACTCACACTCACACACACACTCTCACATGGCGGCTTGGCAGGGAGACCTGGGAGCACATGCAAGTGAACTGCTAGAAGAACCTGGGGCTCTCTTCGGCTGTGTTCTGGGGTACGAGTCAGTCGCTAGGCCTGGCTCCTGTTCTTTGGGAAGCCAGCTCCTGGCTAAGGATGGCCATCTCAGCCTCTCTCAGGCCTTAGGTAGTCAATACTAACATGACTGAATTCCTGCTCAGCGTTTCCACTTTCTCCTCAAGAAGTTCAGGAGAGAGACAATGGCTGAAGGAGCTTCCAAGGAGCCCTGTCATCAGAGCCTGGGTCTCTCTCCCTGGCTGTGACAGGAGCATAAGTGGGCTGGTGGGTCCCTGGACGATAACTTCAGAGGACCTTCAGGTATCACATCCCTGGACCCAAACAGGGGTCTGGAGGCTGGCGACGCTGCCGTCTACCCCAAGAGCTTTTGAACAGAGAGGCCGGGCCCATCTGCCAAGCACTGGTGAGACAGACCAGACAGCCCTTGCTCCCAGCCATCTCAGGGGCAGACCACACATTTTTGTTGAGTTATCTGAGTGAATTATTTTATCCCTTTTTTATGTCCTGAACAAACCCACATCATCATTTTATTAATGTATTTGCAATTACTGCGTAATGATTTCCAGTTTCGTGTGGCCGTGATATGGGGACGCTTAATCAAATATCTGCATGATGGGCCTTTAAGTTCTCTGGGGCCAGAAGCTTTTCCCATCAATTAAACTTCAGAGAAATGAGTTTTAGGCTCATCTGCAACAGTATTTTTATGTTTCTTTTATGGCTCCCCTGCCTTCTCCCGGTGTCTTTAGAGATACCGGGAAATGTAGTGTGGGGCTGAGGTATTTATTAGCGGTGCACAGAGAACAGGTTTATAATGGTCATTACAAAATATTAAAGTGCTTGCTTTGAAGTAGGTCAATTTATATTTCCATTACAGTCACTTCACGGAGCCCTCCCCCAGTGCCACCAGGGACAGGGATGTTTATCCTGGGTCCTGTGGACTTTCTGAGATTGAGGCCCTCTGGAAGGAGATTGGACTCCCAGAACCTTCCATAGACCCCACACTCACCCCACACCCCAGGAGTCTTGAGAATCCGACCCAGTAAAATGCAAAGAGGGTTTCCCTGCATCCAGGGTGCTCCTCCTCTGTGCCCCGGAGGAGCCATCCTGGGCCACGGACTCCTACAACCCTGGAGGACAGAGGTAATCGGTCCCTTTGTACAGATGAGGAAACAAGGCTTAGGGAAAGAAGATCTGAGTTTCTAGTAAGCCAGTGCTGTCCCGTTCACACACAGACCCAGAACGTGAGCATATGGGAGCAGTGGGCAAGCCCAGCCCTCCAGCCTGTCCTGGGAGCACACACGAGGGAAAGTAAGAAGTGAAAAAGAGGGAAGTGGAAGGGAGGACTGTCGAGCCACCGTGACGCCCATCCCGTTGCGTGTCTGCCCTGAGAGAGCTCCCTCCCCATCGTGAAAGAGCAGACCGTAGGTGGCCAAGGTGGTTCCAGACAGGGGCAGGGCTCACAGCCAGAGCAGCTCACACCTGGTTATTACCGTTTCTCTTCTCCTGGCCCCACTTATGTGGAGGAGTGGGTCTGGCTAAAAGAAGGTTCCAGGTGGAGGCAGAGGAAGGCCTGTGAGCAGAGAATATCCATGTTCAGTTAAACTGGCAGCTCTTCTATGGCATCCTGGACTTGGGGTCAGAAGGAAATTAGAGACCATGTGTGTCTCAGTGGAAGGGACTGTGGACAAAAGTCATTTGGTTGTCCGTTTGACTGTTCCTTCATTTATCTGGCACATGCTTTGTGAATGTTAATCACGTGCCAGGACCCCCCACTGGCTCTCAGGCCATGGGCAGGGGGGCATGGTGGACAAGAAGAAGCAGAGAAAACAAATGCTCTGAGAATACAAGGAGGAGAGTGACCCAGCCAGGAGCAGTCAAGGAAGTGATGTGCGTAGGAAGTGATGTGCCAGCTAAGACCCAAGTATGATGAGGAGTTTGCCAAGAGAGGGCAAGGTATGCTGTGGTGCAGTGGCCCAGAGGTGATGCTGGCCGGCTGGAGATACTGGAGGTGGCCCAGGGTCCTGGAGTGGGTATGTAAGTGGGGAGAGGTGAGGCTGGAGAGGGGGCCAGACCTATCAAAGAGGGCGCTACAGGCCAAAGGGAGCAGCTCGGCTCTACCCTGAGGGCAGTGGGTCACCCCCAAAGATTCTTCCAGCTGCTGAGCAGAGGGGATTGGTCAGGGCAAGATTGGAGCCCAGGGGGCTCACCAGGGCAGAGTGGTCATCCCAGTCACGTTAATGGTTTCCTTGAACTAGAGTAGAGGCAGGAGCAGTGAAGAAAAACTGGTGCTGTCAAGAAACACTTAGGAGGCAGAGATGGCCTGAGCCAGGAGTGACTGGCTGGGGATGGGCAGGATGGTGAGGGCAATGTCAGGTGTGTGGCTGAAGCAGCTGGGGGCTTTGGCGCAGCAGCCAGTGGCAGAGTTTGGGATGTAACAGAAGGAGCAATCTCCATGGTGAGTTCAGTTTGGGCCATGATGAGTGCAGGGGCCTACAGGACAAAGTGGGGAGATGTCAGGCCAGGGCGGGTGTGTGAGGTCTGGAGCTCAGGAGAGGGTCTGCGCTGGACAGGGCTCTCCAGCCTTCTCCTGCTCCAGAAGTGGAGGGGCCTGCGGAGAGCAGGGCGGGAAGATAGAGTGTGGCAGAGAAGCCAGTCTCGCCTACAAGAGCTGGTCCAGAAGGAGTGCCAGCATGAACAGCTCAGCTCACCCCACCAGGGCCTCCAAGAGCAGAGTATGATGGGGGCACATACCTGGGGGTGTTGATGGGCAGGGCCAGCAAGTGGCCGAGTTGCCCCATCCCTGGGCAGTTGCAGCTTCCCAAGTACGCATCGGGGGCTGGCCCAGGGCAACAGTGGCAGAAAGGGTAAGCACAGCTCCTGCAGACACACAGCTCCACCGGCACCTACTCATGCACTGCCTGAGGCAGGCAGAGGGGCCAGAGGTCACTGCTCCATCCAACCCTGGCTCCTTTCCTGAGCTCACCTGCTGACCAGACGTCTCCCTCTGGGTGACCCAGGAGATGACACACCCAGGGACTCAGTCTCGCACTCATACACAACCTGTGATACAAAAACATGCCCAGAACTCCCCAGGCAGCTGCGCTCCACACAAGTCCAACCACCCCAGCACCCTCGTCCAGGGCCACACAAGCATAAGTGACTTGTCAGCAAGAGCCATGACCGTTCTCAGTACTTGGTCTCCGTTTTTACAAACAGTACCCCCGGAATGCTCACTATGCATCACTGAAAAGCTAAATCAACTCCACTGAGCCAGCTGACCCTGGAGGGTTGCTTCTTCAGCTGTTATCTTTGCTTTCTGATGAATGGGATGACCATCCTTCGCTACCTGGTGCATATTTAAAGCTCTGAGAGGTGTGCAGTATCGATTCTAACGTTCAGCCTGAAACTTGGAGACTCGAGCCGGGAGAAGAATCTCCTAAGACACGGGTGGCATTTTAAATGTGGTTATTGCTGGTGTTCCCATGTAGCAGCCCCTGCTTTCAAGCCAGCAGACTCCCTCGTGTTATATTTACTTTTAGTCCCACACTATTTTCTGTGATCCATTAGCTGTACTAAGTCATTTAGAAGTTATAATCACAGCCGTTTGCTCAGATGGATGTGGTCCAAATAAGTGGACCCAGATCCACTCTATGCAGATGCCACAGGCTCAAATTCAGCACTAATGCACCCCAATTAAGCAGGCAGAGCCAGCTGCTGCCAATTTTTTTTACCTCATCTCCTTTTAAAAAATAAAGCATGTGCACAAATTCATTGCAGAAGATACCTGAGGGCCTGCTTCTTAGTTGGAAAATGTACCTTTGGTTCTGTCATTTGGGTCACAGGGACAGAAGCCCCCACCCAGAATGCAAGCAGAATTTCTCTGGATAGTTTTCCCGATAGTCGTGTGAGGCTGCTCCAGAGGTAAGACCCAGTGTGTGCATCCCAGCCCCACCCTCGTGTGAGGGCAGCTTGAGCACTCTGGGCCTTCCTGGGAGGACACTTGCCTGAGTTGAGCACTGTGAACCTGCATCCCCCACCCCCTGCATAGAGACCTGCCCCAGCTGCAGGAAAGGAGGACACAGCCCAGCCATGCTGCTCACCTTTTCCTGTTCTGGGGCCTGGCCTTCTGGAGAGCAGAGCCCTTGCCTCCTCCCCTCTCTGCCCTGATGCCAGGGCTTGACTTGTCAATACCCCAAGTGTGACGGGGTGTCTGCGCATGTCTTCTGAGGGAATGAACAGGACATAAGGACTGTTTGGGGCTGGCTGTGCTCGTTCCCCACTTCCCCACCCTGCCTCCCCCCAGCTGGACAGCCCAGCTTTGCTGGAGAGGATACCACTGTGTTTTCTGGGGCCTCTAGAGGAGGGGGCTGCCACCTAATGTCGAGGGTCCAGAGCTCTTGGCCTGCTGCCTCTGTGGCCTGCGTTCACCTGAGATCTAGAGTTACAGTAAGCCCTGGCGGGAATAAATGTGCTCGTGAATTCACAGAGCAGGGGTGAGCTATGGGGTTGTCCATCTCTGCTAAGCCAGACATTCAGAATAGTTATAAATTATCTCCCACAGCGGAGTAAACCGCCCTCTGCTCCCTCAGTGTAGGTTAACCGAAAGTCCCATTGCTGAGGATCAATTGTTCATCCCATTACTGAGCATCCCTCGTGGGCCTGGCAGGTGCAATAACTACAGAGAGGATGCATACCCTTCCTGTCCCTGAGGCCCCCGCTGTTGGTGCATCAGACCCTGTCGGCTCAACAGGAGTGCACCACACATCAGAAACTGAGCAACACAGGACAGTTAATGTTGAAAGTCAAGTGCAGCATCTGGACCCTGATTGCCGTAGAAAGGGGAAGGGGAGGTGGCCAGGAGAGGAGACTTGAGCTGTGCCCAGAAGGGCAGGCCAGGACTCTGCCAGGGAGGGGTTTCAGGTACAGGAGACTAAGTCTGCAAGGCGTGGAGGGGTGAGGCTGGGCCTGCAGGGTCAACCATGCCACCCATCCTGGCTGGTGAGTCAGGCACAAGTGGACGGTGAGGTGAGGATGCAAAAGGTTCTATCTTGATCCCTTCTGAGTAGGAGATGCTTAATGCCCATTTTGGGGCCAAATGAGCCAAAAAGTCAAGGTCTTGGAGGTCGAGTTCAGCTGGGTCTGAGCCCTCATTTCAGTCTTCACAACCTGGGGAGCCCAGAAGGGAAGAGGGGGCCAGAGCAGGCCGGGGCATGGTCTTTGAGAGGCTCCTCGGGCCTTACCCACCAGCCCTGTACCCTCAGGGGCCTCCAAGGAGGCCGCCTCTGGTGCTGGGGCCCATGGAAAACCCTCTTCTAGAACAAACTGATAGGGCAGCCACCTCCACACGATCCCTCTGAGCCAAGAGCCACCCGCCGCCAGCTGGGCCTGCAACATGAGGCAGTGTTCCACACAAGGGCGTTTCAGAGCATCGCCAAGAGGGCTGGTGTGGACAGTGGCCTGTGAGGGTGTCGTCTTAGCTCTTGGACAGAGTGTAGGTCAGATACCTTTGGGAGCTGATTGTAGGGGGAGGCCAGGATGCTCCAGGGCAGTGGGAATCCCCTGACCCTCAGCCTCTTCCATTCCCATTCCTAAGGCTGCTCAGCAGACCCCAGCCTCCTCCCCAGAGACCGAGCCCTGAGCTATCTGTCAAACAAGGCCAGGGAAAGTGGGCAACTCGGCACCTGGCCAAAGGGGTGCCCGGTCCAGGGTGGTTTGTTGACCAGAGCCATGCCCCCACAGCAAGGCCTCAGGGACCAGATCAGCTACAGCTGCTCCACCCCAGGGACCCTCTCCTGTGAGCCCCCACTCCCTCCTCCACGTACTCAGGCCTCTGCCTGGCCAAGGACAAAGACTCTACCCAAAGCCACTGACAACTTTTGTATATTGAGAAACGTCAAGTTGCCCTTTTGAAATAAGCATATTATTGAAGTGTAACACATCCAGAAAATGAATAAATCCTAAGTGGATCGCTTAGTGAATTTTCACGGAGAACATACCTTGTAACCAGCACCCAGAACAAGAAACAGAAACTTACCAGCACCCAAAAGCCCCAGCCTCGCCTCCATTCTAGTCCCTACCCAAGCATAGCCCTATTCAGGTTGCCTTTTGAAAGAGAAGACATGACAAACTGGAGAAGTGGCTGAAGCCAACACTGTCACTTCGAGAGGCCCCAGGACAAGGGGTGCACCAGGAAGAGGGCAGAGGCCGGAGGGTTACGAAGAGCTGCACGTGAGTGTGGGAGAGAGTGATCCAGTGCGTGTGCAGGTGCAGGCCGGCCGGGACAGGAGCGCTGCACCCAGAACACAAAGTGACCACCTGGGAATTTGTAGTATCGGCTGCAATATCAGCTCAGAACTTCGGCCACTTATAGACTCTACACCCAGAAGAGGAGAGACTTTTGAATGGAAGCAGTAAAAATAATCCATGGAGTAGAAAATAGAGATCTCCTCCTGGCTCTCAGGCCTTGCCTGCCCTCAGTGCTGCCCTGGGACCTGGGTGGGGCCTGGGCCTTCCAGTGTGCAGAGGTCAGACATGGGCACGGAAGCCCCTCACGCTCGGGCCAGGGTCCAATCTACTCCGCCCTTCCCGAGAGCAGCTGTACTCGGTGGCTCTGTGTCTGAAGAGCATCCCGCACATGGATCTCTCCAGATGTTCCTTTCCGTCACTCTCAGACACCACTCTCCTCCTGACCCAGGTCAGCCTCTGGCTCCTGTGGAAATGCCCTCACTGAGTGTGGCTTTGCTCCCCCTGAAGGGACGCTGGCCCTGGGAACTGGCTGCAGGTCACTTCTCTCAATTGAAGGAACTAGAATTCTTTGTGTCCTCTATTTTTCCAGGCACTGGATAACAGGGACAGCTCAGACCCTGGATCTCTGAGCCCAGGCCGATGGCAAGAAAAGGCATGACCTGCCAGTGTGTAGTGATAGGAGATTTGCCCAGGAAGAGGCCCTCACCTCTGAGCAGGGTTTCAACATCCTCCTCATGCTAGAAAATCCTGTTCTCTCCCCCGTCCCAGTCTCCTTGATCCTTCTCCACGGCTTTATTTACATCCTGTGGGGCTTCTCTGCAAGAGCTAGAAGACTGCAATTAGAAGAGGGGGGAGGTGGAGCGGGGGCAGGAAAAGCCCCCGAGAGTGTGGGCACTAAATGCCAGGCAGATGACAGCCCGGCTCCATCACCAATACCCCAGGCCCTGAGGCAGGCCCCTTACTGTTCCTTGGCCTCAGTTTTCTAACCAATAAAATAAGGAGTGTGTACTATGTCACACCAGAGCCTTACCCCCTGCTCTTGGGGCCTGTGGCCCATCATTTGTGCTGGGCGGGCTGTAGGCATCTCCAAGAGGCAACAGGGTCAGAGGACAAGCCTGGAGCTGAGCTGATAGCCCAGGCCCAGTGTCACTGGGCTACACATCTGAATCCACAGCTGTGTATGTGTCTGTCTGTCTACATGTGTAAGGACTTTCTGTCCAGTGTCCTCTGTGTACTGGCCCTGTGTTGAGTGCTGTGGGCCTCAAAAGAAATGAAAGACAGAGGGTGTCACCCCACACTCTTGAAAATCTTACCAGGACACTACACTCATCAAGCAGAGCACCATTAGTGAGAAAAACACCAATCAAGGTGAGAGTGTCATTGACTTATTTAATTGATAGCTCCTGTTTTTATTAGGGACCATTCAGTGGCATTTTTTTTAGCCTCACCAGGTGATTTCTCAGATTAGCCCTTCGACGTGGAAAGTTCTTTATGAAATTTTTAACCACTTTTTTCAAAGCCCAACTCAAAAGAAGAAAGATAAAGATTCCCTGAGGCTGAGGCAAGATGTGCTAATCCTGTGACACATGCAGGCTGTGCCTTATCCACAGGGACACACACAGGGCTCTTGCCCACAATCTCAGGTATGAAGAGCCTCAAGCTGTGGGCCACTGGCCCCACCTGTCCACCCCCAGGTATGCTCCGGGCTGTATACATTCTTCCTGGGAGAATGCTGGAGGGTCCCTGTCACTGCCATCTCTTGTGGGTCCTGAACCCTCTTAAAGCATCTGAATCCATTTTCAAGACAGATAAGGCGATATGGAAGCCATTCTTGGGATCTAAGAATTTAGGAATAAGGAGAGTGAAGAGAGGCCAAGGGATTTCCCAGCATGTCTATCTAGTGAGAGTCAGCGCATCTCAGTGCCCATCCGGCTGCTGCCTCAGCGGTGTTTGGGGAGTGAGCGGAACAGATGTGATTCAGCTGAGCTGTGTCTGGAATAACTCAATTTACTGGAGGAGGGGCTGCTTTCTGAGCGCTCACAGGAGCCACACCCTGGTCTCCTCCTCAGTCCCCATTGCCCACCCTTGCCTGTCTGCCCGGCTCCTCTCATTGCCCGCCTCTGAGGTCTGGACGTGGAGCCAGACCCACCACAGCCTGCTCATCAGCTCAGACACGTCCTGCCTGGGGCGGACTTTCACAGAGACAAGGGTTCCTGTGCTCCCTCCACAGGCAGCCCGAATTTTGATGAGTTTCCAGTGTGGATAATCCTGGAGTAGCGGTGCTGATATGGGGAAAGAAAGCCTTCTCGTCCTCCTTGCAGCAGCTCAAGCCCTGGAAACGCTCCAGAACTCTCCCTCAAAGGCTGCTGCTCTCTTTCAGCGTCATTGTGGAGTTTTGTTTTGTTTTGACTTGGGATTTACTGTCAATCATACAAGTCCGAGAGGTTCAGATAAATCTTCACACTTCAGGAAACTTGTGTGAGTCCTCTCAGGTCTAAAACACTCTGTTCAGGTGATTCTTCTCTGAAATGCCATTTCCTGACAAGCCCACGCCATGGCATGAATTCCCGGCTTACAGCAGACCCCGGGATCTGAGACCGTTCTCAGGCAGTTTTCCTCTAATGCGTTTCCTTCAAAAATGAGTGTCCCCACGAGCCCAGCAAAGCTTCTGCAGGTAGCACTGCGGAATGCGTTCATGTTCGGGCATTCTTGCCTGGAGACCCTCGTTCGACCGCATTGATTTGCAGTCCACACACCCCTCACACCACGTCTCTGCTTGCTGCCTTTCAAGCCTGGTGGCTCTTTGGCTGGCTTCGGAGCTGAAGGTTACTGGGTCTGAGGAACCACCTTGAGACAACACCGAGGAGAGAAAAACCCCGCAGGCGCACCAGGCACGGAGACCCGGCTCAGAATCCTCCCTCACCCCAGGCTCGCTCCTGCCGCCCAGAGTGTCTGTGCCCAGCCAGGGAGTGTCCTGGAAGAACAGACAGGGAGGAGCCCAGTTCTGGAGAAAGGAGGAAGAGGAGTCCTGCCCCGTGCCCTAGGGGTGCTCACGTGGGGCCCCTTTCCTCCCAAGTGGGGCCCACTCGCTCAGAGGTGAAGTTTCTTCCTCAGAGCCCACTGCCAGAGCCTTCCTGGGGCTGGATGGGCTCCAGGGCCCAAGGGCGTGGCTCTGCACCCTCTGCCTCCCTCCACTTGGCCTTCGAAGACTGGGCTTGCACACAGGTGTATGTGTGTACATGGCTTATCCACAGGGCCACACACTCTCAGGTGCACACTCACACTTCACCAGTACACACACTCAGGTGCATTCCCACACTGTTCCCACTGTCTTTTAAAGATCTCAGAACCAAGGAGTGTCCGAAGAAGTAAGGCCACCACCTCATACCCCTTGGAAGGCTCCTATCAATAAATAAGAAAATAATAAATGTTGGCGAAGATGTGGAGAAATGGGAATGCTCATGCACTGTTGGTGGGAATGTAAAGGGTGAGGCCACTATGGAAAATGGTATGGCGGTTCCTCAAAAACTTAAAAATAGAACTACCATCTGATCCAGCAATTCTACTTCTGGGTTTATACCCAAAAGAATTGAAAGCAGGGTCTTGAAGAGAGATTTGTACACCCATGTTCATAGCAACATATTCACAATATTTCAAACCTGGAAGCAACCCAGTGTCCGTCAACTGAGGAATGGATAAGCAAAATGTGGTGTATGTACCATGGAATATTATTCAGCCTTAGAAAGGAGGGGAATTCTGACGCATGCTCCAACATGGGTGAACCTCAAGGACATTTTGTTAAGTGAAATAAGCCAGTCACAAAAAGACAAATACTGGATGATTCTACTTATAAGAGAGATTTAGAGTAGTCAAATTACTCTCGTGGAGACAGGAGAATGGTGGTTGCCAGGGGCTGGGAGGCGGAGGGAATGGGGACTGCTGTTTAATGGGTACAGAATTACAGTTTTACAAGATGGAAAGAGTTAGGGAGATGGATGGTGGGGATAATTGTACAATATTATGAACTCATTTAATGCAACTGAACTCTACACTTAAAAATGGCTGAGATAGGGACTGGCCCCGCAGCTGAGCGGTTGAGTTTGCGTGCTCTGCTTCAGCTGACTGGGGTCTCACCAGTTCGGATCCTGGGCATGGACATGGCACCACTCGTCAGGCCGTGCTGGGGCAGCGTCCCACATAGCATAACCAGAGGCACTCACAACTAGAATATACAACTATGTGCTGGGGGGGGCTTTGAGGAGAAGAAGAAGAAGACAAAAAGATTGGCAACAAGTGCCCATCTTTAAAAAAAACAAAAACATGGCTAAGATGGTAAATTTTATGTGTATTTTACCACAATAAAAAAAATCTGGGGAAAAAAAGAGGACCACAGACTCCAGTTGTTCACACAGGTCACTCGTCTTTAACCCTATCAGACCCTAAGCCACGTTTTCACAGCAAATGTTTCATAAAGCCCCTGTATTATCTTGAAATGAATATGTCTTATCCCAAACTGGGTTATAATGGCAAAATATAAGAAAAGTGGTCCACATAAAATATGCCTTTCAGTATGTAAATGTTGGGACACCAGCTCCATACACTGGCTCAGAGCGGCCAGACGTCAGCTGCTACCCGTGGATCCTGTGAACACAGTGCTGCAGACAGAGCCTGCAACAGGCGTGTTATGTTGACAGTTTGAGCACTCAAGAGACATGTTTTTGGAAGTGTGATTCTCCAAAATGGTGAACAGTTCTTGATAAAGTTGTAAACAAAACTTATAATATGCAGCATAAGCACCTCCTTGGAAAGTCCTTGGCAAGCCCTGGGGGAAAAATACTTTGTATGTAACATTGTGTTAGATTCTAGGCTCAGAGAATAGTAGACGAATCTTTCACTTCCGTGACTGTCCACTGGGACATTTGAAAACTTGTATGAGATGGTAGCCCAGCAAAAGTTTGTTGTGTTGGACTGTGCTACAAATAGCAGGATCCCTAGAATCCCTGGCCCCGCCCATTAAGTGCCACCAGGGCCCCATCAATCATTGTGAGAACTAAAAGCACCCCACTGTGTCTCTGGGTGAGGTCCCCCTCAGCTCAGTGGCCACTGAAGGACCATAGCAGCTCAAAGCTCAAAGCAGTGACATTTCTGGACATCACTGACACCTGAGGAGCCAAATTTTCACCATCTCAATAGCAGGGCTCTTCCCTTTAGTTAAGAGTTTGAGGGGATGAAGCCCCCCCAGGAAGTCTCAGGAAGAAAATCAATGGAATTACAGGAGGTGGGGTGGTGCCCACACTCTCTCCTCCCTCGTCCACTCCGAGGTCCCCATCCAGGGGCTGCCTCTTGCTCCAGCCTACTGCTGCTCTTCTGGGGGTGTCTGAGGGGCGGGGTGGCGAGTGGACAGGGGCCTAAGCTTCTGGAGAGGGCAGTGGAGGAGCCCGAGTCCGTAAGGAATCAGTGTCCTCCTTCCAGAAAGAATTGGTGACTTGTTAGGGAACCTCATTGCGCATGGGTTTCCCACTCACACAAGAGTAAAAACTAAAGTTCTTAATGTCAGGAGGGCTTTAGCATTTATTCAAGTTTTCAAACATTACTCTTTCAGTCTGGGGCCACCTGATAGATGTGCCAGTCAACCATAAAAAGTGTATGTGGATCCCTCTCCCAGGAATCCAACCAATTTTGCTTTCTCTAATAGGAATAGAAGAAAGGATTGTAAATGTCAAACGGCAGATTATATAGCAACATCAATTGAACCAGGCATTCATGAGCAAATGTACCATTTATCTAACAAAGGTCTGGGTGGTTTTGTTAATTTAAACTACCTGATGCTGGGGCGAAAATTGAGATGATGGTTTGTCCGGAAGTTCAGGTGCAAGTGGGGTGGGCGTAGCCGTGCTGGTACAGCAGGTGGGGAAGGAGGGGTGTGGTCTGCGTGGTGTGTGTGTTGGGCCAAGCCAGGCTACAGGCCATGTGAAGCATTAGATGTGCTGATTCTGTTTGTGGATTCAAAGTGGGCCCTGTACCTTCAACTCAGAACATTCAAAGGAAGCTGGGATGACAAAAAGGACACTCCAGGGAAAAGAGCAGAGGCCACTGACCAAAGACAGTGTCTAGCCTGATGCTAGGCTCCCTTAGCAGCCTGGGAGGATGAGGGGCTGCTAATGAATGTGGTGGGCCTGTTACTGGTTCTAGGATTGGGTGTAGTGAGTGGGGAGGGGACCCAGGTGGAGCTCGGAGTGATGGAAGGAGTGGGAGGCAGGCCAGGCACCCCCAAATGGTGGGCAGGCAGCGGCTCACCAGTGCCCTCGTGGCCCATGACAGTGTCCAACACGGGTCCCTGTTGGCAGGTTCTCTAAGACAGTAAAGAAACTCACATAGGAGATGCAAAGGCATTGCAACACAGTCAGTAGAGGAGACAGGGCAGAGATGGAGACAAGACAACAGTGTGTGGCTTAGAGCAGACAGAAGCAGCTCCTTGGAGCTGGGCCTTGGCAGAAAAGCGAGATTTGCAGAAAGGGCCTTGCAGAAAGGCCGCCCCTCTGGCAGTTGGTGAAAGCAGCCAGTGGCTGCAGCTTCGGCCACAGCCGTGTAAACTCCTCCCCAGGGTTCTTGAGCGTGGGCAAGGGTGACCCATCTGCCCAAAGTCACAGGCCCCAGGGGAGAGCCAGCAGGGAGTCACCAGGTGGCCTGATTTTGGGTCCAGCTGTTCGTGTTTGGGGATTGAGGAGACAGTATCATGTGTGCTCAACAATCTCCTGGAATTTCCAGAATTTTATGGCTTGGTCAACGCCCTCCGTAAAACTACAGTATAATAGTGAAAATGTATCCTAAAGATAAACCCATTGGTTTTGGCATTTATTGTTAATTGAATTTTCCCAGAAATGGCAGCAGAAAGATTGTTAATGTTCATGAATTTACATCAAGTTAAACATCTGTTCCTCTTAAGCTAAACTCCAGTAAAGTTACGGCGGCTCATAAATTAGATCAGGGAGTAAAATGCTTCTTGCTCTTTGCACAGCTTAGCGGTTTCAAAATAGATCTCAGAATGACACATTGCAAGCAAGGCCCATGTAACACAGCCACGTTCAGCTGTGATGTCGGTGCCAGACGATTAAGCCAAGTGTTTACTTTGGTGGTAAAGATCACAGCTTTGTCAGGCAGCAATGACATGACTTACCAGACTGGCTGGGGACAATGTGGAAACTAAGGCTGCTAATGTTTGGGTGGGAGTGGGGAGAGAGCCTATCCCTGAGCAGACCCAATAGCAGCCACGAGGTTGTGGGCACATCCGCCTCTCCCTTGGGCCCCTCTGGGGGTTCTCCCAGGTGAGGGTCTCAGAATCTGAGCCTAGGGGCTGGGCCACCTTGCAAGGTGGCAGAAGGACTGGAGTCCAGTGGGCGTGGCTCGAGGACAGTGCTGGCTGCTGTGTGTTTCTGAAGGGATGGCCTGTGTATGGTTTGGGAAAGGAGCTGCCCTCATCCACATGTTGGTGTCTCAGAGCATGGCCCACCAACCCCCGCCCCAGCCCTTCCTTCCTTCCTTCCTATCCCCCTGCTCCTTAGCCCAGACCCGTCCCCAAAAGAGCTTGCTCCTGCTAATGGCAGAGGAGTTCCTTCATGATGTCAACTAATCAGGGTCCTGCAGTCCCCTCTCCAGTAAATTTGGGGTTGGTAGGGGACTCCTGCAGTGTAGGCGTGCCCCAGTGAGGGAAGTGCCAGCACCCTGAAGGCCATCAGGGGTTGGGGTCTTCCCAGCGGCCTTGGGATTCCCCCCACCTGCCCAGACCCCCACCCCATTTTGCCTGTGTATAAAGCTCTCCCTGAGAGCACAGAAGGTCCCCACGGTCAGCTTTGTGCTCACTTACGGATCAGAGCCCTGGTATGGGATTGAACCTTTCCCGGAGCTGTGCCATGGCTGAATCCACTCTCAGGCCTCCCTGCCTGGGTTGCTGTGCCAAGCATATGCCCCCCGCCTGGCCTTCTTGCAGTCTCCAGGGCTGTCCTGACCAGCTGTGGCATAATAAGAGGGCAGACCCTTCTTTATCCTCCTCTCCAGAGGCAGTTCCCAAGGAGCTGCATGTGCAGAGGTGGCTTGAAGGAGCTGCTTCTGCGCAACCTAGTGTCCAGCAGGGCCACAGCCCTGTGTGACTCACCACCTTGCCACCACCACCCCCAGACTGGCCATGCTGGACTTCACTCTGTGGGGCCACTGTTGCAGGTTTCAGGGTGCCCCTAACTGGGTAAAGTAGGTTTCATGCCCCCTGGTAAGCCTGAGGCAGCTTGAGCCTTGGTGAGCACAGTTTTGTGTACGCACTCTGGGGTGCCCCGCCACACCCACATCTCACATACGCATCCCCACCATCCATCAGGAGCTGACAAGATGGGTGACACAGGCCCCCAGCTCCCTCCAGAGTTCCAGACCTTGGTCACTGTGGCTCAGGGCAGCTGAGATTGTCCTCTCCTCAGGGCAGGGCTGCAGCCCCTCTCTAAGCCCAACTGCTGCCGTCTCCACTAAGGATTCCACATTGTCCATCCAGCAGACATTTAATGAGGACCTTCTATATACAGATGCTTGGGCCACATGCTTGGGATGCACCTGCAGCAAGGCAAGTCCCTGGCCTCAAGGGGCTCCAGTGTAAGGGGCAGCCTGATGGTCAGCAGTGGATGAATAGGCACCAGAGGGGGAAGACTGGGCAGAGGGCAGGAGTGGAGCAGGAGGGACCTCTCTAGACAGGGGTTGGCACATTGGAGAGGGAGGCCAACGGACTTGAGGGAGGAGGAGAGGCACACAGAATTGGCCCCTTTCCAGTCTTCCTCACCACCCTCCTTTCCTAGTACAAGGTGTCTCAGCCTCCCCTCACCTGCCTCCAGGTGCCTCCCATGTCCAGGACCTGGGCCTCCATCCAGGGCCTTGACCGCACGGCCTGTCTCACTCTCAGAATCTGAGCTTCCTGCTGCCTGGGTGGCATCTCCCACCTTGCCCATGTTGTACAAACCCCCCCTTCACTTCACTCTTTGGGGTCCCCTGCCCCATTCACACCTGGGACAGGAAGCTTTGCCTGCCACAGACTGAAGATGGTCCCTTTGAGGACGGGCTAGCGGGGGCACACAGTGTCTCCCTTGCTTCCCTTTGTTTTGCAATAGAAAGTGTTCCTTTGATGGACGTTTAATTCCAGAGGCTGCTACCTGCTTCCTATCTCTCTTTGCTCAAAAAATTAAATGCGGGTGTGCCCGTGTTCCTGCTATAATAATGCCTCTTGGTGTGGAGGGAGTGCGGCTGCAATGGGAGAACATTAGAATCTTCAAAGAGGGACAATTATTGAGGGAACTAGATTAATGAGGTGTCATAACAACTTAGCCAGATCTGCAGCTGACCTTTCTCATGGAGAACGGGCTTGATAAATGTAGTTCATTACCAAGTTCTGACATGAAAATAGGATCACACTCTGGGCTCCTCAGCAGGCTGATCAATATTTTATCTGCCAAAGCAGGCCTGGTCTGGGCACAGCAGGAGCCCTGCATGCACGTGCCGGCGGGAAGCCCGAGGCCAGTGCTGGGGGCTAGCCAAGCCGGCATGGCCGCAGGGAGGGCACTGGGGCTGGCAGGAAGGTGGCTGGCCCTTCCAGGGGCCTTTTGGGGATGCTCATCAGTGTCAGGCTGACTGGGACATGAGCCTCCCTCCCTGAGAGGCCCAGAGAGGAAATGTCCACAGGTGGTGGGAAGGGAAGGAGGCAATCTTCTGTTTATCCACAAACTCTGATTTAGTGGCCACCTGTGCCAGGCTTTGGTGAAGGGGACAAGGACACATGAGCCATGCCCCAGCTGACTAGGGGCCTAGAGCTTATTTCATCTAGAGAAGCCCTTGGGCCTGACTGACCACTCGGACATGGCAAAGTCCTCTCACATTTCCTTTTACATCATGACCCTGTAAGGTGGGAAGGGGCTAGTATTGCCCTCGTTCTAAGGTAGGAAATGGAGACGGGAAGGGCAGGGCAGAGAAGGCCTTTCCTAGGGTCTCACAGCCAGTCGAAGGCAGAGCCAGACAGTCTCCTGACTCCCCATCCAGTGCTCCATCCAGTCTTGCAATGATTGTCATCACTGGAGTTGGTATCAGGTAGACACAGCAGCCCATGAGGAAATCCGTCTCTACCTTAGGACCCCTGGCAAGATTGCTACAGGGGTGTCCTGTCACCCTGGCTTCTTTTTGAGACAGTCTGCCCTGGAGCCACAGGACTCGGTTCTCAACCATATTCACTAATTAATTCACAAGATTTTAACACTGTAATGCTGCATGTGTAACTGTCCAGTCCAGTCCCACCTGCTTGGAACTTGCAGTCCCACAGAGGGGATGTAGCAGATGCTGATAACACCCCATCCCAACTGCCTCAGTCAACCGCAGAGGTTATGTGCAGCTTTGGTGGACAATTCCCCATAACACTCGCCAATAGCATCCAACCTCAGGTAGCTGTATCTTCGGCCTCAGGAGTGTGCTGGGTCCTCATCTGGTGAGTCCACAAGTGCTGGATGGCAGGGGAAGTGGGGCTTAACGCTTCCAGGAGCAACACGCAGCCAAGGAGGGATGAAAGTTGGCAGAAGAGTGACCAGATCCCTCTTGTGCAGTGATTCTGAGGCGCACTTGACACAGTCTCTCCCAGGTCCCGTGGGACCCAGCACCAGTCCCCACAGTGGCAACCCACCCTTTGTTGGCTTTCCCCTCCCCCGGCTCACTCCCCTCTTCCCCACACTTCTTGGGATCATCTCCAAGTATACTACTCACCTTAGATCCTTGTCTTGGGGGCTTCTTTGCGGGAGCCCAAACTAAGACAGAGGACAAGCCTCACACAAAAAGCATTGGGTACCAGGCAGAGTGAGAAGATGGAGGGAGGGAAGTGGTTCTGTGTGTGAGGGGGAGGGGGCGGAGCTGGGCCCCAAAGAAAGGGGAAAGGAGCGGAGGGAGAAAGCATTTGAGAGGGGGCCCCCACAGGCTGTGCCTGCTGCAGTCAGAGCACAGGAAGCTTACAGGTCTGGAGGGGACTTCCCTGGATTCTCGAGGCATTGTCATAAGGCTCTATGGTCACTAAAAAGACAAAAAGATCCCCTTATTTATGATGACACAAATTTTCTTTACCTGGAAACCACCAAGACACAGAGGAAATGCTTAAATGACTTTCCAAGTGTGTGGGTAGAAACCTCTGCAATATAAATTATGTTAGTCCTGCCCAGTCATGCAGCAGGTCCCTACAGGTCTCAAACTGGCAGCCCCTGGTGAGCTCATTCAAGACACAGACTTCCACATCTGATACAAGCATCCTCCTCTCCAGAGTCCTCTCAGATGTCCCACCATCCGTGGATCAGTTGGTGAGGAAGCCTGACTGTACTCCGGGCTAGGCCACAGAGGCCCTGGCAATGGGAGCAGGCCCTTGTTCAGGGCTCCCAGGAAACGTTGGCCATTGCCATTCTCACCATCATCATGGTCAGCCCCCCAGGTGCACTAGGAAACAGTGTTGTGGTCCCCAAGGCTCTGCCATACCCCCTCCAGGGAGCTTCCCTTCAAAGGGTCCAGGGTCCCTCCCTGGGACCCAGGCCTGCCCCAAGCAGGGGCTGAGCACAGAGAGTCATGAAGCTGGGGGAGGCTAGTTTAGATCCCGAGATGTTTCAGCCATAGCCAAGATGAAGTGAAGAGTAAGCTGTGTGGAGATTTGGGTGGAGAGCATTCCAGATGGAGGGAGCAGTAAATGCTACCACCTGGGCAAGAGCATGCTCTAGTGGCCAGTGCTGCTGAGGTTGTTTCTCCCTCCACACCCCACCTTGCTGGCTGATGAGAGGGACCCAACCCTTGGGTATGAACCTCTCTGCCCAAATTGAATAAGGGAAGGAGGAAGACAGGAATCAGAGGCTGTGTGGGCCAGGCCTCAGGGCCCCCATGCGGCACACAAGGCCAGCCAGGGGCTCAGCTCATTTGGCTCATGGGATCAGCATCACCTGTGCAGAGGGCCTGGCTTGACCTTGAGCCAGCCTCTGGGACAGGGATTATGGGTGACATTTTCTTTCTTTATACTCATTTGCACTTTCTGAGTGTTTTCCAATGGACATGTATCTCTTTCATAAGACAAAGGTTTAAAGCTGGCAGCAGGGTGAGACGCCTTTAGCTGAAGACAGGGTCTGGCAGATTCACAAAGGCCTACAGCTCGCCTCGGAGAGCCACGCCTGTGTGACCCCACGGTGGAACCAGGGCGTCGTGAATGAAAAAGTTAAACTGGGACTTGGGAAACTGCCACTTTTACATGCCTTGCTAGGAAGCTGTGCATCCTGGAAACCAGGGCCTCCTCAGGGGAAGCTTTTGCGGGGGCCGTCCTGACTGGAGATGAAGGATGGAGGGCTTCCCAGTGAGAGAGTCTGGACTTTGGAATCTAAAGTGACCATCTCCACAAGTACGGAAATGCCACCATTAGGGTGTCTTTCCTCTGGTGCTCGTGACCCCCCAGAGCTACAGGGACACTAGAGGAGCTCAGTAATATGGGCCAGTGGTTTAAGTGAGGCTGAGACTCATGTAAAGCACAACTGCTCCTGAGATAAAGAAGGATTTAAGATTCTCTTGCAGGAGCCCCTCGATTCATCTCAGGACCCTGTGCCCAGCATAGGTCGGGCACCGTGAGGGCTACAGTGAAGGAAAGGAGGACAGAGGAAGTTTTGCACAGTGTGATCTGCAGACCCTGGCATCCTGTTCCAGCATCCACACTTCCCTCCAGCCTTGTCTTGTTCCCCTCTCCCCCACACACTCGGGCCCAGCCACACCAGCTTCCTCAGGTCTCTGGACACGCTGTACAGCTTTGCTCCTGCACATGCAATCCCTGCTGCCTGGCATATCTTCCCTCTGCCTCCTTCTCCCACAGACTCCCCCATCCTGCAGTTCTCATCCTGAACATCCCTCCCTTGGGGAGACTTCCTTCACCCCAGCCTCGTTAGACCCCCTCTATGGACTCCATTGATGCCCAAGACTGGAAGCTCCATCGTATCCTCAGCATGCCACCCAGCATCTGGCACAGAGTTTGTAAGGAAATGTGGGTAAAAGCATGGGAGGGGCATGTCCGGTGTGGGCCCTAGCAGGGGCAAGACCCTGGAGCCTGGGTTCACCCACCCCTCTCCCCCAAGTTGATTTCTACACATGTGCATACCTTCCTGACCAGGAGGTGTGTGCCTTGCAGTTGCCAGGGTGGAGAAGCCTGTAAACTCACCGTGAACTGTGGGGATGTGATGGGAGGGGCAGAGCCTGGGGAGGTTTCTGCGGCCCACCCAGCAGGACCCACTTCGATGGGTTCCCTAGCCTGCCCGTGTGGGAGGTGTTGACTAGCTGCGGACCCCTGGCCCAGGGCAGCAAGCAGCTCAGAGGATATCTGTGGACCTCCAAGCTCTATAAGGAAGATTGGGGGGTTGGGGGAACCACCGAGGATGAGACCTGTCTTCTCACCCAATTCAGCCTGGCCCGTCTTTCAGGTGGCCTTGCTGTGGCATGTTCTTAGGAGCCTAATCGTAACTAGCATTTCTGAGTCGAGCTTCCTATCAACCCCATATCTATCTGCTGTGCACACCACTTCCCAGCATCTGGGCTTGAATGCCTGTCCCCAGGAAAGCCTGATGGGCCCCTCCAGGACAGGTCCCTGCAGATCCTCCACACAGAGACTTCCATCACCACCGACACCAGAGCTATCTCCACTGGTCTACCGCATTCAACTTCTGTCCATTTGCCAGGACTAGTTTCACCCTGTTGGGAGCTGAGGGGCAAGATTTGGGCAAAACTATTCTTCTCCTTTCCCAAAACTGGCCTTTATCCAGGCCCAGGAAGAGAAACCCAGCGGGCTGCCACATGGTCCCCTGGGTGGGAGTGGTTTTGTGGTGGGACAAGGCCACTGTTTTCAAACCTGCACAGCTATACAGACTTGAGAATACGGTTTACCAACGGGTGGCCCTAAGAGCTCCTGGGAATGGGTATCCTCCCAGGGCAAGGAGGGACGCTAGCACGGTTAGGGGGTGAGAGAGCCATTCCGTCAGAGCACGGAGACTCCCAGAGAGCAAATAGATTTGATTATATTGAACACAGCAATTGATTTTTTTCTAAATAAACATGCAGGAGGAAACGGTAACGGGCATCTGTTTCTGACAAGAATCAATTGACCCCAAATTGGAAGAAAATCTGGAAACACAAACAAGCACAAGAGAAAGTGATCGGGCCATCCAGGCTTGTCTAGTGAGGGAAGGAGGGCAGGAGACAGACAGACAGACAGACAGACAGACTGACTTCCCCATCAGCCCTTTCCTCACCAAGAAGCTTCCTTGTTTGTTGCTCTTCAGCAAACGTGGTCCCGATAATGATAAGGGGAGAGTAGTTACCATTTTATGAGCCCTTACTCGGTGCCAAGCCAGTGCTAAGCCTTGTATATGCATTTCTTATCTGATCCTCCCAACAGCCTTGTGGGAGGCACAGCTCTCCCACTTCACAGATGAAATCACTGAGGCTCCTTGTCCAAGGTACACTTCAGGCAGCAGCAGAGCTGGGACTCAAACCCAGAGGACTCTGGAACCAGTGCTCTCCAGCACTGCTTTGTGTTGAGTCTCCAACCCTGAGCTATTACCTGGTGCCCTAAACTGGCCTTAGAATTAAGGGGAGGAGCGTCAGGCCCCAGACAGTCCATCCCCAGCGGTGCATAGGCCTTCCACCTGGAATGGATGGTGAGAAGCCTGTGCCCGGACTCCAGGACTCAGCAGAGCCAGGTGCCAGAAGTACTGCATCCCCAGGGGGTGGGGATGTGGGGCTGGAGGGGCTGTCCTGCTCTGCTAATAGCCCCGCAGCCTCAGTTTATAGGCTGAGCCCTGTATGGGGTTCGTCCTAGTGGCCTGTCGCCAGCAAGATAAACTATGTCATGTCGCAGTGCATCACAGGCCTCATTTGCCAGAACACTGTGTGGTTCTGATGCTGTTCGGCAAGCACGCCTGTGATGAAAGGCCTGAGATAATGGGCTGTGTGCTTCGGCTTTAATTCCGTAAAGCTTCCTTGTGTTTCTTGGTCACAGACTTGTGTACCCATGTTTGTTTTGAAGTAATCCAGCTCGGGGAGTGTACCTAATTAACTAAAGCAGGGCTTATTAGTCCTGTTAACTAAAACTCCCTAATCTATAAGGCCAAGTATTCAAAAGCAGTCTCTAAGGTAGGATTAAGGCAAAAATGAGCTCTTACAAAGTGGAATTGGGGCCGGCTTTCCTAAAGCCTCTGTGGGGCCACAGCTGTGCGTTCCCCTAGATGAACTCCCCCATTCCATCCGGCAATCACTCTGTGTCTGGCAGGTAGTAGGAGCTCAGGAAACACCTGTGGGATGAACAGGCCCCCTCCAGCATCTGCGTCATGCGCAGCACGTGTCCAGTGCTTAGTAAATGTTGATAGGATGGGTTGGTGGGCAGACAGACAAACAGGTCCAGTCCACTCCAGTTGCCCCCTGCACTGCAGAGTAAATGCCCAGTAACCCTGTATGAACAGGATGGATGACTGTTCTCTCAAGACCAAGGGAGGAGTCTTGCTGCCATAACCTCATCTCCTCTTCCAGGTGACCCGTGCACCATGGCCGACTACGCCCGCCTGAAGAATGTCCTTCTGGCGATCCAGACCCGCCTGCAGCCACCCCAAGAAGGGGACAGCAGACAAGACCCTGCCTCCCAGAAGCGCCTCCTGGTGGAATCTCTGTTTAAGGACTTGGACGCAGATGGCGACGGCCACCTCAGCAGCAATGAACTGGCTCAGGTGGGTATTACGGAGGAATCTGGTTTCCCACTCAGCACGAACCGGGGAGATGCACATGAGGAGAGTCCTTTGTAACAGGACACCAAGGAGGCCTCTCTCCTGCAAGAGAAACTCTTCTCCCGGGGAACCGGAGAGCTCGTGCTCAATGCCTCCGAGAATATCTTACAAACGAAACAATGTCAGTGTCTTTTCCCCACCAGCCACCTTCAGCCAATATTTACAAACAAGCTTTGAAGCATCTCAGCTAGCTGGCAAACACACACTTCAAAGGGGCTGGTCTCTGATGTTTTCATTAGGAAATACATCTTTTCTTCCTTGAGTCTGTTACTTTCCTGAGCAGGAAGGTGAAAAGGAAACAGGTTTGGTTTCCACCAAATATTGGGGCTGTGACCTGGGTGTCCCCGAGTCCTCTCCCCTAGGATCTCGCCATTCTTTAGTATCCAGATATCAACAACCCAAACCCCAGCCTGCTTGCTTGCAGGAAGCCTTGCATCCGGACCCAGACACTGCTCTTCTGCTGGGAAATCACTTGGATTGGGCCCTGTGGTTTGCTTCCCTCTCCAAACACAGCACCCGTGTCCCTTTGTCCAGCTCCGAGGTGATGTGAGGGCAGTTAGTGTCTACAGCAGAAAAAGCGAGGAAGGAGCAACCCGGGGCACCAGCCACTGCCAGCTGCAGGGAGGGCCTATAGGGTCCCGTGGCAGAAAGGCAGGCTGGGTGGGCCGGAAGGGCCTGCATTCCTGCTCCTGCTCTGCTCGTTTGCCTCGACAGGCCTGGGGCCCTGGAGCCACACCAGGAAGGTGCAAAGATAGGCAAGGTGGGCCAGATCAGCCTCCCCAGGCTGGCTGGTGGGGCGGGGGCAGCTCCTCCTGGAGACCACAGAGTGCCCACCGAGAGGACAGTAACAAGAATGAGTCCCCAAGTTTGATGCCACTTTAAAAGAAATCCTTCACGTCACACAGTGACCTTACCAAGGCTAGGCCAAGTCACTGGGAAGGACTGGGCTGGGGAGTGCCCTAGCATTTATTGAGCACCCACTGTGTGCTTGGCACTAAGCAAGGCCCTTTACCTATGATGCAACAAACACTACTAACATGCAGTAGAGGCGCTGAGAATGTAGGCTTTACGGTCAAACGGCCTGAGCTCCAGTCTCGCCTCCAGCATTTACTAGCTAGTGTCTTGAGAAAAAGCCTCTCCTCTCTGTGCCTCCTTTTCTTGTCTGTGAACCTCACCAGGTAATCAGGAGGGTTAAATGAGCTAACACATGTGAAGTACTCGGCACAGTGTCTGGCACATAGTGCGTCCCAACAGGTGACAGTGGTCAGTATGGTTGTCATCATCATCGTCTTCATTGTTATTTCCTCCTTAAACTTCCAGCCATCCTCTGCTGTGAAGTAGGTACCACTGTGATCCCCACTCCACAGATATTTTTAGATGAGGAAACCAAAGCTCCAGGAAATCAATCGATTGCCCTGAGTTGGTGGAGCTAAAACGAAACCCAGGCGGTCAGATGTGTGTCACCTGCTCTCCTCCCAGTATGGGGTCTCCCTGGGGGAGAACAGCTCCCACCAGGAGGTTCCAGCTGGTCCTCTCAAGGTCTGTGGGGCCAGCAAGTGCCCACAAAACCCAAGTATGGAGCAGTCACTGGAGGCTTTGTCATGCAGGGTCCCCCTCTCAAGGCCCTCTACTTCAGCCAGTGCAGAGCCTGCTTCCAGGCAGCACACTGGGAACCACAGAGCCTAAGGCACTTGCAGACTCCACTCTGCACACCCACACCTGGGCAACACTTGCAAGTCCATGCAGGGCCTGCATGCCAGGCGGCCTGGTGCCCACAACCTCTCAGGCACACACCATGCCAGCCATGCCAGCCAGCCTGTCACCACCTCCATCAGCACTTGGTCCCCAGCAATGGCTAAGACCCCCAGAGGCAGGGGCAGGGACCCACAGATGACCTGAGGTGCTCTGGGAAAAGCCTAGGTCCTGTTAGTGACAGTTACCTACAGGAAGAGCCATCTGGCGATTCCCCGCGCTACAGGCTGTGCAGGCAATGCCCTGTGCAGGCAGCGCCCTGGGCAGGCGGCTCTGGCTTGCCCTGGACAGAGGCAGCTGTGGGCTCTTGGCATCCCAGCCCCGCGTGGCTCCCAGGTGACTGCCAAGTAAACAGAACCTTCCTGGGCGTGTTGCTCTAACCTGGCAGAGACATGCCCTGTGGCACCTGAAGCCATTAACAGGCGTGGTAATTGGACTATGATTTCCTCTTTAAAATTTAATGTATTTAAAATCCATTTCATAAACCTGCCAAGCAGAGCCCAGCTAATGTGGGCCTTTCCTTGACACTGAATCAAATGCGTTGGGGAAAAACTTGGTCATATGAAAAGTTAATCAATTTCCGATGCAGAAATGGACAAAGGGAAATTTACATCTTTGGGAGATTGATTTCGGGCGTTCTGGTTGATCTCCCTTTTATCGAACACTCTCACTTGCCGGGTGAAGGGTCATTTTTTTAACATTATCACATTAAATTGCCTTTAATATAGCAGGCCAAGCTGAGACTGTTAAATAAAGAGAAAATGCCTCTGTCTCCCTTAAAACAAAATGAAATTATTTCCTCTCTCCTGAGATTTTATTCTGATCATTTTCCTGGCAAGACTCTAGTTCCAGATGCACCACCAGCCTCTGGCTCCAGCTGAGTGAGGGCGCCTGGAATTTCTATCCTTAGTCACCTCGTGGCATGTGGCTGGTCATGTTGGGGAGGCCTCTGTGCCCTGCGGCCCAAGCCACGTCCAGGAAGGAGTTCACAAGGGCCCACCCATGGCCCCTGTGTCAGAATCCCAAGAGCAAACATTTGTGTCCCCGGCAGGACAGGGCAGGCAGAGATGGGGCCTCGGGCCTATGTCAGTAGAACAGCGGCTGCCCCTTTCTGGGACGCTGTGCTGCAGCTAGGAGGAGCTGCCCAGAGATTGCTAAGAGGTGGTGGAGGGTGGGGAGGGACACACTGGTGGAGCAACGACCTTCCAGCTCTCCACAGCTGGGAGCCAGGAGACCTCAGCTCCCATGCTGAGTTCAGCCACTGTTTGCTGGGTTTATCTCATCAGGTCCCTTCTCTTATCTGTTTCTGCATCTATAGCATGAAGGGATGGACTGGTAGCCTCAAGGACCCTTCCCGTCTCAGACTGTCTGGGGTCTGTCAGCCCAGACTGAACACTAATCCCAACTCTGCCCCAACCACTGTGTGATCTTGGGAGAGTCCCCTGCCCTCTCTGAGCCTCAGTTTTCTCATCTATAAAATGAGAGGCTCAGACAAGACAAAAACAAAGCTTCAGGTGCTGGAGTCCTCCCCCTCCCTCAGGCAGTGGCACAGCCTGAGCCGTTTCCCAGCAATGCCCACAGCTCTGAACTCGCTCTGACTCTGGCCCTGTTGCCTGCCCGCAGCACGTGCTGAAGGAGCAGGACCTGGAGGAGGACTTCTTGGGGTGCTCACCGGGTGACCTCCTCCGGTTTGATGACTACAACAAGGACGGCTCCCTGACCCTCCATGAGTTCTACACAGCCTTCCGTAAGTCAGGCCCCAGTGGGCAAATGGGATTGTTTCCACAGGCATTCCTGCACCAAAATGATGTCAAGGGTCTGGAGTCTGTATTCAGTTGTGTCCAAGATTGGCTTCTTTTATAGGTGAAAGCAGTTGAATTTGTTTTGCCACAAGCCTGAGCTTTAAGGGTGGGGAGAGGGACGCTGGCTCTGTTCCTTTTGGATAAAAGCTCTTCTCACTGTCGTTAGAGGAACCCAGGACTGCGATTTAAGTGTGGCTGGGAGGGCACTGCGGGACACCCCTGGGGGATTCTCTAACTGCACATGGAGGGAGCAGATTTAGGGGTATCCCCAGGCTGTGGCCTGGCCCCATTGGGAATCCCTGCCTGGAGGCAAATCCTGCAGGAGGGTTCTGGAGACTCGGCCAGCAGGAGAGGGACGATGGAGAGTGAAGGTCCAGGTTGAAGAGAGGCGGGGAATCCCTGGAGAACAGAAGGGAGATGCTCTGTGTGAGAAGAGAGGAAGTGCTGGGAGTGGACCTTCTGGGGCGTCCCGGTGCCTATCGCAAGTGGGTAGGATGAGCCAAGGACCTGTGTCTTTCCTTGAGGGGCTCCTCCAAGAGATTAGCTCGTGTCAACCGTAGATGGAGCTGGGACAGGGCTTCCAAAAGACGCGAGATGCGAGAACGAGCCCCAGAAGGCTCCAGACAGAGGTCAGCAGCGAGGAGAGGGAAAAGCAGTGCTGAGCACAAACTTGAGACAAGAGGGACCATTCTTGGCCCCAAGAGATGAAGCCCCTTTATGTCAGACAGCATTCAGGCTCTGCTTAAAGCAGGTAACGTATGCACCCTGTGTGAAGCTCCCAGCTCCTAACTGCAGGCCCTGGAATTTGGAAAGTAGGTGCGAGACTCCCAGGCTGCACTAGTACCCTGAGCCACAGACCCCGGCATCTACACCCCCAATGCCAACCGCTACCTGGAGTTCTGTTTTTCAGAAAGGTACTCCTGCTTCCTGTTGACATCTCTTTGTGCTGCTGTTATTCCATTCACAAGGCCTGAGAAGGAGCCCTTGTGATTCGTTGGCAAGAAGGACTCTTGTGGCAGGTAGAAGAGGTGCTTGCGAATAAGAGGAGAGAAACGAGTGTGATTCCTCCCTGTGGGAAATGCCCGTGAGCTTGACGCAAGCAGTGCCTTTCCAGTTCATGGCATCCTTATTGCCAAGGACCAAAGCCCAACCCCCAGTTACAGGGCCCTGCTTGATATCCCACGATGCGGTTCAGTTCCCCAGCCTCCTCCTCCTCCCTGCTCACTATTAAAACGCCTGTCTACGTGGAGTAGTTCATCATAAGGTGTGAACGTCTGGAGGGCTTAACCTGCATGTGGATGGTGTTTGCTTTGTGGATCAAGGAGCTTATTCCATGCAATAAATCTCTAAGAACCCAGCAACTCCATAGACCTAGCTCATGAGAGCCGATGGTTAGATCTTCAGGACTTTCACAAAGCAAATAATTGTATAGTTGGTAGCTTCAAATCAGCGGTAGTGGGAGTATTTACACCATGGAAATTTACACCATACAAATGCTACAAAAGCAGAGGAGAGGTGCTTTCTTCCTCTGGAGAGCCAATTGTTAAGCACTGACCTGCACACACTGGACAAGACCCTCCCTCCTGTCCTCAGCGTCCACCTCCTGCAGTATCCTCTCCCTCCACCTTCCCCCAAACCGAGACCCCCGATGATTCCAATCCCACAGACATGAACAAGAAGAGTAGATGTCAGGGCAGATGGCCAAGAGAGCAGCCCTACCCATCGGGGAAAGCAGCAGCGTGTGTCCTGGGGACAGTTCTGAGATATTCCCAGCAATGCTTTCTGTGCTCAGGCCCCTCTGCAAAAGGCACTATGAAGGAAAAGGTGGGTACATTTTAAGAGTCAGGGGCCAAGGTTGGCCTTCAGGAATTTGGGGTATACACCAGTCACCACCACTCAGATGTCCCACGGTGGCATCGTTAAGCAGAGAATGGCACTGCTCAGGCACCATCCTGGTACCCGGTATTGCAGAAGCCTCTGCTTCCTGAGCTCTGTTCCTGGGAATCAGTCTGGGGCTGAACAGGAGACTGTTGGCTTTACTCTTGAGGAGGTGGAAGCATCCCTGTTGCCCCCGATGAAAGAGAAGGCCACCTGGCCTCCCTAACAAGGGTCATTATAAACCTGAGCTGCCCTTGGGAAAGAAGGGACATCGTCACCTCACCTCCAGCCATGTATCGATAGAGAGCAATGTGGATTATTTGTCCTTGATCCCTGGATTATTGTTTGAAAAGCCTTATAATCATCATTTTTAAAGCAAATTAGGTTCTACTGTCGCCTTGGACTTCTTTTGAACCAGACAGCCAAACCATTCATCACAGCCCTACCCAAATAATAAATATGCAATAAAATGTAAACTCGCAGCCATGAAGAAAGCCACAGAATGAGTTAATCCGCTATAAAGACTTGACATGTGGCCACCAGGAGCACACGGGGATCAATGGTTTTTTAAAGTCATGGGAACTCTGCATTCACATAGCTCTGGGAATGGATTTATGGTTCAGTGAATGTTAAATAGGTAATTGAAATGAGACTTATAGGTACAGCTTATTACCCAGAAATCAATGGGCATTAAAGAAATCTCACTAAAACTCAGAAAGTAATATCTCAAATGTTTCAGCAACAACATTTTGGATTTAATTTTAAATACTGGAGCTGATGGGCTAGCAGAGGTTGAGACTTTAAAATTGTATTTTCTAGTCTACTTTGCCAGGTCCTTGGGTACTAGGCAGGGCAGAGTCTGTGGGGTGACTCCTGGCATGGGCTCAGTCGCTCTATTAAAGGATGTGTTTGGAGGCCTTTTTCCTGGACAGGTGGGTTGTATTTACAAGTTCATGGTGTTGGGGGGGGTCTCCCCTAAATGATGTCTTCTCATGCAGCTGGCCTAGCCCAGGCTGGGCCACTCTTTGCCATTGTCTGCAGGTGGCTGACGCCAGTGCCAAGAATCCCATGGCTGGGGGCTGCCATACTCAGCTTAGGTGGTTCACAGTGGGGCTGCACCCTCCTTCTGGCTCTGCAGAACAGGTGGCCCCTCCCAAGAGAGGAGGGCAGAGGCCAGGTCCCTTAGCCGTGGCAGGCAGTTCAGTCTCTTTCTCTCAGATGGCGCTACGGCTCTCATCACCCATCTCTGTGCAGTGACAGGAGTGAAACATAAGGGTGGCCTCCCTCTCTTCCTCCATTCCATTCCTTCTTCCATTCCTCTCTTCAGGTTGCTTTGGCTTTCCCTATCACAGGCTGAACTTGGAACTAAAGACCCCTCAGCACGTGCCCTCGACCCTTCCCTCCTCCCCAAACCAGCTGCAGGACCACCAGTCCCTGCTGTGAGGCAGAGACCCAGGCTCCATGGTCACTGGGGAGCAAGATGCTTACCAGCCCTGTCTGTTCCTCATGATAAATTAATCTAAAAGTTGCTCATTTAAAAAGCTTTTCAATAATGCATGTTTTTGCACTTTTCTGAATGCTTGGGTTGGGATTATGGGAAAAACATGTTGCTTAAAGGAGGATTTTTCTCTCACTTTAAATTCATTATAAGTTTCTTCTGTGTTTTAGAAAGACACCTGTCCTTTTAATTAATCCTGTGAGAGCAATGTGTTGGATGCAAAGGAAGGGTTGAGCACCTAGCAGTGCAGGATAAAGGGCTTCCCATGTTAATGTTCCGGGATCACAATGCATAGTGTCCAGGAGGAGAACCCGTGTCAGGAGGACCACAAGGAGCTGGCTGTGCGGGAGTCAGATGCCCTCCCTTAGCTCTAGTCAAGCAGAAAGGAAAACAGTGATGTAATTTGCTTATTGCAATACCTCTGTATCCAGGGCAACTCTGTGAAACAGATGAGATGGTCACTGGTGAATTTACAGCTGTTTTTCTGCCATTGTTGCTGCAAAATGAAAGGATGTTGCAGCTTCACTTCACACATCATTATCCTCTGGAAGGGATAACGGCAGGCACAGGCCAAACACCGTGCCAGACACCATGCCAGACGCATTGTCTTAGTCAGTTTTCATAGCCCTGCGGTGATGAGCAGGATGGCAAAATAAAACAACGGGAAGCTTCCCTCCCCCGAATCAATCTGGCTTTTTATCCGTGTGGGTGAGTTCAGACAAGGAGTTTAGATGGCGAGGGTACCACTTTATCCCACTCCATTTGCTTACTGGGTTTGGGATCATGAGTAACAAAATTTCAGATAGCATGGGGTTTATCAAAAATTTTATCTGAATCTATTTGGCTCTTGAGTCTGGTGAGCAAGTGGTACCGGTACGCTGGTCTCGGTGTCGGCTGAGGCTAAGACTATTCGTGTGATGACTCCCCTAACACCAAAGGGAGAAACTGGTCACCTCCCACAGGACTTGCAAATCAATCGAGCAAAAAAACTGAGCCACTGCCCTTGGTGCCTCATTTACAAGGGCATTAAACAGTTACATTGGAGTGGCCAGAGGAGGAGTGGAGAATTAGAAGACAGAAGGAGCTGTGAGTCTCGCCACCCCTCCCAAGGACAGAGGTGGGGGTGCTTGCTCATCACCTCAAGGGTAGAGAGAGGGGATCCAAGGAGGCTTCCGTGTGAGCTTACTGTGTGCCCCTGCAGCCAAAGTCAATGTGCCATCTGAATGATTTCACTTGTCAATATCGCTTTAGTTAATAATGGGCTCTTTATACTCTGGTTGTGTAAAGCAATACCTAACATTTGTCGTGTGTCAGCACTGTGTATTATGTCCCAATTTTATAGATGAAGAAACTGAAACTCTGAGAAGTTAGGTAGCTAACCCAAAGTCACACAGCCAGCAGCTAGCAGAACCAGGATTAGACCCAAATGCCTGAATACAGAACCTTCTCATGCATTTAAACACACTTTGCAATTCATCAGCATTCTCCAGTGAGGAGAATCTCACTGTGCCCTCAGCGGGTTTCCCTAAGTTTCAAGTCCCAGCTCAGAGGTCTCCTCCTCCAGGATGTCTTCCTCAATTTCTCTTCCCTCCACCGCGACCCACATACCTTCCTCTGTGTGCCCATAGCCCTGGGTTCATCTCTGCACAGTAACAAGGCTGTGACCTGATGGTTAAGAGCATGGACTAGGTCACACCTAGTTCGAATCCT
The DNA here is from genome assembly GCF_021613505.1 of Equus quagga. Taxonomy (NCBI): domain Eukaryota; kingdom Metazoa; phylum Chordata; class Mammalia; order Perissodactyla; family Equidae; genus Equus; species Equus quagga. Next base: position 84,232,207 of record NC_060273.1, read on the forward strand.
CATTCTGCCACTTACCAGCTATGTGACCTTGGATAGTTCTTTACCGGAGGTTAAGCTGGGCTTCAAGTTCCTCACCTGTAAAATGGGCATAAAACCACCACATAAATTTGCTCAGGACTACATGAGATAATACATGTAAAGGGATTAGAATCATACCTAGCATATGGTATGTGCTAAGTTAACATTAACCCAGTAGGTCAGTGATGGAGGTGGTGATGGTGATGACAAAGATTTCTGTGTGTTCCCGCAGCCCCTCCTCCCAGCCTCCGTCACCCTGTGCCATGTCATTGTCATGTGGCCCTGCATTAGACCACAGGCTTCATGAGGGCAGAGGCTGTTTTGCTCACCATGTGTTCATGCCTAGCATGGGGTCTGCCACCTAGGAAGCCCTTGGTAAGTGTTCGCTCAGTGAGGGGGATAAAGTATATGGAGAAATACCCTTGGCAAGCAGAGGGGGCCAAACACAATGTGACTGTCACCAAGGGTCTCAGAGGGCCTTTGCATGTCCCCAGGGGGAGCAGAGGAAGTGCCTTGTTGGGGCCCCACAGCCAGGACCCCTGGTGGGGAAGCACCAGCCTGGCCAGACCAGGCCACCAAAGGCACCCCTGTGGCTGCCCCAGCAGCCCCAACATCCCTGATCCACTGGATGAGTGACCAGGGTGTGGGGTGAGCCCCTGAGGCCCACATAGGCCTAATGCTCCCTTAATAAGGACAAAACTGCTCGTTCCATAGAGCTCCCAGAGCCACTAGTTGGCCCAGCCCTCCTCAGGGTGAGTGTTCTGTTGGGCTCTTAGGCCACCAGCCTGCTGCTTAATTCCCTCCACCTCCGACAACTGTGTGTGGAGATAAGGGCTCCTGCTCCATGCCACTCTCAGACCTGCAGCCCATGGCCACATCCAAGGTGGAGGCAGCAGACCCTGGCTGCGGAGGTCGATCCTCAGGCCCTCTGGCTCCTGCCACCCCACCAGGAGGTCTGCTTTGCCGTCTTTGTGCAAATCCATGCATCTAGGGAAATAATTCATTAGCATAGAATGTGGCTTTATATTTCCTCTGAGCTCTGCTCCTAGGAACCTGAAACACTCAGGACAACCCCATGGCCACCTCCCTCCCACCTGAGGCTGCCTCACAAAGGGAAGACACAGCATGTCCTGCTGAAAACTGGAGACCCTGACAGCTCGAGGCCTCCCAAGCTGGGCCCTGGCAGAATGGGAGGGCAGGCCTCTTGAGCAAAACCACTGAGCACAGAGACCCAAGCTCCCTGACTCGGGTCAGCGCCAGGAAGCAGCACCGTTGTTGGTCGCTGTGAGAAGAATGGGCATGTCTGCCCCTGAAGCTGGTGTGGGTCAGGCACTATGGAAGGAGGGCCAGCGCTCGGGCAGGTGGTGCAGGCCCATTCTGGCCATTCATGCACACTCGGAGTGCAGCGTCCATTTAAGGGGCAGGCCACCTGACCAGAACATTTCCGAGGAGCCTGGCCAGGCGGGGAGGCCTGCATGAGGAAAGGTCCAGAAACAGACTGGGAAGCTTTGGAGGAGGAAAAAGTGTGAGGTCAGTAATCACTCGCAGAGCCCACTCCATGGCCTGCACCGGGCAGGGGACACAGCTGTGGGCAAGACCCCCAGGCCCTGCGGCAGGGAGCTTGCAGGTCCAGCAGGGAGGCAGTGGGGAAACAGACAACAACCACACAAAGTGGGAACTGGGACAGAGAATAATGGGGTGCGGGGTTGGCAGGGAGGACCTGCTCTCCACGGAGAGGTCAGGAAGGGACACTGAGCGGAGGACTGGACACTGGGTTGGAGAAAACCAGGCAACAGGCAAGCAGAAGGGCGACCCGGACAGGGAGGGGCAGAGGGCTCGGGCTGAGCGAGGAGCCTCACATGAGTGGGGATGGCTGCCTGGCGGGGCCCCAGAGGACACAACTCAGACGGAGAGGCGGGGCCAGGAGAAGGCAGGCGTGGCTTGGACCTGCAGAGGCTGCCTCCAGCCTTGTGGGAGTTGCTGGGGAGGCCCCAGCACTGCTGGTGTGCCAGCTCAGGCAACACGCTGAGAGGGCACTGACTATCAGCTGGAGAGCTGGACTTGGCCCTAGACACCCCGCTCACCACCAGAGCCTTCAGATCTCTAGTGATGACTGCCAGGACCAAAGAGCGGGCAGGGCTGTGGTCTAAGACCTCAAGGAAGCAATGCTCCAGAGTCTGAACTCTGTCCTTCCAGGCTCTCTCTTCTCTGTGAAGGCAGAAACACGACTGAGGGTGTGCTTGCGCCTCCAACGGCACTGGCTGTGCTTGAAAAGCCATGGGCAGCCCAGTGAGTGTCCAATGAGTGCCTCACCCCCATGCTGAGCAGGGGTGACAGAATGGGCCCCCTGTGCATGTACAGGGCTCTGGGGTGGGACAGTCTCACCCCTCATCACACCATGGAGCTGTCAGGTCTGAGCCAGAACTGCTGCTTGCTGGCCATCTCTTCCTCTGCCAGTTTCTTCTTCCTCTTGGAAGTTTCAAACCCAGACCTCCTCTTTCCCATCTCCAGTGGTTTGCTCCTAACAGCTGCATTGTCAGGCCCAGCACTTTCATTGTCTGGAGCTGAGTCTTCAAGCACTTTCCATTTTTAAAGATCCCAGCTGGAAGCTGTCAATGGCCTCTATGCAGAGCAATTGAATAGTAGAAAATGAACTAATTACAGGTTGTTATTGAAAATCTATTATATACAAATTGCAAAGAAAACTCATTAAAACATGATATTTTGGTGATTTTTTTAAACCCTCCTCTTGGAGGGAGAGACAGGCGCGGGGTGGCTGGATACCTTGTTTCTCACCATTCTGGGTAGGGCTGCAGATCAAGGTCTGGGTCTTATGCTCACGGGTCACACAGCCCAGTCTCGTGTTATGCACCACGGAGAAACCTGAAATTTTGCATGGAACAGAGAGCTCTCTAAATGTTAGTAAATACTCAGAAATGGAGAGGAAACAAAGAATTTCGTTATAAAGATATAAAATGAGAGCATTTAAATGTCAGCTTTTTTATCAGGATAGCGCAGTATTGTCCTCGTAAATCTCAGTGCTTTTGCAAAGCTTTTGTGAGGATTTCAACATGCAATTAAGCACTGAAGGTCACATTACCGATTTCCAAGCTTCCTCCCTGCGATTGGAGTGTTGGAAAGGCTTAGGATGTAAATGACTGAGCCATCCAGAGCCCAGACCTCCAAAGGGCTCTTCAAATGCTGAAGCTGCCCCCTAGGCTCCAGGGAAGAGCCCAGAAAGCCAGATGAAGGCAATGCAGGGCCCCAGCCCCGTTGCTTCCTGGTCCTGCCAGCAGCACCCTCTCCTCAGTGCAGGTGTGGCCCAGGTGGGTGGTGTGGGCTCTGTGGCACGTGGAGACCCCAAGTGTTCTGAGGTGTGGAGAAGGCCTACCTGGTGTGTTTCTGAGAGGCGAGCCCTCTCTAAGGCTGTATGTATCCAGGAAGGATTCTTGGAGCACAGATCACTTGTCCTCTGCCTTGTGGTCTCTCTTTCCTCTCTACCCACTCTTTTTCAGGCTCTGTGACAGTGCCCTGCAGGACCCCACCACCACTACGTGGGCCCCGCTACACAAGGAACAAGGTGCTAGGGGGCAGAGGACACAAGAGACCTCCCCTCACATAGGCATAGCAACTAACGGGGGGCAGCATGTGGGCCACACTCGGGATTGAGGGCACTCAGAAGCCTGGCACCAGGGTGGCCCCTGGCAGGAGGTGGCTGGAGAGCCAGGCCCTGGGGAAAGACAGAACCTGGATGGGCAGAGAGAGGCTTCTTCTCCTGGGAAAGGAAAAGGGAAGGGCAAGCATGCCCAAACTGTTGCTGCCTGCCTGAAGCTGGCACTCACGTGGCACATGAGGGGCTAGTTGGAGACCCCAGACCACAGGCCACTGACCCACCTTAGGTTTCCTCTGCATCAGCAACACTACCAGCTCCTGGTCCTTACCTTAGCAGGACTGTCATTGAGCAGCTCTCCAGCCCCAAAGGCTGAGGCTGCCTCTAGCCCAGCCCCTACCGGTCCCTCCCTCTGGGCTGAAGTGGGGGTGGGGGTGGGGGCGGAGGGCCAGGTAGGTGGTAGGTGGCTGAAATATAGGCAGAGGCCTTGGGACCAAGAGTGCCTGAACAAAGATAGCAGCAGAAGGGACCGGGCAGTATCAAACCAGAAGGCAAAAAGGGCAAAGAGAGAGTAGGGGCTGATCTGAGAGCAGGCTACATTGTTAATGCCTGAGGCCTTTTGTTCCAGCTGGAGGGCCAAGGAGTGGGAGAGAGAAGCCTAAAGTTTTCCATAAGGTGGATGTTCAGCCTGGTGTGTAGTAGGTGCTTGATAAACATTGTTGAAAGGGTTAAAGACCGTGATGGGTTTTTTTTCATTGTAGTGAAGAGAAAAGGTTGAGAGCAGCTGTGGCAGTTCCCGGAGAGAATGAAGAACAGAGTCAGGGGTTCTCTGTGGCAGTGGAGGTGATCCCATTGCCCACACGTGGCACTAGCCAGGGTTAGCAGCCCACCATGGTTCCACAGGGGTGTAGGGTGAGCTGGATGTCTGGGTCTGGAGAGAAGTTCCCACCCATGCTTCCTTTCACTCACTGCTGTCCTGGCGGGACTCGTTCTTCCCCAAAAGCTGGCCTTCCCCTGGATAGTGCAAAGCCACCTTTAGATCCCTTTATGGCATCTGACAAGTCCTTACCAAATGCCTCCTGGAGGCAGCCAGGCTGGATGCTGTGAGGAGGCCCAAGGCCAAGTAGCAGAGTGGGATTAAAATGCCCTTTGCAGTGGAGTGGGAATGTGGGAGTGTTCCCCACTGATGGAGGGGCACATGTTCCGGTTCTGGGTAGGAGGCAAGCCTGCTGTGACAGCCATATGCTCCGAGCCCCGAGTTCCCATTTTAGCTTGCACAGGATTTGGTAGGGTTCTGGGGGCCCTGGACTTTGGCCTCTACTTATGAAAGCTGCTGTCATCTTAGGACCCGTGGTATCCAGATTGGTCCTGGGATAAGGAAACACGTAACCAGTTTGTTGAACCAGTGGCTGGACTCAGCCGAGGTACAAGCAGGAAGTCAGGCTCATTCTCCTCTGCACAGACTTTCCGATGAATCCCGAGGTTTCTGCTGCCTGCAGGCTGACAGGGAAGATGCTCTGAGGGCCACTGACTGGTTTGGGCACCACCACTAAGTGGCCTACTGTCGCTCTTCAAAACATGAGGCTACTTGGCAATGGTTTTCCATTTCGGGCTTGGGCCAGAATTCCCACCCCTCCAGCACTGCCCCATCCCACTTCCCACTCCACAGTCCTTGTGATCTGCCCAGGGAAGGTGGGAGGGAGCCTGGTGTGTGAGCGGCCCCAGGCAGCCTGCGGGCTGAGCCCTCAGAGAACAGTTCTTCTCCAGATGGCACGGGCGTTTGTCTTCAGACAGATGCTTTAGGCACAACAACTGTTTGTACACTTGTCGGGATTGCAAATCGCATCCAGGTGGGAGTGGAAATGGGGCCCAAAGGACTCTGCCCCCTCCACAGGAAGTGGGAGGGGTGGGCGGCTCCTCGGAGTGCCTTCTCTGGGCTCACCTGTCTTCCTGAAGGCTCTCAAACCTCTCCAGACAGAGCCCTGCAGCTGGCGCGGTGCTGATGGCCCTCCAGAGCAGGCTGCTTCCTGCAACCAGCGCTGGGGGAGCAGTCGCCGGGTGCCAGCCGCTGTGCCAGGCACCTGGCAGGCCTGTCCTCCCCACCCTGAGGTCTGAAGATAACTGAGGTCCAGGGAGGCTGGGGGCCTGCAAGGGGGCTAACACAGAGCCCAACACAAAGCTAGGTCTGCAGATTGCAGACCTGAGCTCTCAGGGCCCTGGGAACACGCCCTGCTCTAGAAAGGATCCTTTGGAGTCTCCATTTCTTCCCCTAGAGGCCAAGATCCAGAGAGACCCCATGACCTGTGACATCGGGCTGGGCGGAGGGGGGATCAGTGAGGCAGACTCTCTGAGGGCCTTCATCATGTGCTGCTGCAGAGGGCAGGGCCCCTGCACCGCATCTTCTTTCCGCATCCCGAAGGCCGCATGCCACAGGTGATTTCAGAGGCCTTTACCCATGTCCCGTCCCATGATGCCATGAAGAAAGCCCCTTAGGACTGATGGGCCTCAGCTCCACAGGGGAGGATGGGCCCCAGGGAGCAGGCCTGTCACTCAGAACAGGTGTCCCCATGTTCCCTAAGTGATCAGGTCCCCCATGGAGGGTACTGTCCTTTCAAGCCCAAAACCCATCAAATATTGCCCCCTCTCAGCTCCCACAAATCAAAGCACTCCCAGAGACTCCTCTTTTCCCTGTCTAGCCCTGGTGTCAGTGCCCACCTGCAATGTCCACCTCTGTGCGCCTGTGCGTAGAAACGTGCCGGGGCTCGACTGCAAGTTCACAGTTGGGGAGAAGACAGCTTAGGAACAACACCGCCTTTCATGTGTGTTCAGACCACCCCTCCGAGGGCACCCTGGGGACACCTTCGTGTGAGCCGACAGCCAAGGAGGAGCTTGCCAGGATGAGCTCTGTCCAGGCAGTACCTGCCCCGGGCCACATGTGGGGCCACCATCGCCCAGGGCACGGGGCAAAGTGGGGGACTGAGGGGTCAGAGGAAGCCACCCAAGGCTGGCTCAGATAGGACAAACAGGGGTGGGTCAGGAGCTGGGCTGAAAAAGACTAGAGGTTAAATAAAGTCACGGAGAAAGCTCTCAACGCTGGCCCGAGGCCCAGCCAGCCTGACACCTGGAGGTGCTGAGTGGACAAGTGGACTCAGTGGTTGTTATGTCTCCCAGACCACAGCCCCACCCTGCAGGGAAGGGGTGGGTGTGAGACGAGGGCTGAATCCAGCATCCAGTTGTGTCATGACCACACCTGCAATGATGCAGCTCCCTCCCCAGGGACCCTTGAGGCCCGAGGGTTTGGGGCACGTCCAGAATTACCATCCTGCAGAATGGTGGACAGTTGATGGCTAGCACTTCCTGATGAAGCTCAGGGCTTTTGGGTTTGGGAAGAAACAGAAAACATAGACTGTTCGCTGGCAGGGGGGTTGGCTATGAGGAAGGTGGGGTTTGGAAAGAGACAGTGGTGGTCACACCAAAGCGAACCTCGGAGGCAGCCTGGTGCATCTTCCCTTAAATGCAGGTGTCCACCCTGCAGACTGTCTTATTGCATCCTGTACAGACAGCTCAAGTCTTGAGAATGTTTCCTGGGTCCCACCCTCCCCAGCTCCACCCAGCACAGAGCATCTAACTCCTCTTGCTCTCAGCCCAGGATGTGCACACACCTTCCCAAAGAGGAGGGGAGGCTGTGGGAGACCTAAGCGCTGTCAGAGTAGCCTTTAAGGGAGCAGCGGCTGCTGCTGGATGGAGAAGCAGTTGGTAGCTGCATCTCACTGGGGAGGGACGTCCATGCACTTCCGCTTTGGATGTTTTCCTTGCATTCTCTAAATTACCAATGAAGGTGTGGGCCAAGCAGGGCTCCCGGTGCCCTGGAGTCAGCTCTCCATCATTTGGAAGCTGATTGTCCACTTTGGATTATTCATGCCCAGACCCCCGGCAGCCTGCCTGCCTCCCTGCCTGCCAGCTGCTGCTTGGTTAGAGTTCAAAAGCAGCCCTTGTGAAGGAGAAGCAGAGACAGGAGGAGGGAAGACTCAAAGCAGCTGGCTGTGTGGCTGATTAATGGCTCTGGGTGGTGGTGGGTTTGGAGAGGAGGACAGAACCCAGGGTTAAATGGACGTAGGAGGAGAAACTGGGGTTATCTGTCTGTGTGGGCCCTGCCTGAGCCTCCACACTCATGTGCCTGCCTCCCTTTGAAGTCAGGAGAGGTTATTGGTTTTGCTTGGAGTGAAAAGCACATACCCAGCCCAAGCCCATGGTCCCTGGCCTCCAGACAGTAGGCCCCAGCCCCGCTGTGGGCAGCCTGGCCGGGCAGCTGGGTAGATGAAATATTCACGGGCTCAGAGTCTGGGCAGCTCGACTTTAAAAGGCCCGTGTCAGACTAGGATGACTGCACCCTGTAGGCTCTGTGATGTCTGCAAACACAATGTCACCAAGATGGCCAGGGTATGGGACTGGCCTGCATCACAGGAGGGCAGTGTGGTCCTTACGATGGCACAGCCACAAGAGCCCTGGCCCAGGCCTCAGTCTCCCCGATGTACAGGGATGGCCGCCCAGACTCCGGTCCCTATTCCTCATCCTCAGACAGGGCTGCTCTGATGCGGGTGTGCTTGCAGGGTGATGGCCTGGCAGCCAGCTGTCCCTGCGGGCTCTGCAGAGGACAGTAAGTTCCAGAGTGAACCGAGACGCCCCTGGCAGGTGTCAAATGGCTCAGCACTATGGCTTAATTTACTGGAGGAAGCTTTGAATGTGACAGCCATGGTCTTTGAAGTAACAAAACCAACAGGTTAGGAAGCTCAGAGTAAACACTCCTTTAAGGAATTGGGAGCTCCTTCATTGAAGTAGCAGGTGAATATTTGCTCCCTGTGTTCAGTCGTGCCAAAATCTGCCTCGGGCAAGTGCTGAGTAGGGCCCTGGGAACACAGTGGTAGGCAGGCTGGCCCCATCACCCTGTGTACAAGTTGCTTACTAAGGAAATATTTCGGGGTGCACAACAGGGAATCTCTCCCATGATGGAGTGAATGCCATGTGGACAGACAGGGCACTCAAGACACGGTGCAGAGGGACCAGGGCCAGAGGCAGAGCATGGCAGGGCCCATGACGTGTTACAGAGCTTGCTTCTGAAGCCACACAAGTCATCACAGGTAATAATAATAATAGCATTAGTAGCTGATGCTTACTGAGTGCTTACCACGTGCCATGGCACTGTTCTAAGTGAATTCATTAATCCTTACACCACCTGTGAGGGAGGAGCTCTCACTAGCCCCTTTTTGCAGAAAAGGCCTGGAGGCACCAAGTACAGGAGTAACTTGCCCACATCTCAGAGGTAGAGAGTTGTAGGTCAGGACTGAACCCAGGAGTCTGGCTTCAGAGCCCAAGCTAAGGTATACTACCACTCAAGTAATTCTATACACTTTCAGTATCCAACATACGTTTCAGCAGGGCCCAGTGGTAGCTCAAATTTGGCAGGTATTGGCCTTTTAGGTACCTGTGGTTTGGGGAGGGGGAGTATATTCAGAGGAGGGGGCACTGCCAGCCCAACCCCACCCACTCCCACTCCCAGCATCTTGACCCACAAAGGCCAGCCCACTAGAACACCTTTGCTGCCCTTCCCAGCAGCCTATGAAGGATGCAGTGCAGCTTCAGGGGCCTTCATCCCATCTGGGCCAGGACCCATCTGGCAAGTACTTCCTGAGGCTCCATGTGTCCAGCCCTGGGCTTCTGTGGGCCATGAGTGGACAGGGAGCTGGGGTCAGTCAGGTGAACAGTATTCACATGTAGGGGGCAGGCAGCAGAAGGCTGCGGCCAGTGGCTCTGCTATGACATTTGTTATTACTAATAACATTTGTTGAGTGTTAATCAGTTCAACGTTATCTGATCTAGTGACAACCATCCTTGTGAAAAGGTTACCATTTATCCCCATTTTAGAGTTAAGGAAACGGAGGCAGAGAAAGATTAAGTAACTTGCCCGTGGTCACCCAGCTGGGACCCAGTGGGCAGAGGATTCGAACCCTGGTGCCGTGGCTGCAGTGTCCCCACCAGCACATCTGTGATGAGGCTACACATGACTAAGTCTAAGCCTCGGCTTGAGGGCACATCTGAGCGCCCTCCTCTGCTCCTGGCACCCCGGGGCTCCAGAGCTCCATCTTTGTGCCTGATTTAATCATGAAAGCCGAGTTTTCTTTATTTAATCAGGGGACTGATTCCTCCTCTGTCTGGTAGGGATATTGTAAAAATCAATCAATACACATTTGCAAAGTGCTTTGAGATCTCACATATGGGAGAGAACACATGAATGCAAGACAGTGTTTTGGTGATGCTCTTTGGCATGAAAATTGTCCTCTTGGCTCCTGTAAAGAGGCCTTTTTTAAAATGGCCTCCATCAACGTGTGCAATTACTGATTCTGGAGGGCCTCCTGCAGCAGTCGAGATGGGCAGATGCGTCCTGCCTGTGCCTCAGAGCCGCCTGCAAACCCCACCCCTAAGCCTGCAGGGCACCCCTAACACCCTCAGCCCCCAAGGTTGGCCTGCAGGTGGAAAGTGCTTAGCCAGGGAAGCAGGGTGCCGTCATTGACACAACAAATGCCTCCGGGCAGGCGCTGCTCTAGACTGTGGAGGCTCAGCAGGTTTCAAAACAGACAACACTCCTCACTCTCAGGGAACTTGCATTCCAGTGAAGGGACACAGATAAACAACAACAGAAACACAGATCAGAACAAGAGAAGTGCTTTGAAGAAGAACAACGCAGAGGAAGAGGGCGGGGAGGGCAGGGAGCAGGCAGTGGGCAGCTGGGTAGCAGAAGTGAAATACGGTAGTCCAGGCAGGGCCTCGCCAAGAAGGGGCTCTCTGAGCCAGTGTTGAGGGGGCTAGGGGCACAAGCCACAAGATCACCTGGGGAAGACACATCCCAGGCCCTCAGGTAAGAATAGGTCTGGTGGCTGGAGTGGCTTGGGAAGGAGGGGTAAGGTCAGAGGTCCCTGGAAGCCAGCGTGAGAACTTGTTTTTACACTGGGTGAAACAGAAAGTCTTTTGGAGGGTTTCGAGTTGAGGAGTGAGGGGATCTGACTATATTTTAAAGGAATCACTCTGGCTACTGTTTTGAGAAAATACTATTGCAGGGCAAGGGCAGAAGCAAGCAGACAAGTTAGGAGCCTGTTGCAATAATCCAGTTGAGAGAGAGTGGTGCCAAAGACCAAGGTGATGAGCACGACAGTGGTGAGGAGTCATCAGATTATGGGTATATTTTGAAGGGTGATGCCAAAGAGGTTTGCTGATGGGTTGGATGTGGTTATGAGAAAAGAGATGGGTCCAGAATGACTCTGAGATTTTTGGCATAAGGACTAGAAGGATGGAGTTGCCATTAACTGTGATGGAGAAGACATGGATAGAGTAGGTTTGGGAGGGAAGATGAGTTAATTTGGGGGCACACTGAATTTGAGGTGCCTGTCAGACATCCAAGTGGCAATGTTGGATAGGCAGTTTGATATTCGAAACCGAGTTCAAGGGAGAAATCTAGGCTGGAGATGGAAATTTGGAAGCCCTTAGCATATTGGCAGTGTTTGAAGCTGTGAGTTTGGATGGGATCACTGAGTAGGTAGGTGTAGATGGAGAAGAGTGCCCAAGACTGAGCCCTAAGAGTCTCCAATGTAATGGCATCAGGGAGACGAGGGGAGCTAGCAAGAAAGGGTGAGAAGAAGATGCCAGATGGTGGGAGAGAAACCAGGCAAGTGCCATGTCCTGGAAGCTAAGAAGAGAATGAGTCAGGAAGTGGGCATTGTGCCAAATGCAGTTGAGAGGTCAGTTAAGATGAGGACAAAGAGAGCATTGGATTGTTAGTTTGGAGGTCTTTGGTAACCTTGAAGAGCAGTTTTCATGGGATGACATGGGAGGGGTTGCAAAAGCTTCATTGGAATGGGTTTAAGAGCAAGAGGGAAGAGAAGAATTGGAGAAACTAGGTATAGAGTGCTCTTCTGAAGAGTTTTACTGTAACGAAGAACAGAAGAATAGGGCAGTAGCTAGAGGGATAGTCAGATCAGAAGGTAGTAATAGCGTGTTTGCATATTGATGGGAATAATCAAGTAGAAAGGGGAAATTGATGCTGTGGAAGGAAGAGGGGATACCATGACTTCTCTGAGGTGAGGGGAGGTGGAATCTAGTCCAGATGGAGAGGCCGCTTTAGAGCGTGGCTGGCAGATCCATATTAACAAGAGGGAAGCCTGGGTGTGTGAGCGCAGGTACAGGTGGGCAGATAGATGTGGTGGGGGCACACATAGATGTCTGTTTTCTTAATGAATCGGGAAGCAAAGTCACAGCTGAGAGTGAGGAAGTGAGGATGAGGGAGGAGAGGTAGAGGTTTGAGGAAAGAAAGGTCTGGAACAATTGTCTAGGAGAGTAAGAAGGTGAACAGAGGGAGAGAAGGCACTGTGGTCACTGGGCAGCATCAAGGGCCCACTTGAGGCTCAGAGTCATGAACTTAAAGGGAAACCAGTCAGCGGGGTGGTCTGCTTTCCCCAGCCAGGTTCAGCTACACAGCTGTAAGCACTGAGTACACCGACAGGTTTAACCAGGGCTGGGGTAGTCCCAAGAGGGGCAGGGAATGAGGGTGTGTGCAAGGTATTATTCCAGTGATTTAAATCCATGGAATTGAAGCTGGGTGAGAAGGAAGTAACATCATAAATGGGGTGACAGACAATTAAATGCTTGGTCAGTAGAATGTGGGTCCCAGTGGAGTTGCAGAATTGTTGGAATCTGGATACCATAGGGAATAATTAGAAGAGATGAGGGGTGATCAGACAGTAGGACGCCTGAAGATAAGACTTTTCAGGCTGCCATTATTTGTAATGACAATGTCTAGACTCCAGGATATATGAGAGTGAGGGCCCATAATGGGGAGAGTGGGCAGGGTAATCAACTTGGATGTTTACATTACCCAGTGTTAACACAGGAGGAGTGTCAGAGAGGCTCTTGTCAACCAAAGGCTACAGTCATCAGAAACGGGGTGGAGAGTGATCCAGAGTCAATAAATGACTGTAGTAAAGAGGGGTGGTGGTGGTGGCGGCACATGGAGCAGCATGGGTGTTTTCTCTCCCCCTGAGAGCAGGTTCTTTGAGGGGGAGTCCTCTTTTTATCTCCATTTTACAGAAGAGGAACTGAGACAACCAGAGAGTCAGTAAGTAGTGGTAGAGCCGAAACTCAAATCAGGGGGGCTGCCTCCAAAGCTGGCACCCCTGCCACCACATGGCGTACCTTCCAACACCGAAGGGTTGGGCGTGAGTGAGATTTGGTCCCTACCCCCAAGGAGTTCACACTCCTGTGGAAAATCAATACATGTGCAAAGACGAGGCAAAAAGGCTATGAGATGGTTGCCAAAAGAATGCCTTGGAAACTGAGGAGGGTGTAACACCCCCAATCTAAAAGATGCCAGAAATCTTCAGAGAAGGATGGGTGGGATTTGATATGCAGATATGGGGGTAGGGAAAGGCATCCCAGTCAGAAGGAACAGCCTAAGCGAAAATGCAGAGATAGGAAGGCCCCAGGCCATCAAGCATGGCCAGCTTGTCCCTTGTGTCATGGACAAGTCAGAGAGAAGCAGAAGACGATGCTGGAGGGAAAGATTAGAATCAAAGCAGCAAGGGCTTGTGTCAGGGAGGCTAAATGCAGTCACAAACAACCCCAAATCTCAGGGGCTTAACACAGTACAGATTTATTCCTCCTCCACGCAAGAGGTTAATGCTGGGATTCACTGTGGACACGGGTGACACAGAGACCTAGGCATCTTCAGTTTTGTGGTTCTACCATCTCAAAGGGCCTCAGATTCCTTTACTGGATGCCCTGCATCTGGCCACTCTATAGAGGGATAGAGAATGTAGGAGATCTTGCAGGAGATTTCTTAGGAACCCAGCAAGGACTTGTGCTCATCCCTGCTGACGTATTCCATTGGCCAGAACTCAGTCACATGACCACGCCCAACCGCGGGGGGCAGCTGGGAAATGTAGTCCAGCTGTATCCGCAGCAGGGAAAGGAAGCAGGTTAGGTGAACACAAAGCAGCCTCTGCCACAGGACCCCAGATCCAGGCCACAGGGTTTGGGCTTGTGAAGGAAGTCAAGGGAACCAGGGAAGCAGGGAGGGGTGTGATCAAAGCCAACTTGAGAAGGACTGACCTAGAGACACCCACTGCAGAGACAGGCCTGGAGAACTCAGGAGGTGATGGAGACCTGAACACAGAGGTGGGAGTGGGAGCCACAAAAAGAGATGATCTTGAAAGGCTGTTGTGACCCCTGGGGCCAAGATGGCTGCCTGCTTCCCCGTCTCTGCAATGGGGCCACCAAAATGCAGGCTCAGGCCTTGGGAAGATGAAGTGGCTGCAGGTGGCCCATGACAGTCCTCCTCGATCCACAGCCTGGCCTCAGAGAGGAGGGAAGAACGGACCTATTTTAATTTTCTTCTTGGGCTTCTACATGACAAAGGAGAAATATCACCCAACATTATTATCTCTCAGAAAATACTCTCTGGAACCATAAAAAGGGAAATACAGTGAAGCCGGGCCACGGAGGCTGCCCCTTAAATCAGGAGCTTCTAAATTATCGTGGTGGCGCTCTCTAATTCCTCTGGATGAAAACATTAAAGATGACAATGTCCCTTTAAATCAAATGCCCTGGGAGTTGCTGTAAAGAGTCAGTGGGCTTTTTTTTTTCCTTGTGAGGATTTTTTTTTTGTCTCTTTTCACCTTGTAATAAAATATAAATCATAACTTGTGGCAGCAGGCTCTACAGAGTAAGCTGTGAACATGGATTTTCTGAAAATGAAGGTGTTTTGTTAATGGGAATCATCTCATCTCGGGAAACGTGAGAGTTTCAAATGATGAGTTTGCTACTTAACTTCACACTCATTTTTTTTTAGATTCACAGGCTGGCCCCCAGGTCTGGCTGTGGCACCACTGTGATGAATCATGATGGCACACTCTCGGAGGCTGGCAGGCTGCCTCGACCCCTCCTGGAGTAGACCAGCCAGCTCAGGCTATGCAAGGGGGCACAGAGACCCCAGAGCCCACCTACGTGGTAAAGGGAGGCACGGTCTTGGACGGGAGTGCTTAGAGGCAGGAGACCTGGGACCAGGCCTGGCAGACTGAGCTCTTGAGCACCCAGAGAATCCAGAGGCCAGTGCAGCCCCAGGAGGAAGGGATGGGAGCCCCAGGTCAGAGAAGCCTGAATGGCAAAGCCTCAACTAAGTAGACTTGTCTTCTGGGCTCTGGTATAGGAAAGGGGTGAGAGGTGGGAAAAAAATCAATGAGTTGACCCTGGCAAGGACCGGAACCGATGCAGTACAAACCGACCAAGTTCAGCCCTGAGTCTGCTTCTCTCCTCTCTCTACACCCCAGCTCCCATTTCTACCTTCTCTACACCCCAGCTCCCATTTCTACAGGCCGAGGTGGAGACTCAGGGCCTGGCAAGGTGAAGTCTGTGAAGTTGGCTGGACTATTGTAACCAAGGTGGAAAAGCAGACTCAGATATTTCAGAGAATTGTCAAGGCTTGGCTCTCAGATGGAAGGGTTAGCTGGTTGCCCCATACACCCTCTACCTGCAGCCTCTTCTCCTCCCTGAGCTAGCCAAGCATCTCAAAGGGGTCATTTGTTCTCATTGACTCCATGGCCTTACCCCTAACTCCTGGCTCTTTCCTCTGCGGCCTGTCTACTTCCCTCACCACCTCCACCACACACTTGTACAGCTGAGGAAACTGAGGCCTACAAAGAATACTCATGACCTACTGTGGGCACACCCAATGGGCACGCCTGTGTCTTTATCGGATTTGACCTCTTTGCAGCATTGGGCCCCACTGCCCTCTCTTCTTGAGACTCATTTGCCCTCTACCTCTTCTCCCTGTCCTTGGTGAGTGAGTTCCTCTCTTTTGTCAGCCCCTTACACTTTTTCTATAGAGGGCCAGGTAGCAAGTACTTTAGGCTACGCAAGCCACACAGCCTCTGTCACATTACTTAACTTGCCTTACTTAGACACATTACTCAGCATTGTCGCATACTTAACTCTGAAATTGTAGTGAAAGGCAGCCATAGACAAACGAGTCTTGCTGCGTTCCTATAAAACTTTATTCGCAAAAGCAGGCAGAGGGCCTTCCTGAGACACTTACATGTGCTTCTCTCCTCAGTCAACGCTCTCCTCAGGAGGGTCCTGCCCCACCCACGCCTCCAGACACTCAGCTCCCAGCTGACCCTGGAATCCCCTTGGTCATCACTTGTAGGCACCACACACTTAGTATGGCCAAACTCCCCACCGTCCCCCAAGCCCAGCTCTCCTCCTGCTTCTGTCTCACCTGTACTTTCACATTTTCCCTCAAATGTACCTCATTTGTAGTCAGATTGCCAAGTGCTTCCGAGTGGGGCATTGGGTCTTTGAGAAGCTGTATGTGTCAGTGGGAGAAGGCTCAGGGGGTGGAGGGGGAGGTGGAGACTGAGGGCCCCATGGAGAGACTGCAGTGCTAGGAGAGGTGGTGCCGGAGTGGGAAGCCCACCGTTGAGGGCTTGCTGGGCCTGGGATGCTGCCTGCCAACAGGCTGGCCAGCCCACAAGCCAGGGTCTTGGGGTTTCAATGGGGACCCACAGAGTTACGTTGAAGGAAAAGGAGTCCGTGGACGGATTTGCCAGGTGCAAGCAAGAGACCACAGGTGAAGGGCAGGTATCCTGGAGCCATGGGCACCTGTCTCCTGGTCTGCCCAGCTCCAGGTGTTCCAATGGTCACTGAGCAGAAGGCAGGCTCGTTCTCCCAGCCATCTATGAATGCTCCAGCAAGTGCTGAGGCCACAGCCCCTCCCTTCCTGTGTTCCTGCTTTGCCTCACCCCAGTGGCCATATGGCCAAGGCCCAGCAACAATGTCTGCAGCTAAAATTCAGGGGCTTCAGTCATTTCTGTCAAGATCCACAGACCCCACAGAAAGGACAACTCAATGGGGACCACTAGTTGCCCATGTAGGACCACCTCCCCGAGGGCTGCTGACTTGCCGGGAAGCAGAGATGCTGGACTAAGAGGGAAGACAGACTCAAGGCTTTTTCCTGTTCCCACACAGAGGAGGCTGGCAGGCTTCCCATGGGCTCACAGGAGCTCCAGCCTCCAGCTCCCTTGTTGGAGCTCCACCTGGTGCTGGTGCGGGAGGGGTTAAGCAGGGGTACGGGTGCTGAATGTGCCTCTGATTGATGCTGCTCTAAACATTCTGTTCATTTGGAGCGGCAAGTAGTCTCACCTGCTTCCCGCCCGCCGCATGCAGAGATAAAATTCCATCTTATTCATTCACTCTCCTCACCGTCCAGGGCCATGATATGCGATAATTAATCACCAAGCCGCCTTCGCAAGGGGCACACCCGGGCTGGAGGACAGCCCCTCCCGGTGCCACGCCCATGCGGCTGCTAACAGACTGACGGCGAAGGTTTGCTCGGAGGGCTCATTTCTCATCTCGGCCCCTCTCTTGGGGGTGGAAGGCCGTCAGCACCCCCTGGCACGCAGGCCCTGCTCCTGGCATACTCAGGAAGGCACTGGAATTTATACCGCCCATTTGAAAATAAATTCAACTGAGACAAAATTCTTTTGTTTCAGAAGCCATCGCTCCATTTCTGTTTCTCATCAGGTGAACTGATGGCCGAGGGGAGTGGAAATAAACCACCCTGTGCCCGCAGTGCCTGGTGAACTGCTCCCCAACCCCTCACCACGGTATGGAGCCGAGCGTCCTGCTGCATTACCAGCCAAGGGCTGGTGCCGGGCTTTGGGCAGCTCTGGAAGCAGAATGGTAGGCTGGGGGCTATATCTGTGCCAGGACAGGTTGCGAGACGGCCCAGGAGTCGTGCAAACTGAGACAGGTGCCCCCAACTGCAGGACACCTGCCCTCCCGTCTTGTGGTCCCTTATTCATTTCTGGGGTCTGAAACTCAGTCTCAGAGGGCTTTTCCTTCTGCAGAGATCCTAGGAAAGGGAGACACGCCCAGTCACTCATGTGGGACTGGGAGGAAGTGGTGGCCCAGACCCTGCACTCCGGAGCTCCTGACCCACCCAGGGAAATGAGGCCCCTGGGCAGAAGTGTAGGGATGTGGAATACTCAACCACGGGGTCTGAATGCCAGGTGCAGTGGAAATATCCTGAAGGTCGGCAGGCTCCCTGGAAGAGGGGCTTGAGCCGGGCTTGAGGAATGGGGCAGACAGAGAGAAGGAAAGGGCTCTACCTTGAGGTGAGAGAAAGGTTCAGAGGAGGGATTAGGAGAGAGGGTTCAAGAATATACTTTCATTCAACATTAATTAAGTACCTACTGTGTTCCTGGTCAGTGTGAAATAGGACTGAATTTGAATGATCAATGGTGGGACGGTCAGAGCTGGGCCTCCAGGCCAGGCTGAGACCTGCGACCTCCAGCTCTGTCCTGCCTTGCCCTGGGGCTCCAAGGCCTGGCAGCCTCCAGGTCCCCACTGTTCTCCCAGCCCCCGGGGTGATAGGGGTTGCGCTCACCCCATGGGCAGGGAGGGACCTGGCTATCCTATGCCTGGTTCCCTTGGTATTTCTGGGACCATGAAAATGTTGGTGGAGCGGCTGGGAGGCCAGTGCTGCTGAGCTGACCTTGCTCCTGAAGAATGCTCCATCAAAGAGAGGCAGCACCTGGAGCTCCCTTGACCAAAGGGCCTCTTACGGGCCTTGGCATGCTTCCCTGAGCCCAGGCTGCAGGGAGAGGAGAGGAGGGCACAGCAACACCTCTGGGGCACAGGGAGCAGCCACCGATGGACCCTCACACTTGTCTTTGGGGCGAGGGCAGGGAGCTGTTCCTTTGACCCAGGAACAATTAGCAAGGTGGCATGAGACCCAGAGAGGCAGAGTGCCCCGTAGTCCCTTCAGTGCTGTCCTGACAGGGCCTGCCACCTGGGTAGATCAATAGAGCTGAGCCACAGCCCTTCTCAGGGGACCAGCAGGCCTTGGGTCCACCTCCACTTTGCAGGAACAAGGGGTTCCCCAAGAAGATCCTGTCCCAGCGTCCAGGGCCAACGGGGACAGGGCAGGGGCTCGTTAAAAGCTTGGTACATTGTTTTGATGAGTTTCCTGCTGTAGGGCTCTGTGCACTGTGACTGTGACAGGTTTTAAGCTGCTCGTGGCTGGGCAGAGTCTGTGTTTGGTCTTGTGAATACTGAATGTGACACTGTTTCCGGATGAGCAGCCACATCAACTTGGACAGCTCAATATAGTGAGCCGGCCGGGCGTGGGGCCTGGGCAGACCCGGACAGGCCCGGGGAAGGGCAGGCCGTGCTTCTCCTTGGCTGTGCCCGTCTCCAAGACTCTCATCTAAGGTCCACAGACTCCACAAGGCCCCAACCTCAGAGAGGTTAAGTCACTGTTCTCAGGGCTCCCCAGCCAGTAATGGGTGGAACTGGGATACTAAAAATAAGTTAATGATTTTTTTAATGGGCAATAACTATTCTTTACTGAGCTGTTACTCTGTGCTGTATAGTTTATATATTTGATGTTGTTCAGTCCTCAGACAGGTACTATTCTTAACCCCATTTCACAGATGAGGTGACCGAGGTCAGGCAGTAGTAGCAGAGGTGGGATTAAACCCAGGCAAGTCCAACTCCAAAACACACAGCTTTTCTACTACACTATTCTGCTTCCCAGGGAGAGGATGGGTGAGGGAGAGACCCAGAGTGCTTATGGTGTGGCAGTCATGGAAGGCTCCTTGGAGGAGGTGGCATTTGGCATTTGAGTGGCATCCAGAAGGATATCGTGATTGAAATAAATGCCAGGCAGAACAGTGTGAGCAAAGACACTGAACAGTGTTAGCAAAGGGCATAGAATAATCCCAGAGCACAGGGCACGGGCAGTAGGGCTCAGTGGGAACCATGGGGAACCATAGTGATGAGGTCAGCTAGAGCATACAGGCCTCGAATGCCAGGCCAGGGACAGCCATCCAAGGCTCTGGACAGAGAAGTAGCATCCGGGCTGAGCTGGGTGGAACTCCCACACCTGCATCTTAGAAAAGGAAATGATCCAAACTGCTGCCCCATCATAGGCCAGAGTCCAGTAGCATCCCCAGACCAGTGCTGACTGAACAAACGTGCACCCGCTATAACTCACACAGGCCCAGCGGCACGCCCCCTCCTCCGTAAAGCGGGCTCTCTCTAAAGCTGTGACACACCCAAGGCTGAGACTTCTGCCTCTCAAGAAGCCTGGTGTTGGCCTCGTGGATGTAAAGATGTGATCGCCAATCCACGCCACCCGGCAAGGCAGGCGCCGCCCCCAGAGTCGAGGGATTGTTTTTAAGTGAAAGAGACGGAAAGAAATTTAAAATCAATACTTCTCGAATTAAGTTCTCCTTTCGTGGGATTAAAAACATTCCGCTCAAGCCCAGGGGAGCCTGTGGTCTGGGGGCGGCACTGAGGTGGTTAGTGCGTCTCCTGACCTCCAGATGCTCACAAACACTCGGAGCCGAAACAGAGGACCACAGAGGTTCCGGGGAGGGCCCGCCTGCTCGTGAGCATCCTTCCACTCACTAAGGGCCAGTTCAAATGCCACGTCCTCCAAGAAGCTGTCCTCACGCCCTTCCCTCTGGCCCTTCCTTGCTTCCATGTTTTCCTGGAAGGTCCCCAATGCCTGACATGGCCCTGAGCTGGGTCACCGTCTCTAGGCTCATGGGCAGTCAGCTCACCCACCTTTACCCCCGTGACCATATCCCACCAGGCTGCTTCTCCCGCCTCACGCAGCAGCTTCTCTGAGGTCATTTTTTTTTTAATAAAGTAAATTAAAAAGCTCTTTTGAACCACAGCCTGTGGGTGAGATAGAAGGTTTTTGTCAAGACTAAAGAGGTGATTAGCTTGCAGTGGGTGGATGTATGTCTAAAATGTGCTCTGTAGAAACGAGATCTCTTTGGAAAAAAAGCTAGGCCTCGATACAGGTGTTCTTATGTGTGTGAATTTGGAGATCTGGGAAGGTCTCCCAAAGTTCTAGGTCCGTCGTCCCCCTCAGAGAGCAACACAAGTTAACAGGCATTTACGAGGAGCCCGGCACAATGCTACATACTTTTCACATATTAAATCCTCACAGTCTGTGAGGTAGATCCTAGTATGACTCCCATTTTATAGAAGAGGAAACCAAGGCCCAGAGAGGTAAAGGAATTTGCCCAAGGTTGCACAGTCAGTGACTGGTAGAGCTGGGTTAGAACCCAGGCTCCTAAGCACTGCTCAACATCAAACGCGGGGACACTTAGCAGTCAGCCTAGTGTTATGACCACGTCACACACGCACCCAGGCTGCAAGCTCCATGTAGGAAGGCCAGGGTGGCTTCTGCTGTGCTCTGGCACCAAGGACAACGCTTGGTGCAGAACTGAGTTATTGGTGCCCTGGGTAATGGGGCCACTAATCTGGCCCCGTTCACAGAACCCTGTGCTCAGGGCTTATGGTTACCCCTGAAAGCCCAAAAGACAGGTGCTGGCAGAGACTATGCCTGGACACAGCCGAGCCCGAGGGCCATCCTGGGGTCTGTGGAAAGCTTGATGCAGCCCCTGCTTCTGTGCTGCTGGAGGACGGAGATCCGGGTGAGCTGGGGGTTCAGGCAGGCTCCCTGGGGTGGCAGCACTTGTACCCTTGGGAGCTGGGGAACGCTGGGAAATGGCTCCTTTGAAACTGTTGAGGGGACAATGTGAGAGCTCAGACCATACTCTATGGTGGCTCTGAGGGTGAGGTTTCAGGGCCAAGAGAGGGGGCAGGTCTCTCCTGCCCAGGTGGGAGAGGGTCTTGTGCCAGAGGCAGCCTTCGGGAAAGGACCAGAGTCCCCGCGGGCTGGCATCTGTCTGGACCTTACTGGAGCCTTGTTCAGCCCCTCCTTGCCCAGGCTCTGTTCAGAACTGTGGTAGTATTCCCATGACAGGTTTTAGCGGTTCCATCTGCATCGCGGTTCCCGTTTGTCTTCTCGTTTCTCTTTCTGTTGTCCATAAGTATTTCTTGCCTTCTCTCTCTTCTCCCAAACTGAGCTCTGCCTGTTTATAATAAGAGGGAAAATGAACCTGTGCAGACCTCCTTGTCCCCTCATGAACTAGCTGGGCATAGAAGGGACAGCATCAAAGGTGCCTGTGCTGACTCAGTGCCATGCTCTGACCATTCCCCGGGCTGCCTGGCAGGGCTCCCAAAGCATCACCCACCACCTCACACACACCTGCTCCAGAGCCTTCAGTGGCTCCCTATTTCCTGGCTTACTGAGTCTGAACTCCTCTGCCTGCTCCCTAGGTCTCATGCCCCAGCCAGCCCTGTTCACAGTTCACTGACAATTACTCAGCCTGTCTCTTCCCATGGGTCTATTTTCATTCCCCCTGACACCTCACCCCCCCCCCAAAAAAAAGCTAATTTGTTCAAGGAGGGAAGGAACTGTGTCTGATTCACCTGTCTCCCCAGTATATCACGCTAGACACCCTCGCGGATTTTAGAGTGTCGGTTTATTAACCATTTCAAAGCAGGAAGTGGGAAGGAGATTTGCAGGTGGGGGGCTCATCCAGGTCTTGGATGCCTGAGTCTTCTCCAAGAGGGTCGGCCAAGGACTTAAGAAAAAGATAAAGTGCCCAAAATAGTGTCAGGGCCCAGAGCAGTTATAGAGCCACACATGCTGGGCGGAGCTGTGCCAGGTTCTGGGTCTGCACAGCTGGGGAGGAGGAGGAAGAAGACAACAGGGAGGGTGCTGGGGGCAAGCAGGCGAGTGGGAGAGGTGGAGGCTGAATCAGAGGGCAGCTGCTCATAGCTGCGGGGGTCCCAGCTCCAGAGACCAAAGGAGAGTCTGCTCCCCGCTGCCCACATCCTGCCCTCAGCTTCCACCCCAAGGGACACCTGTCTTAAGATCATGAAGGAATGTCACATTTCAACAATAGCAGGATAGGGTTCATTACTTGACTCGCTCTAATTAAAGGAAACAACACTTGGATTAGCAGCAGTCTGACCTGGGGGCACGGACTTGTGAGGTTTGCTCCCTGTGCTGTGCTTGGAGTGCAAGATGTGCACACGGCCTCTCTCCGGGTGCAGCTGGATCGGGGTAGGCGGAGGGCCAGTGCTGGCAGCCCCCCACCCCTCCTGGTGTCTGTACAGATCAGACCTCATCTTCCCCTGCAGCCTCCTGCTCAGGCAATGCTGTGAACCAACACCCGCTGTCCATCATCCTCAGAATGGTTGCAGTGAGTGTCCATCAGCTCCATCTGCACATCTGGCCACACCCCTCCAGGGCCCGCTCGCAATTCGCCCCAAGCAACACCTAGAATTTGCTTGCTTGGGGATCTGCTGCCCAGGGTCTGTATGGGGAGGAAGGCCGCCAGGTGTCTGACATTATTGCTATGAGCAAGAGGGTGAGAAAGAAGTGGAGGGCAGGCTGTGCCCCCAGATCTATATATCTTGGGGTAGAGTTCTTGCAAGTGTGCCTCAGTGACTTGTTCTGTTTTTGTTTTGTTTTGTTTTTCTGCTTTCTTTCTCCAAACCCCGCCCCCCCGTACACAGTTGTATATCTTAGTTGCAGGTCCTTCTAGTTGTGGGTTGTCCTGTTTTATTTGTCGTTTCCCGATGGACATGGCTTTCCAAGACAGGGCCCAAGTCACTGTCCACCTCTAGGACAGCTAAGGCCAGCCCCAGAGCTGCATCCTCAAGGCACGCATGGCCCTGTTAGAGCCTTGACAGGCTCCCACATACACACACACAGCCCCACAAGCTGGGCTCAGGGCCCAAAGGCCCCCAGGGAGAGCTCCTGGAACAGGGTTTTAGGGGGCAAATGGTTTGGGACGCTCAATCCCTTCACCCAAATCTGTGGTGGTGAGCCCTCAGGGGCAGGCGGCAGGGCTCTCTGCAGCCTGGTGGGAAGGCAGTGGCACGTTTGTTTTGATGGGGGGCACCTCCCCTGCCCAGGGCCCCAACCTTGCGCTAACAGGCATTCCGTGCCCCTCTGCTCCCAAATCACTTCTCAGAACATGCTGAGCGTCAGCGGCTGTCTCTCCGAGAAGAGGCAACTGTCAGATGAGCTTTGCGAGACTGTAGTGTTTGTTTAGAGAAAATTCTTTTCCTGCTAAAGAGGCTGTTTGTCCCCTGTGGTCACAAGATCAGTACAGACCCTCTCAAAGCCAGATCCAGGGGCTCAGAGGACCAGAGGGAGTGTGACGAAATCCTGGTCAATGAGGCCGAACCCAGGCAAGTGTTCAGAGAAGGTCCCACTGACCAGGCAGAATCAGCTGTCTGCACCCAGGGGCAGAGTGACTCCAGTGTCTGCTCAGGGACCCCAGGGGCAGCCCAAGCCCCTGGGACATGAAGAGGGGACCTGGGACAGAAGGCCCCTCCTCCTACCCCCAGGAGCCACTACTACCCCCCCATCTCATCTCACAAGAAGAGTCCTATGAGGAGAAAACAGTCCTACTGCTAATGGGATTAAGATGCATTTTGAGTTTTCCAATTACGTATCTCAATTATTCCATGAATGTTAATTAGAAGTTGACAATGTAACTGTGAACTGGTAGGAAACCAGAACCTGCAGCTTCTCCCCCAAGTGGCTGCACGTGCCCTACACCAGCACGCACCAGGACACGCAGGAAGACTCCTCTCCATGCCGAATGTTTAAGGAATTTCCGCCAGGCCTCAGCACATGGCTTGGTGCTCCTGCCACTGCTCATCTGTCCCCACAGCAGGACACTGGGCCTTCGTCCATACTGCTTGGAACCCCCTCCTCTGGTCAAACTCCTTTAAGGCTCAGCTCACGTGCCCTCTACACAGGGTGGCTCTGAGGACACAGAGCAGGTGCTCCATCAAGTGTTTCCTCGCTGCCCACATCTCTCCTCAGCTCCCTCCCCTGGGCTCCCTCATCTCCCATTCCCCAGAGCCCGCACGGGGCCTGGCTCACAGTGGGCGCTCCCTAAAGTCATGCTGCAGGGAAAAACTAGGCACTGATGTCCCTGACCAGCTCCACCCACCTGAGAGGCCAGGCTCTGGCCCGGCCCATAATCTGAGAGCCACAAACCCTGGACCCCAGATCCACATGTGCCAACCGCTCATGCAGCAAAATCCTGGCCAACGTGGCTGGGACGTCCTGATCAAAGGCCTGGCCACGCTGCCTCTGACCTGCTCTCTGGAAACCTAACTCAAGCCCTGGAAAAGCCAAGTACCAGGACGGGGGTCCTGCCCAGTGCAGACCCTCAACTGGTAGCTCACGAGGGGAAGACAACCCCTCCTTGGCCATTTTCCCTCCATCGCCTATCCCATCATGCTCTTCCACTTTTATTCTCTTGTTCCAGTTATTCAGCTCACATCTCAGGAGGGTCCTGGACCAGGGCTGCAGTGGCCTTTGGGGAGCTCAGTCAGGGAGTCCTGCAGAGCTGGGTCCTTTGCCTCTCTGAGCCTCAGTTTTCTTGTCTGTACGATGGGAGTCCTAAGAGCAGCTGCTTCAGAGAGCTGTTCTCAGGGCTCGGAATGGCGCGTGTAAAGGGCTAGGCTGAGTGCCAGCAGGATGCTCAGGGAATATTAGCCTTTATTACTACTGTTATTAGCCTCCTAAATCTAACCTACTTGGGAGCATTTTCATAGAAAGAGGGTTCCAAGCAATAGTTAGCCAGGGTCTTTTGGGGACTCTGGACTCATGACCTTCAAGTGGCCCTCAGGGCCATTAATGCAGATCACAAACACCAGGCAAAGGGCAGAGCTGGCTGGCTCCGGGCTCCCGAGGTGGGGCTGGCGGAAGAGGCAGGATGTGTGACCGCCCCCCCTTTCAGAGCATCCCAGGAGTGTCCCAGAGCCAGGGAACCAGCGTACAGCCTCACTGCTCACCCACCAAGTGTTTATCCAGCATGTTGCACACGCCAGGCACAGGGCAGGCTGCTGGGATTCAGTGATGAGCAAAACCAGGTGTGGTTCCTGCCCTCAGAGTGTTTACCATCCTTGGGGGAGAGAGACAGAGAAACAGTGGAGATCCACTCTAGACAGGGTAGTTATGGCATGGGGGCACCCCTCTGAGGGGTAATGTAAAGGAATAGACCTAAAGGATGAGAAGGAGCCAGCCCTAAGTCCAGGCAAAGGACACAGCACATGTGAAGACCTGGAGTGGGGAACGAGCTTGCTGTGTTCTGGGAATGGAAGGCAGCCCAGCGTGCCTGGTGCGCGGTGGTGAAAGGAAGCTGTAGGCAGGCAGCTCTCACAAAGGAATGAGGGTGGGTTTTGCTCTGCGCGCAGTGGCCAGCTGCTTATTAAGAACCCTGGTTTGGGTGGTGTGGGGTGCCAGGCCCTGTGCTGGACCTGCGAGACCAGGCAGCCGAGGTCCCTGCCCTTGGGGAGCCTCCGACCCAGTGGAGTGTCCTGATGTCCTCCTTTACCGCTGGGGCTCAGTGCGGCCACATTTCAGAGGCAGTTTTCAAAGCCCGTGGGGATGACTTTCATGCCTCGTTTGCACCCCATGGCCAGTCCACCTCCAGAGTGGCACGGACCTTGGTTGGGAGTTTGGGATGCTCTTTCCATAACTTGGCTCATGAATATTCACGCCTGGGCTCCGGTAGGGAGCTCTGAGCTAACTGCAGCTGGCTGAGAGGCCCGGACTGAGCCTGAGGCCTGAGATTTCAAGGTCTTCCTGCGCTTCCTCCCCATGCCCTCCTGCCATGTTCCACTTGCGCCAGCTTAAGAAATGTGGCCGCTGGAGGCCAGGGGCACTGAAGTGACTGTCCAGGGTCAGAGTGGTGGCCACATGCAGGCCTGGAGGATGCTGAGGGTTAGTTTGCCCCCCTGAACTCAACAAAGGCCCCTGTATGAGTTTCCCAGGACTGCTGTAACAAATTGCTACAAGGTCGCTGGAAATAGTGTAAATGTGTTCGTAGTTCATAGCTTGGGAGGCCAGAAGTCAGAAATCAAGGAGCTGGCAGGGCCATGCTCCCTCTGAAGGCTCCAGGAGAGAATCCTTGCCTCTTCCAACTTTCACTGGCTCCCTGCGTTCTTTAGATTGTAGCAATGTACCTCCCGTGTCTGTCTCCATCTTCACATGGCCTTTCGTTTTGTCTCCCTGGGTCCTCTCCTCCTCTTAAAAGGACACCAGGGATTGGGTTTAAAGCCCACCCAAAATCCAGAATGACTTCATCTCAAGATCCTTGGGTAATTGCATCTGCAAGGATCCTGTTTTCAAATAAGGTCATATTCTGAGATTCTGGTGGACATAGACTGGAGAGGGATGCTATTCTACCCACTGTAGCCCCCAAGGAGGATGGCCCTGGCAGGGAGTTGGTGTGGGACGTCTGCCGTGTACCGTCTTGGCCCTCACGGGTGCTTGCTACCCCTGTGGCACCTCCACCCCCGATCACTCCTATGCTCTGTGGCTCCCACTCCATCACCACGTTCTCACATTCCCTGGGGCCCCTTCGAGGGTTCCCTGAGCTTCCTAGGAGATATGTAATGACCAGCCCAGGCTCAGCCTGAACCTCCTCACCAGGCTCCTGGGACCCAAGTGTTGGCTACAGTCTACGGTACTAAAAGTCCAGAGAATACACCATCAGCTCTAAAGAACTTCTCCACAGAAACTGACATTCCTCTGCATGAACCATCAGCATCACAGCAGCACTTGAATTACAACCACCCAATATGAGTAGTGTGGCCAGTGCTGGCCAGGGCTGGGGCCTCCCAGTGCGTGGGGATTAGACAGGTGTGCAGCCACATCTTCAGGAAATGATGCCTGGCACCCCTACCCTGGTCTGGGAGCCCAGGGGCCTGAGTTTCAGGCCCAGCAAGGCTGTTAGTGCCCTGATACCTGAGGCTCCCTTGGCTTACTCATCCACACAAGGAGCAGGACTCCAGATGACCTGCAAGGTCCCATCCTCCCTGATGTCCTCGGTCTGAAGCACAGAAATGCCCCTACTCAGCTGTCGGGAAGTAGCTGGAGTTTTCAAGATGAGAGCGACCTGCAGACCTTTGAGAAGCCCCCTCCAGGAGGGCTGCTCTCCTCCAGCATGTCCCTCTGAGCCCAGGACCTGGTGGCCAGCCTTCCACCAAGAGCTTCCTTGCACCTCTGATGTTCCCCAAGGAGTTCCTGACACAGCCTCTGCTGCGATGGCCTCCTAGGGCGGGCAGGGTAAGGGGTCCTGGCTCCCTTAGACTGTGTTGGGGGAAAGTTATCATTAAAACATGTCTGAGTCATGACAGAGGAGGAAGCATAAGCTGATGTCAGCTTTGACAGGATGTGGGAAAGAAAGTTCCAATGGAGGCAGAGCCCTCCTGGAACGCCTGAGAACAGGCAGGCTGTCCATGGGGCTGACAGGCAGGCAAGGTGTGAGAATAAGACCAAGACTGCAGCTGAGGCGCAGCACAAGTCCTGGTGAGCCGAGGCGGGTGGGAGCCACTGCAAGAGTTACACAGGGTCTTACAAGATCCCTTTAGCTCCAAACACACACACCACATTGGAGCTGGGAGCCCTGGGGGAGGCAGGCCTTTGGACAAGGTGTGGGTGCCTGGCCTTCCCGTGGACTGGCACTTTTCAGCTGGCAGTTGTGGGACCTCTCAGTGCTTGTGAACATTGCCACGCTAATTGCATCAGCCCAGTAGCACTTTGCCTAGGCCGTGTGACCAGGTCACCACTGATAAGCTGGGGGTGCCCCTGGAGGTCCCTGGGGATAGTCTTTCCATCTGTGACGTAGGCGTGCTTCCTGCTGTTGTGGAGGGCCGTGTGGTCCAGGCCATGGGACTGAGTTTGGAGGAGCTCACACCTCTGGTCACAGGGATGGACAGAGGGAGTGAAGTCCCTTGTCACGTGGGCATCTTCACTAAGGAGTCCCTGCCTAACCCCAGACTGGCTGTTCTTCAGGTTTTGCTTCACAGCAGCAGTAAGTGTCCTTGGAGCAACCCCCAGTAACAATTCAGAACAGGAATTCATTCAAATTGTGTTGGGGGAGAAAAGAGCTGGGGCCTCCAGAACCCTCCGGAGAGTCAGCTATGCTCATGGGCTGCTTCACCCAGAGCACCGGGGTTCATTCCACAGGGCCACTCAGGCCCAGGGGGGCCCGGCCTCCCTGCAGGCTCCTCCCGGGACTTTCCCGTGGGGAGCTGGATGGAAGCTGATGGGAGCAACAATATATTATTTTCTCTTTATAGTTTTTATTTACCGTATAGCCCTACATTTCAAATTATAATGTTTCTGTCATTTTTTAAACTGTAATTGATGTATACCATACACAGAAAGTACACAAATCAAAAGTGCACAGTTCAGTGAAGTAGGCATGGGCACCCCCGTGTAATCACAGTTCCTATGAACAATTAGAACATTACAGCACCCAGACACCCTCTCTCTTCCCAACTGTAACTATTATCCTGCTTTCTCATACCATAGAGTCATTCTGCGTGTTTCTGAACTTTACATCAATGGAAGCATACAATATGACCCTTTTGTGACTGGCTGCTTCCTCAAAAATAGTTTTGCAAGATTCATCTATTCCAAGTTCATCTATAACAGAGTTTGTTCCTCTTCATTGGTATATAATATTCCATTGTAAGAATATGCCACAGTTGATGTACCTGGGTTGTTTCCCTTTTAGGGCAATTATAAATAACGCTCCTATGAACATTCCTGTGCAAGTCTTTGATATGCGTTTCTGTTGGAAATGGATCTTGGTGTGAAATTGCTGGCCAAGAGTATGCGCAGAGTAATAAGATATTAACTGCTAGTTTTAAACATGCTCCTGTTGTGAGGATGGGGACTTAGACCATGGTGGGGAGGGGGACAATGGCCTTTAGCCCCAAGGCACCTCTTCAGGGTGAGCTAGCAACACAACCTTGAGCGCTCCCCCCCACCACAGCCTTAAGCCCCTGGGTGTTCCTCCAGGCCCCTCCCTGCCTTTGGTCCAGGGACAGTCTCCAGGATTCTGTATCCTAAGGGTCAGGGCTCCCTGGGACAAGCCAAAGAGATGGGGAGCCAGAGCCAGACAGATCTTCAGGGGCCCTTCAATTGCCAGCCGTTAGGCAGCCACCTGCTCGGAGAAGCCACCTGTCTTGCCCTCCCTCTCACTCCCTTCCCTCCCTCTTGCTTCCTCCCCTCCCTCTGCACTGGGGTCCAGCATCCAGCTGGCATGGCCCCTGCTGGCAGCCAGCCCAGTGCAGGGCTGTGAACCCCCCTGCATCTCCCAAATTGGGAGCAAGAGATGCATTTCCCTCTCTGGGTAACGTGCAGACCCCACTTAAAGGGGAAACATTGTGATTTCTCTCTATTGACTTAAATTATGTTTAGAGTAATGTTAGTTAAATATGCACACATATAAAACTAAGTACACGTTCCTTCTGCATAGAGCTCTTTTAAAACCATAAAGCTAAAACAAATTTATAAATGAAATAAAAACAAACTGCAAAACCAATAAACTTCAAATTAACAACATTAATTTAATGTGACAAATGAGATTGTTTTCCTGAAACTAAATCAGCACTCACAGCGTGACCCTGGGGCACCTGCTGCCGTTCTCTGGGGTTTTCTGTGACTTCATCATGTGCTGGGCGATGACAGCCCTCCCGCCACTTTTCTTCCATTCAAACCATTTCAGAACATTCATTCCTTCAGTCTCCGGACCTCTGAGCCTCCGTCTGCTCATCTGTGAAATGGAGAGAGTAGGTAATAATATTTGTGGTGAGAATTGAGCCAGTTGATGGACACTCAGTGCGTAGCAGGGCCGGCCACGTGGGCAGCCACACAGGCCTCTGCCCTCGGAAGGGCCGGCACTTGGTTTAATGCTCGGCTGTCACAATCTTGAAATTCTTGGTACTTTTTTGAACAAGGGCCCTGCATTTTCAGTTTGCACTGGTCCCCACCAATTACATAGCAGATCCCCTGCAAGACACAGAGCCAGGCACACAGGTGACGCTCAATAATGGTTATTTACTGGGACCTTGTCCCTGTTACTAAGTGCAGTTGCTTTGTGCTGTTTTCCTCTGAAGACGGTTTTATCTTCCTATTATTTAATAGGGACCAGAGATTCCCTATTAAATGTGTCATTTGTTTTTGACTAATTCTCGGAGTTTGGTGTGTGCACAGAGGTGAGGACACAGGTGTGTTGATGGAAGGATTAGCATCTTCCATCACATGAGCAGGCTGAGCACAGTGACCCCATCCCGAGCCCTCTCGCTCAGGACCAGACCCCCAGGCTTCATGGACACTCAATCACTTTTATCATACCTGGTGCAAAATGGGGCCAGGTGGGAGACTGCTATTTTCTCAAAACCATTTAAGTAGGTGGCCAGAGTTTAAGTTAACAGGTTATGGAGTTGAAGACAATTTAATGGATTAGAGGCTCACACAGAGTTGCTAATTTAATTTCCCTTTTTTATTGCTGTTCTCCCAAAAAACAGCACAGATAGCCTTTCTCCAAGAGTAAGATATTAATAATCACTGCATTCTGCAAGAGCAGGAAAGGGCATTAAGATTTCGCAAGGTCTCTCTATTTGTCCCTGACTTCTCCAGGCTCCTCCGCTGGCCCAGATAGAGCACAGACCCGGGAGATTAACTGCTCAAAGTTCTAGGATGTGGAAACGGCATTTAGCTGCTGTCGCCAGACTCAAGTCACATCCCTGCCTGCCCAGAGCACATCTCTGCAAACAGCACTGTGTCAGCCCCTGGCCCCTGCCCTGGCCTTGTTGAGGAGTCTGCCAAAGAAAAAGGAACACTTAGGCCTTGGAGCACAGGCATTAATATCCCAAGTGTCCTTATCATGGAGGACTTTGCTCCACAAGGAAAGTAAATCTTTCCTTGGGGGACACGGCAGGCTAAGGACAAAGATTACTCCCTGGGCTTGAAAATCAGCCATCAGGCTTGGGCTCCTGGTTGAGAGGCAAAAGGGACCTCCCCATCAGTCAGCACCCCCTGTGTGTGCCCAGGGTTATTCTTGGCCGGGCAGAGGAGTGGGATGTGGACCCTCCACATCAGTGTTTCCTGTGGAGTGGTTTCCTCCTTCCACCACCTGCAAACTGGGGTCTCCCTTTGGCTGCACAAAGGCCTAGAAACAAGGAAGTCTGGTCAGGGCATCTTTGCAGCTGTTTCTTCCCACTAGCCACCCCTTCCCAGGTCTTCTGGGTTTCAGCAACCTCAGGGTAAGATGGGCCTCAGAGGTTATCAGTGGCCAGCGTCCCCTTTTTTGTACCCCTGTGGGAGCATCACCAACTTCTACAGGCAGATCCGCAGGTAACCCTGACCCCAAGCAGCTCCCACCTCAATCCAGGGGAGCCACAGGCACAGGGGACCCCCAGTCTGGCTGCACAGGGCCCCAGGCCTGAGGATTCTGGAGCCGTGCTGTCCAATACAGTAGCCACTAGCTACATGTGGCTGCCGAGTACCTGAAATGAGGCTAGGCCAGAGTGAAATATGCACACCAGATTTGGAAGCCTTATGTGGAGAAAGAACGTAAAACATCTCATTAACTAACTTTTATATTGATTCCATGTTGAAATATTTTAGATGTATTGAGGTAATTGCTATCACCTGTTTCTTTTACCTTTTTTTATGTGACTGCTAGAAAATTTGAAACAGATATGTGGCTTGCATTGCATTGCATTACCTTTCAACTGGACACCACTGCTCTAGAGAGAACAGAGGAAATATCTCAAAAGTTAACCAGGAAAGTCAGGATTCTGACAAGGGGAGAGAAGACTAAACTCCCCCAGCAGACCCCCGGCAGGACTTTCCCCAACACAGACCCTCCAAGGCCTCCTGCACCTGCTCCTGAAGTGAGAGGCAGAGGGGTTGGGGACGCCTGCCAAGAGGTCCCCAAAGGGGGACCTCGGGCTGAGCTATTACAAATATTATCAGGATCAGAAAGTCCGACTGGGTTTTCAGGGGCCACCTGAGTACCAACACATGGTCCAAGTTTTCAGATTCTCTTGAAAATCTGGAGAAACAGTCACAGATCTGCCACCTCCTCAGTGCCTGCAGACCTTCACCACGCGCCATATTGCCTTCAGTCCTAACACAGCACAGTCGTTTGCAGACTAATAAATCGGAGAGTTATTATTGCTTTAAAATGCAGACATATCTGGGGTATCCACTTAACGACACACATGGAGTAAATTACTTTTGGATGACACTTTTTAATTGAATTGAACTAACAGCTTAGTAATATGTTGCAATAAGAGGAATATTAGGATGATTAAAAGATCTGAAAACTCTTGTGAAATTAAATGATTAAACATAATGCTGAGTAAATGAACAAGCCTGTGTATATTAATCAGTTGTGGGTCTCAGCAAACAGCCGTGTAACTAAATGCGCATTACGGCCCTAAACACGCACAGCTTCCCACTCTCCCCGTGCTGGCTCTCCATCACGCGCTCCTTACCGCCACGCTGGGCGAGCTGCTTTTTCCACAGATAGACAACACGCTGGTAATTTAGTGAGTGTGATGGTCACAAAAGCTATTGCTTCTTGGCAAACACTCATTCCTTTGGTTGTTTTTTGCTTCAAGGAATGGCCACATAATTAATTTTCAGTCTGTTTTTAACTGAGATGAAACTTTAAGGGGCAAACATTTATAGAATTCTGGCTTCCATTCTGATCAAAGGAATTGACCTTCCTGGCCCTCCCAGCTGTTTGAGACGCCTCTTGTTTCCTGTTAACCCAGCCATCTCCACTGGCTTATTTAGTTTGCTTAGGACCGTTAGCTGGGCACACTGGTCTCAGGAAGCAGAGGATGGAAATGTCATGCTGGGAATAAGTGCTGATTCCAGAAGCCTCTTGGCCAAAGCTCTCGGGGTGGGGGAGGAGCAAGCAGCTCCTGAGAGTGTCCCAGGAGGGCGTCTCTGCGTCCCTCCATCCCTCTGCAGCTGGCCTGCCAGCCCGCGCAGGTGCCTTTTGGATGACCTAGAAAACTGATTAACTTCCTTCCTCAGCTCATCCCCCGCCTGCCCAGAGATAACACAGGTAATTTCTTTTCTGATCATATAAATCTTTCATGCCCAAGTCACACTCATAATTAGTTGCATAAAAATTCAGGTTACGACTCAAGCTGTTATTAGGAAACATGAAAACAGTGAAAAGTTTTGTTCCACTCTCTAATGAAAACTCTCAAGGTCTCTGTTACAGAGAACAGAAGGGACATGGTATCTCATTAAGGGTAAAATTTAATTCAGAGCAGAGTCTCACTTACTGGACTTGATGCTGAATATATTTAAAAAGAAAAAGAAAGGCTCCAGCCACGCCTGGCTGGAAGTTTTAAGCAAGTCTGTGCTCATGCCCACACTGCACTTCCCTGGTGGTCTCCCCAGGCCCCCTTCCCTCGGCGGGTTTCAGAGTCTTTTGCTTCCTAAACCAATGTTGCAGGAAGTCCAGCAGAGGCATCTTCTCAAATGAAAATATATTCCCCAAACTAAAGTGCTGAGCGGACCCGTTTTTGCAGCACATCACGTTGGAAAATAATACAGTGGAATTCCATTAAGCCGATGTCTCCCAAAGAACAAGTCAGCTTTCTGAAAAGTCCCTGTAAAGCACGGCAAGCGTCTCAGGGTTTAGTGTAATCAACTGCCAGGGCCACTGGATTCATCTTCCCCAATTTGGCAAATTCAGAGCCCTAGAAAAGAATCACATGCCCATAACTACCCAGGAGACCAGAGGGCTCTTCGAGGCCGGCCTTGGCAGGGCTTCCTCCCTCTGCACAATCATCCTTCCAACTGAGACAGCTCAGGAAGCAGCACTAGCTGGACTCCAGGTTAGAACGTAAGAGGCCCCTCAGAGAGCCCAGGATCTGAACTCCAGAGATGGGAGTAGATTTTCTCAGAGGGTGCCAGTCCTGAAGGCCGAGGCCCATTATGATTATTAAACTCATCCTCTCCAGATGTCACAGCTGGCCATGCCCCCTCAGCCCTAAATCCAGCAATTCAAGTGGTCTGGGCCTTGGGTACTTTGGGGTACGTTACAGGCTGCCAGGCAGGGGAGCACGGGTGGTGGTGGCCTAGGCCTCGTGGAATCCCAGCCCCCAACATTGTCACCTGAAGCACAAGAGGCAGCCTCTCAGTTCAGCAGATTTCATTCCTTACTTTTCTCCAGGGCAGAAATGCTGAAAACACTAATTTGTCAAAACTCCGAAAGCCACAGGCCTGAGCCAACAAGGAGAGAAGCAATCAAGACTTCAACATCAGAGGAGGCGGGCAGCCCCAATGTCCTATCAAATTTAGTCCAGAATGTGCTTCACCATTATTGTAGCTATGCCCTTCAGCTGCCACACCGTTTCAGGAATAGAGCGCTAATACATTCTGTGGCACAGCCTCTTTATGGGGAGGACGGGATCCCGGTGCCCCTTGACAGAGAGAGAATAATAGCATAATACAACAGAACATTTTTGAAATGCTAATGCACGCTCCCTGCAACTTAATTTTATTTTTTTCTTATTGGCTTTTTTATATGACATTTCACAGTCCTGTAGCCTCAATAGCTAGATCTGCCTCGTAAAAATGACAATACAGTGATTTAAAGAGGAGAGTCCATCAGAGCGAAGTGGATGGTGTGCTTTTAAAGTATCAGTTTAGCACCTCTTACCTAGGGTCAGTGTTCATTTTCAATACATCATTAAAGCATCCTGTTAAATCACTCGGTGAGTGGCCATGTTCTTCTTCCCCGTCTCCACGCTGGTTTTCTATGGAGATAATGAAGTGGAACCCTGCGGGAAGAGCCATGGTAGGCACACACGCTCTACTGAGTTGGGGGCTACCAGGGAAGGTTGACCTGAATTAGAGACTTGGAGAGGGAGGAGGGAGAGAAGACGACCGTGTGTGGGGGCATTGAGGTTTCCAACCGGAGGTTGGTAGTGCACAACTGATGCCGTCAAATTTGTCCTCCTCTCTCCATCAGCTTTACAGCACAGTGTTTCCCAAATCAATATTCATGAAAGTCCAAGCTGCAGTCAGCTCTGCAGCCAGCAACCCAACAAGATGAGAGACGGCACGCTACCGTGCCTTGTAGAACTCTGCAGACCCCAAAGTCAGCTCAGGGGCCAGCAGCATTAGCCCGTCCAGCAAACCTTCGGTGGAGTAGGGGGAAGGTCTCCCCTCTGGTGAGGGCTTCACCAGAGCATCTGGCTGATTGAAAACATCCAGATCCCAAAGGAGCAGGAATTCCCAAGAACTCCTCCCTCAAATGCAGCGCGCCTGTCCAGTCACCAGGAGACCCTGAAAGAGCAATGCTCCCAAGGGCTTTCTTTCACTTTCTTTTTGAAATTATATCTTCTGCTTCAAAGCGATACATGCTAATTTTACACAATTGCACATTAAGTTGAAAGACCACTCCTCCCAAACCCACTGCCTCCCCAGTCCCTGCCCTGGGGACAACCTCACTGACAACCTGGCGGGATCCATCTTTGTTTCGAGCATGTGCAAACACCCACACAGGTATTTCTGTGACCTAGGACTAGACTCCACATTGCCTTACAATTCGCTTTTCTCACTGAAACCCCTATCATGTCAGTACAAACAGATTGACCTGGCTCCTTCCAATAGCTGTGTAATATTCTATTTGGGCCGAACTTAGTATATTTAACCAATCCCCTGGTGGTGGACATTCAGGTTGTTCTTAGTTTTTCACTACCACGAACAATACTGCAGTTGGCATCATTAGTCAAAGACATCTTGGCACATTGGTGCAAGTATAATATCGGATAAATTGACAGAGACTTCTGGAGGAGTCTGATTTGCAGGTGCCTGGCAGCCCCTCCAAAAATGACAGGCTCTTCTCTCTATGTTTTATGGTTTCCAACGTTAGAGAAAGACTAAACAGCCCACTCCCTCCTCCCCGTCTTGGGGTGAGGAGGGCAGCTGAGATTCGCAGTTAGAATCTGCTCCAGAGAGGCTGGGCTACAAAGGCAAAGGGACCGTGCCACCTCCAGTTTGACCTGCAGAGGCTTTAGAAGCCCCCAAGACCCTTCAGTCATCCAGGAACTCAGATGTGCATCAGCCCAGCTTCTCAGACCATCTCCTGTGCCAGGGAGGGGTGGCTTACCAGACTCCTCGCCCAAAATAGGCAACAGCACAGAAAGTGGGGCAGGTGGAGCTCTGAGTATTGCCATGAAACTGTCTGCCACGTAGGTGGGAAGGCACAACTTTGACCAGCTCTGTGTTTAAAACCAAAAGTTTTCTGCATTATAACCTGATGACCTCGGAGCTCGGGCCACAGCAGATAAAGCTCCCAGGAAGAGAGAATCCAGCCTCTGTTCTTGGTGAACAGTGCTCTTGCTAAGGCCTTCTGAGTGGATTTCTCCTGACTTATCCTCATGTTCTGGTTATGTAATTACCAACCCAGATGTCTCTGGCATCTAGGTTTCCAAGCCCCCTTGAGTTATCACCAACTGGTTTTTCAGAAACTACTGCATATTGGCTAAGATTTCATTTGAGTCCATTGAACTGGTTTGGCTTCTTTTTTTCAATGCAAAATTGCTCACTTTCAATCTGAGGATTCATGCTAATAAAAGCACATTCCTCACCAGGTCGCTGGCAGACACGGCCCATCAATGATACTGTTCTTTTATGCTGAGGTTGGATGTGGCCCAGACTCCTCAATACAGCCGATTAGATTTGGTGCACACATTGAACCCACCGGCCATCCCTGCCACCAGAGGTACAGAAGACAGACCAAGTGAGAGATGAGTACTGGTGTCCCAATGTCACATCAACACCTGTGGTCCCCAGATTTCACAATCTTACTTTTTTTAATTGAAAAAAAATTTCTTTCTTTTATATGTAATTTTTTAATTAAACAAACAAACTTGGAGGCCTAATTTAGGGTTGCTTTGCCAATTTTTCATTTGGCCAAGGAAGGACTAGTAGCTCCTACTGTTACCATAACATCATAAAAGAAAGGGCATAAGTCAAAACGAAAATACTTTCAGACTATAGGAAGGTCCATTGGCAGCCTTACAGCAGCAGCAAGAACCTCACATGCACGCACACACACGCACCTCCCTCCTTGCACATCAGAGAAGCCGTCTTTCACAGAGCAGCACTAGCCCTCAGACCAGAGTTTGATTTGGGTGTCACATCTGGAGAGAAACATCTGGATGCCAGGGTGGACTTCCCAGATTTTTGCAGGTGCCAGCACTGAGCCCTGACAGCCTCGCCACCCACCCTCCTCAGGTTGGTCTGACATCTCCACTGGTTTGGTTAGCAGACCAGAAGTGGTAAGGCCTCACTCATCCCAGCCAGCCTCGTTCCATGCAGCGAACTCCTGGCATCTTAGCCACGTCAGTCCTGGTCAGTTTGCGGAGCGGTGCGTGGGGGCAGGTAGCTGCAGAGAGAGTGAGTGGGCCAGCCAGAGAGGTAGAAGGACAGGGCAACATGATCCTTGGAAGAGTTAGGAGGTCTCCTGGTCCGAGACAAACACAACAGAGGGATGCAGGTGTTATCTGGAGGGTTAGAGCACTGTTGATTGAATTCTAGCATTTAACCTGTTGGTTTACAGAGAGTTGGCAAACAAAAGTGGCTTTTAAAAATACAAGTGAAGTTTCCAGAGCCCATGACCTAATCTAGGAAGCCAAACCCCAGCCCTGACACTGTTTAGAGCCAAGTTTGGGGTTACACAGCCTGGGAACCCTTGGCACACAACACTTGAGGTGCACATGAGCAGAAGTATGGGGTATTAGCTACGCTCCCTGGGAAGCCATCCTCTGGGGCAAAAAGAGACTTGCAGGAAGAAGCCCTCAGCCCTTCACACCCTAGCCAAGCTGGTGAAATTTGGAGGTTGGGAAAGGGCCTGCTGTGTTTAATGACCTTCTTCCTGGAAGCACCCTTTCTGATCTTTGGACCCCTCCTCTGCCCCAAGCAATCCAAACTTCCTACCAGCTGGAGACCATCTAGCAGTCTCCTGAGCATTAATGACCAATGGCCATGGTAGACTCTACCTTCCCAGAAGGTACCTTCAGTTGTGAAACGAACCTTCAGTGATGGACTCAAGTAGCCATTGGCAGGGGAGCAACACTGAGTCCTTCCCCAAACAGGCCTCACTGTTGCACTGGTGCCTTCCTCACTCTCACCATCCTGGGCAACAGAGAGAGGATCCAGTCTAAGACCTTGGACAAGTTGCTTCACCTCTTTTGGCCTCGGCTTCCTCATCTGTGAGATGAGCAAATGCTCCCCCCTCAGCCTCCCCATGGGGCTGATGTGACCATGGACATGCAAGCCCTTTGTGATGAAGGGTTGTCCTTATTGCCACTGCCTGGTCAACCACAGCCCCAGGATGCGTCTCCCCTGTCCTGTGGGCCCTCAAGCCTGGGCTCAGGAAGAGGCCCTCAGCCCCCTGCACACACAGCTCTGACGCGCAGCCAGCCCAGCTGCAACTTTCCGATGGCTGACACCTCCTTCGGATCCTATTGATTCTGTGCTTGCCCTGCGGCTACCTTCTCACCCGACCCCAAGAATCCTGCTAAGCTGCAGGGCACCTGAGCCACCTTCCTCCCCTCCCCTCCCCTAGTCTCTTGTCTTTCCCTCCCTTCCTGCCCCTCCCCAACAGGACCTGTGGAATCAAAATCACCAGATTTTCTTCCTAGTCCTCCACGTAGGAGAGTGGTCTTGAGAAATGGAGTCACGGAGACTCCAGGGGTAGAGGCCAGGCCAGACCCTCCACCTTTGTGACTTGTGGGGACCTCCGTGCTCTCAGAGGGCACTGCAGGAAAAAAGTGGCACGTCTACCCCTTTCTGGTCCCTATGGGGGTGAGCAGGGTCATGACCCTTCTAAAGGCTGAGGGCACCCAGTCAGGAGCCAGGGCCAAAGGGGAAGCCCTGGTCACTGCTCTGGGCCAGTGACCCCCACTGCTGCAGCTGCTGCAGGCTGACCACAGGAGCATCCTCAGCCTGCCCTGCAAGGGGAGATGCCCAACTCCCAGGACACCTGTGTCCCCTGCCTGCCAGGCGAGCAGAGGACAGGGCTGGCTGGTGTCCTTTGCTCTCTGCTGCCAGGGACCCCCACTTCCTAGTCAGTGAGGGGCTGGGCAGAGGCAGGTGGCTGCCCCTCCCCCTTCTCACAGAAGGACAAAGGACTCCTGAAGCCCTGGCCCTCCCAAATTTCCCAGGCGCTGCTGACATGCAGGGATTTGTTCCATGCCATGCTTGGCTCACCACCTTCTCTCCTAGGTCAGGAGCCATTGTGGAGGGTGGCTCTGGGGGCAGACAATGAGGCAACAGCTGCTCAGTGGACCCTGCCTAAGCCAGGCAGGCCCATGGCTCACCAGGCATCCACCCTCAGCTGCTCCCCAGCCGGGAGAGGGCCAGGCCTCCTCCTGAACCACATACATTTTAATGGACACATTTCACTGGTCATTGCCCCGTGTGTGCAGGAGCTCATTAAGCCAGCGTTGTTTTAGGACAGCAGGAAGCCATTCTGCCCACGACTTCCCGGCCTGTCTGTAGAACCACCAGGAGAAAGGAAACTCATTTCCAGCTCCCAAGGTCAGTGCCCTGGAAAGTGCGTTCAGCAGGCACGTCGGCTGCACGTGTCACTTCCTGTGTACCCCATGTCTGCACACAGAGGCCCCCACACCTGGGTGCATGCCCAGAGCATTCTAGTGGGTACTGGCCGGGTTCACAGTGCCCAGCCAGGAGCTAATGGGAGCACTGTGGTCACCGGCTGTGGGACCGTTGAGCTTGGCAGCCCTGGAGGGCCACCATGCTCGATAGTCACTGTGCGCTCACCCTTAACGAGAGTTCAGATGCTCCACTGTGGGCCGGCAGTTGGGGAACAACATGACCAGGACTTGCAAGGCTGCTGCCAGCCTTCAGAGAGAATACACTTTGGTTGGAGTCATTAAACAATCCCCCACTCCTTGGGTGAGTATGCAGGGGGAAGGATGAAGTCCCATCCACTTACCACTGCAAGATAAGGTTACTCGTTGTGTGTTCCAACCTCACTGCTGGAGGCAGCGTGCCTGGTGGATAAACCTGAGCTCTGCCGCAGCCTCACTGCTTCCCAGCTGTGCAGCCCTGAGCACTCCCTTCACCTCTCTGAGCCACAGGGATAAGGCACCTACCCTACAAGGTGGCCATGGGGTGGAGCACCTCCTGTGGTGCCTACGCATAGGGGGCTTGGAAAACCAGGGCTGTGGTGATCCATCCCCGGGTTGCCCACCACCCTCCACGGCCCAGGCACCTCAAGCTCCCAGCTGTGCCCAGCTTTCTGTCCCTCTGTGCCCAGGCTGCCCATCTGCCCCCTCTTCAATTGGCAAGCTCGTTATTCCTTGATTCAGCTGGTATTCATCGGGATCGACTGAGTGCCAGGCCGGTGCGGGGTGCTGAGGAGGCGGCTGAAAACCAGGCAGGGAGAGCTCCTGCCTCTCCTGACCCCGCCTACCCCTCAGCCCTACCCTAGAGTGCCCCATTGGATGCCCCTTTTTCGGCTGATGCCGCCTCTTAAGGGTGCCCGTTCACCTGGGTCTCCACAGAAGGTAGCACACACTGTCGCATGGGGCACCCTGACAAGACTGTGGTTCCAACATTAGGTGCGAGAGAGGATGTGGCAGAAAGGCCACCAGAAGCCTCAGGAAGGCACAGGGTATGGAAAGGTGAGGGGCTGAGGTGGGAAGTGGCACACCGCGCCAGCTCCCACGGGGCTCCAGACTTTCCCCAGGAGGCAAGGGGGATGGTCAGGATATGGGCCTGGAGGCAGGAGGCCTTTGGAGGGGCCCTGGCTCTGGTTCTGGGAGTGGAGGAGAGGCCGAGCTGAAAGGCTTGGAAAAGAGGCAGTCACCAGACCTGGGAATGGTGGGGACAAGAGGCTGATGGAATGACAAAGGACAGTGAGGCCAGGCCTGGGAAGGGGGACTGGCAGGAAAAGATGAGGTGAGGGATAGGACAGGCCATTTAGGGTGGAGGTTCCATGGACATCAGAGCACCAGGTCCAGAGGAGCGCAGGCTGGCCCAGCTGGGAATGCCAGGGGTCAGATTGCCCCTGGGGCCACACAGAGCCTGGCTCCCAGCAGGCTCTCAGCTGGTGGGGTAGCATGAGTGACGGTATAAATGCATGGTTGGATTTTCATATTACTGATTGCTTTCCAACCATGCCATATTGGTTTAACCACGGAGGGCTCGACTGGTAACTCCACTCTCCTGAAGCATTGTAGGTTAAACAGAAGCAGCCTGTGACACGGATGACTCCAGTGCTTCCCGAGGACCGCTGGGCTGGCCCAATGGTCTGCAGAGGGACCATGGTGTGTGGTGTCCATGGAGCCTCCTGGTGTCAGGGCCGTTTCCCCGATCCCAGCCTTCCCAAGACCCCTGCTGATGAGGGCTCTAGTGTAGAGAGGTGAGGTGAGACCAGAAACAGCTGGAACCAGGACCTGGGAGAGTGACAC
Source organism: Equus quagga (assembly GCF_021613505.1). Taxonomy (NCBI): domain Eukaryota; kingdom Metazoa; phylum Chordata; class Mammalia; order Perissodactyla; family Equidae; genus Equus; species Equus quagga. The sequence goes on from NC_060273.1 coordinate 84,274,121, forward strand.
ACCTGGCTGCTGTTGGCTCCTCCGCATGAACTAGCTTTTCAGAACTCTTTCCTTCCTGATGGGCCAGAGTGGAGATGGGAAGTGTGGCTGAGAAGGGTCATCTTGGTACAGATGGGGTTGCAATGGGCAGGAAGGACCGCCTCATGGGGTGCTCCAGACAGCCGGATGTCGGTGGAAAGCATGGTACCTGGGCGGTGAAACTGGGCTCTCCAGGCATGGAGAAGTGGGGACAGGGTCCCAGGGTGTCTGTGTGGTTTGTTTATGGGCATGGGGTTTATAAAGGAGTCCTAGAACCCAGATAATTTATCCCAAAGACTTCTGACCCCTTTGAATGTGAATCTGAGCCTGTGTCTACAATGCACAAAAGACAGTCAGGGTCTGGGCCCAGCACAGCTTCAGCTGCAGGTTCCTGACATGGGCTGCCATCACAGGTGAGGCCCAAACACGTCCCCACACATGACGTGCAGGCCTCCTGATGCAGGAGCCGTTTGTCAGCATGCTGTGCGTGTGCCCCCACCCCCGGGGGCGCTGGGACCCTTGCAGTGGGGTCTGCATGAGACCATCCAGTTGTAACTGTGAAGTCATTCAGCACCATAGCCACAAACGAAACACACATGAGATCAAGATAAATGGGTCCCCCTGTTGCTAGGGACAGTGATGCCAGAGCTCAGCCCCAGGGGCTGTCCCGGCCAACCTTTCCCAGCCTGGCTGAGGGGCTCTCGGGGAGGGTGCAGAGCCGCTGTGTTTAACTCTTAAATTACCTTTCTCTGACTTGTTAGTTGCTTGAGGATGAGATCCAGATTTTTTCTGGAATTTATAATTGCCCCCATCTCCCTCCAACCTCATTGAAATGGGGTGCTAAGAAGAAAATCACAGTGTGCTAAACTGCAAGGTATTGGTCCTGCCACCATAACTCTTTGGGCCTGGGTTTCCCGGTCATCCACCTGGGGACAGGCCTGCCAGTGGCATGAGATCCAGGAGTGCCAGCCCTGCAGGGGAGCTGGGCCGCCTGCCAGGCCTCTCCTGCCAGCCTGTGCGTCCCTGGTGGGTGGGGCAGTGACTCCCCTGCATTTGGTCTGCAGGCCAGTTCTCCAAAACTCAACCCACCCAATGATGCATTCGTCAGGCCGTGAAAGATAATTTTTTAAACCTTTAGTTTCACCACTACTCTTGTGATCATTGGAATTTCTCTATTTTTGAGGCCTTATGCCCCAGCCACCCCTGCCCCGGACAGGCGCAGTCAGTCCAGGGCAGTGGCCACACCTGTTTCACCCCCAGAGGCAGGGTGGGGCAGTGACAAAGCCTAGAGCTTTTCACATTGATTTCCGCCAGTGTCACTGGTTTGAGTTGAGGTGTTGTGGGCATCTTTGCGTAATGCTGAGCTCCTCTGCGAGGTGGTGTCGGCGTGGCCAGCAAGTGTGGGAAAGCCCAGGACATATGGAGAAAGTGTCCTGGAGTTCATTTTGGCTCAAGCTAAGGGAGTTATGGGAGATGAGGCCGGAAGTAGGTGTTAGTGGGCCTTAAATGCCAGGCAGAGGGGTTGGGCTCCCTCCCGAGACGGTGGGAGGGGAGGAGGCCTGTCTGGGGGCTGCCTGTGGAGACGTTCCCAGGAAAGAGGCTGCTGCGTTGACCAATAATGAGGTCCTGACCGGGAGCGGCCTTGGAGGAGAGGAAGAGAAAGGGGTGCATTCAGAGGGGTGCGAGGGCAGTTTGCCTGTAATTATAAAGCTGGGGAGAGGTGGATGAGACTTTGGCTCATTCATCCCTAAAATGGACCGTTCAGTCAGCCGGCCTGCAGCCTCCACACGTGCCTCGCCAGGCAGGCGCCGTGTCGTCGAGTGCAGCGAGAAGCAATTTGCCGTGGGTCAAGATGTAGAGATTTCCAAGTTGACAGATGGCGGAGGAGCCTTTGGAGAAGAAACGGGAAGCATTTTTCTTACCAAGATCTGTCCTTGGACAAAGCATACATTATAGGGCTCTCACTGAAAGATAATTTAAAGAACTGAACCAAGATAAATACCCCATATAAGGGAAGGAGATTTCTCACATCCCAATATTTTGGTGTCATGCATCTTGCATCTTCCCTACACAGGGAAGGTTTCAACAAAGGCAAATGGTTTCTACGTCACAACTATGATCATCGTAACACCCACTGTTCTGAGGTGGCCCCTCCCGAAGTCACCTGCCCGCATCGAGACCCTGCCACCACCAGGAGCAGCAGATGGGTCCACCGAGCCCAGTGTCAGCAGGAGAGCATGATGGCCAAGCCCCAGTGTAAGGTTTAGCCTTGTCGAGCAAGGGTGAGGAGCAAAGAGCCTCCTCTAACCCCCTCAGCGTGACCACCAAGACAAGTTTGGACAGGGCTGTGTCCACATGTGCAAGCAGGCCCTGCCTGGGAAAAGGCCGGGAGGACATTCCCTTTCAAATGATAAAGGATTTTATTTTAGGGCTGTCCAAGTCATATTATTATTGCTAATTGTGGTTGTTAATATATACCACCGTTCTCAGTGGTGCTGCTATTGACATGAGGGGCCAGGTAATTCTTTGTTGTGGGGACTATTCTACATATTGTAGGATGTTTAGCAGCATCCCTGGCCTGCACCTACTAGACTCCAGTACGAAACACCCCCTCCTGCAGTTGTGACAACAAAAAATATGTGCAGACATTACCAAATGTCCCAGGGGGAGGAGAAACACCCAGGCTGAGATCCACTAGTGTTCACCCAATGGACCTTCCCTCACCTTCCTCCCAGCCGGTGCACTTCCCCGCGTCTCCATCCGCACCCGCCTTCTGTTTACAAAGCATGAAGTCCCTGCCTGTCAGAGGCTGGCCTCCACTTACCCTCTGGGACCTCCCCACTGTCATCCACGCAGAGGATTTTCTTCTAAAGTTGCCCCTTCTCTCTTTTGCATCACAAAGTTTGCCCTCTCCATTTGATCATTCTCCCTGACCCGCAAACACAGCACCTTAAGAAGCAAACCAATCTTTCCTTGACCTTCCACCCACCATCCCATTTCTCTGCTCCCCTTCATGACAAAATTCTTCTAAAATCTCCTCCCCTCCACCTCCTGTTCTCTCTCAGTCCGTTCCAAAGATGACTTCATTCCCCGATGCTCTGATGAAACAATAGAGGTTCAAACTGTCAGGTCCCAAGTGGCCTCCATGTCGCCAAACGCCGTGATGAAATCTCAGTCCTGGTCTCCTGCGAGCTGTTGGCAGCCCTGGACACAGAGGGCCCGCACCCACGCCCACCCTCACAGATCCTGCCCAGGCTCTTTGTGGCATCTGCTCAACCCCTCACCTCTAAACCGTGGGGGGTACCAGGACCCAGTTCTTAGACCTCTCCCCTTTCTTCAACATAGTCCCCAGTGATCGAACTCGGCCCAGGGTTTTAAATACCATTTAGACATTGATGAATTCCAAAGTTGTGTCTCTGGCCAGGACCAATCTTCTGAGTCCCAGACTCATAGCCAACTGCCTACCCCCCAGCCCACCTACCGTGGTAAAAACAGAACCTGGGTTTTACCTAAACATCTGCTCTTTCTCCCTCAGCCTTTCAGCAAATGGAATCAACACCCACTCAATTTTTCAGGCCAAAATTCCAGTATTCATCCTTGATTCTTCCCTTTCCCTCAATCCCCTCTTCCAATCAATCAGTAAATCTGTTGGCCCTGCCTCCAACAGGCGTCCTGGATCAGTCTGCCTCTCCGCACCTCCATGGCCACTGCTCTGGCCCAAGCCACTGACTCCTGGACCCAGGCTCCTAACAGGTCTCTCGGCTTGCTCGGTTCCCCGTTCTGTCTGCCCTCCACACAAGCGCCAGAGTGCCACCCCAATACCCTGCACCCCTTTCAGTTGGCCCACCTCCTCCCACAGCCACACTCCTCCCCAAGCCAGTCAATGGCGGTTCTTGCCAGCCACTGCTCTGGGGGTGAGCACATAACAGAAATCTGGCCAATGAAACCTGAGGGGAAGGAAGTCAGCATGGGGGCTTCTGGGAAAGGCTTCCGTGTTCTTACAGCTCATGCACAAGAAAGCGTCCCTCCTCCCACCCTGCGATGTGGTGGCTTCCCGTGATGCCTGGAGCTGCACAGTGTGGCTGCACACAGAGGGCTGCAGGGCAGCAAGAAGAAAGCCCGAGTGCTTGATGACATCTTGGAACCAGGAAATGACCCCACCCAGGAAACCCCCACCAGGAAACCTCTCCCTGTGTAGATAATAGCTGGTCCTTATTGGTCAGCCCATCGCCAGTCAAGGCTTTCTGTTAACTCAGCTGAAGTCGTCTCAACCAATGCACAGATGGTCTTTATGAGTGTAAATCAGACCATTTTAGTCTCCTCCTTAAAATCCTCCAGTGGCTGCTCGTGCAATAAAACCCAAACTCCTCACCATGGCCAAGCCTTGCCAGCCTCACCTCTTACCACTGCCCAGACACCTCCTCTCTACCTCTGTGCTGCCCTTTCCCAGCCTGTGCCCATAGCATCACCAGCTGGTGAGGGACAAGGCTCCTCTAAATTCCAACCCTGAACCCCCTCTGCCAAAGCCCAAACCACGCTGCCAGGGGCCAATGCCCCCCACTGACCTCTCCTTCCAACAGTTGGACTCAGCTGAGCTCCCCACCGTGTTAATAAACACTCAGTGACCAAAGCTGTGGGAGCTTCTCAGATGAGCCCTAAAACCAGAACACAGTGGGTGCCCCAGAGGGAGGAGAGAGTCTGAACACGGCTCACCCCAGACCTGGAGGTGCTGGGCCAAGGCCCTTGGGAGCCATGCTGGAAAGGGATGGAGGCCGTGAGCAATGTTTCCTTTAAAGATGGAAGTTGGCAGGAGCTCTGTGGGCCCTGGGAACAGCAGAGCCCAGGACCAGGCTCAGGGACCCCTCATCAGTTGCTTATCGGAGCCATGATGCGCTCAGGAAACTGGAATTTTCCTGAAAACAAAAACAAATACACTGATGTAAGCTGTTCTCCAAAACGGCCTGCTGATGCCTATTTACAAAACGCAGCCATGACAGCGTGCTCGGGAGACTAGATAATTAAACAGAAAACAAGCTATATTTATTCGTGTTCTTGCAAAACCTGAAGTCTTCTCCCCTTTGCAGTGTGAAGCATGGTCCTCACTCAGAGAGGGCACAGCCTGGGCCACAGAATGGAGGTGGGGTGAGGGGACACAACGGGGGTGGGTTCCCTGTCTGGCTTCTGCTGCTCCAGCTGCCTGCTGTGGGGAGAGCAGCCTGGACAACGGAGACTTGTGTCAGTTCCTCTTCCTTGACTGAGGGGTCTTTGTAACAAGCATGCCACAGTTTAGAAATCCTCTTCAAGTCTTACTCACTGAGGAGACCAAGAATGTGTTTGTCATCTACATTTCAGATCCAATGCCTTGGGAAGGTTTAGAGGGTGGTCAGTCAAGACAGAGAGGGCACATCTGTGTGTGGCTCCCTCCCTGGACCTCCCCTCCCGGCGTGCCTCGCCTCAGGAAATGGCACCATGTTATGCAAGAGCATCAAGCCGGGAATACAGGAGTCGTTCCTGACATGCCTTTCCTTTGCCCCCTCATCCAAACAATTTTCAAGCCCTGTCCCTTCCTCTTCTCTCCATCTCCACAGTCACCACCTGACTCTTCCCTGAACTACTGCCTCAGCCTCCTAAATGGTCTCCCCACATCCTCTCCTCTCCCACAATGGTCCATTAGTCACACAATAGCCAGAGTGATCCTTTTAGTATGCAGATGAGATCACATCCCTCCTTGACTTAAAATCCTTCCAATCACTTTCCATTGCCTTAAATTAAAATCAGTTAAGTCTTCCGTAAGGAGCTGTGGCTCTGCCTGTTCCACCTGGCCACTTCCCACCTCTCTGACTGCTTCTACACCACACCTGCATTGTTCCCTGTGCTTCAGCCACACTGGCCTTCTTCAGTTCCCAGATCATTCTAAGCCCCCATCCTACCTCAGGGCCTTTGCACAACCTGTTTCTCTGACTAGGATGCCCTTTCCACCATTCTTGGCCTGGCTGGTTTCTTCTGATCCTACAGATCTCCACTTTAGTATCTCCTCCTCAGAGAGGCTTCCACCACCACTCCCCACTTGCATCTTGAAAGGCCTCCCTGCTATTCTATCTCTTGGCATCTTGTTCTTTCCACCCATAGTACATATTACACTGTCTAATTTATTTACACATTCTCTCCTAGCCCACCCGGAGACCCTCCTCCCTTGGGCAGGGAGTGTGGACACTATCTAATAATGAAAGCAGTGGAAGCAGTTGTGGGATGAGAAAGGAGCTCCCTGAACAGAAGGTGTTCAGGGGATTGGAACAGAAGTGAGATCTCCTCTTGTCAGAGGATTCTGAGTGTTCCTGACCTGATGGACTTGGCCCTTCACAGGTCCTTCCACATCTCATTAGAATTTCTTCCATGGAAATACATTAACTTGTGTTTCTTTCTCTTCTGGAGGGTGCATTAGGTAATCAACATTAGATGCTGTGGAAACCCCAAAATCTCAGCATAGCAGAATGCAGCGAAGACTGATTTCTCACCCTTGTCAGGTCTGATAGGGTCAGGCAGCTCTCCTCCAGCAGCAAGTAGGAGGCTGTGTTCTTTGCCCTCACAAAATGCATGACCATACCATCCTCACAGGAGAGAAGAGAGCGTGGATGATGACTGCATTAGTCAGTGTTCTCCCGAGAACCAGACCAATAGGATGCATGGATGGACGGGTGGATGGATGGGTGGATGGACGGGTGGATGGATCGATGGATGGATGGGTGGGTGGGTAGATGGATGGACAGAGAGAGAGAAGAGATTTATTATAAGGAATTGGCTCACACAATTATGGAGGTTGAGAAGTCCTGCAATCAGCAAGCTGGAGACCCAGGAGAGCTGATTGTTTAAGTTCCAGTCCAGCAGGCTCAAGACCCAGGAAGAGATGATGTTTCAGTTCAAGTCCACAGGCAGGAAAAGACCCATGGTCCCGGCTTGAAGGCAGTCAGGGAGAAGGAACTCTCCTACTCAGCCTTCTTGTTGTATTCAGGTCTTCAATTGTTTGGATGAGGCCCACCCACATTGAGAAGGGCAGTCTGCTGTACTCAGTCTGCTGACTCAGATGTTAATCTCAACCAGAAACATTCTCACAGACACACCCAGCACAACGTTTGACCAACTATTTGGGCATCCATGGCCCAATCAAGCTGACACATAAAATTAACCACGACAACACGGAGGCTGCGTGGCCAGGCATGTTCACATCCCTTCAGTGAGAACCAGTCACATGACCACATCCTGGCTCCAAGAGAGGCTCCAAGACTACTCAGTAGTCTTAGTGAGAGCTCAGGAATTGGAAAATGAACCAGTATCTGGGAACACACAGCATGGCACCCTCTTGCTGGTTAGGTAAAAGCTGTCTGCTCATCTCCACTGAAAGCTTGTCCAGGAGATTCTAGATCCAACCTCAGCGATCTGTATGAATCTTTGTAAATTCTAAGTAACTGGTATATAATTGCGCAAGATAATGCACTCTTTCCCCTAAAGTCACCAAAGGACTAAGCAGTTAAAATAGTTTCTTTTGGGGGCTGGCCTGGTGGCGTAGTGGTTAAGTTCACGTGCTCTGCTTCAGCAGCCCTGGGTTTTCAGGTTCGGATCCCGGGCGCAGACCTAGCACCGCTCATCAAGCCACGCTGTGGCAGCGTAAAACAGAGATAGATTGGCACAGACGTTATCTCAGCGAAAATCTTCCTCATTCAAGAAAAGAAAGATTGGCAACAGATGTTAGCTCAGGGCCAATCTTCCTCACAAAAAAAAAAGAAGTTTCCTTTTGCAAATATCTTGAGCGGAGGTGCTTCCATCATCTTTGGGAGTAGACTCACCAGGGTGTGGGAGGTACACAGACTGGCGGCCTGGCCGAGGCTACCCCAGGCACAAAGACAGGCCAGAAAGGGAGGGCTGGTGAATGGCACAGTGGTGGCCACACACCCTGCTGACTAGAAGGCCCCGGGCCTCCCACCTTGGCCCTGACCCTGTGCTTCCTATTGATGCCTCTGCTGCCTGCCACCGCCGTGGCACCCAAGGATACCCTGAGACAGTGATGTCACAGCCCCTGGGCACTGAGCTCAGCTCTAACTTCTCACTCCTCTGCACGTAGGGGTCACATGGCGATTTAGTTTTCCCAAAGCCAAAAAGGTTCATTGGCCAGAGGAAGCAAACAGCCCTAGAGCTCAGAGGAAGCCCAAGTCACCTGGCTCCAGCTGGGGGCCCTCCTGCAAACAAGAACACTGCACCAGACCCGGGCTCCTTGGGAGTGGGATATGGGTCTGCCTCCTACATCCACCCCCGCGGGGCCCAGCACTGGACACACGGGGAGGACTCTGCCAAGAAGGGGTGATCTGACTCTGCAGGAGCTGTGGGCTCTCCCCTGGGGCCTGTGGACAGGCTTCAGGGGCCTGCCCCCGCCCCCCCAACTCCGCCCCCATTTAACACTTGTCCTCCCTGCTAAGCCACCAGCTCCAGGTTAGCAGGCACGGGGCCTGCTCTGCTTGCCAGGTTATTCCCACTGTATCCTGGCACATAGGAGGTACTCAGTAAATAATTGTTAAATGAGCACTACGCTAACAGTTCACTTGCTTAAAACTACTTATTAAGTCCTTCTGTCTACTAGGAATTGTATTGGGTGCTCAGAATACAAAAGAAGGAAAACAGACATGACCTCTGTCTTCACACATCTCACAAAGGTGTTCATTTATACCAGAGAGCGGAACTTGATAACTAAACTGTAAAAATGATTGAAGCAACAGCAAGCAACGTAAGTCAACTGAAAAAGTAAAATACCCGCAGATTTGCGGGTAATTAAGTAATAAGCTTACTGCCATCCCCAAAATGAAGTAAGCAGGAGGGAATATGACAATGGCAGAAAAACTGAATGATCTTATGCATAAAGAAAACAAGAAATTTTGGACACATGCAAGCCTGGCTAGTCCAGAGCCACCTGTGCAGGCCAGTGCTCCCCAGTGCTCAAACCGTGCATGTCGAGATGAAAGACCCTAGGACAACCTGCCCCAGCCTCCCGCCTCCATGCGTTTCAGCAGATATTTGAAAGGAGCCCAGAGTGGCGGGCTCTGGTGGAGGGGAACAGAGGAGGCACAAAGCACCCCCCCAAGTACCCTCCTAGGGCGAGCCACAGTAACTCTACCCTGTAAATGCAAGATGAAATCATTGGGTCCAGGAGATGCTAAGATGTGGCCTGTCCCTTACTTGGTCAGGAGACATGGGCACGCACCCTTTCCCTTTGTTTGTGTCCCACTCACCAACTTCACAGTGTGACCCTGGTCACAGGCACAAGACCAGATCCATAGAGCTTGTCACACAGCTCCCACACCTCCTTTGGGGGTTCCCAGGCCAGCTGAGGGCTTCGTTCTATGGGGAGTACATTAATTGACGAGGAGGACAGTGTGAGAAGAGGCTCCAGAGCTGTGTCTGGGCGCCTGGCCTCGGCTCTCTCCCCAGATGGCCCTGGTTCCCAAGCAGGCTCCGAGCTGGGTTTGTCGTTTGAGGCTCAGTCAAACCTCTCCATGTGCAGGCAGGCTGACTGAGCTTTTGACGGGGTCTTTTCACCAAGAGCGTTATTTGAAAAATGGCAAATGTCCAGGTAGGAATGTGTTCCATTAGTGCGTTTCTAACATAAGGAAACTAATGCCAACTTGACAAGAATTTGAGAAATTTAATTTCTATTGCTGTGAAGCACCAGAGCCCTGCTGGAGAGGGTGCTGATGGGTTTATGAGTGTCTCATCGAGTTCAAGTCAGTGTGAGAAATAGCGCCCGAGATTAAGGGAAAGCTGTAATAGAAACGAAAACCCAATTCTCCAGCGACTGAAATTTTATGGGCTCCTGCTTTCGGGAAGGGTGTTTGTTAGCCTGCGTGTGGTGGGCCCATTAATCCCCCACGGCTGCCTCTTCCCTCCAGGCTCCAAGGAGCAGGGAGCGCGTGTGTCAGCGGGGAGGAGGCTAAGGGCTGGTGTTTGCGACACCTGGTGTCTGGAAAACCAAGGGCGTGCCACTGCTCTGGTTCACAGGCCTAGAGAGAGGTAGGTGTCTCCCAGGAGACTGCTGTCAGTCGGACTTGGCCTCAAGCCCACCTACTGTGTGCTAGGCACTGGACTGCCAAACAGCCCTGCCTGGGATCCCACTGCCAGACAGGCAGCCTCGTCAGTGGACTGGGAAGGGCCATCTTGTGCTAACCAACCCACGCCAACTTTGATGGTGGTCACGATGCCACCTGTGCTTCTTTATCCCAGGGGGAAACAAAGGGAAGCCCACTGATGTCAGAAGGCCTGACCCACAGGGAGACAGGTGTCCCAAGCTGTGAAGAACTGCCCCAACTCCCTTGCCCTCCTCAAATTCCCTACTCGCCAGGCAGCCCTCCAGGGCCAGTTCTCATAGCGGGGGCACTGTCCCTCTGGGGGCACCTCTGCCCAGCAGTGCCAGACAAGCTCCCCACTGGGCTGCTCTGACCCCAAGCCCAGCCCTCCCTTTTCAAGGACATCAGCCTCTTTCCACAGACGCCTTCTCACTGCAGACCTGGCAGGAGCCGCAGCCCGGCCCTGTGTCACTGCCCCGACCACACTCTGAGCACAGGGCAGATCTTGTTGCTTGATGGCCCAGAAACCTTGGGAACCTTCCCACAGAGTGGCCATGGGGCCGCAGAGGGTCAGGCACTGTGGGAGTAGCAGGGCCACAGCCAGGGCCTGGAAGGACCCCTCGTTAGCCCTCCCACAGGCTGCTCCCCTGGAGGGCTGCAGTGTGACTTCCTCACTGCCCTCTCGCATGACCCTTGGCCCCACCAGAGCAGAGTCCACATCTGGGTGTCTGAGTCCCTTGATCCACAGGGCTGCCCGGGCAGGGGTGAGGTTCAGCCCACGGTAGAAGTTCAGATAAGTTCTGAACTTCAGTGTGTGTTCACTGAACACATATTAGGGCCATCCCCACAAATTCCAGGCTGCCTGGCCCTCCTCCTGTCCTCATCACAATGTGAGGCTCAAGAAGACTATGGGTCACACCACCACCAAGCCCTCCCCTCAGAGAAGGGGCCGGTGGGGGGCAGGTTGCAATAACCAAAATGAGGTTTCTGTTCTGATGACTCTTGTCTTCACAATATGGCTCCCCCTCTCTTCCCTCATCATCTTGCGCCGTGTTAAGGCTTCTATATGGAGCTGTGAAGGGATCGAGGGCAGAGAAGGGGCCCTCTCTGTGTTTCTGTGGTGGTCATAGGGTGTTGATCTGCCCAACACACCCTTTCTGTCAGGACCTTTGACCCCACCCCAACCATCCGGCTCCCGGGTCCAGGCGTGACGAGTCAGTCAGCCCTGTGACTGCACAGTTCTCGGTCGACCTGGCCTCAGTGATGGCTCCATGGAAGAACACAGGAGGCAAAGCTGGCCAATCAGAGTTCTCCCAGGCTCTTTTCCAGGACTCTCAGGAAAGATGTGGTCCCTTTCTCTGGGATCTCCTGGACAGGGAGAAGGTGAGTGTGGGGCCGCCACTGGACATCTTGCAGCCGAGTAGGAATGCCTTTGTTTAGGGCCCTGGAGCCTGCAGCCTTCTCTGCCCCTTAGATTTCCCAGTTATGGGAACTAAGATCACTCTCCTTTTTTTTTTTTTTTCCTAAGCTGGTTGAGCATTCCTCAGAGTTTCTGTTACTTAAGCCTGAGAAAGTCCTGACAAATTCACCAAGACAGTCTCTTTCAATCTTCTTCACCCAATGTCGTGCAAGTGTCTCCTTGTGTTAAAACTTCAGGTCCTATGAGGTCATCTCGGAGGTGGGACCAAGAGTGTGAGAGACTCAGAATAGACAAGCAGAAGGTGCCGAGCAGGCACATGCTGAGGCCCAAATCCACGAATGGGACGGGGACCAGCGGGCACCAGGGGAAGGTGAGAGGTGAAGTTGGAGCAAGGTCGGAACCGTTCTGAATTCTCCGTGGTGAATGTGTGGGTGATGGGCGGCCGCAGGTGGCGTGTGAGCAGGGCTGTGACGTACATTATTCTCTAAAAGGTGACCAGGAGACTCATGAGCAGCGGGGGCAAACTGGAGGGGTGACCCACAGGAGGCTGCTGAGGGCCTGGGATGGAGAACAAGGGGAGGATCCAGGAGGTGTCGTGAGGGGAGCGCCTGTGGGGCTTGGCATGTGTTGGTGCTGCCACCTGAGGTGTCATTTATACCATCACATGCAAGTGGGCCAAGAGCAGAGGCAGATGGCACTGGGGGGCAAGGGAAGGCACAGCCGGACAGCTCCTAGTGGCACTGGGGAGGATCTGCAGGCATGTCCACTTCGAACCATGTGCTCAGAGGCCCAGAGCCGAAAAGTGAGATGGGCCTGCAGAGCCCTCCTGGCCCCATCCCTCATTTTATTGATGTCTAAACTGAGGCCCAGGGACAGGGAGGGACCTGCCCAAGGCCACTTGGCATGTCACCAGCAGAACCAGGCCTGGAGGCCAGGTATCCAGAGCCACAGTCCAGCGTCTGCCTTGCTACCTCGAGCCCCCGCACATGACGCTGCCTTATTTTTCACTGGCCGGGAAATCACGCTGAGAGGTCACCCGGCAGGGCAGCGAGGCTGCGGGGAAGGTGTGCTGAACGGTAAATAACTGGGAATGAGGGCAAGGGACAGCTTCAGTTGCCATAAATCTCTTCAGAATTTTCAAGTGAGCTGGGGAATATTGACACAAATTAAATCCAATAAAACATTCATTTAATTAAACTTTAAATGGTCCAAATATTTGCTGTTTGGTTAATATTTGTGTGGCTGACAGGAGCAGAATTATGATGGCGCTGTTGGTACTCACGCATTCTAATTTTGCACAAGTCTTTCCTGCACAAAGTACACGTCTTCCTCCATACAGATGAGCGGCACCCTCAGGAGGGGTGTGAAGCCAGTGCTCCAGGCCTTCCTGCTCAGGATTTTGCTTGTTTGTTTTTAGCCCTGTGCTATAGGCTCCTCCAGACATTTTTCTAAAACTGTTTGAAATATTTGACTTCGGGACCACATGGAAGAGGGGACCCTACATTCCAAATGAGACCCCAGCCAACCAGAATGCCTCACCTCCCCATCACCCACCTGCACTCCCCTCTCCATCTACCTCACCGCCCTCCCCCCCGACCCTGTTCTATTAAGGCAGTGGTTCTCAGGCCTCAGGGTAGGCCACAGAAGCCCCTGGGATGTTTCTTCAAACCCGATGCCCACCCTGCCACCAGAGAGTCAGCATCAGCCTGGCATGGAGGGGCAGGAATCTGTTTCCATCAGTCGCCCCCAGAGAAGTGATGCAGGTGTTGGTGGAACATACCTGGGGAAGGGGAGCTCTGTGGCCCAGGGGAGGTCCCGTCTCCTCCGAGGGCCCCTTCCGGATGCCCAGTTGAGGTTTTCCTTGTAGTCTGACTGGAGCTCAGACGTGCAGAGAAAATATAGGTTCCTTCTGTAACATGCCTGACTTCTTCACAAGCCCCACCCACCAGCCATTGGGACAGTAAATGCAACTAAATTTTCAATCCGCTGTAAAGCTTATTCTGAGCTGATCAGTTTAACAGTCCACATAAGCCATGCTCTATCTAAGGAAGATGCTTCCTGTCTCCGATTCCCACCTGGCGTCCCAGCTGCTCCCCAAGCTGGTTTCTGAGTGTAGAAGGAAGCAAACGGCCATCCCCTGCCACCTCTGGTTCCCACTGTGAGGACACCAGTTGCCCTGTCACAAGTGCTCTCTGCTGAGGTCAGCCAGGGCTGTGCTCTTGGTCTGGGCTCCCTCAGCCTGGTGGAGTCCAGAGTCTGTTGTTCCCCCCCACAGCTCGGCCTTCTGCAGCCCCCATTGGCACTATGCACCCCTCGAGGTCCCGGGGCATTCCTTTGGGGCCCAGTTTGGCAGTCCAACGTGGTCTTCAGGCACAGAGGTACAGAGCCCCTCGCAGCCCAGCCGGCATGTGGCCAGGAACCTCTGGGCCCCTCCGCGCCACTTGGGGGCTGAGGGGGCTCTGGCTCTCTGCCATGCCACCTGTAATCTGCCCTGGTGGGGAGGGGGCAGGCTGGTTGCGGGAGATCAGCCTCATTCCAGAGCCCCCCTTTTGTTCCCCTCACTTACACCCCACTAGGCACACTTTTGACCCTGTCATCATCTTCCTTCTCATTCCCACAATCCTCCAGGATGAGGAGGGGCATTCCATACCCTTTCCTACTTCCACAGAGCACAGAGCTTCGTGGCCCCTGTGGCTCGTGTGTTGAGGAAGGCGGCCTCGTCTACACTCCGAGAACTCAGTTCTGAGGCCTAAGGGCCAGCACAGCAGAGGGGGAGCCAGACGCTTGCAGCAAGTTCCCTTCCCTCTCTGTCTCTGCCTCCCCGTCTCCAAAGCCTGGGTCTTGCTACAGAGGGCTAATACCCTCTCTCTTCCACCCTCAGCAATAAGCCTCAGGATTCAGAGATGGGAGAGCAGCAAGCAGACATGATTTAGGAGGGAACTTGAAATGCATCGCTTGAATGTTTGCAGAATGCTATGCCGGCTGCGTCTGAATCAATCACTTCGTGTTATCTTTCCTCGCACGGCTCCTTCACCAGGAGTCACGTTTTTCCTGTGTGTGGCTGTTCCCTCTCCACTGGCCTGTGGGCCCCTTTCCTTCTTTATTTCCATTTTCTCCATTTTTCATCCATCCAACCAACAAGTGCTGATTAAGCACCTAGTGTATATCTTGTTCATCTTCTTGGGCCCAGGGCCCAGCCACTGAGTGCCTGTGGAGGGGGAGGGCTTTGCAGCTCAGCATCTGACCTGCCCGCACCTGCCCTCACCTCACGTGCTCTGCAGTGCGTCACGGCTGCCGCTGTTCTCGCTCTCCCGCCCCCTCCCCCCCACACACCACAAAGCATGTGAGCACACGTGTGCTGCCTGGTCACAGCTCAGAAGTGTCCCGCTGAGTCACAGAGCTCAGTTCCTAACTCTGTGCCTTGCTCCGCACCTGTCAGGGCCCCAGGGTCCAACAGAGTAGTGAGAGTGCTAGGGCTCCCAGCATTTTTGCTGGCACGCCAGAACGAGCACAGCCCCTGAGCCAGCTGTCCCCCTCAGCTCATGCCACCTCGGCTGCTGCCCCAGGCCCCCTGAGTAGATTTGGGGGAGGAGCAGGGAGGAGGCAGGCCCGTCAGTGGGCTGGCGACTCTCCCTCCAAGCCTGATCCCATTTTGGCATTTGTACAGCCCAAGTTTGATTAATTTTTCCATGAATCCTGAGAATTTCAAAAAGCCTGTGATTGCAGGGAAATATTTTAGACCATTCCCATTTGCCTGAAGAATGATCGGTCTTAATGTCAGTTATCAAGTGTAAAATGGCAAGGATTAATAATTTGTGCAGCCTGAAGTACACTTCAAAAAAATTAAAGGCTACAGAGCATGGTCGCTGAGCAGAAATCCAGATCCAAGTTCATAGACTCAGACAGAAACAAACCTTCAAAGGTCAGCCAGTTCATTCCCCGGACTTCAGACAGTGCAACCTTTAAATTGCTCCCAGATGGATGAGAAAGCTGTCGGCTCTGCAGCCAGCAGACCCTGACTGCACTTAGCAAGGCCCAGCCTTCGTGGGGCCCACATGGACGATGCAGGGCCTCCGCCGCACATCTGGCTCCCTGGTCTCTGTGTGACAGTCCACGTGGGGCTTCTCAGCCCAACTCACAAACCCATAGCCCAGATGGCGCCCCTCCACCAGCCGTGGTTCCTGACCTGTTTTGACCCATAGAGCCCTTAAAGCATCTGACGTAAGTCCTGGCCCCTCTCCCGAGAGAACTGTCCAGCTGTACATTTAGTCAGCACTTGTGAACAATTTTCAGGGAACCTTGAAGCTGCCTGGGCCCCTGCCCTGCAGTAAAACCCCGTGACCGTTTGCCTTTGAGTGGAGTCTCCGCCCCCAGGCCTGCCTTTGATGGTCTCCTCCTTTTTCCTTGCAGAGGTGGTTCAGCTCAGCCTCGCCCCCGAGGAGAGGGTCAGTGTGGCCACGGTGACCGTGGGGCTGAGCACGGTGCTGACCTGTGCCATCCGCGGAGACCTGCGGCCACCCATCATCTGGAAGCGTAATGGGCTCGCCCTCAACTTCCTGGACTTGGAAGACATCAATGTAAGTCACCTGGCTCTGACTCTGAGCTCGAATGTACCCCCCAGGGAAGTAAAGTGTGCAAGACACCTTGTGGCAGTGGCAGGGCCGGAGGGTTCTATTTCAACATCCCATGTTTGGTGCCTTTCAAGCCTGTTGTCTGATAGCTGAAGGTATCAGAAAATGCAAGTCCCACCACGTGCAGAGAAGAGGGTGGATGGTGGCTGTAATCCTGCCAGCCAGGCCCAGAATGAGGGAAGGGCATGGGGGCAGGGCAGGAGGTCTCTGTGCAGGCTGCAGCAGCTACGGCCAGGAGGTGGGTGTGGGAACGGGATGTGAGAGGAGCCGGCTGTGTGAGGGAGGGACCACAGGCCAACAGACCACATGGCCAGGCAGGAAGCTCCCAAGCAGGGAGAACATCTGGCTGGGGGACCCAGGGAAGATTCTGGGCCCTACAGCTGAGTAGGATGTCTATATCCTAGGTGAGGGAGAGTGGGTATTCCCTGGGGAGGGCAGAGGTGAGCTGGGTTGGCTGGGTTGTCTGGGTTGGTTGGTTGGCTGGAGGGCAGGGACCAGGTGAGAAAGGAAAAGGAAAGGAGATCAGGCCAGAGGGGTCTGCTGTGGGGCCCTTGTTTGCTGGGGGAGGGAATGTGGATTTGATGAGTTGGGTGGAAAAGAGCAGCTAAGCTCACACAGCCTAATGTGGCCAAAAAGGGTACTTCTGTACTCTGAGGGCCCAGGCAGTCTGGGCTGGGGTCCCAGTGTCCCCCCAACAGCAGGTTTAAGACTCTGAGCAATTTCTTAAACGGCTGATCCTCAATGAATTGATCTATTAGAAAAGCAGCATTAGCGGTACCTCCCTTCTATTGGACTTGAAGAATAAAGGGAATAATTCAAGTATATTTATTGGCCTGAGTTTGGTACAAGGGGTGAAGTGGCTTCTCAGAAGTTCATGTGAGAAGACAGTGATGTCACCCATGTAAGGTGCTACCAGGACAGCTGACAGGTCTTGAGCTACAGTAACAGGAATATAAGTTTCAGGCAGGAAAGGGGGAGGCCCTGGTCTCCTGGGCTCAGGACAGGCCAGCTGGCCCCAAACAGGACTCTGGGCCCAGAGAAGAAGACCTGTGGGATGAGTGGCCAGTTCCTACTAACATGTCTAAGGTGGTGAGGGAGGTCCTGGGGCAGCAGGAGCTGGCCTAAGTGTGTGACCCCAGCACAAAGGGTCAGGGGCAACCTCAAAAAGCGACCAATTTGGGCTGCTTAGGTGGAACACCATTTCAGCCATCAGACCTGCCCAATGATGGAGTGAGCCATCACAGGAGGCTCCCCATCCCTAGAGGCATGCAAGCTCAAGCAGGTCCATGGTCAAGAATATAGGGCAGCTAAACCCCAGGACCTTGAAGATCCCTTCCAATGCTGAGACTGCTTTACGGGGAGAAAGCCCAGCTTGGAATTTGGCAGGAACCACCAAAGCTGGGGCTCTGCTACTTTCTAGGCCCTTTGGCTGCACCCCGGAGATCACAGGGGAAGCAGAGGGGTAGAGGGGGCCACTCTGGAGGTTCCACCCTGGGCAGAGCTGGGCAAGATTGTCCTTCCCCCACCCTTCTCACAGCGGGCAGGATTGTTTCCTTGTGATTTTCCCACTGTGGTGAGCAGAGTCTGTATCCTACCCATCTCTGAATGTCAGTGCCAGCACAACCCTGGTACATGCTTGATGGGCTGATACTGGGTGGGCAGAATCCTTTGTCTTCCGAGCCTAAGATGCCCAGGGCTTGTCTGGGATCTCAGCAAGGAAAGGCAGGTGTCCTGTTTGTGAAGACGAGGATGCATGTGTGTGTGTTGGGGTGCACGGGTTTGTGCGTGCACAAGCTCTCAAAGAGGGATGTCAGCTTTTGACTGTGTTTTGCCAGTGGTGACTGACTCAGAACTAGGACAGGTCTGCCTGTATCTGCCTGAACATCCATGGGTATTACTTGATGCTCTTTTTAAAGCCATCAGAAATAAAGGCAGAGGCAGAAACCTCTTAATGCACTTGCCACCAGTTAATTAAATTACTTTGAGTGTCTTTCCCCTCCCTCAAACATGCCTTGAGCACCCACTCAATTGCATTTCTATTTTTCACAGTGAGGTTAGCAATTTGGGTTAATTGTGGGTACAACTGGAGATTAATGGCCTCTCGTTCCCTCCCAGGAAACACTTGCTGCTGGTGGTCAAGTCAGCAGCCCACTAACAGTCAGGGCCCTGTGCTTCTCAGAAACCCCCATGTGAGGGTGCAGGGCTATGCCAGCCCCACAGGGATCCTCGCCTGATGCATGCACACACACACAAAACACAGCACAAACACACACACACACACGCACGCACCTCCCCCTGCCTCAAGAAGTGAAGGGAGGCAACACAGCCTGCTAGTGAAGGGCACAAGCTCTGGGGTCAAACCTGGGGTTAAGTGTCAGCTCTTCCACTTACTAGGTTGAGTGACCTTGGAAAGGGCACTTGACTTCTATAAGCCTCAGTTTCCTCCTTTCTGGAAGGGGGATAAATAATATAGTTCCTGCCTCAAAACGTTATAGGAAGGATTAAATGAGAAGATACATGTGAAGTTCTTAGCATATAGTGTTCCATTTCCAACTGTTATTACTCTCATTGTCATTATTACAATTACTATTATTATTATCATTGTTATTATTACTACTGCTGCTGCCAAAAACATTCTCAACACCTTGCAGGCTGAGTCCCCAGCAAGCAGCCAGCAGCAGCCCAGGAAAGCTTCCTGGTCAGGCAGATACGACCCTGGGGTGCCCCTGCTGCCTGTGGTCAGGGATGGGGCAGCACCATCCAGAGAGAGAGAGACGCTGGCCAGCCACCTCCAGCAAGCTCAGATCAGCCCTGGGTCAGCTGTGTAACTTCTCTGAGCCTGTGGGGAGGTGGGAGTGATGATGTCCTTCTTGCATGGGCATTTCGGGCTGAATGTGTGTGTGAAGCATCTAACCTCTTGCCCGGCACACAGCACGTGTTCGTAAGTGGCCACGCCACTCTGGGGACAGTGTGGAGAGCAGCCCCAGGAGGGGATCAGACCCGGGAGGGGTAGAGCCAGGTCATCAGGATTCGCGGGACATTTTTGAAGCAAGGATTGGTCAAGGGAGGAGAGCCCAGGAGGGCAACCCTGATGGAGCAAAGATTGGGATTGACGAGTTCCTGGAGTCCCTGAGTCTGTGGTGTCTCCACCCCCACCGCCACCCCCACCGCCACAGTCAGAGATGAAATAGGATCGCTGCTGTAATTAGCAACTGGCACCACCGCAGCACCGTGCAGACCCGCACGCTGATCAGCCTACAAAACCCGAGGCGGGGAGATCTGAAAGCACGGAGAGGTGCGGGCCTCCTTCCTTTGTCATTTGTATGAGACATCTTGATTGGCAACAAAATATTAATCACCTTCTCACTGCTCTCTTAATGAGACGCTTTCATGGGCAACAAAATATTAATTTGTCTTGTCTTATCTGCTAAGAATTCTGTTAATGAATTCAGTCACAGAGCTATTACAGAATGCCATCCTAATGACACATGTAATTAAACTTTTCTGGCTTGCAAACATCAGGGATACCTCGAGCATCAGAATAATATTTGATCAGAAAATGAATGTACCCCTCTAGCCTGGAGCCAAGTGAGGAGGAACCATTTGGATTCCCCAGCGAGCAATGTCACTGTCAGGAGCATTCATGAGTCACCCAATATGTGCACAGCCGTCCAGATGGCAGACATGCAGAATCATCATCTGGATTCACTTACTACGTGCTGACGACTCGTAAGCCCTGTGCCAGGGCGTGGAGCAAAGATACTCCTCAGCCTCAAGGGGGCAAGGTATCCACAAACACAGAATTACAGCGCCAGGTGGCAGGTTCAACATTAGAGGGAGGGAGTCATTTCTGGGGGCCAGAGGAGGAGAGTTTCTGGGTGGAGCTTCAGGCGACAGGGATAAGCAAGACAGAGAGGAGTCTGAGTGACAGGTTGGGGCCAGAACATGACGGGCCTTGAATGTTAGCATAAAGGATCTTGGCTGTTCCCAGTGCACAGTGGGAACCTGAGACTTTTAATCAGAGCATGACATGGTCAGATGTGTGTCCTGCAGGAGTCCTGAGCCCCTTCCAGCCAGAATAAACATGCATCCAAGGAGGACCCCACATAAGTGGGACCCAGAGACAAGGGGGAGCCCTGCGATGCCCTAAGATCTTGCTCCTCTCTAACTTCCCCAACAGCGCGTTTGGAGAGGAGCAGCAGCCCAGCCTGCCTGGGGCTCCTGCCCAAGTTTCCCTCCGCTTCTTAAGGCTGCCAGGAAGTCCCACATGGACCTCGTGTGCCTCCTGAGGACGCCAGAGCCACCCATTTGCAGGAGGCCTCAGCTTCACCCCAGTGCCGTGCATGAGGGGCTTTGCCCCAGCCACACCTGTGAAAACAACCCCCTCGAGCAAAGAGCAGCATCAGGGATTGAGTGCAGAGACCCCAAAACGAGGCGCTCCCCAGCAGAGGCAGCAGCCCAGCCTGGGGAATTGACTGCCATGCCTCTCGGCAGGGGGTCTCTGGATCCTGCTGCCTCCTTCTGTTGTTTGATGATAAATCAATAGTTTCCGCTCTCTCGCACACATTCCGCAGAGCTAACAAAGGGCAGCCTATAATTTGTTTACTTCTGGCCAACCGCTGGTTTCTTTACTGAAGCAGCTGTGGGTCGGCATGCTTTAGACCTGGCCCTGTGGCCCCCACCTCAGGCCTCAGGAACCACAGCCCACTGCCCCTACCTCAGAAGCTAGGAGGGGGCCACCACAGCAGCTCCCTGAGCTCTGCTCGTCCAGGTCTCGGGCAGGGGCTTGAGCTCGAGGCTGCTGTCCAGAAGTGTGCCTGTGCTGGCGCCTGACAGAGGATGAGCCCTCACCCCTCAGGTTCCCCACTGTGGGCCTGTGGTCAGCCACCTGGCCTGTGGTCCAGCTCTGCTCAGACAACACAATGTCACGTGGGGGACGGGGACTCCATCACTCCCAGAGGCCACAGCTAGAGCCCATGGGGAAGCTCATCCTCAGGACGAACTCTGTCTTAAGAGGCAGTGAGATGCCTGTCATGGCAGGTACCCAAGCCGAAGGGGACCAACAGGGTTAACCTTTGAGGACCCTCCCAGCCCTGAGGTGATATAGTCCAGATAAGGAGGGCATTTGGGAGGCAGGGACCTGTCGGACGTGGGAGTCCTGCATAGAAGCCAGATACACCTCTGATCCCACCCAATCACCCTGCTTTTTCACCTGCACCACAGGGCCTCAACCTTCCCCGGGGAACTGCCCCTGAAGCCCCCTCTCCTGAGGGCTCAGAGCCAGGCTATGGGGGCCCATCTCCAAGCCAGGTCCATAGGCTCCTCCCCCTCCTCTGATCTCCATACTAGGGGGACACAGAGGCTGCCTCACTTTCTGCAGAAACTGAACATGCAAACCCATTCCAGGCCTCAGCCCTCCGCCTGGACCACACAGCAGCCACCCAGGGTGAAGTGAGGTGACTGTCCCCAAACCCAGTGTGCACATCCTGCCTCAACAATGTCACTCACCGTCCCCTCATAACTGTCTTACTCACTGTCGCTTATGATCCTCAGGGACAGGGGACTTGCCCATGAGGGGAGCAGAAGCAGAGAGAGGACATCCCCAAAGTCACAGAAAATAGCTGACCTGCTGAATCCTTGCTAGCGCTGATGCTGGTGTTTCCACCAGCCATGTTTGGTGTTTCTCCTAAGCCGCTCCCACGTCCAGGGACTAGGTTCCATGCTGGTCCATCACAAGCATCCGCTCCATCACAAGCATCCGCTCCTTTAATCCTTGCCACAGCTCCCTGAGGCAAGAGAGGTTAAGTAACTCAGAGGGTCCAGGAACTTACCAGGGCCTGCAGCCAGCCTCGCTCTGGGGACACAACACCTAGCACCCAGCATTGTACAGGCCTTACTCTGGGGCAGCTGGACCTGCCTCTTGCTCCAGCAGTAATGGCTGCAGTGTCCTGGCCCCCGGGGGATGTGTCCACTCAGGATGCAGGCCCATGTGCATGCTGCGCCAGTACTCAGTAGCCACTGGGCTCTGCCCCAGCAAGGGCGGGGAGCAGAAGCCTCTGAGACCAGCACACGGAATTGTTTGGCCAGAATATTCCCAGGGAGAGGAAACATTTTGCTATTGTATTCTGCTTTTAAAAAAAGAGAAAGAAAAAAAGGTCTATAACAAACCCAGTATATTTCAAATGACTTGAAAGAGTCACTCTTTTTTGTTAGTTTTTTTCTTTTGCCAAATCTCGCTATTTGGGGCTTTCAAATGTCGGCAGGCTCAGTACAGTGATAAAAGCAGAAAAACAGAATCCATTAGAAGAAAGTATTTGTGGCAGTGTTTGAAGAATGTGTTAAAAGGTTCACTTTTTCCCATGCCTAAATGCTGTGAAACCAGGAACAAATAACTCTAATGAAGCATATGCTCTCAGCCAGCTCTTCTTTGGAAGTGAGTTATTAAAAAGACCAAAAGAGAATGATTTAGGAGCTCATGACTCATTTAATTTTTATTGTCTATATATGAACTAGTCATGAATCCATTGTAAAAAGATGAGAGGCGTTTGATTAGCATGGAGAGCTGTTTGCAACACGATCAACGGTGGTTGTAGGTTCTGCATTAAAATAATCTCATTAAACGCTTGGGTACATTTTGTTTTAAAATCTTGGAAAACACTATACTTGAAGCACTTGAAGGCTTTGGCCAATTTTCTCTGGCTTTCATCAAAAACCCTGGTTGCAGATGAACATCCAGTTCCTCTGAGCTTCGGATGAGTTCAAACCACAAGGAGTGTTGGCCAGAGCTCTCCAAAAGCTGGGCGGGCCCATGTGCAAGAGCAGCCTGTGCAATTCATGGGGGCTCTGCCCTCCAAGGACCTCCACTGGCCTTTGCTTTCTCAGTGGCCTCCTGAGGGTCACCCTTCTTTTCTTGTAGTACTGGCCTCAAGGCTTCCCTTGTACTCACTGACTATTTGTGACCCTACCCCAAAGGTCCAGGGTCCCTAAGGAAGGTTATGATCTAGCTTCCAGACCCTGACTGCAGAGCCTCGAGCTGTCCCTGAGCACTTGCCTTGCCTGGGCTCCCCTCCCCAGCCCCACACAGGGATGCTCACATTCAGCCTATTTTCAGGCTTTATCTACTGCAAACAGTACTGCAGGGAACATCCCCATACATACCTCTTTGCACATTTGCATAAGTAGGTCTGTAAGATAAGTTCTTAGAAGTGGAATGACTACGTCCGATGGTGGGCACGTTTTCGGTTTTGATGGATATTGCCATATCTCCCTCCAAGAAGCTTGCGCCAGTTTACACTCCTTCCAACAGTGTGTAGGAGTTTTAAACACCACATCAGGAGAAAGTTCCTGATTACAAGCCTTCTTGGACCTTGAAGTGAGACACAGAAGGAAATTTAATCAAATCTTCCCTAGAGTGTTTCAAGAGCAGCAAGGATGCTGGTTGGCTGTCTTCGCTCTGAGTATGGTCAAGGTTAGAGGAGTCGGTAACCTCAGAAAGACCCTCTCAGCCAGGGGATTCATGATCCAAGCATCCTCAGAGGAGGGCCACAGTTTCCTCAGATGAAGGCAGCAGGTTCAAGGCAGTCTGGAACTTCAGTTGACTGTTGCAGCGCAGCCTAGCACCTGAGTCCCTTCCCATCCCAGCTGGGCACCCGAGGGTGATTGGCTAAGGATCCAAAGCCCCATTCAGAAGCTCAGGCCGCAACTCACCAGAGGGCCCATGAGCTCCACCCACCCACATGATACTCTGGAGTCCTGCCCGGTCAAGAGGTACCTGCCCTCTGGCTTCTGAGGATGGACAAGCTGAGTCTCTGATGTAAGCCTTCTGTTGCAGGTGCCTAGACACCTGTGTGCACTCGGACACTCAAGTTTGTCCCCAGGTCAGATGCTCAGCACCCACATGACTGGGTCAGAGTCTCCCAGTTTGAGTT
The DNA here is from genome assembly GCF_021613505.1 of Equus quagga. Lineage (NCBI taxonomy): Eukaryota > Metazoa > Chordata > Mammalia > Perissodactyla > Equidae > Equus > Equus quagga. The sequence continues at coordinate 84,298,224 of NC_060273.1, forward strand.
TTGGAGCCACCTACAACGTTAGAGACAGGAGTCCACACAAGACCACCCTCATTCTGACACGAATTGCAAGTTTGGGGAGTTCCCATAACTACCTTCAGATTCAATCATTTGCTAGAAGGACTCAAGGGAACTCACTGAGTGCCGTTATGCTCATAGTTACAGTTTATTACAGGAAATAGTACAGATTAAAATCTGTCCTCTTGGGAAGGGAAAAAGCTCATGGGGCAGAGTCCAGGAGGATCCAAACATGGAGCTTTCTTTGTCCTCGCCCCCTGGAGTCAAGGACGTGTTACTTTCCCAGCATTGACTGTAAAAACATGCACAGAGTATTGCCAAGCAGGAGGGTCACCCAAGCCTGGTATCCAGAGCTTTTCCTAGAGCTCAATCACCTCCTGCCCACGCGGCTGACCTCTAGCCACCAGCCCCTTAGGAGGCAGAACTAACACCACGTGGCCCAGAGCCCCACCATAGATCATGTAGTTAGACAGTCTGGTGGCCAAAGCCCCCAGGCAAACAAAGGCACTCCTAGGAGACAGGACATTCTAAGACCTAGAGTCCACCAACCAGGAGCTGAAGGCAAAAGCAGGAACTCTCTCTGGGGAGCATTACTCCTTCACTACCCTTCTCAGGGCTCCCCTGCAGCCAGCACACTTGGCTAAGACACCTCCATTCATCCAGTAAGCACTAACTGAGCACCAGTTATGCGCCAGGCAACATGCCACACAGTGGGGACAATACAGTGGTGCACAGAGAGATGAGGTGCCTCCCCTGTGGTACTCGCAGTCGTGGGGGAGACTGACCATATAAACCCAAGTCAACTAGTGACCACACACCCCCTGAGTCCTGGGAAGCCAGGGACCCTCCTGACAGTGCCCTCTCTCGTGCCGTGGCTCGCTTTCCTGGGCCTGGGCCTGGGAATGGGCGCGAGCAAAGACCCACTCTGGGTTGCCTGTGCCAAATGTGACTGTCCAGAGCAGCCTCCCCTGGGGGCTCAGTGGCTACTTAGGAATTGCTTCAAGTTGCAGGCACTTCTTTTTTAAGAGGACTCTGAGCAAGAGGACTAGTTCTAGGGGTCCTTGCAGAGTGCTAAGTCTGTCCTCTGAAGGGCTGGAAGGAGTGACCAGCACAGGAACCCCAGTGTGGGTCAGGGTGGTCAGCTGTAGAGACTCAGTGAGTTGGAACGTGTGTGCGCGCATGCATGCTCATGTTTTCTGTGTGTGCCCACCAGTGATGCATCTGGTCCTTGCTTGGTCTGGGTAACGGGCATGTGTGCTTCGGTGAATGCAGGCACCTCTGAGGACTGGCCATCGCCATGGTCCTGCATGTCGCTCAGTGTTTGGGTCCATTGTGTTCAAATGTTTGTGCAGGTGGGATGCTAGGGCTAGTGAAATCCTAGGGGCCAGAACTGAACCAGCATGGAGGTGAAGACGCCCTCCTTTACTCCGTCCTCCCCACACAGAGCTGCAAGTGCTCCTGAGAAGGGCAGAGTTGGAAAAGCTCTGAGTTTTAACTTGTAGCATTGACAGTATCATTCACCTGAACTCTGAAATCACTCTGGAGTCCTTGTGTTTACGGTTCAGTCACTAAACATTCAGCATCCATGGCTCATTTTCTTATCACTTAGACCTGCCTCGCATGTATCACTGTGACGCCATCCCCCGGCTCACCTCTGCTTAAATATGGTTTAATACTTGAGTCTCATTCAATTACTTTCTTTATTAAGGGCAGATACTTAGAAAATAGCTTTTTAAAAGGCGAAAACCATGTCTTTAAGTAAAAATGTCTCTTTCCCAAAGAATGGTCTAATCTGGCATCTGTTTATTTCTGGAAGGAACCTTGATTTTGCTAATACATTTCAATGCATCAGAGCAAAAAAAAGAAAAAAAGCCATCCATAAAAAGACAATTACAGAGATGCAATCAAGCATTGATAGCAGTATTCAGACACATCTCAAAGAACGTTCGGGAGAAGAAGGATTGCAGGTTTAGTTTTATGTAGCTTCTTTTAAATCAATTTTTAAAGTAATTTCCTCACATCCAGTGAGGTAAATTTGATTTCTGTAGCCAGTATTCATGTTCCAGAAAACAATATGCACCTTGTTCTATAATTACATGACGCCTATTGTTTTAGCCCAGAGACATTATTTTATTTATCGCAGAGTCAGGTTCTCCCCAGAGCCTAAGTCACAGGCTGGTGATGAGTTAGGTGCTCACAGAGGTGCCATAACGCATCCAGCGGCCCTGCGTGTCCTTGAAGAGCTGGCGCACACCCCTCGGCACCAGAGGGATCACTCAAGAGTTATGCATCTGCCCTAGGAGCAGCGAGGAAAAGTGGACAGAGAGGTTAAATGACTTCCTCTAGGGAAGGGCTTACCCTAAGTTAGGGGCTCACCCAAAGTCACCCGTCAGGTCTGGGATTACACGCGTGGGCTCTTCCATCTCTGCCTGCTGCTCTGAGGTGAGCCTTCTCCTTGGTCAATCCCGGCATGCCCTGGCCTGAGGAACGCAGCCTGGAGAAGGAGACAGGGTGGGGAAGCAGGGACGAGACTCGAGACCAGTTCTCTGCCTTCCCGCCAGCCACCTCGTTTTGACTCCGTGTGACTGGTAATATTTGGGAAGGCAGGAGGTGTGGCCTGAGCTGTCAAACCCAAAGAACCAGAACGGAACACAGTTCCTACAGAAAGCCCAGCTCAGCACCCTGTACAGTGCACTCAGCCAATATCTACTGAGGGCCCATGTGTGCTAAACCCTGTGCTAGGCGCCGGGGCACAGCAATGAGCACTGTGCACAAGAGTCCCGCCCCTCCCCCAGGAGCTCATATTCTCCTGGGAGGAGACAGACAGCAAACAGTACGCTCAATGGTGGCATGTGCCAAGAGGAGGAATAAGCAGGTGGTGGGGGTTGAGGGGGATGGGAGTTGGGCTGGCAGGTAACATTTGAGCAGACTTGAAGGAGGAGGAGCAAACCAGACCAATAGCTTTTGGGGAGGAAGGGGCAGCAAATCAAAAATTCCTGAGTGGGCAGGATGCCTGGCATGTTAGAGTGACAGCAAGGAACCACAGTGCTGGAGTGCAATGAGCCAGGGAGATGGGGTGAGGGAGGAGAGGTGCAGATCACCCCTGCAGACCCTCGAGGGCTGGGCCTCTGAGCGAGGAGTGGTGTCCTCTGGCTGCCGTATAGAGGGCAGACTGCAAAGGGGCAGAGGCAGAGGTTGCTGTCAGCCCCCAGACCAGAAGGTGGTTCCTCTTGGCCCAAGGTGGTGGCGGTGGAGGGGATAAGAGAAGATCAGACTCTGAATATATCATGAAGGAAAGATGTACTTTCTCACTCCATGCGGACTGGGCTTTTGCTTGGTTTTATGGTTTTCAGGGGTTTTTTTCTGAGGATTAAACAAGGCACTATATGTCCAGTTTCCCAGCACACAGTTAGCTCTTGAATGCTCTGCTCTGGTGTTATTACTGGGGCATCACTCTGCAGTTGGTCCACAGGAACCCCAGCCTTGGGGCATTTCTCAGCCTGAGGAAGGCTGTGGTACCTGTGACCACACTACCCCATCGAGGTGTAACAAGAACATGGGGAGCCAGAACCCAAGACCGACTTCAGGGGCCCTCCCATGAGGAAGGGCAGAGGGCTATGAAGGCTCGGGAAGGTAATGTGGAGGGGAGATCAGCACCAGGGGGTCCCCAGCACCAGCCTCCCTGTGAGCAGCTCTGGCGTTGCCCTTTGGGATGGAGTCTGCCCTGGAACCAACCCGGTGAGGTATTGAGGGGCTCTCCAGGTGGGGACTGTGCTGGGCTTCCCAGCCTTCTTAAGATTCCATTCAGCCACTGAGTCTCCAAGCAAAACATATTTTCCTCCAGACTTAGGTTTTGACACAGAAAAAAGCTTAGACTAGAAATGTGTCAGCCCCAGAATTGACTAACCATTACCTTTTCAGAACCAACTTAGGTATGAACCCTGTATGACTCTGTTATGACCCAGGACAAATCAGCTATCTGCTGTTTTATTTTTATTATTGAAGCTTCCACAGAGTGATAGGAATGGGGCTGTCTTAGCCAGAGCAATGTCAGAGAAAACGTGCAGAGTGCCAGCAGCTCCCTCCAATATTTTACTCCACAGGGAGTGCACTGTTGGGTGTTTTTTCCCTGATACTGAAAGCAGGCTGCACACGTACCCTCTCCACCTTCCAGCCTGCACCCCAGCCCAAGCCTCCCTCTGGGCCTGCACCCCCTCATTGGGTAAATTAGCCAGAAAGCATCTTCAAAGGACTCACAATGGTTGTGGCCGAGCCCTCCGGAATGTGAGCGAGACAGAGGGTGAGCACTTCTGGGAGCAGGAATGACAAGGACAAGGAGCTGCCCTGTGACTGTCCTTGAACAACCCTTGTACAGAGTGGTGGCCTTCCCTCCCTCCTGCCACCAGGCTGCTGTGGAAAGAGGAGACTCACACGGACAGGGGGAATGGCAGGAGGGATGGTTTGCTGTCATCTCCAGGGGCTCAAGAGGTGTTTTGCATCTTCTGTTAAATAACAAGAAAAGTAGTATTCCCCGTGTATGTCACACTTACCACATTGGAAAATATTCACAAGCACTGTCTTGCCAGATCTCCCCAAGACCTCATAAAGCAGTCAGGGCACATGTCCACAACTTACAGGTGGAGAAACCAGTGCCCAGAGGGACGAGGGGACGTTGGACAGTGACAGAGCTCAAGCTAGAACCTGAGTCTCAGTGCTGGGCTTCCCCGTCACTCCTCGAGCTGGCACTGCGCCTCCTGTTCCTCCCCAGTGAGCCGGGACCTCCTCAGTCCTGTCAGCTCCAAGCACCACACCACGGAGATGTTGGTAACTAAGGCCGAACCTGACGAGGGGTCTCCCTGAAGCACTGCTGATTCCATCCCCCAGCACGTCTGCAGCTGGTGCCTGGACAGGGCCATTGTGCGCATTCTGCTGGAGAGAACACAGCTGACTGGAAAGGCCCTAGGTGGGGGTGGGATTGTGCCCGAACGCTCCCCAGCGACTCTGACCAGTCAACCCCACTCCTGCCCATCCCTGCCCTAGCAGTGGACCCATAGGAGCCCACACCTGAGGCTGCAGAGCTCACAGGACAAGGCTTACTGAGCAGTTTCTCCCAGAAATGGCTGGCGTCAGCCCCTCGTGGCTCTCTTTTACGTCCCTGCCCTTGTTTTTTGTTTGCCCATCTTTCTCAGACTTCTAGTTCCCTTCTCCGGGGTTATCCAGATCTCTGCAAGCTTCCTGAAATTATTTTGGGATGGCGGTGGGTCTAAACCAGTGGCAGGCAAACTACAGCCCTTACCCCAAATCTGCCCACCATCTATTACTTTTAATAAAATTTCATTGTAACAGTGATACTCATTAATTTATGCATTGTTATGGCTTTTTTCATGCTACAAGGCAGAGTTGAGGAGTTGACAGAAACCCTATGGCCCACAAAGCTGAAAATATTTGCTATCTGGCCTTTTAAGAAAAGTTTGACTCTAAAGGAGGCCCGCCCTCCAGAGCTTCTCAGCAGGTGGACCAGAGCCCAGGAAACCAGCAAGCGGGCGAGCAGGCTAGCAGGCGGCGAGACTACCCAGTTGTAGAAATTGAAAGAGAGTGTGTTGGGGAAGTGTTCAAGCCGGGCCTCACAGAGAAGGTGAACAAGGCCTTAAATGGGCGTACAGGGTCCAGGCAAGCAACATGGAAGAGAGACGGAGCTCCTGCTGCCTGGGCCAGCACAGCCCTGCAGGTAGCTCTGGCTGAGCAAGGGGGCAGGCAGAATGGAAATCTCTCACAGCTGCAGGGTTTCTGTTGCCCTGGAAAACCAGGAGACCGGCTACTTTTCCCAGCATGCTCAAGAGAGGCACCAATCTCGTTGTCTTCCTTGCCCCGTGCAGGACTTCGGAGAGGACGACTCCCTCTACATCACCAAGGTGACCACCATCCACATGGGCAATTACACCTGCCACGCCTCCGGCCACGAGGAGCTGTTCCAGACCCACGTCCTGCAGGTGAATGGTTAGTAAATGGCTCCATGCATGTCACCCCCTCAAAGCCTTCCCAAAACGCTGCTCAGAACAGCACTTCCACCTCCACCCCCAAATTCTGTCTTCTTAAAGAAATATCTGAACCCATCTGTCTCATAAGTAAAGGGGAGCAGAGGGGAAAGGGCAAAGCCTTCCCACTAATTTCCATGTCCAGCTTCACCCAAAGCCTCCTCTCATGAAATGAATCCCGGTGCAAGGGAGGTGAGTCATTTGGGCAAGTCATGCTCCGCAGCTGAGGCTCTGGCAGCCCCTAGAATGTGGGGTGTGCCCTAGAGGTGACATGGCCATGGTGAGCTGCTGTGGGCTTGGATCCAGTGAGAAGCAGACACGGTCTAACCACCCCACTCCTCTTCCAGGCGGTGTGGACTCATATCACTTGTCCAGTTGGGAGGCATTACTTCCTCCAACAGGGGCTGGTTTCCTTCTCCCTCCCCAAGAGGCTCCACCAGCCTCAGCTTGGGCCAAGCCAAGACAGAATCTGAGCAGGTGTGGCAGGTTTTCTTTGCTTCTCACAGGTCCCTGTGTTACCAGGAGTCCTGGAAACCGGCAAGAGTTAACCCCTCCTGATGATAACATCAACAATTACAATAGCCAGTGTTTTCTGAGCGCTCACTGTGGCCAGTCCCTGTGTTAACATGTCACATGGACTTTACCATTTTAACCCGCTTTAGGGATGAATCTCCAGGTAAGGTCACTTGCCTGGGGTCTCCCACTGGTAGGTGGTAGTGTTCTAGACCCAGAGAGTGTGCTCTGACCTGTGTCACACTGCTGGCTGCCCCAGCCTGGCCACTCCAGCCATCAGAACAAACAAGCCTTCACAGTGCCAGGGTGGATCAGCACCCTGGGAAATTACACTCGTCCATCTAGGCCCCGCTGGGCATCCCTCCTATCACGAAGCAGGCCTGAGCAGGGTGTCTGTGCATCAGGGAACAGTGTGGAAGCTCCAAGTCAGTTCCAGATCCTTGGTGCCAGCTGGTGTTCAGGGCTTCTGCTCTGAGATAAAGTGAGCAAGTGTCAAGAATGTTTGCATCATGAGGTTCAATTTCGCTTACTTCTGGGATTCAGGTGGCAAGCCATTTAAGGACAACTGGGTGAGCTCAGCTTGCCTCTGCATTTACCCTGTGGGATGTTTTGGGGATTTTTATATTCATACATGCCTAAACCATATGTTATTAGTATTTCCCTTGAGCTGGGATGTACTTAATCCTTTGGGGCTTCATGGCTGTGCCTGTTAGCTTGATTCCAGGCCTACAATGCGATCTCTGGATTTCACCAGAAATAATCAGGTGTTCCCGGTTATAATGCCCCCTGGGTGAGCCAACAGCCAATCCCCGAGCTGGGGTTCAGAGGCTGGAATTCAGAGGCTGATCTAATGTGCAGCCGGCAGGCAGTGTCTGCCTCTCCCTGAGCAGGGGCTGCTCCAGGGGCAGCGCATGCACTGTGCACTGTGAGCAGGGCTGTACCATCTACAACTGGCAAGTGGTGCCCAGCACCGTACAATGTTGTGAATCTTTGGTTGCCAAACAACTCCACATGGTTTGCTCCTGGTCCCTCGGGTCCTCAGACAAGCCTGGAAAAGAGAAATCCACCAATATTCCCAGATCCACAATCCTGCCTTTCACATCCTGCCCCTACCGCTTCACAAGGACCAGGAACACAAGGAGAGGCCTGGAGCCTTGTCCCCTTTATTTTCTCCAAAGCAAATCTGTGAGGAGGGGAGGGTCTGCCACCTGCCGAGGAACCCAAGTAACTCACAGGTGAGCGCGTGTACTCCCCTCGGCTTCTGGAGGAGAAGCTGGTCTTAAATGCCCTAATACAGTAAGTGGTAAGTCTCTGGTGCTCGGAGGGCCCTTCTGCGCCCTGTCGCCCCAGAATTCTGAGACTGGGCTCCTGATGTGGATGAGCTGGTTCCTCACTCCCAGTGCTGAATTCAGGAGCAAGGCCCATGCCCACAACCCCCTGAGGTGCTGCTGGGCTCAGAGTAGAGGCTCCTCCCACCAGGTGGCAAGTAGACTGTGCAGATGGCAGTGGAGAATTCTGACTTGGCCCTCCCCAGCCACCCCTACCTCCCGCCTCTCCACTTCCCACCCCCCAGCCCAGCAACTGCTTAGTCTCAGCTGAAGAGGCTGCTCGTGGACCTGGGGAGTCTAAATGGAGCAAAACCTTCCCGCTGAGATCCAAAGAGAGGCCACTTAAGATCCTTTTTTCCAACTGCTGAGAGATTTAAGAGTTCTCTTCCAGCCAAAGTACGATCAGTAGAGTCGGAGGAAGCACGCTGGGACCGCTGTGTTTTGTGGTGGGCTTTCTGCCTCATGAAGTCAGTTCACTGTGCTCAGCTCACACATAGCTGGACTAGGCCATTCGGGGCGCCCAGCTCCAGAAGCCCATAGGTCACTAGGCTGGGCTGACTTCCAGGCACTTGGGATGGCATTTTGGTCCATTAACCAGCTCCCTTATGGGAGCACCACACTAAAGTAGGCCTGGTGTTTCTTCCCAAGGACACAAGTCCATTGACTGCTGACCTGGGACAAGACGCAAGGGTTTCAAAGTGTTCCAGAAGTTAGGCTTGCTGTGTTGGACTGAGAGGGAAAAAAGTCATACCTGTGTGGGAAGATGGGAAGATGTTGAAAATAGAACGGTATGAAAGACACAGTCATGCTAGTGACATTTACTGCATACATACCGTGCCCCGTCCCTGTTTCACAGATGAGGGAACTGGGGCTCAGAGACATGGAGTCATTTGCCCAGGAGCCCCAGCCCTACAGTTGTTAACTGCAGAACAGATCTCGACTCCAAAGCCCAGACTCGATGCCTGCCCTGCCTGCCCCTTCCCGCCAGGGCATTGTGTTGTGGCTGTTGGAGAATCCAGATGTGGGACACGGGTGCGGTCAGTAGGCAGGTCAGCATTGAGCTGCTGTGGGCTGCACACTATGGGGCACAGGGGACAAGAACCCTGCCTCATTTATCTCTGCCCTGGTGCTGAGCTCAGGCCTGGTCAGAAACAGCCGGCCTAGTGAGGATCCAATGAAGGACCCACAGCAGTGAATGTAAGCCTCGGCCCCTGCCTTAGCAGGATGGAAGCCGGTGAACTGCATGGCTCAGTCAACCAGCTCCAGCTGGGGCTCAGCAATCACTGTGTAGGCTCCCGATGCTGCTCAAGTTCCCAGGAGGCAGGCCCAGCAGGGCTGGGCTGCTGTGGAAGGCTCATAGGGGCGGTGGGCAACGGGGAGCTCTGCAGGCTGCAGCTTGGTGCCCAGAGCCTTCAGGCAGGAGGACCAGGGAGAGCTGAGAAGGTACTGTTGGTGCTCAGGACAGAAGGAACGCTTCCTTGCTATGGAATCACCTGAAGAAGAAATGAGAAGGCAGTAACAAACTCATCTGTGGGATTTTTCCTTTTCGCTATGCATCCCAAGCATGAGTCTAAAGCACGAGGAAGATGGCCCCGAGCTGCTCAGGTGGAATGGCGTGCGGTTGCTAGCAGCGCTGTTGGAGGTGTGGTTTGGGCCCCTCTTGGCCTGGCAGATGGCCTGTGGCCTCCTGAGCTGAGGCAGTGCCTGGGACACACAGACAGGGAGCAATGTTCTATGCCCGTTCCTCCAGCTGGCTTCTCCTCGGAGGGAAGACAGGAAGGGGAGAATGATGAAGGGAGGAGAGGGTCCCCTGGTCAGTTGCCTTCTTCTCTGAGGGCTCAGAAGACTCCAAGTTAATAGCAGATGTGCTGGAGAGTTAATGTGTGGCCCGTGGGCCCAAGAGACAGAGATACCACTCCTGGGAACAGGAGCTGGTCTGGGGCTGTTCCACCCTAGGCACAGGGCAGACCCAAGCTGGCATCACCCCCGACAAAGGATCAAGTCATAAACTCTGAGCCGGACAGACATGGGCTCAAGTCCTGGTACTTCCTTGACATACAGTCTTGGGCATTTAAACTCATCTGTACAATAGGAATAGCAATTGTACCTCCTGCATTATAGGCCTGATGAGATACAATGCGTGTGAAATGCCTGACACAGACATAGTTCAAAGTCCAAGGTGGACAGATACGGGGGAGATTTTGAGTTGTCTCAAGCTATATTTAACTATAATTGTCAGACAGATGGTCTGAGCTGGTGGCCCCTCTGAGAGCTTCCAACCCATTATATGGATAGGAAAATCACAACCCAGAGAAACTTGCCAAGCCAGGAATAAAACAGAGACTTCTCCCTGGAGCTGCCCCATTTCCTGGCAGGCGCAGGACCCATATATAGGCTGGGTCACCATCTTCTGGGGCTTCTCCATCCGTGACTGTCTTGACCTGGTTGGCTAAAGGGAATCCTTCCAGGCAACTTCTTCTCTCAACTCATTAGTATAACTTCTTCCCCATAGACCAGGACTCCCAGAGATGAGGCCCCAAACACTGACATGATTTATAACTTCGTGCAAACCTCCCGCATTGCTTTGAGAGGAAGGAGCAAGAACTTCAGACATAAATGATTAATCCATTAAATTAAAAACACCCTCGACCTCCCCACAGTTTAGACACGGAGCAATTCATTTCCCAAAATACAATAATCATCTCCCAAATCTGTTTATTACTCCAGCTTGATACTTTTGTGAATGTGTCTCTCACTTAGGACATATTTATGCTGCCTTTCACCTTGGAAATGATCGATGTTCCCCAAAGAAAATGGGTCTCTGTGTTAGGTATTCAAATACCTAACTGGAATTTAGTTAGGTTTTCACTGGAAGGTTTTGCAAACGTAAAAAGATATGAATGTGTTTACCCAGGATGTATTAATTTCAAAGGATTTTTAGTGTAAATTAACACAAGAGAAGAGGGGGAGGTCAGGACCCAAGAAAAACAGTCGCGTCTTTGCCTTGTCGCTGCAGAAAGCTATGTCTCCACCTGGGAAGGGGAGGATGCTTTCTCAGTCTCTTAAAAGTGAAAATGCAAAACTTTTTCTGACAGCCTGTCCAAGCCAGGGTCAAGAGCAGTGAGGTCTTTGACGCCCGCCTCCCTGCCCGGGTTCTTCCCAGGCTCTCCCTGTCCTGGCGGGAGGCTGGATCCAGAGCCCTGGCTTCCATAGGAGCTGCAGCTTCTGCCTGAGGTGAACAGGCGCTCACTCAGAGCCTGGGGCCTGTTCCACGCCAGCTGCAGGCTCAGCAGATGCCTCATCATTCATGAAGAGGACAGTTTGGTCCTGGAGGCAGTGGGTGAGCCCCCACCCAACTGATGGAGTGATTTGTTTTTTAACATCTTTGTGCCTGTTTTCCCTTACCAAGTGGTCAGGTCACACAAGATGGGCTTCTCCCTGGAGCGCCTTGGTGCTCAGGGTCTGCCTTCCACATCACAGGCCCCCTTTTTGCAGGGCATTGAGCTGGGAAGGCCCAGGGGCTGCCTGGTCCCACTCTAGCCCAGGGGCCCCAGGACTGTCTGAGGAGCCCCCTTCCATTGCTCCTGGCCTGTCTGTGCTCCTTCAGTCTCCTCCTTGCCAATCCCTCTGGGAAAATAGGAGGGGAGGCCTGAACTACTGGTTCACAGAGGGGCAGCAGCAGCTTCTTGTCCCTGTGAGTCCACAGCTCATGCTCACAGACATGTACACGCGTGCACGTGTACCGTGCTCTGGGTCCTGCCCACCTCCCAGCCTCATCTCTCGTCACCCCGCCCCTCCTCCATGCTCCAGCCCTGTGAACTTCTCTGAACTTCTCTCAGTTCCCCAACACACCTGCCCCCTTGATTCCCTGCCATACACTGATTGTTTTCAGGGCTGAAAATGCTCTTCCCCCTCATTCTTTTGGTCTCAGGGTAATCATCATTCATTCAACAAATATTGACTGGGTTTCTGCTACAAGCCACTCACCAGGCTAAGCGCTAGAAATATAGCAATGAAGAGACAAAAGTCCTCATCCTCATGGATCAGGTCAAAGGTTGGGAAGTACTAGGGAGGAAACTATAAGAGAAGGGGATAAGGAGAGTCAGACACAAGGAGGAAATCTTAGATAGGATGGCAGGTGAAGGTCTTACTGAAAAAGTGACATTAGTGTCAACTTGGTGGCAAAGTCAAAGATGCCTCCAAAGGATCTTGGTCTGAACAACCCTAGGAGTAGAGTGGCCACTTACTGAGACGAGAAGGAGGGTGGAGGAGCAGGTTTGGGAAAAAAGACGAGGGGCTCGTGGGGGCATGATAAATGGGAGGTGTTGTGCAGCCCATTGGGTATCTGAGCTTGGAGCTGAAGGGAGAGTTTGACTGGAGATATAAATTTCAGATGCCTTGTAGGGTGGATGGTATTTAAAGTCAAAGGACTAGGGTGGATCACTGAAGGAGTAAGGGCAGATAGAGAATGTCCGACCACCAAGCATGACAGCTTTTAGAACCTGGAGATGGGAAACAGTAAGGAAGACAGAGGTGAAGACACAGAGACAGGAGGAAAAGTAGGAGTGTGGTGTCTGGGGGACAAGGAGGAGGAGTGACAGCTGTGCCAAACACTGCAGACGGGCCAGGGAAGATGAGGACAGAACTGGCCATTGTGTGGGGGTCAGCATGTGGGGGAGGAGGGTCCCTGTGACTAGAGGAAAGGCATTTCCATGGCGTGGTGGAGAAAAGTGTGTCTGGAACTGGCTCAAGAGAGGGATGGAGAAGAGAAGTTAGAGCCGCCAAGACCAAGAATGGCGAACTCTTCAGGGTATTTCCAAGGGGGAAAATGGGGCAGAGTTGGGGAGAGAAGTTGAGGTAAAGAGAGGTTTGGGGTTCTTTTCCAAGATGGAAATTAACAGCATTTTATGGACCAATAGGAAAGATCCAGCAGAAAGTGGGGGACTGCTGCAGCGAGAGACAAGTGCTAGAGCAATGTCCCGGAGCATTTGGAATCTAGAGAGGAGGCTGAGCATGACACGAAACTCAAAACTGGGCATTTTCCTGAAGGGGGAAGGAGAATGGCCTGACAGTGGTAACAAGGGCCAAGGTCACCTCCCCCACCTCCCAGCCCAATCCAGTGGTGGGAGAGGGGGAAGAAGGGTCGATAGATTTCCATTTGAGCAAGAAGGTGAAGGAGCATTCCTAGAAGAGTTTGAGGATATAGGACATTTTGCTGATGGCAGAACATGAGTTCCAGAAGGCACAACAGAAGGCTTTGGGGATGAGGCCTAGGCTTCTTGTGGAGGCTGACATGATCCTAAACAAAGGGCATGAAGGAAAGAGTCCCCATGATCCCCAGTTGGAGAGTTGGGACAAGATTGAGGAGGGGGGGCATTGGGAGAAGGAGCATGCAGAGGTCTAAGGCCCCCTCTGTAGTCCTGCTGATGGAGGCACAGAGGCCAGGGGAGGAGTAGTCTTAGTCCCCAGGATGACTTTGGCTCATGGAGACCTCAAGGCCAGCAGAGGGTGCCTGTCACTCTGAGCATACGTGAGCAGTCTCTAACGGCTGACGATGGAGGCCCAGGTGTCTTACATTTAGTAGATACTCATATCTTTTTAAATGAGTGACTCATTCCACACCCTTGACTTTGAGGCAGTTTTCATTTTGTTCCAAAACAGTGGCACACATTTCAGTTCACAGTTAGCCCTGAATTGGTCAGCGAGAGCTCCCAAGTCAGGGCTGACTTAGGGTCTCACCTGGAACCTGATAATTAGAAGCAAATCCTCCAACTCCATCCCACATCTCCAGAATCAGACACTGGGTGCTGGGCCCAGTGTTGTTTTAACAGGCATACCACGCACCCCCCAGCCAGGGGATTCAGATGCACACTCAAGTATGAAAACTTCCTGGGCCCACAGATTCCTGTTCAAGTTCAGAGGTAAGGCTGGTGCTGGCCACTGGCCATCTCACTGAGGAGACCAGTCCACAAACCACCAGTTTAGAGGCCAGGCCCTTCCCAAGTCCCCAGTTTACTGGACAAACCTGCCATCAATGAAGGGGCAGGCACCAAAGGCTTAAGTAAGGTCAGTATTTCCTTTGTGAGGTGGAGAGAGTGGATTCTGCTCTATTCTGACAAGTCTTCCCAGACCTTTGTCTGCATGGCCCCAAAGTCCCTCTGGTAATGCTCATCACACTTGCAGTTAATTGTTTAATCACCTTCCCCCAGACAGAAAGCTCCATGAGGGCAGGGACTGAGCTCATCTTATTCACTGCTCTGTTCATAATGCCTGACACTCGGTTGGTGTTTAATAAAGGTTGGCTGCACAATATTGAATTGACAGAGCTTTGTAAAATCAATCGAGACCACTAACGTGGTGCTGGACTCAGATAGGAATTCCCTCCGACCTTTCATCCTCTTCCCCCTCCGCACTCTGCAGCATTTGGTATTGCAATGCTTTGCAATGTGTGGTATGGAAAACGACAGTCATCACTCTTGTCTTTCAAAATTTCCTCAGCTGTTCTTGCACGTTTTTCTTTTAGATAAACTTTAGAATCGTTTTGTCAAGACCCCACCAACTGATTTTAATTGGAATGAGATTAAATGTATGGCTTAATTTGCAATCTCTTGTTTCTTAACAAGAGTAAATCTTCCTATCCAAGAATGTACCTCTCCCATTATTCAAGTCCTTTTTTATGTCTTCAGTGAGATTTTATAGTTTTCTTCATTTAGGTCCACTGTATTTTCTTGTCTGGTCACTGCTGATATATAAGTAAGCTATTAATTTTGTATGTTTTGACACTGGCCCCTATACTATACTCGCTTATTAATACTTACTACTTGGTAGTTCATTATCTGGAGCATGTTCAGGTAAAATATCATATTTCTCCATCTTTTTAATACTTGTACCTCTCATTTCTTGCCTTCCATTGACGGCAACATCTAGCACAATGCTGTCTGACATTGCCTCTTTTCCTTTTTCCTTTTTCTTTTCCTGACTTAATGTTTCACCATCTGAAAAGAATGGCGCTGTTTCTTCTTTTTATAGATATTCCTCATCATGGGAAGAAAATATCATTCTGTTACTGTTTTACTGAGGTTTTTTTCCCCCGAGAAATGGATTTGATTTTTTTTCCAAAGGCCCTTTCAGTGTCTAGTGGGAGAATCAAATGATTTTTCTTTTTCCCCGCCTTTGACTTTGGATATGACTAATCCTAGATTTCCTAATAGCTATTGGAACAGGCTATACTTGGTCACAGTACGTTCTTTTAATACTATGCTAGACTTGATTTGCACTGTTTCACTCAGGATTTTGGTATATCTAGTCCTAAGTGAGATAGGTCTGTAGTCATTTTTTTGTGCTCTCTTTGGCAGGTTTTGGTGTCCAGATTATAGTAGCTTATACCAGCTTCAGATATAATTTGGAACATCTTCTGTGTTGTATGCTCTAGGAATTACTCATTCCTTACATGTACTAAAGAACTTGCCTTTTGGGTTAGTAGCACTTTTTTTAAAAAACACCTTTAGTGAGGTATAATTAATATACAAAAAATTGTACATATTTAACGTATACAATTTGATAAGTTTGGACATATGCACACATCTGTGATACCATCACCACAATCAAGGTAATAGACATCTCCATCACCTCCAGAAGTTTCCTTGTGTTGCTTTGTTTTTCTTTTTTGTTTGTTGTTGTTTGTGGTAAGAACACTTAACATGAGATCTACCCTCTTAACAGATTTTTAAGTGCACAAAGTAGTACTGTTGACTATAGGCCCTGTGCCGTACAGCAGATGTGCAGAACTTACTCATCTTGCATAACCGAAAAGTAACACTTTAAAATTGTTTTTAATAGTCTCTTCTTGATTCAGTGTTCATACTTTAAAGTTTCCTTCTAAATGATCCATTTCATGGAGATTTTCACATTTATTATCCGTAATTGAATACATATTCTCATGTTGCTTTCTCTCCTCTGTGTTCTTTCTCTATTTTTTTCATTAATCAAACTTGCCAGAAATTTGGCTACTTTATTGGTTTTTACAAACAGCCAGCTCTTAGATTTATCACTTCCACTCTTTTCTGGCTCATTGATTCATTCATTTCTGCTTTCATCTCTGTTGATTCTTTCCACACTGTCTGGGTGTACTCTGTGGTTGCTCAGCCAGCTTGTGTAAATAAACAGTGATCTGGTAGGAGCCCAGGGTCATTGGCCCCAGGTCCTGGCACCATGTCCCTACCAGTCCAGTGCTCCTAGGCCTCCCAGTTCGATCTCTCTGCTTTTGAATTACCACCTCCTGACCAAAACTACTACCTGTTCAACTTAAACCCCATTTGTCCGTCTGCCAAATGCAGGGTATAGGGAAGTTTCCTAGATAAGTTACTATTTCCTTCCTCTTTGACCCAGGGGGAGTCAGGGCAGGGAGATCTACCTGGTGTCCTCAGAAGCCCTCTAGGTATGCCTCACCTGGAGCCCCATGTAGCTCCTCCATCCCCAGAGGCCTCATCCGCAACAAGGCCCTTCTGCCACACCCTGGAACTCTCTAGAACTGCAAACAATGAGAAACCGGGGAAACGACTTGTTGGATCTCTGTGCAGTTTGGCAGAGGGTGCCCCTGAGCTCATGTTTGGAAACAGCTCAGGGCCGTTCTGAGGGTGGGATCACGCACGCCTTTTGCAGGTTGTCCATTTGGCTTTCTCCTTCGCCCCCCAACTTTGCCCTACAGGTCAACCAGAGGAAAGACTTGAAACTCAGACTGAGTTGATCAGACTATTAGCAGCCTCCTGAGGAGTTTTGACAGGAATTGCAGAGTCCATTTCTCATAATGAGACAAGTTTGCTATTGTCCTCCCAAGCACAGATAGTAGAAATCTTGCTCAGCTTCCAGAATCAACACCATCACCCCCTGCTAGATGAGCATCAATTTGTTCTAAACTCTGGTCCCCAAGAAAAATCTTCTCTCTCCTAATGTACTGGGATGCTTTCTGTTATCAGACAATAGGAGCTTCCAGATAACTCTGGGAAAATATAGTTGCCTGCTTCAGGGAGAATCCATATCTACCTTCCCAAAAGTTGTGTGATGTTTCTCTTTTGTTTAGTTTGACATCCAGGTGCCTTTACATAAGCACTCACGAACCCTTTTGGATCTGTGTAGACTAATATGTACAAATAAGTAAGAGTCCTTAAGTCCACTGAAAATGACAAGTATTTTATTTCCTGGGCCCAGAACTAGGGCTAGGAGAGAAGATCCTGCAGACAATCTTTACTTCTTCCAGGTGCCTCCCCCACAGACAGCCTGTGTAAAAAAGGCCAGAGCTCTATGGAGGGTGCTGGAGCCTTGCCCCCCACACTCATCTGATGAGTGGACCAGGTCACATCCCCAGCCCTGAACTTGAGGGCCAGGGACCACGAGCGAGTCAAGAGCCAAGGAGGGCACACTTGCCTTTCACCCATCTTCCATGGGGTGAGAAGTAGAGAAATGAAAATGACCCCCTGGAAAATCAATGGACTGCCCTGGAGCAGTGATGTAATTAGTAGCCCTGCCAGTCAGTGCCCATAAGTGCTTTGTAAAGCACTTCCTGCAAGAAATTAAGCCCCTGTCCAATGACTTTCCGATAAAAGAAATAATATATCTGAATTTTATTCATTCAGAAATAAATTTCAGTGGCTGTTGCTCTTTACATGTAGCAGCTGAACAGCATTAAATATTTGGATTTCTTTCTGATCATATTTACAATAATGATGAAAGCCATGAATAATAAGGTACGAAGGCTGACATGTTTATTGCCTACAATCCATTTCATAGCCCTTTCTTTTAGGGCTTGAATTGCTGAACAGGATGATTCTAAGCTGCTTACAAAGAGAATCCCAGAGCTGCCTGTCGGTTCACCCCTCTGGAGCAGGGTCTCAGGGTTGGACCACGGGCCCAAGGCCATCTGAGGCCTTCTCTTATCAGCAGTGACTCTCACCCACAGTGCCACCAGTCATTCGCGTCTATCCGGAGACCCAGGCACAGGAGCCTGGGGTGGCGGCCAGTCTGAGATGCCATGCAGAAGGCATTCCTATGCCCAGAATCACTTGGCTGAAAAATGGTGTGGATGTCTCAACCCAGATGTCGAAACAGCTCTCGCTTTTAGGTAAGAGCCGCCCTCGGTGTCTCTGTGCTCTTCCCATCAAGTTCAAGCTTACACTCTCCCCAGGAATGGAAATGAGAGGCGTGATTTGTTTCAAAGTCAGACATATTGGAAGTGAACAAATGTCTCCCCAAATTTTTCTGCTGTGTGGGCTCACATAGGTCTTGTGGGCTTTCTGAAAGCAAAGATGAGAAGCTGTCAATCAGGTCCCACGTCCCCCTCAGTTCATTTCAGCTGTTCTAACTCTTCCTGGGTGTATATCAGGGATGTTGGCTGCCCTCGGCCCTGTCGAGGGGCTGTGTTTTCAATGTCAACACTCTCAATAGCCCTGTGAAGGGAATGGGGAGGGGAGGAGTGGGGGTCCCAGCTAAGCAGGCCACCCTGAGCACTGTCCTCTCTACAGCCAATGGGAGTGAACTCCACATCAGCAGTGTTCGGTATGAAGACACAGGGGCATATACCTGCATTGCCAAAAATGAAGTGGGCGTGGATGAAGATATCTCCTCACTCTTCATTGAAGACTCAGCTAGAAAGACCCGTGAGTTCACTCCTGCCTCTGAGCACTGAGCACCTTACTGAGCTGGTTGGGGGGTATCAGGTGTCAAGGAGGGAACTAATTAACCAGAGTCACAGCCACTATGAGCCCCTGAAATGGGATGAATCCCATATTCTTCTGTGATCAAAGCTGGGGACAGAGAGTGCCCAGGGGGAGCAGACCTTCCCCTAGCAACCTAGACGACTCTGGAAACATAGACAGGGAAACTCTCTGGACAGCAGACAGAACCCAGGACCACAGAAAGCTCTCATATCTCAGCCCCAGTTCTGCTTCCTACCTGCTGTCTGACTAGAACCTCCACCCCTCACGCACAAAATTCCTCGTACTATCCACGCACCAGGTGCTGCCGCCCCCGCCATGGCCAGGAACTGGCAGGCGCACACACACACACACACACACACACACACACACACCACACACACATACACTCCTTTACTCCAGGGATTATAGCCCTCCTGCTGTGCTATGTGCTCTCCCTTGTAGCCACTGCTCCCCAAATGGGTCTACAGGTGTGATCTCATGGACATGGCTATTGGACATGGTCTCTTTCCCTTGATCAAAAACTCCAAGTTGAGTCTTCATCATCAAAGGTGATAATCAGAAGTATTTCAGATGGTCTTCGTAGAAGAACCCTAGTGGGAAATCAGCATGCTCCTGGAAGTAATCCAGGTCTGGGAGAAATGTTGCTCGCTCTTTATCATCCACAGAATTGGAGAATCCCATTAGCTTCTGTGAGCCTGGGACCTGATTTCAAAGATTTATTAGGAACCGAAAGGGTTCTGAGACCCAGAAGCAATTGTCCCTGTCCAGAGTTCCCCCCAAGTACCATTGCTGGGGCACTGAGTGGGGCAGATTCTGTCCACGCGGGAATAGAGACCAGTGTGTCACTCACTGAATCACTACGGTGAAGGTTCTGACCTTGCTTTCTTCTTTTTTCCCTTCCCTCCATCATGTTCCTGGTTTCCTAATTCTCTGCTGCTGCAGTCGCAAACATCCTGTGGCGAGAGGAAGGTATCCAGCTTACTTGTTCTGTGTTGTGCCTCTGATCATGTGTGTTCATGGTTCCATAAGGGGTCATCTCTGCATGAGCCACCATTAGCTTTTCCAGACACCAAGCAGTCCCCACAAGTGGGGTACATGTGCCAAATCAGGTGGGAGGGAGCAGGTCAAGGTCAAACTCAAGTGGCACATACTGAGAAGCAGACTTAAAACCTACTAGTGTCATTAATGGACACTAGACCATTAGAATTGAAAAATGGAAAGTTTCCATTGAACGCTATTTGAAACCTCCACTGAAGCAGGCCAGTTGGCAGGGTTCCTGGTCAGATCTGGACCTTAAACTTTTTTCCAGTAGCTGATATTGGTGTTGGGGATTAGTGTATACTTTGAGGAAATGCTGAAGAAAAAAGTTACTATGGTTTCTGTAAATACATATGTACATGTATATTTTTAATGAGTAGAATTTTTTAATTTGTATTTATCAAACAATCTTTAGATATTAGGTTGGCCCATACAAAATTGCCATTTTTGTACATCAAAAATGATCTAATACTGACAATTTGATATGATTCAAAACAGCAGGCACATGTGGGAGCTGGGTTAGAGAGTCACGCTTGGGGTGCGTGTGCATGCATCGACCCCCGCCCCACCTCTGAACCCCTTCACCAGAGCAGAGTCCGAATCCCCTTGAGCTAACTTACTGTGCAGTTCGCTGCACAGATGGAGAGTATGAGAGAGCAGAATGCACCATGTGACTTCAGAGTTAAGCACTAATCTCCCTCTTTAAAAACCAACGTATTTCGTGTCTTATTTTTTCCTCAATAACTTTGCATGGTGTCACCTACAGTCTAGCACGTGCATGCATTCACATACACACAATAATTTCTGAACATCAGTCACAGTAAGTGGGAGCAAAACAAAGGCAGAACCTGGAAAATGAGGAATTGCTGCCAATAGGCTGTAGGAACCTGTGGAAGAAGAAGTCACAGCAACAGTCACTCATCGTGGACAGTGGTCCCTTGATGCTGCCTGAACCTAGCTCCTAGGCCACGATGCACACAGAGGGCTTTCGCTCTGTGTCTGTGAGAGGTGGTGTTTTTCTAAGGTGAGTTCACTCAAGGCACTCAAGCTTCAAAAGTGGAGACCTGCAAAGAACACAGGAGGCCTTGCATGTGTGAAATTGCAGCTGTGGAGGTCCCAATGCCCATTTATGACCCACAGCTGCCTGAGGGCTTAGGGCTGGCCCATGCTGCACTGGCATCAGACAGTCCAGCAGTGAGCAAATTCCATCGTGCCTGGACCTGGCCACTTGTGCCCTTCGCTGCTAAAACTCAAGGCCTAGAGAAAGGGGAATACAATAGCAAAAAGAAAGAGGCCGCAAGGCACGCCCAACTCTCAATAGGAGCAGTGAGATGATGAGAGCACACAAAAGCAAAGAAAGCATCTTCAAACCCCCTTAGTGGAAGCTAAACTCAGATAGAACCTTCCAGGGGCCTGGATCAGGAGGCTGAGTCTCCTGTGAAGTCAATTATTTGTTGAGCGAGTATTTGTTGAGCCTCACGTTCTGCTGCCGACTGTGAGCAAAGCACTGGGCTCAGCCTGAAATGTAGCTACAGCTGCAAACCTCATGTAGATTCTGTTAAGCTTTCAATCTTAGGTTGGTTCCTCCAGCTATCGATTTTCCAAGCAGCCCTGGGAGGCAATTCCTGTGGGGTCTGTGGTTTGCAGGGACTTTGACCCCTCTGGCCCCAAGGTTTGAGTGAGAGAGTTTTGCCAAGTGAGAATGTATAGAAGGGAAGGTCCTGCTGGGAGCTAGATAGGTGGGGTTGGAGCAAATGTGTGCCGCAGGGCCCCACTCCAAATGCTGTGATGCCGAGGCAGCCGAGATGAGGCCCTCGTGGCAGCCAGCTTCCTCTGGCCCTCAGGGACGGGCTGCCCAGCACCCCAGGTTTCCCATTAGGGCCTACGCAGATGCTGCCATGTGTTACCCGCTTCTGAGAGGCTGGAGTCAAGCTGTTCACAGTGGCAGGAGCCCTTCTTCCCAGAGCCCCTCTGAGGACAGAACCGGAGGCAGTGAGGCTGTGTCATGGAGTCACTCAGAGACCTCTGTCCACACCAGGAGCACAGGCACTGGTGCCATCACCAAGGGCCTGAGGCCCAGAACACTACCTGCAGAGTCATTGAAAGGACGTGGAACAGCAATTCTTATTTGCTTGTTTAACTGGTTTCTAACTTACTAAAAACTTTCCCAGAGTCAGTTAAGTCAGTACACTGGTTTTTGCAGCATGCTAGGAAAGAGAGAGTTTTCCGTATATTTAATTTTCTTAGAATCTACAGAAATCTTTTTAGTATTCTACCTTCACGAGAAATGAATGGGGGGAGGGGAGGGAGAAATCAACCCTTACCTCTTTGGCCCTGTTACTTTTTTGTGGAGAGGCAGAGTGAGGGGACAGAGCCCAGAGCAGGGGTTCAGGGTCTAACCCCAGCTCTGGCACAAAGGTAAGTGGCTTCAGCCAAGCCCCTCCCCACCTTGTACCTCAATTTCTCTGTCTTTAAAATAAGGAAGCTAAACGATCTGGTCCCCAAGGCCTTTTCTCCCCAGACAGCCACAGCCCGGGGCCAGATGGCGTCAGGCAGGCATGACCAGGCTGTGTGCTCTGCTGCCCAGCATGGGGCTGCCAGAGAGCAACTGGTGGGGCTGAGGTTGGAGGAAGCTGCCTTGAAGAAGAGGTTCACCACACAGACAGGCCAGGACCAAGTTTGGACAAAGGACACAGCATCCTTAGGACCACACGTTCCAGGGAGTGGCACTGTCCGTAAATGTGTCTAGAAATAAGAGTCTTTGCTTTTTTGGCATCACCTGATCCTTTCTGATTTTAGTTGACAACAAATGGCCAAGGGAAGCTTTACCTTTCGGAACAGGAAAGGTCAAATGTACGTCAAATCCAAGGCTGTCACTTATTTGAACACTTGTGTTGGTGGCCAGCCCTAGATGACCTGGGGCAGACGTGCATGTCTGGGAGGATGGCCCAGGGACTGCAGAGTGCTGATGTGCTGTGTTGATTCATTGCCCTCGGGGCACATTCTCCCCATGCTCCCCACACACCACCTGCTCGCCTGGCCTCCCCGACCTTGACCAGGACTCGCACTTTGTGCCCGTACCAGATGCACCCAAACTGCAGCTTTTGTGTGTGCCCAGTGTGGCATGTGACCCTGCCTGGGGGTCAGCTACTAGAAGGAGCATGACCATGGCTATGTTTGCTCCTCCCAGGCCTCAGTGTGGGAAACATGTTCTACGTTTTCTCCGACGATGGCATTATCATCCTGCACCCAGTGGACTGTGAGATCCAGAGGCATCTCAAACCCACTGAGAAGATCTTCATGAGCTACGTAAGTTTCTGTGCCTATGGCATGTCTCCATCACACACAAAGTCCTAAAAGCCAGTCTTTCACCCTATGTGCCATTTTATTCTTGAGTTCCATTTGCTATCTGTTGTGTGGTTCCAAATGTGTCCCAAGGCTAAGGAAGGAATGTATGAGGCTAAGTTTAAACTCTCATTCCTTCCATGCACTGAGCCTGAGGTGACGCCCAGGGTGTTCAGATAGATTCCTGGCCTCAAGTTCACAGTCAAATGATGGAGACAGCAATGTGGACAGGTGCCAAACAGGTGCTATGAGAAGGTTGTGCAGGGTGCACTGGAACATTGAGGAAAGAGGCCTCTCAAGACATGGGGAGGACAAAGTCCCAGAAGGCTCCTGGGGCAGGGGATGCTGGACTTAGTTCTGAAGAACAAGTAGGTGGTGGGTTTCTAGAGGAAATGTCATGAACATGGAGAATAGAGGCGTAAACCATCATGTCACGTTCAGGGAACCACAAATATTCTGTATGCCTCGAGGGAAGAATGGATGTGGAGGGGCCTAAGATTAGGATGATAGTAGATGAAGGTCAAGGCCAAGGAGTTCTAATGGTATCCTGAAAGCCCTGGGATCCATGAAGGACTTCAGGCGAAAGAAGATCTGATTAGGTTGCTTTAGAACGTGTGCGAGGGCCTCCGTGCAGGCAATGGTGAGAAGCGCTGGACTAGAAGCACAGAAGTAGGTGAAAAGGCTGTTGTCATCATCCAGGTGAGAGAGGGGGTGACCTGGGTTAAGCCAGTGGCAGTGGGAATGGGGATAATTGAGTAGATTTTAGAGGGGACATGAGGGCAACCCAGAGTGCTGCAAGGAGGAGGAAAATGCCCTTCACACGGGAGGAAGAGCAGGTTGGGGGGACACAGTTCATTCTCTAACACTCTACCAGGCCCAGGGCTGGGTCCTGGGAAGCCCAGGAGGAGGACAGATAGATTCCCTGTCAAGCAGATGAGGTTGGCCTATGATGGGCTGAGTTTGAGGTGCCCATGGAAAACATGCACAGAAACATCCAGAAGGCAGTGGGGGAAACAGAAATGTTGAACTGAAGAGGCCTAGGTACTCTGGCAGGCAAAAGTAGCTTTAAGGAAGCCTGGAGAATGTGAGTCACAGAACCCAAGGAAGGCCAAGTTTACGAAAGGAAGGAATGCTCAACCAGTCGATAGACGAGGTGAGCTTGGAGGTCCTCAGTGGCCCTCAAAGAACCAGGGGAGAGAGCATGAAACATGTGAATGCCCAGAGTGTCAGACGTGCCATGAACAAAATATGAGGCCAGATACAAAGGGTCAACGTAACACGCAGTGGGCAGAGGCAGAAGACGTGATTGCTGGTAGTAGATTTAGGAAAGACCCAGCTATCAGGAGGCAGCCCCCAGGGCTGTGCTTCCCCACCCCACGCTAACCCAGGGCTCCATCTCTCCCCCACTGGCATCCCACTTGGCCTTGTGTTGGCAGTTTCTCGCATGAGATCTGACCTCTTCTACTAAACCCTAGCTTTGAGGGTAGAACTATGGCAGTAATCCAAGAGAGTCATCTAAAAGCCCCCACATGCCCTCTCCTTGAGGACATACACTGAATGACCTGGTGAATAGTGACGGGCTTAGATTCACGAAGGCAGTGGGCTCAGCCCAAACGAGTTCCTAAAACAAGTTTGTTGCATTGCTGTGCTGGGGTTGGTGTATCTCAGGCTGTTGTATTTCTCACATTTGTAGCTTGGAACCAGCTGTTTTCCAGGCTATTTTATTTGAATTAATCTTTTTTAAAAGTACTACCTCTGATGAATTTTCCCTCCACATAATAACAATGAAACAACCTAGAAAGAGTGGTCCTAGTTAATTGCTGGTAATTAGGTTTAAATAATTGCACCCTGTCACATTGGCATTAATTTCTCATATATTTGCAGTAATCTCAGCTGTAGCTTGGGGGAAATCTCTTAAATCCTAACCAGGACTCAATTTTCCTAAGAAGCTAGAACAAGACACAGTAAGAGAGGTCCTAAGGTATTTCAGGCAACACAAGACCATGGCGAGCTGTGGAGCAGTCCCAAATAACAGTTTTCTCATCTAGAAAATGCCAAACACCTCACACGAGGGTTACAATGGAATGACCCTTTTTCTAAAGTGCTGAATGAGTAGGAGTTTGGTGCATCTTCTCTCAGGCTTCTCTGCTGGATTCAGTGTTGTCTTTGTCCAGCAGGAAGCAGCATGATTGATAGAGAAGGGCACAGACTTCAGAGTCAGGCAGACATGGGTTCAGAGCCCACTTCTGTCACTCAGCGGGCTAAGTGACTTTAGGGAAGTTATGTAACCCACCTGAACCTCAGTTTTCTCATATGCAGATTGGGGTTATTATGAGAATTAAATGTGATGACAGTGGCAAGGGTCCAAGGAAGCAGGCTGTTTCAAAGCTATTGCGGTCTTCTAGGAGAGAAACAGGGTGGAGATGGAAAGTAGATGAACTCAGAGATCTAGGAGGTAGTCTCGGTAGTCTTCAATGACTAATCAGAGGTGAGTTCATGGGAGTACGAAGAATCAAAGATGGCGTTCATGCTTTGGACTGGGCTAATAGATGGAGATGAGGACCCAGAGGGAGGAGCAGGTATGGAGGCAAGAAACAGTTCAGGTGTGGATGATTGAGGATGAGGTGGCCGAGATAGAACCAAGTGGGAACTGGAGAAGGTGGTTCTGAGGTAAAGACACAGATCTGGGAGCCATGAGCATGGAGTGTTGGATAAAGCCAGGTGGCTAGACAAGGTCACCAAGGGTGTGTGTAGGTGATTTGAGATGGGCACCAAGAATAGAACCCTGGAGGTCATTAACAGGTAAGAGGTAGACCAAGAGGAACTGCAAAGAAGATTGAGACAGAGTTGGGTCAGAGTCATGAGGGAAGACATGGGATTGTATATCTTGGAAGACAAGGGAAAAGAAGGTCACCTTTTTCATTCTTTTCTTCATTCAACAAATCTATTTTAAGTACTAATTCGGTGCTGGGCACTATACTAGGTGCTAAGGATGTAGCAGTGAATCAAACCAACAGAGAGTCTGCTCTCAAGGAGTTTACAATCTAGTGAAAGAAGAGAGACTAAACTGACAAATAAATGCATAAAGTCAAGTACGTGAATGATGCGCCAAGGTAAGGCAGTAAGGAGCTGGGGGCGCCAAGCTAGATGAGGTCAAAGAAGGCCTCTTAGTTAGGTGACACTTAAGCAGAGACCTGAAGGATGTGAGAGAAGAAACCATGCAGGTATCTGGGGAAGAGCATTCCCAGCACAGGGAACAGCCAATGCAAAAGCCCTGGAGCAGGAGTGTGGTGTGAGTGAAGAAGAACAAGCATGCCATGTACACAGAGTAGGGTGAGTAAGGGAGAGAAAAGCCAGAGATGGGTCAGAGGAGTCGCAGGAGCCAGAGTGTACAAGGCCTTGAGCTCAGGAGAGACTTGGATCTTATTCTGAGCAAGAAAGAATGCTACTGGGGAGAGGGCACTGAGAAGAGGACTAAGGTGGGCTGACTTACACTTTACAATGATCCCCCTGGTTTCTGTGTCAAGAAAAGGTAGGAGGAGGCCAGGGTGGAATCAAGGGGCAATCAGGATGCTATAGCAGTTACTCCGGTGACAGATAATGGGGCTTGAGCTAAGGTGATAGAGGTGGAAATGGTAAGAAAGAGACAAATTCTGGATATATTTTGAAGGTAAAGCTGAAATGACTTTTAATACACTGGATGAGGGCTGAGGGTATGGGAAGAAAGAGGAGTCAAAGATGGGCTCAAAGTTGTTGGTCTAAGGAAATAAAACCATGGAGCTGCCATTTTTTGAATGGAATGAGCAGGACTGGGAGGTAAAAGTGAGAGTTGATTTTGGACTCACAAGTTTGAGATGGTCATTAAAGGACCAAAGTAGAGCTAGATAGTTGGCTGTATAAGTCTGGAGTTCAGGGAAGAGGCCTGAGCTGAAGATATCAGTTTCGGAGTTGTAAGCATGTAGACTGCAGGTAAAGCCATAGGTTGCATGACATTAACAAAGGGAGTGGCTTTTGGAGGAAAAAAAGTCATCCAGGAGCGAACCCCGAGCACTCTGACATGTAGAGATCAGCAAACTCCTCACGATGGAGCAACAGAGAAGGATCAGTCTCTGGGCAGGATGGAGGGGCAGGAACCAATGGATAGTCACCACAGTGTCAGAGGATGCCCCAAGTTCAAATAAAATGATGGTGGAAGTTTAATAACTGAGGAGTCAATATTGACCTTGGTGAGAACAGTGCCCACTTTGTGGTAAGGACAAGAGCCAGAGAGTTAAGGAGCATGTGAGAGGTGAGGAAGCAGAGAAAGAGTGTAAGTAACTCTTTCTTTCAGAAGTCGGCCCATTGACAGAAGTTTTTTAAATGATGGGGATGAGGAGAGGGAGAAGGTAGCACACAAGCCTGAAGACCATGGCCCCGGGAGCTGCTGACTGAGAGGGCCACAAAGGGAGCTACAGGCTCAGAAGAAGTAGGAGGCAGTGAAAGATGAAAGGAACGTGAAGAGAAAACTGGTGGGAGGGTTCGTGTGCCATGTTCTGTGTATGCAAAGGATTCTAAGAGAGGGAAGAAAGGACGGAGGAGCGTCAGCGGAGAGGGAGCCCAGAGATGTCAGGGGAAGGGAGATGAAGAAGATATATGGCAGCCTGTCTCCTACAGGAAGAAATCTGCCCTCAAGGGGAAGGAGATGCCACCCAGCCCTGCCAGTGGGCATCAGCAGTGAACGTCAGGCACCGGTACATCTACGTGGCGCAGCCGGCACTGAGCAGAGTCCTTGTGGTCGACGTTCAAGCCCAGAAAGTCCTGCAGGTACATCTCTCTAAGGGAGTGAGGGGGACTTCTACTTCAGCGGTGCAGCCAGCCAAATTCTTCTTTGCTTCGTGCACACTCCCTGGCTACTATGACAGGTGATCGGGCTAGGGGGATGGGGGTGGGGGCAGGGGGCAGCAAAGAGGATTCATGTGCAGTGATTCATCAAGTATTTATTGCCTACTCTGTGCCAAGCACTGTTCTAGGTGCTTGGAAAACAGCCAAAATTGAGCAATGAAGTCTTAGAACTTATATTCTAATTGTGGAGACAGACCATAAATCAGAATTATAGGGAGTCATAAATAGTAAGAGCTATTTACAGGTGAAATGTGACAGAGGAACTGGAATACTATTTTAAATTGGCCCTCACTCTGGAGGTGAACAGAACCTGAGATCTAAATGCCAAGTGGGATTCCAACTCTGGCAGCAAAAGGAAGGCCAGTGGGGCTGGAGTACAGTGAGGAAGGGGAGATGGGTGCAAGGAAGTTGCGGGGAAACAAGGCCAGTGAACTAGAAAGCCACCAAAGGGTTTCATCAGGGGACTGACATCATCTGACGTATTTTTACAAGTCAATATGACTGCTGTGTTAAGAACAGACTGGAAGAACGAGCAGGGATGTGGTCACCGAAATAATCCAGGCAAGAGATGATGACAGCAGTGGAGGTGGTGAGAAGTGATCAGATTCTTGATATATTTTAAACGTGGAGCCCAAAATGTTTTCTGCTGGGTTGAACGTAAAGTTTGAGAGAGAGGAATCAAGTTTTTTTGTTTTAACTTAAGCAACCGTAGAATGATGATGCCATTTACGATGTGTGGTGGGCTAAATAATAGCCCACAGGATGCCCACATCCTAACCCCAGGAACCTGTGAATGTCATTTTCTATGGCAAAAGAGACTGGGCAGATGCGATTAAATTAAGGATTTTTAAACAGTAAGTTATCCTGGGTTATCTGGGTGAGCCAAAAATGCAAGCACAAGTATCTTTATAAGAAGGAGAGACGGGGAGAAATTTGACTGGATAGAAGAAGGAGGCAACAGGAGGGCTAAAGCAAGATGCTACACTGCTGACTTTGAAGACTGGAGGAAGAGACCGTGAGCCAAGGAATGCAGCTCTAGAGGCTAGAAGTCAAGGAAACGCATTCTTCCCTAGAGCCTCTCGAGGGAGCACTGCCATGTAGACATGTTGGTTCAGCCCGATGAAAATGATTTTGGACTTCTGGCCTCCAGAACTGTGAGAGAATAGATGTGTGTTAAGTCACCAAGGTTGTGGTATTACGTTCTGCAGGAATATAAAACTCACGTGCTGTGATAAAGACTTTGAGCAAGGTGAGGGTTGGTGGGGGTAGGTCATGGAGCAGGTAAAAGGGAAAATTAGGAATTCAGTTTTGGAGCTGTTAAGTTTAAGCTACTATTATATATATAAGTAGAGATGTCAAGTAAGCAGTTGGATAAACACATCTAAAGTCAAAGGAGAGGTCTAGGCTGGAGATGTCAATGTGGATATCATCACCGTGTGAACTGTGTTGAATCCAGAGAACTGGATGAAATCACTGAGGGTAGTATAGATAGAGAGGAAGTCAAAGTTTGAGCCCTGGAGCCCTCCAACACTTAAAGATCAGGAAGGAGAGAAGCAGCCAACAAGAAGGCCAAAAAGGAGTAGCCTAAAAGGTAGGGAGAAAATCAGGAGAAGAGGGAATTCCAGAAGCCAAGAAAATAGAGTCTTTTAAGGTAGAGTTAGTAGTCATGATGTCAAATGTTGCTGAGAGAATTTGTATGTTTTTAAGATTGAGAATTGACCATTGGATTTGATGCCACATGGATCACCTTGGCAGGAACAGAAAGATGATAATGGTGGAATGCAAGCCTAAGGGAGTGGATTCAAGTTAGAATGGTAGGAGATGAAGTGGAGACGGTGAATATAGACAACCATTTTGAGAGGTTTTGCTGTAAAGGTGAGTAAAAGTAGACAAATGAGGCAGTGGCTAGAAGAGGATGCCAAAGTAACTTTTTTAGACTAGGTGACATTACAGCATTTGTTGCTAATGGGAACAACTGTTCCCACAATTCTTCCCTTTCTTCTGAATCATAGAAATAGGCAGGAGTCAATGAAATCCAGGGTGTACAGTGGAGATGCTAACTTTAGATAAAAGCACTTTCTTTCATTATAACATGAGGAAATGGAAAGTATGCAGGCACAGGTGCAAATAGGTGATACAATTGGAGGCAGTTGGATGAACCTCTCTTCTGGCTGCTTTTATTTTCTCAGTGATACAAGAAGGAAAATTATCACCAAGGCTGGAGGTTTGAGGAGAGAGGTGAAAGTTGCATGTGAGATTGAGTGGACCAGGCAACTGTGATAGGACTGCTGGGCAATAGTGAAGGCTCACTTAAGGATGGTGGATGTAAATTTAAAGTGAGACTGGGGAACAGTGTTGTGTCTTTTTTCCTAGCAATGCTCAGCTGCCCTGGTGCAGGCTCATTGTAGGAAGAAAGTTGAATGTAGCCAAGGTTTGGTTTTTCCTGGCAAATGCAACAGGAGACTTTCTAGCTGTCTCTTTGTTATTGATTTCCCTGACCAGAGAACATACTCTGAATAATTTCAATCCTTTGAAATTTACCAAAGTTTGCTTTATGACCCAGTTTATCGATTTTGGTAAATGTTCCATGTGCACTTTAAAAGAATGTGTATTCTGATGTTAGTAAGTACAGTATTCTATATATATGTCCGTTATGTCAAGTTCATTGTATTGTTAGATCTTCTAAGTGATTTTTTTGTCCGTGTAGTCTATCAGCTACTAAGAAGTATGTTGAAATCTCCCACTATGATTGTAAATCTGAGTTCTATCCATTTTTGCTTTAAAATTGTAATAACTTCCTTGAGGAAAGACTCGTTTATTCTTACAAAATATCCCTCTTTATCTCTGACAATGCTTCTTACCTGAAAGTCTATTTTTGTCTAATATAAGTATAGCTAAATCAGATTTATTTTGATTAGTGTTATCATGGTATAATTTTCCATCCTTTTAACTTTCAACCTTTCTATGTCCATATATTTAAGGTAGTCTTTTATAAAGCCACATGTAGTTGTCTTTTGGTTTTTGGCTTTTATCTAGTTTAATAATCTTGGTCTTTCACTTAGAGTATTTGATCCATTTATATTTAATTAATTCTATAGTTATATCTATCATCCTACTGTGTTTCTATTTGACCTACCTGTTTATGATGGGAGAAAGTTAAGAGAATGGCTACAGCCTAAACTTTAGGGAAGTTTTGCTGTGAAGAGGGTAGACAGATGGGGTAGCTGGAAGAGTAGACGTAGTCCAGAGGGTTTTTAAAAGAGAGAAAGATATCAAGAAACTAGAGATACTGTCAATCTATCATTACTGGTGGGTTAAGAAGCTCTGAGTAGAGGAAGACAGTGCCAGATCTTGAAGCCTTTGGTCAATTAAGGGAAGCAGCCAGGACGCTGGTAGATAGAAACAAGGAGGAGTAGCTGTGGGCGTGAACAAAGGACCTAGGGCATATTTCGGCAGAGAGCAGGGATGTGCAAAAATCAAGAGTTCAGTTGAGGTCATCAACAAAGGGATGAATTCTAAAGTCATCAGAGTATATAGTGAGTTATTTGAAGCCATGGTATTGGATGAACTCACCCTACAAGGAAAAGGATGTGGACAGAGAAAAGGTCAAAGATGAAGACCTGGGACATGCCAACATTTAGAAGTCAGGATGAGGAAGATAAGCTAGGGATGTGAGAGGCTGAGCGATGAAAATGTTTCCAGAAGGTATTAGTTAACCACGTCGAATCTCACTGAAATGTCAAGTAAGAGGATGATCACAAAGTGACTTCTGACTCTGACATGAAGGTCTAGAACAGTTCAGTGAAGTGATGAAGACAGAAACTTAGTGGGAATGAGTTAAGGAGAAGTGGATTCAGGAACTCCATAGACAGTTCTTTAGAGAAGTTTTGACTGATGGGGTTTTTTTCCCCTCAGATTAAAAAGGCTAGAATACGGTTAGTCAAAATTGAAATTTCAGAAATTTTATTGACATGGTCTAAGTTATGGTAGCTGAGGTGAGGAGAAGGAAGAGATCATTGAAACCAAGGAGGAACTGAGAAAGGGCCTTTAGATGAATCATCTGTGTGGATCTGAAGGCACCGATCTTGAGAACCCAGTGAGGGGTAGAGAAGACAATGAGTCATGTGTTAATGTCTTTAGTGAACAAATAGAGTAGCTAGGACATTTGACCAATGACAAGAAGAGCAGAGGTCATAGTCTAGTGGCATGAGCATCATAGAACAGAGTTTTGGAACTTATAAAACCACATTATAAGAAGTGGAAGAGAAAACAGCCTGCATTGCACAGGCCCACAGGGGCAGCTCTATCCTCAGGGGAGACCAGAGTTTCAATTACAGCCATAAAAAAAGAGTTGGCCTGGTGCCGTAGTCTCAGTCCCAGCCGCTCCAGTCAAAGGATGTTCTAGATAGAAGCTGCGCCAAGATAAGAGACAGGTGACGATGGATGATCTCAAAGTCAGTCTCAGATGACCCAGGGGGAAGGGCCAATTCACCAGAATCAGGGCCACAGGGCAGCCTAGGGAAGGAAGCTGAGGGTTCAAGAGGCCCAGAGGGCTCCCAGGAGAAGTGAAGTGATGAAGAATCAGTCCTCAGCTGATTCTTGAGTGGAAAACTTAAAGCCTCTGTGTTTAGGCTTTTGCCAAGATGGTCCGGGTCTTCTTCAAGTAAAACACACAAGAAGTTTTTAAAATGGAGAAATTACTGGCAACCAATTTTATGTCTCTGCAGACAAAACGAGAAGGGAGGCTTCTGTGCTGGCTTCCCTAATGGGCTCATTGCCAAGGCTGCTAGGCTGGCTTTCCACCCACCCTGGAGTGATGGCCATGCACACAAAGCCAAGAAATGACCACTGGGTCAGCTTTTGCAACAATGATGACCAACTTGTCACTATTTTTTTTCAAGTCCATAGGTGTGGACCCTCTGCCAGCTAAGCTGTCCTATGACAAGTCGCATGACCAAGTGTGGGTCCTGAGCTGGGGGGATGTGCACAAGTCCCAACCAAGCCTCCAGGTATGTTCAGCATATGGAGGCCGAGACCCACCCCGCAGGAAAGAACTCTCTCCTTGTCTAATAAATGTCTCCCACTTCCCTAGGTGGATAATCTTATTTATCCAAAATATGTCCAGAAAGGCTCAAGGAGAGATTAGGAAACGGCCTCAAGACAATGCCTCTCTCGGGCAATTAACAGGGTGTCTTTAGCGAGGTCTGCTATTAAGGATATAAATACTGATGATCGATAGGATTCTGATGTCATGATAACCAGAATGGGGCTCCCAGGCCCCACCCAGCCCAGCTCCACAACACCTGCAAAACAGAGGGAGGCCCTGGAGTCCAGGCGGCTAGATGCTGGTCAATAAGGAAGGAGAATGAAAGCACATTTACTGAGTGCTTTCAGTGTGCTAGGGCACAGAAAAGCCAGATAATTTGCCCACGGTCCAACCCAGGCAGTGTGGCTCTGCAGCCCACATTCAGCCACCGCTCTGTACTGCCTCCTAGGAAGAGCTTGGGCCCAGGAAATCTGTGGGATTCCTCCATCCACTAGCCAGGGAAGGTCAACACCCCCCTTGTGTTGAGTATGCCCGGCTGAGCCTTTCTCATCAGGGATCCATGAGAGGATTAAGCCCCATAAAATGTGATTTGAATGCCTATTTTCGCAATTTTCCCTAAGGTGGTACATAGAACCATTCTAGATGCACAGAAGAGAAGTTAATTCATTTAGTGGCTGCCTTGGGACATGAGGGTTTCATTCTCTCTCAGAACCCCAGCTGAGAAGGGCTGCAGATGGAAGGAAGTTCACCTTGTTCCCATGACTGGTAGGAGGCCGGGGACACCCAGGTCTAGAGAAGCTTCCTCCTGGGGACTGACCACCTGTCTGCCCACCTCCACACTGCTGGGCCAGCGGGGAGACACTACTTCACCTCCTATAAACCAGGATTGTTGCCACTTGATGGATGCCATCAACCATCCTGGGCCCCAGGGAGCTAACAAAAAAAATAACCCATTAGAGAGCCTAGGAGCCAGAATAAAGGTTACTCAGAACAGAGTATAAGCCCAGAGAATTATCGGTCACTTTGCCAACTCTAAGAAAGTGCTTAAGGAAATTCAAGGGGAAGGGCCAGCAAAACAGATTTTTCTGGAACTAAAAATGAACAAAAATGACTCCTAAATTAAAACTGCAGTAGATGAGTAGAAAAAAATGCGTGATTTCTACTGAGACCCAAGCTAGTCACCTGAAAGATAAAAAGCAAGAAAATCTCTTTCAAATCACAGAGCTAATATATGAAGAGATTAAGACGTGAGGTCTCAGAAGTCAGCAGAAGTTTAGAAAGAGAAAAGACAATAGTTGTAACGGAGTCGAGATTAAATAAATTTGGAGTAAAATCTCCAAGTTGAAAACTTAATCATATAGTTTGAAAGGGATTCACAAGTTCCAGGCTAGAATGACAAGAAATAGCACATCTCTGCACTTCTTGGTAAAATTTTGCAACTCCAAGAATAAAGGGAAAATCTTACAAGTTTCAAGGCAGGAAGAGCAAGTTACTATAAAAGAAAAAAAAATCAGGTTAGTATTGGACTACTCACCTGCAACATTACCTGGAAGACCCTGCAATCTATATGCTACTAAGATAAAAGAGCTGAATCCAAGAATCCTATTCCCAGCCAAGATAGCATTTAGCTGTCAGGACAAAAGGAAGACATAAAGATATGCGAGAATTCAGACAGCGAATCGCTCATGTGCCCCGTCTGAGGAACATATTTAAGGAAAGACACCAGAAAAACATCAGATGAACCAGATCAGAGACATCAGGATGGAGAAAGATGAAGAGGAGACAGTTGCACGTAATGAACTAGAAAGAAAGGTCCAAATTAAAAGTAAGATGGGTGAGGAGAGACTATGGAAAATGTACAGTAAGTGCTAAACAAGGATGTTTGAATTAGGACAGAGACAGTGAAAGAAATCCTGATACCAGGATGTAACTAAAGATAAATTATTTTGGTAAAAATAAGTAGAAAGTGAAGGAAAGAGGCGACAGTAAAAATGCTCAAAAATGCCATGCTATTAGGATAAGAGAGGATATAGAGAATGTTGTTTGAAATTAATAGTTGAGAAGTGAGTATCTCAATTATTCCAAATGTGACAAACTGAACTCTCTCATAAAAGCAGAGATGATCAGACTGGGTTTTTAAAAAAAGAAAAAAGAAAACTAGCTACAACTTGTTTACAAGAAACACATATGAAATAAAGAGATAATAAAAGGTTGAATTTAAAGGGTTAGGAAGAGTGACGACAAGTGAACAATAGATATCCATGAGTGGCAATATTAACATCAGACGAGGTGGAATTTAAGGCGAAAAGCACTAAACAGCATCAGAAGAAACAATACGTGATGAACAGCTAATAGAGAGCAAACAGCTTTAACAATCAAATACATAAAACAAGAGTGATTACAAATACAAGGAGAATGTGGTTAAAAATGCACTTAAATCTTACATACCAAGGAGACAAAATAATGGCATAGGGAAATTGAACAATATGAATAAGGAACTTGGTTTAATAAATATATGGAAAACCTTTCATCTGCCAAATAGAATTTTTTCACATGTTCACATACACAGAAGTGTATCAGTAATCACAAAGAAAAGGTTAACAAGTTTTGTAAAAGTAGATGTTATAGGCGGCATTATCTGATAATTAGAAATAATTAAAACATGGCTTCATCAGAAAACACTCCTAGATAGCTACTGGACCAAAAAGGAAGTTAAAAGGGAAATTACAAACTGTCTCAAAAGCAATGAAAAAGACTATTTCACATCAAAAGCTGTGGGACACAGAGAAAGAGTACGCAAGGAATATTTGTGTCTTAAAAGCCTGCAAAGGAAGTATTTGTGCTAGAAATTAGAAAGAGAACAAAGCGACTGGTGAGAAGGTATTACTACGAGGCCTGAAATTAACAGAAACAAAACAAAACAAGAAAAAGGGAAACGGGTAAATCTTTCACAAGCCTGATGAAAAGAGGAATGAGACAAGGGACATTGCAGCAGATGCAGGAGGACGAAATCATTGTAAAATAATACATTGCAACTTTGGGCGGCAAATTTTAAAACCTAGAAGAAGTGGATGATTGTTTGCGAAATGTAGAAAAAACAAACTGACCTAAGAAAAGGAAAACTTTCAATAGAACTATTACCATAGAAAGTTTTTTAAAGATTAAAGAGCTCCTGTAGAAAAATGTACAGCTGAGTTTTACCAAACCTTCAAAACATAGGTAATTTTAGTCTTATTTGAACTATCCCAGACCATAGTGGGGAAGATACAGCTCCTTAGTCTGTATTTAATAGCCAGTATAATTGTAATTATGAAAAGTGACCAAAAATATAAGAAATGAAACTATAGACTAATCTCGCTTATGAATACAGAAGCAAAGTTCTAAACATGGTATTTAAACTGGACTCCAGCGAGGCATTTGGATGCAGGGAACAAACCCCCGGCTACAACAAGTTTCGCTATCCAGAAATCAGTCAATATTCTTCATAACACAAACAAATTACAACAGCAAAAAACCCATGATATTTCCAATAAATGCTTAAAAGGCATCTAATTAAATACAGCAGACATTCTTAATAAAAAAACTAAAAATATGAATAGAAGGAAATTCCTCAAATATAATGAAGAATATTTCCCAGAAACCAAGAGCAAATTTTGCCTTAAGGCCAAAACACTAAGAGCATTTTAATTAATATAAGGAATTATACCATGATGCCCACCATCACCGTAATTGGAAAGTCTCGGAAATGTACTATGACAAGAAAATGAAATAGATTGAATAAGCCTACGTTCGTCACTGTGGGCTGGGGTTCAGGAAACCAGCACTTGCAAAAACTGCTCCCGGAAATGTCAAGTGGCACGGCCTTTGTGGTGAGCAATTTGGAAAAATGAAACAAGAGCCTCAAAATAAGGCTTTTTGATCCAGCAACTTGACTGCTCAGAACTTATCCAAAGGCTGTGATCATGGATATAAACAAGACTTAGCTACAGCATTATGTGTTACTGCATGGTTTATATTTGCAAAACATTAAAAATAATATCCTAATGCTTCTAAATATCCAACACTAAGGAACTGGTTAAATAAACTTTACTGTGACTGCATGAAGGTATTTCTGTAAATGAGACCCATTCCCTCATCAATCCTGCCCCACACTGTCTTGCCCTCTCCCAGGCCCAGGTTTTAGCTGCCGCTCAGCCTGTCCCACTGGATACCTTGTCCCCTGCCCTTCCCCATTGTCACTTCTTGGATGGCTTCATCCACCCCTCCGAGGGAGATGCTCAGCCTTCCTTACCCCACGCTGACTGCTGACGTCTTCTGATAACCAGCTACATATGCACGTCTCCTGAACCAAGCCCACAGAGCCAGCAACTTTGAGAGGTTCAACAGTTATCTTTTGGGCATGGGTGTGCCCGGCCATGTGCCAGGACACACGCCAAGAAGAAACTCATGACTCAGAGAAGTGAGGCTGACATGCCCACATCAGTTCAAGGGCCCAAGGTACCACATTTTGATGAATATAGGGTGTCAGAGAGCTGAAGCATGAATGACACTGACCACTGACAGCCTGTAATTTTCCATCTCTATTACAAGCTAACATGGTAGGCCTGATATCAAGCCATGATTGCTTGGCATCTTGGAATTCTCTGGCATTTTCCCCAGACTCTCTAAAATCCAATTTCCTAATGCTGATTTTTTGTTAATGCCCAGTTCTCTGAGTTTTGTCCCAGGGCCTTGCCATGGAAGTGTCATTTGGCCATTTTTAAGTCACAGGAAAATAACCTAATGCAACTTCAGAACTCTAGAGCTGCCCAAGACTGAAAATCACAGCCTTTATCATTTCAATCCCGCAGTCTGCCTGCTGACCCCCCCACGGGAAGCAGGATCTGAAAGGGACTCAAACTTCAAACCAGCCTGAGGAGGCAGGCCAGGTGCTGTTTGTTTTGTCATAAAAGTAAAGCCAGCAGGCAGCCCCATTCTTAAAAGGTGAAGCATCCAGAGCTCCAAGCCATGTGAGTCACAAAACCCCACCAGACACTGTCCTGGCTGCAGAAATCTGGATCGTTCCTTCTAAACACATGGCCACAATATCATGATCAGGAAAAGTGTCTCACCTCCCTGTTCAAGGTCTATCATGTGTGTGTCCTGCTCAGAGGGTCTGGGCTTGTCCTTGGGGCCCTAGAGCCAAAATTGCCCATAAGCCGGCCAAGCCCCACATCTGGCTGCAGGTCTGCCACCTTTCCGGGAAATGGCCTAGAATCTGGAGGCTGATGAGCACATGCAGAAGGGCAAGGGGACACAGGCTGTCTGGCTCCATGTCTCTGACTTGCCCTGGCCCAAGTGTCAGTAGCTGATGGACAGAAGCCCCACTTGACCACAGGGGGCTTTCTGGTGGGACCTCCAGACCACTCTCTCTTCCTCTGTAACCTCAGACATCCCTCAGCTCTGCTCTGCATTGCCAACATGCCCTTCCCTGATACAGACACAGCAGGGACACACACCAGGGAATGGCTGGAGTCCCCTCCTGCCAAGTCCACAGAGGAGAAAGTGTTACCTCCAGGGAAACAGAGGCAGCCATGCTCTGTCACTACCAATTTGTACAAAACACAGGGCCTAATTCTTTACTTTTCACAGCAAGTCCCCTTTGTGAAACTGGAAGCTCTCCCCAGCATTCTAATTGCAAGACATCTAAATGGCTTGCCCAGCATCTCTGAATGGCATCCCTGCGGGATTTCTGCTCTAATAAATTACGGAGTCAGTGCTCTCAGAGAACGCCTCTAAGAGCAGTATATGACAGAGTCCCAACAAACTGGCCCAGGAACCTGGCATCAAAGAAAAGAAAGAACCAACAAACAAATCTACCATTTAACATTTTCCTTATTAAAAAGCTCTCTTCCTCTTTTCCCAGGGTGGCCTAGGTGTTGAGAAGGTGGGATTCTTTGTTGTGAGGGAGGTTCTCTCAAGTGGAGTGATGTTTTGGTTCTGGGGACCTCCCTCAGAAGTCCCAACAAGCCTTACTCTGCGGTCACGGCGGCAGGTGACAATGTGCAGCACGGTCGGGCCTGACCATGCGGAGGGAGCAGTTCAGGCATTCGCTCCGGTCCCGCCACTTCCTGTTCCAGGAAGGATGGATCCCTGCCTATGACATTCCCAAGCAGCTCCCACTCTGCTCCTGCCCCTCCCCAAGACTGTGGCCTGTCCATTGTCACTCCAGCAGCCTGTCTGCTGGGGGTCTCCACCAGGGCATGCAGATGTCTCTGGGTTTCCAGCCCTCAACTTGAACAGGCCCTCACAAGGACTCCCACTCTGTGTTGTAGGTGATCACGGAAGCCAGCACAGGCCAAGGCCAGCACCTTATCCGCACCCCCTTCACAGGAGTGGACGATTTCTTCATTCCCCCAACAAACCTCATCATCAACCACATCAGGTGAGACCAGCGCGCGATGCCCTAAAGTACTCCGGAATCCCCTGCATGGGGCAGCTTCACCCAGGATGGGACCTGCTCCTTTCTCTATCTCCCCTATCCATCCTGGGCTGGCTTTGGACCCCATCAGGAAGGGACAGAGAAACGGACCCATCCCTATTCCCTAATTGTTAGAGTTAAGAAAGGCATCCGTGGGGCTGGCCCCATGGCCGAATGGTTAAGTTCCTGTGCTCTGCTTTGGCAGCCCAGGGTTTCACTGGTTCGGATCCTGAGTGTGGACATGGCAACGCTCATCAGGCCATGCTGAGGCGGCGTCCCACATCGCACAAACAAGGCACTCACAACTAGAATATACAACTATCTACTGGGGGGCTTTGGGGAGAAGGATGAGAGAGAGGGAGGGAGGAAGGAAGGAAGGAAAGATTGGCAACAGATGTTAGCTCAGGTGCCAATCTTTAAAAAAAACAAAACAAAAGAAGAAGATGAAAGACACCCAGTGAGGTCAGGAAGTCTTATCTCAAGGTGAGGAAAATAGAGGAAAGAAGAAAACAACAGTGGCTAATTAGTGGTTAATTGACCACCCTCTACTTGCTAGACACAAAAAACTAGTATAAGTGGTCTCGATCCCTATGTTACAGATGACGAAACTGAGACTCAGAGAAGTTAAGACACTGGCCAAGGTCAGCCAGCCAGGAATTGACAGAATCAGACTAAATGCAAAGCCAGGTCTCCTTTCAGAGCCCCATTCTGCCTTATTCTCTGCGAACCACAGCCCACGGTTCCTCTCGGAGCCCCCAGAGCAGCCGTGCAGGGGCCGCAGGGAACCGAGGCCTCCTGGCTGCCTGGCTGGGCACCATTCAAAAGAACAGCCTAACAATCACAGCCACGGCCTCCACTGCAAACCTCACCCCAGCCTGCAGACTCCCCCTCCCTATTCCTTTCAGAGAACCCTCATCGCTTTCTGTAAAGTCAGCACTGCCTGCCCTCTTATAAAGTCATCAGGACCCGAATGTCTGGTGGCACTATTTACGCCTTTCTTTAGTCTGACATCAAGCACCTTTCTCCAGGAAGAAATGATTCATTTTTGCAAGCCAAGGCTGGACTTATAGGACTCGCCCATCTATCCTTGCCCGAGGAAGAAAAGAGCCACTTTATGAACCCCTCAGTGTAGAGAGTGACTAGAGAGGAGCCTCTGAGATGGTTCTAAAGGGTGAAGCCCCCTCCGAGAAGCTGCCTTCAGCCGGAAGCCGCGCAAACTCCGAGGATTGCAGCCCCCGTGTGTGACTTTTACATTCAAGTTCTTTATAAGAGTGGGGTTTTCTTTCCTGCTGGTTCCATCCTCTGGCCCTTTAAGGATGCTTTAAAGTGGGCATTTCCCTCACCCTGAGGCACAGCTATCCAAGAGAAAACCATGGAGGAGATCCTCTCTTTTCCTGGAGGTGTACACAGCACCAAGAGGCCGCTGGGAGCAAGGGACTCAGGCAGAGCTTCTCAAGTCTGGAGTCAGGCCTTTTTGCAACTTGCAGCCAGCCTCTGAAGAGGAATTTCAGAAAGTCCAGATGTGAGCAGCTACCACCTGCTGAGCTCCCTCCTAGATTCAGTCCTCCCAACAGCCCTCAGAAGGAACTGCCCTCCTAGAGTCACAGGGGCTCAGACAGGCAAGCAACGTGGCCCAGGGTCTGCAGCCAGCAGGACACTGCAGCTGTGCCAGGGCGTCTGTCTCCAAAGCTAAAAACCGTCCTCAGCCCCCTGCCCAAGGTTCCTCCTGCTAGCATGATGAACGTGGCCAGAGAAGAAGCTGCCCTTTCACATCCCCCTCCCAGGATAAAGCAACACTAATAGGAAATCTTTCCTTGTTCAGTTGCATCTGCCTCCTCAAATTCTGGCTCTCCAGTTAGTCCAGAGAACAGCTAGGCTGTGGGCTCTCCTATCTTGTCCTCCTAGCGGGCAGAGACAGGGCAGCCATCTCCCGTCCTTTCCTACCAGGCACAGGCCCACCACTTCCCAGGTGGCACAAGGCCTGGGGGAAGCTGAGTCAAAGGCACCCCAAAGGGAGCTGCTGTTGAAGGCACCTTGACCTCCTTTTTTACCATTTCTAAAGATGAGTGCATGTTACGAGAGCATAAATCCAGGAATGTTTGTAACTCAACTGCATTTGGTTTGATATCATAGGTGAATCACTTATGAACCCATCCCCTGCAGAATAGTAGCTCTTATTAATAGGCTATTAGATCATTGACAGGCTATGATAAAGGCAAAGAGAAAGGATGCAATTGTTTGTGACCGATGACAGATCCCCTACCCCAAGAGGCTTCCTAACCTCTGACCTCAGTTCTTCCCTTCCCAGGTTTGGCTTCATCTTCAACAAGTCTGAGCCTGTGGTTCACAAAGTTGACCTGGAAAGACTGATGCTCCTCAAGACCATTGGCCTGCAGAGGTACGGCTGCATGCCACAGGCCATGGCCCACACCCACCTGGGCGGCTACTTCTTCATCCAGTGCCGACAGGACGGCTCCACTTCAGCCGCACCGCAGCTGCTGATCGACAGCGTCACGGACTCCGTGATTGGCCCCAATGGTGATGTAAGCGGCACCCCACACACATCCCCCGATGGACGCTTCATAGTCAGCGCTGCTGCCACCAGCCCCAAGCTGCACGTGCAGGAGATCACGCTGAGGGGGGAGATCCAGACCCTCTATGACCTGACAATAAGCCAGGGCATCTCCGACGTGGCCTTCCAGCGGTCCTTCACCCAGGGCAAT
Organism: Equus quagga; assembly: GCF_021613505.1. Lineage (NCBI taxonomy): Eukaryota > Metazoa > Chordata > Mammalia > Perissodactyla > Equidae > Equus > Equus quagga. The sequence continues at coordinate 84,340,321 of NC_060273.1, forward strand.
CAGTACTACGTCTACGCCACTCTGGAGACAGAGCCAGCCCTGCTGTTCCTGGAGCTGTCCACAGGGAAGACGGGTGTGCTGAAGAACTTAAAGGAGCCGCCCAGAGGGCCAGCCTGGCCCTGGGGAGGGCCCCGCAGGATCATGAGGGATAGCGGGCTGTTTGGACAGTACCTCCTCACACCAGCCCAAGAGTCGCTGTTTCTCATCAACGGGAGACAAAACACACTGCGGTGTGAGGTGTCGGGCATAAAGAGGGGGACCATGGTGGTATGGGTGGGAGAGGTATGAAGGAGCCCAGAGCAGAGGCCTGGGCCAAGGAGTACTGCCGAGTCCTGACACCACAGCCCCAAGCAGGCGCCCTGTACATTTTTACAGACAAAAGCAAAAACCTGTATTCGCTTTGTGGTTCAACACTGATCTCCTTGCAAGTTTCCTAGTATAAGGTATGCGCTGCTAACAAGATTGGGGTTTTTTTGTTAGGAAGTATGATTTATGCCTTGAGCTACGACAAGAACACATGCTGCTGTGTAAAGGAATCATTTGTGTGCCCAGCTACACACACCATGTTACCTGGGGACGCCGTGGAACCAAGAGCTGCCGCTTTCCAGGCTGACACTTCTGTCGGTTGCCTTCACGTAGTCATTCTCCTTTACCGCCAGATCCAGCCAGGCTTCACCCTGTTGGAGTGGCCTGAAACCAGGCCTGGAAACGCGGGCTCACCAGGAGCAGGGCTTTCCCTCCCGGCATGAAAGCCACAGCTGCCCTCGCTCTGGACCTTATTTTTCTCCTTCGCAGCTGCTTCTTGCTTTTCTTTCCATTTGATTTGTACGCCTGAGGGAGAGCCAACAAGACTTATTGCATCTTGGGGGATGGGGAAATCACTCACTTTATTTTGGAAATTTTGATCGAAAAATAATTTTTTATAATCTCAAATGCTAGTAAGCAGAAAGACGCTCTCCGAAGGTCCAGCTATATTCTGTCCTGCCTTAGGCCAAGTCTCTCAGAGTCACCACCCCACTTCCCACAGCCAGAAGGAAGGACAATGGTCATCAAAGAGTAATGGTCTTCTACACCATTGGCACCCCCAAGTGCAGACCAGGCCACCCCATGGGTAAAGACTGTGTTCTGGGTTGGGACCCCAAGAGACCAGGACAAACCCTGCGTGCCTGCTTTTCACCACTAATGGGGGACATTTTATTAGCCAGGTCCAGTGGCCCAGATTCAGGGCAGACTGGGCTTACCTGGCAAAGTGTGGGTGGCCTGCAGAACAGTGTCCTCCAGGCTCAACAGAGAAACCCCAAGGACACAAGTGGGGTCCAGGAGGGTTCCTTAGGCTATCCGTTTTAGAAACTGATTCCTTCTCTGCCTGTGTCCCTTGCCCTCAGCTCTGGTGCCCCTGTCCCCACATCATCACGGCACAGAGAGCACAGTTCAGTGTTTTCTTACACACGGGACCCCTCTCCCCAGTAACACACACCCCAAAACTCAGAAGGATGCGGGCTGGCACTGCTGTGTTATTCCCAATTGTCTCAGGCTGTGGTGGGCTCTCAGGCTGGCATCAAAGAAGTGTAACCCTCCCAGCCCTGTGAAGACAGCCTGTGTCCAAGGATCTTAGCAGGGAAGAGGCTGCGTTGGATTCTCAGAACACCCCTTTCCCCTCGCTCACTTGGATGCTTTCTAGCTTAAGTCATCATTTTTCAAGCCACCTGGGGTTGGGAGAGACACCTTAGCTAGTTTACCCACCTTCACCTGCCAACACAGCCACGAGGTCCCCTGCTGCTGATGGACGGCCCCTTTTGGGGAAAGGAAGACATAGGGTGGGTCTCACTCTAAATACACACACCTCCTTTTCACTCCCACCTGACTGCCCAACCCACCTGCCCCCAGTTTCCTGAGGTCAGCCAGTCTCCTGGAATGTCCCATGTACCTTGGCCCACCAAATGCTCATCCCCTACAACTCCCAGGAGTGTGCCTAGACGTGAACATTCATATTTTAGATTTTTTTAAGGTAAAATATGTAGATATATGTTAAGGAAACTGACCCTAAAAACCTAATATTCAGTTTCACAATAGCTGAGGTGGGTGGATATCGCAGCTCATCCTTTCTTTTTATTCCTGCCTCAGTATTTTGACACATTTCCTTCCAAACTCCCAGTTTTATCACCAAAATTCTTCAGCTTTCATGAACTCCTCCCTTAAAGTCTTCTAAATTGTGGCACCCTCTGTCAGAAAAAGAAGTCTCAGAGCCTACCTGAGGAAGAGCCCACCCGACCCCGAACACTGTCCCCTCTGGGTCACAGGATTCCTAAGTCAAAGACCAATCCAATCCAAACTGGCCTCCTAAACTGGGAGTGACTTCCGCGGCATCTGCTCCTTTTCCGCTGTTCCTTCCCCTTGTCGGTGTAGCTGAACAGCAGATCTGCCTCTCCTTGTCCTCATTGTGCAGTGATGGGGGACGGTCGGCTTAGGTCTCACTGCCAGCATGCCAGACACGATGGAATTGGAGCAGGAAATCACAGGCCTGAAAACTTTAAAACTTGCAAGTTCACAAAGGCAGGAGAGTAAATGTTTTTCCAGCAGTGCAATCAAGAGAACTGCTCAGGTGGGAGGCAGGGGAAAGGCTGGCCGGAACCCCACCTGCCCTTCCTCCCACGCTTCAGCCCCAGAAGACGCTCATGGAACACACTTTGAAAGCCACTGGTGTAAGAAGTCATCACAAGAGGTGGGTCTTGAAGTAAACCCGGGCGGCGATCCTTCTGATGAACACAAAAGGTCAACTGCTACTATTTCACATTATTGAAAAAGAATTCATTTCACCAAAAGAATCACCAAAAAGCCACTTACATAAGGAACTCACTCTTTCAAAATTACTGAATTTTGAAATAGAGTTAAGTTCACAAAAAGCATAGATTTTTTTTTTTTCAGAATAACAAACACACAAGTAATCTACACCTGTGGTGACATTAAGAATTTGAAATGGAAGCCCTCATTCTCCTCCTGAGCAAGTGAACAAAACCCCACGTGGAGGTGTGGGTCCAAAAGCCAGCCCAGCCATCCACAGATTGAGGGTAGGAAGAGGGGTTTGTCTGCTTCTAGAGGATTGCATGGACTTTCTGCACAGTGGGCCCGGTCGTGAACCACATGCATCGTGGCAAATGCCGGCCTCGGCAGCCTGGACCCAGCAAGCCCTGCCTGGGGCTGGCCCAGGCTTCTTTCTTAAGTCTCCAAGTCATTCAAGGTTTCTGCTACTTCCCCCAAGCCCCTGGATGTAGCCGGAAGAGCCCTGTAAAGTCTTGTTTGGGCCAACCACTGACATCAAGCTGCAGGGACTCTGATCCAGAGGCAGCCTCACCAGAGACAGAAGCTCAGGCCCTCCAGTTCCCACTCCCATCCCAGCCGTCTCCCCATCTCCTGGCTCCCCTGTGCAGAAAAGGGCTCTGAACTCCAGGTAGGTGCCCTGAAGGACAGCTGTCCACCCCCAAATAAAGCAGACAACTGCCTCCTGCCCGAGGGAATTGTAACTGCTGAGTCTTCATTTAGGAAAGCAGCCTGGAGTCGGCTTTAGATGGCCACAACTTCTTGTTTTCTGTTGACCAATAATCTGTGACCTAAAGGAGACTTCAGAACTGAGATGTGAAACAGATTCATTCTGGATATATTTTTCTACAAGGGGCTTAAAAAGTAATCAATTCATTTTTCACATCGTGTTTCATTCAAATACCAGGGATGCTGAACCATCTTCATTACCAAATCCCGCAGCTCGCTCTCTCTGGTCCTCCTCTGCAGAAGCAAGCCTCCGGGAGAGACGACACTGCTCCTGCCTCCCTCCGACACATCCACCAAGCTACCTCACTTTCTCCTCCCTGCACCCAGCACCGCCAGAATGCTGCCCCCATGCCAGGAGGCCAGACAGGTGACGTAGGATGACAGCAGTTCTGGCATGAAGTCCTTTGCCATCCTCCCCCACCCAGGACCTCAGATCCCATTCCAAGTGTAATCAGAACCCATTGGGACACAGCCCCTTGCCACCCAGAATCACACCCCCCAAATCCTAGCTCACAGCCCTTCTGAGTTATGTGACCAAGACTAGAGAGAACTCAGAATTGTCCAGAAAATTGGATATTGTCAGGCAGGAACTGTCAGACAGGAACAGAGACCATGACATCTCAGCCAAGCCTCATCCCTTAGAGGGCCCGAGCTGGACCCCTGTCCATTCCTATTTTATTCTCTGCCTTTCCTGCTCCCTTCCTATGCCTCGGGCCTCCCGCTCAGGAGCCACTCTACAGCCCCTACAATTCAAGGGGCAACTGACCTTACTGTGACACCAGCCCCCTATGGGCTTTACCCACACTGCTTCCTTGCTTTAGGGTACGAGTGAGAAGTCACTCATGGGGCCGGATGCTGCTATTTGCTCCCAGAAGGGCATGTAGGCAAAGCAATTTTGTTCAAGAAAGTCACTAGCTGCCTTGGTTTCTCTCCAAAATCATAGAGTCATAGGACAGAGAGGCTAACAGATTCAAGGGAAAAAATATATAGTGCCTATCCTCAAGGTGTGACTGCAAGACCCCAAACACCTGGTGGAATGCAACCCGCTTCCTACCTTTGTCTACACCAGATTACCTGCCAAGTTACTTAAGGATCTGAGCGTCTTATGTGGGCCTGCAGGCTTTAGGCACCAGCCGCCCCACAGACACCCAGAGCCCAGCACGCATGGTCTCATGCCTCCTTTGGAGCTCTGGGCAGTGAGTGGGAATTTAGCCAAACATGATGTGTGAAATTATGGAAAATGTGGGGAGAGTGGGGATTAACCTCCAAAATTCACAGTGAGGTTACTTTAGCTAGCACCAGTGTTGAGCATGTACCTTGTTTTTTTTCTGACAAAGCCACAATTTATGCACCCCAGATTTCCAAGCTCACCTTGACTAATATGGGACCATCCCTTTCCCCTGTGGCCCCAGAGAACACCGGTCATGCCCTAGAGGGCTTAGCCTGCACTCCACAGAGCAATAACTGTTGACTCGCCCCTACTGCAACCCTGGTGATACATGGCTCTCCACATGTCACCATGGCAGGATCAGAGAATTCTGCCCTTTGGAGGCACTCTCTTCAAGATCAGGGCTTTGTTTCTGAGGAAGGGCAATGAGTTCTTGACTGGTTATGGGGCCCGAGAGCTCTCAAATGAGAACATTCCTAAATCTAAACCTTTATCCACTGCCCACGTGGCATTTGCCGTGGGTTGTTGGTCCCTTGCTACTTAAGCTCTTCAGAGAGGTGAGGGACAACAGGTCTGCAAGCTGCCCACCCCAGACCCACAGCTCACCCCCCGTGGCACCCCCGTGGCCTGCACCCTCACGGCCCAGCTCCTGGGGTGGGCCAGCCCCTCCCCCTTCCTGGTCTGGCCCCCTCACACCCTACCTTTCTCCCACACCCCTGCTGCTCGTGCTTTCTGAAGGCCATGTGAGATGATCTAAAAGCAGAACTGGGCATGGAGTTTTGCTGCAGTGGTCACACACACTGTTTTATGCTATCGTGTAGCTGAATGACCCTCAAGATATGAAGTCACACCCACCATTTGTCCCATTAAGATTCTCGTCATCTCCCACCTCAGAAAACTTTCAGATCTCTTATGTCAAGGCAGATTACATTATTTTGAGCAGTTGTGTAGACTCCAAAATATATTTTCTGTAATCACTGGTATTTCTCAAAAGGCCTCCTGTAATTACTATACATGTGAATTTTTCCTTATTTATAAAATATATATAAATTATTTTTAATACATCAACTTTAGTAGAAATTTGTACCAACACAGTAACTGTATGTGGCATTTGAAATGAGTTTGTGTTTCCTTTGACGTGTGACACAGTATTGAACACACCGTGTATTTGCAGTACCACTTGATATGAAGACAATTCACAAATTAGCATAAAGTGTTGTCATTGTAAATGCTCTTTTTCTGAGGATTTTACAATAAAACTTGAGAAAAGTTACCTTGTTCTGGTCCCAGTCTGTTCACAGTTGTCACAGCGAGAACTGGTTCAGGCAGGACCACTCAGAGCCTTTCTCCGCCTTCTCCATCACCACTGGGTTCAGGACGATCAAGGTGAAATGGGCCCTGCTCTGGCCCCATCCAAAGAGCTGCTGGACAAAGGCAGGCGCCGGAACCCAGAAGTCTCTCTTCCCCATGTTCAAGTGTCAGCTCCCAAAACGCACAACCAACATCTGGCTCAAAACTTCTCATCATCTGCCCTGGCAGACCCCAGACTCTAATCCATTCTTTTTTCTCTCTCTCTTCTTCTCCCCAAAGCCCCCCAGTACATAGTTGTATATTCTAGTTGTAGGTCCTTCTAGTTGTGGCATGTGGGACGCCACCTCAGCATGGCCTGATGAGTGGTGCCATATCCACACCCAGGATCCAAACTGGCGAAACCCTGGGCCACTGAAGCGGAGAGCGCAAACGCAGCCACTCGGCCATGGGGCGAGCCCCCTCTAATCCATTCTTGACTCCAGTCACTCTTGGTTCTAAATGGGGCAGACTTTTCAGCAAGAATGTCATATGTATAAAGAGCTCAGTAATCACCAAGATACAAATGTGGAGCACCTGCTATGCCAGCACGGTGCTAGGTATGGGGGATGGAGGGCTGGACAAAGGAGACATAGTCCCTGCCCTTGGTGAGCCTCAAGTTCACTGACTATGAGTGCAGGTTCTCCAGAGAAACCAACCAATAGGGTAGGTGGGTGTGTGTGAGGATATAGGTTGATGATGAATAAGGGTATAGATACAGACATGGAGAGAGAAAGAGGGAGAGGGAGAGATTTATTTTAAGGAATAGGCTCATGCAGTTGTGGAGGCTGGCAAGTCCACAGTCTGCAGGGTGGGCTGGCAGGCTGGAGACCAGGGAAGAGCTGATGCTGCAGTTTGAGTTCAAAGTCAGTTTGCTGGCAGAATTGCCTCTCCTTCCAGGGAGGCTGGACTTCTCTTAAGGCCTTCCACTGATTGGATGAGGCCCACCTACACTATGGAGAGTAATCTGATTTACTCAAAGTATATTGATTTAAATGTTAATCTCATTAATAAAAAATACTTTCACAGAATCATCTAGAATAGTGTTTGACCAAATATCTATCTAGATACCATGGCCTAGCCAAGTTGACACATAAAATTAACTAACATGATGACATAAACAAGATGTTGCTCCCCTCTCTCCTGGGGGAGTAACCTGCTGTGTGCAGGGCCCTTTGATAAGCACTTAATAAGCATCTGTTTTAAACTTTACCAAACCCCAACAAGGCAGGTGGGGCTGTTATCTCCATTTTATAGAAGAGGAAACTGAGGCTCAGAGCAACAGAGCCAGGACTCACATTCAAGTCTGTATGGCAAGAATACATGCTCTTAAGCGCTAAACCTGCTGTCTGCGATACCCACCTCAACAAAATGCCTGAACTACGGCTGCTCCAGCCTCGCTTCCTTGCAGATCCCCCGGACAGCACAGGCCACATTTGGTAGGGGATCTGCCCTACTCTCACTTCCATCTCAAGAAAGCCAACTGCCCGGACCAGCCCTCAAGATTTGGGGTCTGGCCAGTCCCCTTGAACAGGAGGAAATGCATCTGATTAGAACCCAAAAACTCTTGGTAGAAAGCAGACAGCAGGAGTCAGTTTGCTCACGGCCCAAAGAGTCTGGGTTCATCCTCGCACACACTCCAGATATCCCCTTTCTGCTCACGAGCCCCAGGATGGCAGGTGTTGGGATTGGGGGTGAGCAGGCAGCAAAGGTGCAGCCTGCCACAAGACCCGCCCCAAACAGGGGGCAGAAGCTTCCACCCTTTTCAGTGTTCCACCCATTCCCTCCTAACCAGGCCAAAGAAGGCCACTTAGAGAGAAGTGTTTGGGCCCAGCCCCCACATGCCCAGGTCTGGAGATCTGGGAGGAGGGCAGACTCCTCGGCTCGGCTCTGCCCATAGCTAGACAGAACACCGTCACAGCCTTTGCAATGTACCCACTCTCATCTTCAACCATCATCTCCCAAAGACCATCTCTGTACCCAGGTCCTGCCCACAAGGAGCCCACAGTCTGCAGGAGTGAAACAGACCCAAGAAGAGTCATTGGCACACCGGATCACTGAGGGGGTGTGCAGGGGGCTTGGTGAGGAAAGGCCCTCTGGGTGAAGTGGTGTGGAAGTCAGCAGGAAGGCCCGAGTGAAGAACAGTGGGGTGAGAGCCTGCTTGCCAATGGGAATAGCAAAAGCAAAGGGCTAACGTGAAGAAACAGCAGGAATGTTGGTTCTGCAGGCATGACAGCTATGTGGAGGAGGTCGCTGCACACAGTGAGCCCAAGGTGGAAGGGCTGCATGATGGGGTGCCATGTTGTTACAGAGATAGAGAGTATTCTTTGGGCTCTGGGGAGCATCTTCCCAAACAGGGCACTGGGGCTCAGAGTGTCCAGACTAAGTGGAAGAAGGAAAGAGAGATGCTACCAAGAACAGTGACCTTGTCTGCTAGCCTGCATCCAGGACCCAAATGTCTCAAAGCTAGAGCACCCAGCTACCATAGCCTGGGATCACTCTACTCAAGGGGAGGCTGTCTTAGGGAGCCAGGAAAGGCTATCAGAGAAAAGACAGAGAAAGCAGATGCCCCCAGGGGAGGCAGGCAGAAGCTGACAGATGGCCATGGCATGGTTCCTTTCCTATGAGCACAGAGCCCTGGGATTCTCAGGAGCTTCTATCTGGGACTATGGGGGCAGGAGATGGGTAGGAAAGGGGTGTCCAAACAAGCTGGAGGTGCACAGGGTGAGGCAGGGGCACATCCAGACAAGGATGGAGAATGGGGTCCCAGGAGGGAGGAGAATGTCCACACAGAAGAGAGGGAACTGAGAAATAGAGGGTATATAGGCCCCAGGGAGTGCTGAGAAGAGAAGACTAAGACGGGCCTAGAGTACAAATAGCCCAATATGCAGAGAGCTGGTGGGCCATGAAGAAAGATTGAAGGGCAGCTAGCAGATGGTCCCAGAGCCACAATTCTCTATTAGCCAGGGCTGGCTACGCCTGGATCTAAGATTAATATCAAAGTTTTTTAAATTAAATATTATTTATGCAATAAGTAGTACATTACATTATCTTCAAGTCTAGACCAGTATCATGTTTATGTTTACAAAGATATCATCTTTATCTGTCCAAGGAAAATTAGTTTCTTTAGCATCCACTTCTCCAAGGCCATTGGCCATCAGAGTTCATCTCTTCGAGCCAGAGTTTCCTGCCAAAGTGAAACCCAGTACCAGACAGCAGCTGTTGGTCAGCAGTGACCAGCAGAACCGCCGGGCAGGGGCTGAGCAGTCCAGGATGATGGGATGAGAAGTGACAATCAATAGGGCCCACGCTGCGTGCAGTGGGCAGAATGCACCCCCTAGACAGGCCAATAACGGGGAGCCTTTCAGCATCCCTGGGGCACAAGAAAGAATATGACTCACAGAGGTCATGTTGAACCCCAAAAGGAGCCACAGCCCTGTGCTCACACCAACCAGGCTTTCTGAAAACCCCAGGAAATCCAAATCAGCACTTGCTGATGTACTGCTAGGTAACCACACAAATATTCTTCAGGATATAAGAGAACTTGCGCTGTATATTCTCATTTTTGTAGAATACTAGGGGGAAAATAGGCCCAAATGTTAATCACTGAATTCTGGGATTATAAGCGAATCTGATTTTCTTCTATTTTTTTTTTTTTCTAAAATTTCTACAATGAGCTGTTGCATCACTTTTGTATTAAGAAGAGAAATCTGACATGGACGCCCACTCATGAGTCACACAGGTACAAGGCAGAGAGCAGTGGTTGCACATCCTCTCTTCCTCCCTTTGGGGCACGCAAGGACGAGGACTCACGTCTTTGGCGAGTGGAGGCTCTATGAGGGAGACTCATCTCCCAGCAACGACAGAGATGAACCTGCCGAATCCTTCCCATGCAACTGAAGAAGAGAAACAAAACAGATGAGAGCTGACAGAAAGACGATGGAATCACTCCTACCATCCAGCCAGAAATTCTCCTGTGGACCACCTCCATATACACGCGTCATCATTTCCCGCCTCAGGAACTTCCCGCCCTGAGCAGATTCGATTACTCAGAACAGTTCTGCCATTGAAAATACTGGATAAAATTTTTTATAAGAGAACACCTTCTTAAACTTCAAGGTGATGAGAAGAGAGTGAGGAAATCAGTGAGCACCAGAGATGGAAGCAGGGCCGCAAGGCTGCTCTTTTCCCCAGAGAACTTGTCTACCCAGGCAAACTCGGGCTTTCCTTCCAACAGTGCCACAGGGAAACAGTCAGGACCCGCTCAAGGCAGGAGTCTAACAGGACACCCTCTCCCCCAGAAAAGCTGGGGCCTCAAAGGGCTGCCCCTAAGGCCAAGGGTAACTAGAAGCCAACAAGCTTATCCCCACCCCAGCCCCAGGGAACTTCAAGGAAAGTGGCCGAGAGCAGGCGGAAAAGTCCCTGAGAGGTCATCATCACGTGTGCAGACCAAACTCAAATCACCCACCCGGTTCAAAAAACCTCACATTTAGTTTAAAGATGTCTCAGCATTACTTAAAGTGGGTAAGATCATCACAGTACGAAAATAATAATTTCAAAGGCCTTTGAGACATGATAGTTTGCTCATCCCTAGTAAGTCATATTAAGAGCTCAAAGAACCACAAAAGAAATATTAACCTTCACCTGGTAGTTTTATTGCTAACAATATTATTAGAGTAATACATCTATTATATGTACTATAATAATGATGTATTATTATTAATATTATTTGCATTGCTATTTTTAAGCTGTCTTATGTACGTCTCAGGATAAAGCAAATAAGAAATAGTATCAATCAGGAAAGGACAGATTTTGCTGCAATAATGATGAACTGCAGACCCTAGGTGACCTAAAACAACAGAGATGTATTTCCTGCACATGCTGTACATCCAGTAAATAATGCAGATAATATTAATAATAATATATGCTACCCATTTTGTATGGAGGAAACTGGATAAATGGTACATGGGGCCTCTCTGTATTATTTCTTACATTTCTTGTAAGAACGTATTTCATACATTTCTTTCATGTGAATCTACAATTATCTCAAAATTTAAAAAATTCTAAAACCTGCAGGCCCAGACGGTGTGGCCAGTGAATTCTATCAAACATTTAAGGAAGCTGTAACACCAATTTTGCACAAACCCTTCCAGAGAATAGAAAGAAAACAAAAAAATTCCAACTCATTTCATGATGCTGCAATAACTCTTTTATACCAAAACCCAACAAGATTAGTTCGAGAAAGGGAAAATTACAAGCCTATTTTACTCATAATATAGATACAAAAATCCTAAATAAAATATCAGCAAACTGAATCCAGCAATTTAGAAAAAGGCTAATGCATCTTGACCTAGTTGGATTGATCCCAGAAGGCCAAAGCTGATTTAACATTAGGAAAAAATAACTGATGTAATTTACCACATCATCGGATTGAAGGAGGAAAAATATACGAGCATTTCAAGAGATGTAGAAAAGGCACTGAAAAAATTCTAAATTCATTCATATTCATAGTTTCCTCTTTGCAAAATAGAAACAGAAAGAAACTTTCTTAATTATTAGAGTTGAAGATCTACAGCAAACATTCTTCATGGTAAAACATTAAAAGTGCTCCCTTTTAGATAGGGAACAAGACAAAGATGCCACTATTGCTGCTTCAATTCAGCCCTGAATGCTGTGGTCCTAGCCAGATCAATAAGACAAGAAATAGATGCAAAAAGTATAAGGATTTGAAAGAAAGAAACAAGATTATAGGATTATGTAGGTATAAAATTAAAATGACTGTACACGATACATTATTAAAATTAATGAAAGCTTAGTAAGGTTACTAAATAAAAAAATTAGTGCAATAAAATCAATTCTATTTCTACATGCCAGCACAAACAATAAAAATGAAATTTATTCTTTTGAAAGATATCATTTACAATAGCATAACAAAAAGTACCCAGGAATAAAATCCACAAAGATATGTAAGATCCCTCTGAAGAGAGCTCTAAATGAGAGACATTAAATGCATTAAATGGAGATGCAACACGTTGGTGGATTGGAAGATTTAATAATACAATGACGATAATTTTCCCCAAACTGATCTATAGAATAATTACAATCTCAATCACAATTTCAAGCGGTGATTTTGGTAAGCTGGTTCTAAAATTTATATAGAAGTTTGAAAGACCACAAATGGCTAAGAAACTCTTGAATTAAAAAAGGCTAGCAGGACTTGCCCTATCAAATAACAAGAATTAATACAAAAGTATGGTAACTAAGACAGTGTGGAAGTGAGCAAGATTAGACAAACAGATCATGGAACTGAATAAAGGAATCAGAAATAGATATATGCAGACAAGGAAATTTTATATATAGCACAGGTAGCACTGCAAATTGGTGGGGAAAAGATGAAACTTTTTCAATAAATGGTGCTTGGTCAACTGGGTATCTATAAGGGAAAAAAATGGACCCCTAACTTACCCCATATGCAAAAATCATTTTCAGTACATTTTAAAAAGTAACATTTAAAGGAAAATAAAGAATACTTTTATGACCTTGAAGTAGGAAAGAATTTCTTAAACAAGTTACTAAACAAAAAGATCAATAAGCTTGACTACATTAAATAATTTATACTCTTCATAAAAAGTAAAAGGGCAGGGCTTCAAGTGGAAGAAGACACTCTCTACTCATATAACCGTCAAAGGACTAATATCCAAAATATATAAAGAACTCCCACAGATCAATAAGAAAAAGACTTACAGATCCAATAGAAAATTTGGAAAAAGACTTGAAAAAGCACTTCAAAAAAGGAAATCCAGAGAGCCAATAAACGTATAGAAAGATGCGCACTCACATTAGTAATCAAGTAATGCAAAGGTATTTGAGTTACAAATACATTCCAATCCAATTAGCAAAAATTAAAATAACAACAGATGATAGTGACTCTGCAGAGCAACAGGAGCACTCCCCCAGGCTGGTAGAGCGTGCACTGGTGCAGCCACTTTGACAAATGGTTTGGCATTATCTTCAACAGTTGAAGATGTGTATAACCTACGCCCCAGCAGTTCTACTCCTAGATAGATACACAATAGAAACCCACGCCCACGTGCACCAGGATGCATGTTCATCAGTAGTCATGGCAGCACTGGTTGTAATAGCAAAACTGGAAACAACTCAAATGTCTCTCAGTAGCAGAATGGACAAACAAATTATATTCATATAATGGAACAGGGCAACGAAAATGAACTAAGTACAGCTACATACAATATTATCAGTCTCATAAACATAATGTTGAACAAAAGACTAAATATAGTTCAAAAACAGCCAAAACTCAACTAAATTGTACTTTATCAGAGACACATATAAGTAACAAAACTGTAAAGAAAGGCAAGAAAATTATCGCAAAAGTCAGAGTAACAGGAGAAGAAGAGATCGCTGTTGAGAAGAGGCACAAAGAGAGGTTCTTGGGTGCTGGCAATGTTCTATTCCTTGACCTGGCAGTGATTACAATTATTCACTAAACTGTGTAAAATAATACAGAAATGGCAAATGGTTTGGCATTATCTTCAACAGTTGAAGATGTGTATAACCTATGCCCCAGCAGTTCTACTCCTAGATATACACACAATAGAAACCCACGCCCACGTGCACCAGGATGCATGTTCATCAGTAGTCATGGCAGCACTGGTTGTAATAGCAAAACTGGAAATTTCACAAAACATGCCATTTCTGTATTATTTCTGTATTATGTTAGGTCTTACATTAAAATATTTGTTAAAAGACTTCTGTTTCTGGCAATATAGTGAACCATGTTACCAAGAAAAAAAATCCATTACCATCTGGAAATGCTGGAGAAAATATAACAAATACTCTTAAATGCACAACTGAAGAAAACAGAAACTATCAAAAAGATAAATCAGAAGAGAAATTATGTGCAAACTGGGCCTTGGGTTTTGATACACAAGTAGAAAGAGAGAGAAAATCTTGGACCCAAGCAAGGTGAGGAATTGTAAACGGGACTCTTGAATAAATGTGCAATATTCAAAGGGGTACATCCTCAAGGAGAGTGGGCTCTAGGGAGAAGTTTACCCATCGCTTCAGAGAACCAGGAAAAAATCTGCCTCTGTATCTGGAGGGAGAAAAAGCCTCCCTTAAGAATTCCGAACCATGGACCCACTGCATTTGTAGATCTGGAGTCCAAATTCAGACCATCTTTGTGGTTCAGGAGCCCCCGAAGTGAGAAATAGGCTTAAAATTGTCATTGGGCCAGCAGTCCCACTGGGTCATCTCACAGAAGCAAATACAAAACCACTCTTGAGGGACATGCTGTGAAACCAGGCCATACGAGATTCTCAAAGATAAACCTATGCTTAATATGAGCCCAAAATAAAAAATTACTAAACTACATGAGGAAATCCCAGCATGAACAAGAGTCAGCAAGCATAAGAAAGAGCAGTATAAACCCACAAGAACTTCAGCTACTAAAATGATCTGATAGAAAACATGTTAAAAAGGATTAAAATCAAAAGGAGGAATTGAAAATCACAAGAGAAAAAAATAGGCTGTGAAAAAAGATCAGGCAGAGATTTAAAAAAAAAAGAGCCAAGTGGAACCTCTATAAATGAAAAATATAGACAAAGAAATGGAAAGTTCAACAAATACATTAAAGAGCAAATTAGAATTGAGAGCTAGAGTAGTTCAGAATGTAACACAAAGAGATAAAGAGATGGGAAATATAAAAGAGATTCAAATATATAATAGATAATATGAAAATATCAACACATCTAATAGGATGTAAAAAACTGTGAGATTGGACAAAGGCAACATTCAGCAATAATGGCTAAGAAGTGATGAAATACAGGAGTCAGCAGACTCACCGCTGAGCAGGAAAAATAAAAATAAATGCACACTTGTGGTAAAAGAGCAGATCACCAAAGGGAGGATCTGAAAAGTAACCAAAGAGAAACAGATAGTCAGTCTGCCTTCCAAAGGAACAGCTTTCAAACCGATGGGCTTCTCAACAGCATCAGGAAAATACAGAAAACAATGGAACAATGTCTTTACAGTGCTTAGAGAAAATACCAGCTGACCTACAATTATCACAGGAAAAACTGCTAAAGCATGTACTTCCAGAAGACTGAAATGAAACTGGGAAGAAAGGAAAGGAATTCAAGAAACTGGTAAATAAGTATATATGTCTAAATAAGTAAAACTAAGAATTATCAAGTGGAGAGACCTAAAACCGAAGAGGAATTAAAATGCTGGACAACTATCATACATCAGCTGGGAGAGGAGCAATCCAATTAAAGCATCTAAAGCCCTTTGATTGCTCAGGAGGTAGAAAGGGATTTTTTGGCTTTGAAATTGAATGTAAAATTTCCAAACCAATAGACAGAGTGAAAGAGAATTAATACACTCAAAAAAAATACACCTCTATGTCAATCAAATAGAAGCGAAAAATGAGGGAAAATAAGTAGCAAAGAAATAGCAGGATAAATAAAAACGACAAAATAAGATGCTAGAAATAAATCCCCATGACAGTAATCACAATGGAAGAAACTTACCAATTAAAAGACAGAGATTGTTAGATTAAATTTTAGGAATATAATTTTGCTCTATGTTATTTGTAAGAGAAACTTGTAAGACCCAAGCACACATAAAGATACAAATAATGGATCGGAAAACCCAAATGTCCATCAATTGATGAGTGAGTAAACATTGCATGGTACATCCATACAATGAAATGTTGTTCAGCCATTAGAAGGAATGAAGTACTGATTCATGCTGCAACGTGGATGAACCTTGAGAACATTAGACTTAGGTGAAAGAAGCCAGCCACAAAAGGCCGCATATTGTATGATTCCGATCATATGAACTGCCCAGAATAAGCAAATCCATTGAGACAGAGAATAGATTTGTGGTTGCCAGAGCACAGGGGAGGGGAAAATGGAGAGCGACAGCTAGTGGGTACAGTGTTTCCTTTGGGGTAGATGAAAACGTTTTGGAAATCGATAGCAGTGATGGTTGCACAGCTGTGCAAACACACTATAACCACTTGACCGCACGCTTTAAAGGATAGATTTTATATACAAGAATTATATCTCAATTAAAACACACATCAATAAAAATGTTAAATAATGGATTAGAAACATAAGCCAAATACAAATTTTTTTTAAAACTGTTCTGGTCATATTAACACCTGACCATAGACAGGGGTACAACAGGGATAAAGAGAGTTACTAAAAATAAAAGTAACGACTCACCAGGCAGATAAAACAGATTCTGAAAACAAAGCCTCAACATATATAAAATAAATTTGCTGGTGTTACCAGGAGGAACTGACGACTCTACCATCACGTCAGGAGATTTTAACATAGCTCTCTCAATATTTGTCTCAAGCAAACCGAAATTGATAGGATATGGAACATTTGAACCACACAATAAATAAATTTGATCCATTGATGAATACAGAACCTTGCAATTAGAGAAAACAATCTTTTCAAACTCATGGGAAACTATATAAATAACTGGCCATGTACTAGGTACAACATCACAAAAAAATTTTTCAGTACCACAGAATCAAAATCATAAAACATGTTCTCTGACCACAGTACAATAAAACAGAAATCAATAACAGAAAAGATAACCAATGAATCTCTATGCCTTTGGAGACTCAAATGTGTAATTGTAAATAATTCATAAGTCAAAGAAGAATTCATAATGGAAATTAGAAAATATTTCAAATTAAATTATTAGAGATTCATCTATATATATATTATTTGGTATATATATTAGAGATATATATCAGAACTTGTATGATACAGATAATGCAATAGAGGGAAATAGGTATGTTAGAAAAAAATAAAAGGCTAAACATCAGAGATCTGAGCATTCAACTCAAGAAACTAGGAAAACAACAGCAAAGTAAACTCAAAGAAAATATAATGTAAAAAATAGGGTAAGAGCAGAATTTTTTTTTTTCAGGAAGATTAACCGTGAGCTAACATCTACTGCCAATCCTCCTCTTTTTGCTGAGGAAGACTGGCCCTGAGCTAACATCCATGCCTATCTTCCTCTACTTTATATGTGGGATGCCTACCACAGCATGGCATGCCAAGCGGTGCCATGTCCGCACCCAGGATCCAAATCGGCGAACCCCAGGCCACCAAAGCGGAACGTGCAAATTTAACCACTGCACCACCAGCCTAGCCCCCCAGAAACTTTTTAAATAGAAAACAAATGATAAAAAGGATTCATAAAACCAAAAGCTGGTTCTTTGCAAAAACTAATAAAAGAGCAAACTCAGAGCAAGACAGAAAGAGTATAAATAATATCAGGAATGAAAAAGAAGATATAGTTATCACAGATTTAGCAGAGATTATTTTTAAAACATAATGGATTACTATGAACAACTTTATACAATCCATATGAAAACTTAAATGAAATAGACCATTTCCTAGAAAAAAGGTTTGCCAAAATGAACTCAAGAAGAAATGGAAAACCTGAATAAGCTTATACATGAAAGTAAATCAATGGTTAATCTACTCACAAAAACAAAACCAAAAACACCCTTCCCAGACAGTTTAAGAGGCAATTCTATTGTATACAAAATGTTTCAGAAAATAGAAGAGAAGGGAAAGCTCCTCAATTCATTTTATGATGCTAGTAAAGGCTTAAAACAAATGCCAGATAAGAACAGTAAAAGAACTGAAAATAATGGGCCAATCTCACTTATGAACAATAGACAGAAAAATTCTAAGTAAAATGCTAGAAAATCAGCCTCTACAAGACAATACCTCATGACCAAGAAGAGCATAGCCCAGCAATGCAAGTGCAGATAAATTCTAATCTACTAATGTAATTCACTACATTAACACATTAAAGAAGAAAAATCTGTGACCACCTTAGTAAATACAGAAAAAGCTTGATAACATTCCACATCCACTCATGATTTAAAAAAAAAAAAAAAACTCACCAAATCGGGAATAGAAGAGAACTCCCTTAGGAAATAAATCCATCTTGAGAATTGTCTCTAGAAACGCCCTTTGGGTGCCATTACTGGCACCTGAAACTGAGTGGGCAAAGGGACCTCCCTGTGTCTACCCGGACGCATTTAATCATGGCTGCTGCCCAGGGATTGTTGTGTGTCTTCTCTTTTTCCCTTTCCTGAATAGGAATTCTTCTTTGGCTCCAACCTGCTCTTGCTTCACCAGTGGTCATTTGCTGGGGGCAGGTGGGTGGGGAGAGTGGCAGGATTTGTCTTTTGAGTTCACAGATCACCAGTGACGTGGAACTACATCAAGACTTCAAAGATAGGGGGGCCGGCCCCGTGGCCAAGTGGTTGGGTTCGTGCGCTCTGCTGCGGTGGCCCAGGGTTTTGCTGGTTCGGATCCTGGGCGGGGAGATGACACCGCTCATCAAGCCGTGCTGAGGCGGCGTCCCACATAGCACAACCAGAAGGAGCTACAACTAGAACATACAACTATGTACTGGGGGGTTTGGGGGAGGAGAAAAAAAAAGAAGAAAATTGGCAACAGATGTTAGGTCAGAGGCAATCTTGAAAAAAAACAAAACAGCTTAAAGGGAAGCCTGCACATCACCTGGAGATCTCCTGGAATTCGATCTGGAGGTAGCAATCAGATGTGACTGGGGTGTGTCCCTTGGGGAGAGGTATGATGTTACATGCGTGTGAAGAAGATTGAAATGGATATTTAGTGAAGAGAAGGGCAGACTGTGGCAAAAACTGCCTGGCTCCTCACAAACATCATTTCTTCTTCTTTCTGGGCACCCAGACAGACTACAGAATCCAGCCTCCTTTCACAGTTACGTGTGGCCTTATACCTGAGTCCTGGCCACCGGAAAGCAGGCCTAAGTGCTGTGTGCCACTTCAGGCTTGACCCATGAAATGCTCCCACGCTTGCCCCTCCATGTTCCTTCCACTCCCACGGGGCCCTTGGAAGCCACCTGTTGGAAAAAGCCTGGGCCCTTTGTGCGATTACTTAGAGAACTGGCCGCCCAACAGAAATACATGAGTTGAAAGTTAATTGAGCAAGAAATAAACTTATTTCGTCACAGACGCTAGATTTTAAGGCCTGTTATAGCAGCTAATATTATCTTAACTAATAGAGGTAACAAAAACCTACATCATATTTAAGCTGAAATGTCAAACTCATTCCTTTTAGAATCAGCACCAAATCAAGAATGTTCACTGTCTCTCCTCCTTTCCGTATGGTGCTGGAGGCCCTAACAAGTACAGTAATATGATTGATTGATATAGATGGGTGGGTGGGTGGCAGACAGGCATAATATTGAAAAGGAAAAACAAAAAGGTCATTATTTATAGTACATGTAAATATATAGAAAGTCCAAGAGTTTCTAAAGACACACTATTAAGAATAAATAAGAAAATTTGGAATAAATAAGAAAAGTCACTTGTGAGCTTATATAATAGCAACAATTTGGAAATGTAATTTTTAAACAATACATAATTTATAATAGCACAAAAAATACAAGACACCAAAGAATAAATCTAACCCAAAGGTATGCAAGGTATGTTTTATAGAGAAAATTATGTTTATAAAAGACATAATGATGATATATGTTATGTTCGTGATTAGGAATACCCAATATCCCAAAGACAAAAGTTCTCCCCCAAAATTAATCATAAATTTCATGTAATTCCAATCAAATTCCAATGAGGCCAAAACAATGAAGACAATTTAGGGGGTAGGATGGAATGGTTGGGTTGATCTCATTAGATAAGATTTCTTATAAAGCTGTAGTAATTAAAACAGTCGTATTGCTGTAGGGATGAATAAATACACAATGGAACTGAGTAGAAAGCCCAGAAACAGACCTGCATATATATGGGAGCCAGATACATGCCACAGAGGCAGCATTAAAAACAAATCAGGGAGAAAATATATGCAATTCAATTAGTGGTTCTAAGACAATTAACTATCCATATTAAAATAAGATGAAGCTAGAGCAAAACTATTAAACCTTTAGAGGAAAATATAAAATACCTTCAAAACTCAGAGTAAGAAAGATTTCTTAAACAAGTAACTAAAAACACAAATCATAAAGGAAAAAATAAACATATTTGACTACATTTTCTGTGCAGAGGGACGTGTATTTCTGCTTGCTTGCTTGTATTTGCACAAAGAAATTCAAGAAGGATGCATAAGAAATGAATAACAGTGCTGAAGGGCTGGACTGATTGCCCACAAGAGTGACAGGAAATCATTTCACTTATCCTTACAGTATTGTTGACCATGTGGCTTTATTGTCTATTTAAAAAATAAATTTTTTTAAATCTCTATACATCAACAGATACCATAAGCAAAGTGAAAATACAAACTACAATATGAGGCAAGATGTTTATAGTCATGTAACAAAGCGTTAGTATCCAGACTACCTAAAGAAATTCTTAATAAGAAAAAGACAATCCAGTAAAAACTGGGCAAGGATATGAACATGCAAATCACAGAACCGAAACCTGACAGCCAATAAAAAAATGAAAGGTTACTCAATTTCATTGATAATCAGGGAAATGCTGTTTAAGTTTACAGTGCAATACAGTTTCACCCTCATAAGATTGGCAGTAATTAACACGTCCAATAAAACCCAGTGTTGATGAGCTCCTGGAGAAATAGGGTCTCTCGTACACTTCTGACGCAAGTGCAAATTGGCACCACCACTTTGGAGAGCAATTTGGCAAAATCTAATTAAGTTAAAGATGTGTATATCCTGTAATCCAGCAGTTACATTTCTAAGTATAGACCCTAGAGAGACTCTGGTACATATGCACAAAGAAACATTTAAAGAATGTTCACAGTACCACTGTGTGTAATAAAGAAAAATTGGAAACAACCTAAATGACCATCAGCAAAAGAACAGATAAATAAATTGTGGTATATTCCCAGAATGGAATGTTAAATGAATAATTAGAGTTACGTGCATTAACATGAATAAATCTCAAAAACATAAAGTTGACTTTAAAAGGCAAATTACATAAAGATAAGCACAATACAGCATTTATACAAAGTTTTAAAAACATGGAAAATATTATATTACACATTGTCTGTTGATACATTCATGTGTAGTGATAATACAAAAACACGATAAAGACAACCAAAAAATCCATCTCAGTGGTTACCTCAGGAGGGAGACTGAAGAGAACAGGATAAGGCAAGGGCATGTAAGAGACTTCAGCTATATCTTTAATATCCTTTTGTTTTTTAACGTAAAGAAAATATGGCCAGATATTGACATTTGATCAATCAAAGCAGCGGCTAATGGGTGATGGGCACATCGGGGTGTGCCATGTGCTTCTCTATACTTTTCTATATAATGAGCATATTTTTAAAGTTAGACCCAGACTGTAAATAACTCAAGCATCTTGAGAGAATTCTGTCCTTTAGGCTTCACTATATTTCCTATTTTTAAAAATTAACTCATTGCTATACTTTTTGTTTCTTAAAAAGCAAATAAACAAGTATACATCATAAATTATAATAATCCATTCTTTAATACAAATATGGCTCTGGATGGTGGGTATAATTTTCTAATCTTTTTTTCAATAAACAAAAATTCATTTCAGAATTCCAAAAAGCAAAGAAGAGAGAAAACACAATGAAGTTTCAGTTTCAAGATGATAAACTAAATCAAGGCTACAGTCTTCTCCTGCAACAAATCCATAAAAATATTGGTAAAAATCTCTAATAATAAATACACACTTGTGTTCAAAAGAAGAAAGGAAACTCTAGTTGACCACAAAATGTGAGAATCCCTGCAAAAAAGAGAGGAAGAGAAATGAAAAACTGCAGAGGGATGCCATTGGCCAGGAGGAAAAGCAATTCGGGTGCAAAAGAAAAGGAAACTAGTGGCAAAACAGAAGCTGTTTCATGCTCATGGGTTAAGAAACTCAGAGCCAGAGAAGGCCTGGGTCACTAGTGACTAATGGGGACACTGTACCAAGAAGGCAGATGTGACCCTGCACATGCCCACCACCACCCTAAGTGGGCCAAGCATCAGCATGAAGGTGTCTGCCTCCCTGCAGGAGGAGAGAATATGAATGCTTAGGTAAGAGAGATAGGGTGGTATCCCAAATCAGCAGCTAGTGAAAAGGGAACAAGTCTCACCCATGCCCAGAAGATCAACCCCCAAGATATCCTTCTCGGCACAAGCAGCAGGGGTGGTCCCCACTCATTCAGACAAATGCACCACGCAGACAGCAGACAGAACTAAGGATGCTCAACTAAAGATCAGTGCACAGTGGTGGATGGCCAAACATCACGACCATGAGAAACAAAATTAGCAAAACAAGAGAGCTAATTCAAAGGAAATAGAGTCAGCAGAGCAGTTGGGACAGGATTTTTTACCATAAGAATATTTTATATGGTTAGAAAAATATGAGGATAGTATGTCCATTAAATAAAAAGAATAGATTATGAAAAAATCACTAGTCTTAATAAAAATTGAACTGTTGATATTGAAAACATTCAACAAAAGGGCTGAGTTGCAGAATGGACACATCTAAAGAATGAATCAGAAGCCACAAACTCTTCCAGAACAGGGCGCCAAGGAATAGAAAGATAGAAACCACATAAGAAAATTAGTGAGGAAAAGTAGAAGGAAGGGAAAGGGCATCATTCAACCTACCACGGGCTAGTTGACCGCAGTCTCCATAGTGTAGAGTGGGATTAACAGTAACTACCACTGGGTTGCTGTGATAGCGGAATGAGTTAATACGTGTAAAGCGCTTAGGAAAGTGCCTGGCATACAGAAACGGCCCAAGAAGTGGTACCTGCTACTGCCAGTAGTAGTAGTAGCACTGAAGGATTTTTTAAGCAAGACACAAAAGCCCAAATTGTAAAAAAAAGCAGAAAAGATAGATTTTAAAAATTCAACTCCATTAACGTGTAAATTCTCTATACAATAAAGAACTTTATAGAGCAAAAACATAAACTCGAGACTGCACGAAGATATTTGCAATGCACTAATTAAAGATTAGAATCTACGATGTACAAAAAATTCCCATAAATCAACAAGAAAAAGACAACCCTATAAAAAATAGGCAACAGATTTAAAAAGGCAGTTCACAGAAAGGAAACTTAAATGACCAATAAATATGAAGTGGTGTTTAACCTAAATAGCAATGGGGAAAGGCATTTAAAACTGCAGTAAAATACCATTTCACTTTTCTTCTATTTATTATTTATTTTTATTGCAGTAACATTGGTTTATAACATTATATACATTTCAGGTGTACATCGTTATGTATTTTGATTTCTGTGTAGATTATATCATGTTCACCACCCAAAGACTAATTACTATCCATTACCACACACAGGTGCCTAATCACCCCTTTCACCATGCTCCCTCCCCACTTCCCCTCTGGTAACCACCAATCTAATCTCTGTCTCTGTGTGTTTGTTTGTCGTTGTTTTTATCTTCTACTTATGAGTGAGATCATACGGTGTTTGACTTTCTCCCTCTGACTTACTTCACTTAGCATAATACCCTCAAGGTCCATCCATGTTGTCACAAATGGCCGGATTTCATCATTTCTTATGGCTGAGTAGTATTCCATTGTGTATAAATACCACATCTTTATCCATTTGTCCCTTGATGGGCACCTAAGTTGCTTCCAAGTCTTGTCTATTGTGAATAATGCTGCGATGAACACAGGAGTGCATGTATCTTTATGCATTTGTGTTTTCAAGTTCTTTGGATAAATACCCAGCAGTGGAATAGCTGAATCATAAGGTAGATCTGTTCTTAATTTTTTGAGGAATCTCCATACTGTTTTCCATAGTGGCCGTACCAGTTTGCACTCCCACCAGCAGTATTTCAGGGTTCCCTTCTCGCCACATCCTCTCCAACACTTATCGTTTCATGTCTTGTTAATTATAGCCATTCTGATGGGAGTGAGGTGATATCTCATTGTAGTTTGGTTTGCATTTCCCTGATAGTTAACGATGTTGAATATCTTTTCGTCTGCCTGTGGCCATCTGTATATCTTCTTTGGAGAAACGTCTGTTCAGATCTTTTGCCCATTTTTTAATTGGGTTTGTCAGTATTTTCGTTGTTGAGATGTATGAGTTCTTTGTATGTTTTGGATATAAATCCCTTATCAGACATATGGTTTGAAAATATCTTCTCCCAATTGTTAGGTTGTCGATGATTTCCTTTGCTGTGCAGAAGATTTTAGTTTGATGTAGTCCTATTTGTTTATTTTTTCTATTGTTTCCCTTACCTGGTCAGACATGGTACTTCAAAATATGCTGCTAAGACTGATGTCACAGAGTGTACTGCCCATATTTTCTTCTAGAAGTTTAACGGTTCCAGGTCTTACATTCAAGTCTTTAATCCACTTTGAGTTAATTTTTGTGTATGGTATAAGATAATGGTCTACTTTCATTCTTTTGCATGAGCTGTCCAGTTTTCCTAACACCATTTATCGAAGAGACTTTCCTTTCTCCATTGTATGTTCTTGGCTCCCTTGTCAAAAATTAGCTGTCCATAAATGTGTGGCTTTATTTCTGAGCTCTCAGTTCTGTTCCATTGATCTGTGCGTCTGTTTTTGTGCCAGTATCGTGCCATTTTGGTTACTATTGCTTTGTAGTATATTTTGAAATCAGAGAGTGTGATACCTCCAGCTTTGTTCATTTTTCTCAGGATTCCCTTGGCTATTCAGGATCTTTTGTTGTCCCATATAAATGTTAGGATTCTTTGTTCTATTTCTGTGAAAAATATTGTTGGAACTTTGATAAGGATTGCATTGAATCTGTAGATGGCTTTAGGAAGTATGGACATTTTAACGATCTTAATTCTTCCGGTCCAAGAGCACAGAATATCTTTCCATATCTTTGTGTCTTCTTCAATTTCTTTCAACAATATTTTATAGCTTTCAGTGTACAGATCTTTCACCTCTTTGATTAAGTGTATTCCTAGATACTTTATTCTTTCTTTTTGCAGTTGTAAATGGGATTGTATTCTTAATTTCTCTTTCTGCTATGTCATTGTTAGTGTATAGAAATGCAACTGATTTTTGTATGTTGATTTTGTAATCTGCAACTTGACCATATTTTTTATTATTTCTAAAAGTTTTTAGTGGATTCTTTAGGGTTTTCTATATATAAAATCATGTCACCTGCAAATAGTGGCTGTTTCACTTCTTCCTTTCCCATTTGGATCCCTTTTATTTATTTTTCAATGCCTGACTGCTCTGGCTAAGATTTCCAATACTATGTTAAATAAGAGTGGTGAAAGTGGGCATCCTTGTCTGGTTCCTGTTCTTAGAGGGATAACTTTCAGTTTTTCTCCATTGAGAATGATATTTGCTGTGGGTTTGTCATGTATGGCCTTTATTATGTTGAGGTACTTTCCTTCTATACCCATTTTATTGAGAGTTTTTACCATAAATGGATGCCGTATCTTGTCAAATGCTTTCTCTGCATCTATTGAGATGATCATGTGATTTTTATTCTTCATTTTGTTAATATGGTGGATCAGGATTGATTTGCAGGTGTTAAACCATCCCTGCATGCCTGGAATAAATCACACTTGATCATAGTGTATGATCTTTTTAACGTATTGTTGTATTTGATTTGCTAGGATTTTGTTGAGGATTTTTGCATCGATGTTCATCAGTGATATTGGCCTGTAATTTTCTTTTTTTGTGTTGTCCTTGTCTGGTTTTAGTATCAGGGTAATGTTGCCTTCAGAGAATGAGTTACTAAGCTTCCCCTCCTCTTCAATCTTTTGGAAGAGTTTGAGAAAGATTGGTATTAAGTCTTCTTTGAATGTTTGGTAGAATTCACCAGGGAAGCCATCTGATCCTGGACTTTTATTTTGGGGAAGGTTTTTTATTACTGTTTTGATCTCTTTTCTGGTGATTGGTCTTTTCAAATTCTCTGTTTCTTCTTGATTCGGTTTTGGAATATTGTATGATTCTAAGAATTTATCTATTTCTTCTGGGTTATCCAATTTCTTGGCTTATAGCTTTTCATAGTCTCTTATAATCCTATAAGATTATAATCATATAATCAAAGTCCTCTTATAATCTTTTGTATTTCTGAGGTGTTCATTGTAATTTCTCTTCACTTCTCTCATTTCTGATTTTATTTATTTGAGCCTTTTCTCTTTTTTCTTAGTGAGTCTAGCTAAAGGTTTGTCCATTTTTTTTTTTATCTTTTCAAAGAATCAACTTTTGGTTTCATTGATTTTTTTCTTTTTGGGGGAGGGTCTCTATTTATTTCTGCTCTGATTTGTATTATTTCCTTCCTTCTTCTGATTTGGGGCTTTGTTTGTTCTTCTTTTTCCAGTTCCTTTAGGTGCTGTTAGAGTGTTTATTTGGGATTTTTCTTCTTTGTTGAGGTAGGCCTGGATTGCTATAAACTTGCCTCTTAGAACTGCTTTTGCTGTATCCCATAGATTTTGGCATGTTGTATTTTCATTTTCAGTTGTCTCCAGATATTTTTTCATTTGTCCTTTGATTTCTTCATTGATCCAATCATTGTTCAGTAGCATTTTGTTTAATCTCCACATATTTGTGACTTTTCTGATTTTCTTCCTGTAGTTGATTTCTAGTTTCATACCTTTGTGGTCAGAAAAGATGCTTGGTGTCATTTCAACCTTCTTAAATTTATTGAGACTTGTTTAGTGGCCTAATATGTAATCAATCCCAGAGAATGTTCCATGTGCATTTGAAAAGAATGTGTATTCTGCAGTTTGGGGATGGAATGTTCTGTATATATCTACTAAGTCCATCTGGTCTAATGTGTCATTTAAGGCCAATGTTTCCTTATTGTCCTGTTTGGATGATCTATCCATTGGTGTAAGTGGAGTGTTAAAGTCCCCTACTATTATTGTGTTACTATCTATTTCTCCTTTTATGTCTGTAAATAATTGCTTTATATATTTAGGTGATCCTATGTTGGGTGCATAGATATTTACAAGTATTATATCGTCTTGTTGGATTGTTCCCTTTATCACTATGTAGTGCCCTTCTTGTTACAGTTTTTGTTTTAAAGTCTATTTTGTCTGATGTAAGTATTGCTACCCTAGGTTTTATTTCTTTGCCATTTGCATGGAGTATCTTTTTCCATCCCTTTACTTTCAGTTTGTGAATATCTTTAGGTCTGAAGTGTGTCTCTTGTAGGCAGCATATATATAGGTCTTGCTTTTTTATCCAATCAGTCACCCTATGCCTTTTGATTGGAGCATTTAGTCCATTGAGGTTTAAAGTAGCTATTGATAAATATGTACTTATTGCCATTTTGTTACTTTTTTCTGGGTGTTTTAGTAGTTCTTCTCTGTTCCTTTTTCTTCTCTTGCTCTCTTCCTTTGTGGTTTGATGGCTTTCTTTAGTCTTATGTTTGGGTTCCTTTCTCTTAATTATTTGTGCATTTATTATAGGGTTCTGGCTTGTGATTACCATGAGGTTCATATATAATAATCTACATATATAGCAATCTGTATTGAGTTGATATTCTCTTTAGTTTGACCTCTTTCTAAAAGCTCTACTCTTTTACTCCCTTCCTCCTACATTTATATTTTTGACATCATATCTAACCTCGTATTTTGTATGTGTATGCCCACTACCCTCTTATCATTGAAATAGATAATTTTGTCTTTGGCCTTCATATTATCTTCATAGGTGGTTGATCTGCTACCTTTCCTGTATTTTTGCCTTTACCAGTGATTTTATTGCTTTTTCTTTTTTATAATTTTTTTATTGCTATTTGCGGTCTTCTCTTTCCCACTTAAATAAGTCCCTTTAGCATTTTTTGTAAAACTGGCTTCTTTGTGATAAACTCCTTTAATTTTTTTTTTTTTAAAGATTTTATTTTTTCCTTTTTCTCCCCAAAGCCCCCCGGTACATAGTTGTGTATTCTTCCTTGTGGGTTCTTCTAGTTGTGGCATGTGGGACGCTGCCTCAGCGTGGTCTGATGAGCAGTGCCATGTCCGCGCCCAGGATTCGAATCAACAAAACACTGGGCCACCTGCAGCGGAGCACGCGAACTTAACCACTCGGCCACGGGGCCAGCCCCTAAACTCCTTTAATTTTTGCTTGTCTTGGAAACTCTTTATCTCTCCTTCCATTCTGAATGATAACCTTGCTGCATAGAGCGTTCTTGGCTGTAGGTTTTTTCCTTTCAGCACTTTAAATATATTGTGCCACTCCTTTCTAGCCTGTAAGGTTTCTGCTGAGAAGTCAGCTGATGGTCTATAGGGTTTCCTTTGTATGTCACTTGTTGCCTTTCTCTTGTGGCTTTTAGGATTCTCTATCTTTTATTTTGGATATTTTAATTATAATGTGTCTTGGTGTGGGCCTTTTTGGGTTTTTCTTGTTTAGTGCTCTCTGTGCTTCCTGTACTTGGATGTCTGTTTCCTTCCTTAGGTTAGGAAAGTTTTTAGCTATTATTTCTTCAAATAGATTCTCTGCCCATTTGTCTCTCTCTTTTCCTTCTGGGACACCTATAATACAAATGTTAGTGCACTTGATGTTGTCCCAGAGTTCCCTTAGACTGTTCTCATTCTTTTTAATTCTTTTTTCTTTTATCTGTTCAGCTTGGTTGATTTCCTCTAGTCTTTCATCTACCTCACTGATCCATTCTTCTGTATCATCTACTCTGCTATTAAATCCCTCTAGTGAATTTTTCATTTCCAGTATTGTTTTCTTCATTTCTGATTGGTTCTTTTTCATATTTTCCAGTTCTTTGTTGATGTTCTCACTGTGTTCATCCATCCTTCTCCCAAGATCAGTGAGCATCCTTACAACATTTTATTTGAACTCTTTGTAAGGTAGATTGTTTATTTCTGTTTCATTTAGTTCTTTTCCCGGGGTTTTGTCCTGTTCCCTTGCTCGGAATGTATTCCTTTGCCTCTTCATTTTACCTCTTTCTCTGTGCTTATATCTATGTATTAGGTGGGTCAGCTACATCTCCTGATCTTGGAGAAGTGGCCTTATGTAAGAGATGCCTTTTGAGGCCCAGCAGTATGCTTCCCTCTCATCCAAATATTCAGGAGTGACCTCTGTGTGGGCTCTGTGTGTCCTTCTTTTTTTTTTTTTTTTTTTTGAGGAAGATTAGCCCTGAGCTAACTACTGCCAATCCTCCTCTTTTTGCTGAGGAAGACTGACCCTGAGCTAACATCCATGCCCATCTTCCTCTACTTTATATGTGGGACGCTTACCACAGCATGGCTGTTGCCAAGCATTGCCATGTCCGCACCTGGGATCTGAACCAGCAAACCCCAGGCTGCCGAGAAGCAGAACATGCAAACTTCACTGCTGCACCACCGAGCCAGCCCCTACGTGTGTCCTTCTTTTGTGGCAGGGTTGCTCTAGCTGCAGGTGCCCAGGGAGTCAAGGCTGTCACCCTGACTGGCTGGTTGTAATGCTCAGCTGTGTGTGGCTGCTTTGGACCTTTCAGTCACTTTACCAGGCTTGGGGAGCCTCAGCACAGTTGGCTGCAAGGTCTAATAGTATGTTCCTGTTGCAGCTTTTCTGTTAAGTGAGTAGGCACCGAGTGTGGCTGGTTGCTAGGCTCAGGGGTTTACAATTGCTGTGGGCTTCCAGCCTACAAGGCTATTGTCAGCTCTCTCAGGATTGCAGATGAGTGGGGCTGGCCACAGGCATGGGTGCACCCAATTGTTTCAGGCTTTGGAAGATGGGGACAATCCCTTATGTGGCTGTTTGAAAAGCACAGGTCTTCTGCCACTGAGAAGCCCCATGGCCCACAGGTCCACATACACTGTCAACACAGTCCTGGCCCATGCGTATGTCTCAACCCCCTGGAGCAGACCCAGTTACCCCACTGCAGAGGCTTACACACACTCCACCCACTCCTCACACACACCCTGCCCCACAGCAGTGGGCCCACTCACCCATCTGCAGAGGATCCAGGCACCCAGTATATGCAGGCCTAAAAGTTGCCCAAAGGCTTGCTGTTGGGTGTGGCTGGTCCCTAGGGCAGGCTGCCTGTCCTGGCTGAGCTGGATTAAATTGTAGCTCTAGTGGGCTGGGCAGATCCTGGGCTAACAGGCCAGAGGAAGAACTCCAGTGGCGTCTGCCAGCTTCTGTGTCAGCACACATGTACCGGGTCACAATAATTGCTGTCAATGTCTCAGCCCATGGGGAGGTCTCACTTCTCACCGAGATGATCCCAGAGCCTATCAGGTGAGTCTCTTTTCACCAAAGGACTGTGCACCTTCTGCTTTCCAAAACAGGTGAATTTGTGCGTGGACCTTTTAAGAGCTAGCTTTTTACCACTTATGTCTGATAGCTTTTCTAGGGGTATTCCCCATTGTAGTTAACAGCCAGCAAAGCCAGACATTATGACACTTGTCTCAGTTGTGCTGAGTCCAAAGGATGCCTATAGCAGTAATGCTCCCCCGTTCAGGCCTTCCTCTCCTCCAAGGAAGGCTGCATACCTTGGGGTTGCTCCTGGCCAGTCATGAAGCTCTGCAGCTCGAAGGTGGCTTTTTTCTGTCCAGAACGGAATTTCTGCCTCTTCCATCTCAGTCAGCACTGTCCCTTCTTGTGGAGGTTCTTTTTATCCAGTTTTCAGTTTTCTCTCAGGAGTAATTATTCCAAGAATAGCTGTAACTTGGTTGTGATCTTGGGAGGAGGTGAGTTGAGAGTCTGCCGACACCACCATCCTGACACCAACCCCCCATTTCACTTCTATCAAGTTGGAAAAACACGAAAAAGTCTAACAATGTACCAATTATTGGCAAGGATAGAGAACAGTGGTGAGAGTATAGACAGTTACAACTGATTTGGAGATCAATCCAAGCAGGACGTCCATCAGCATTTACACCACATTTCATCAAATCTCAGACAATACAGATTACAAGATGCACCATTATTTTGTGCACCTATAAAAGAATAATACTGTGAGATAATTGTAAGACATCATGAATTTCAGAGCTGTTATAATGAGAAAAAAGGTACATCTCAGACTATATGAAATACCAGGAATAGAAAAAAAAGTTGGAAATAATCTAAATGTTTATTCATCACAGAAATGGTTCGATAAAATGCACGGTACATTCACACAATGCAATTCTTATAGCAGTTAAAAAAGAATAGATCATCAAAAAAAAAGATATTACTGAGTGAAAACAGCAAGATGCTATTTTCCTGCTTCCTTGCCTATGCTAGTTTCAGCAGGAGGATATCTACCAAAATAAAAAATTCATATACCATTCGACCTAGTAGCTCCACCACTAGGATTTACTCTCTGAACTTATTTGCAAAGGTTCTCCAAGAAATATACATAAAATTATTACAGCATTGTTTGTAAGAGCAAAAAATTGGAAACAACAAAAATATCACCAATTGGACTAATTAGATAAAATTATACTATATTCACACAAGGACGACTATGCAGCTATGAAAAAGGATGAGTAGATCTGTATGTACTGACAAGGAGAACTCACCAGGCTAAATTTTCATTATTTTAAGAAAAAAAAAAGCAAAGTGTAGAAAATTATACTCCTTTTTGAGTTTAAAAAGAAAAGAATATAGATGCGTATATGCATAACTTTTCCCAAAGGGAATCCATAAGAAACTATAACAATAGCTGTCTATGAGGAGAGGGTGGGAGGAGTAGGTTCAGAGCTCTTTTCATTTTTCCCTTTCTGTAGCTTGAGTTTTCTAACCTTAAAAATGATTTAGTTTTTTTTAATAATATCAACAGGATTTTTCTGGGTGGGAAGATTACAGCCTATTCTTCCCTGTAGCTTCCTCGTTTTTCTTCCTTGGGACTGACACCCACAGCGCTTGCCTGTTTCCTGTGGCTTTTGCTGAAACCTCAGGCCATGAGCTTCTAGCCAACTCACAGGAGCCCCCACCCTCTTCTACCTGCGGCCCCTCCCTGCCCCCTCTCAGGGCTCCAGCCCTCAGGCAGGACCTGCACCAACCCTGCCTGAGAAGGGCAAAAAGGCCAAGAAAGAGTCCTCCAAAATGGTTCTGCCGTGACTGAAGGCGGCAGAAAGAGAACCCCATTCCTCACACAGAGAAGCCTGCCTCCTCCCTGAAGGAAGCTGGCCTCCCTCCGTGCCGGGGCCTGGTGCCAGGAGTCTGACCGCAGAGAGGAGCCCTCAGTCCTGACCCTCTCCCGCGGCTCTTTCAGGCAGGGCTGAGGGTCTGGTCCAGGATGCAACACAGAAGGAGAAGCTGAGACACCCGACTTCTCGGGCTCACTTTGCTCATCTTCAGTGAATGTAAAATCCGTGCCTGAAATCCCAGTTCCCTCTGAAGACACCCATCAGCTCCTTGGGCACTTTCTTCACTCCAATTCTACGCTCTGATTGTGACACCTAAATTGATTTTTCTGGAAATTACAGGAATTAGCTGGATCACCACGCTCCCTTGATCAGACGGTGTTGAACTCCAGGCTGGAGCAATGTCCTGATTCTGGTGCTCACAGGCCTGCCCGCCCAGCCTGCGTGTGGCACTTTGATGGAATTTGAATATCAAATCTGCATCTCCCACCTCAGACATGAGCCCCAAAGGAATTTGTCCTGATTATTTATGCTCCCCTTGTTTTCAGTTCTGGGGCTCTGGGAAATTTTTCTTTCTACGCACAACAGTTTTACTAACTCTGAAAGAAAACACCCGTGTCCCTCACCCTACATCCCCAAATAGTCTCCATCTGGGCACCTTCGTTAACACCTGGCAGTGCCAGGTGCCAGCACACAGGCCCCAGCTCTGAGGTGACACAGAGCAGGCATGAGGAGTTCACAACCTGAAGAGAGGGACAAGACACAGAGGAGAAGCGAGCTGGAGGGGCCTCGAGGCAGGGCTTATTACACTACCAGCACACGAAGGGCTCTGGCAGCCCCACCGCAGACGAGCTGTTGGGGTTAAAAAGATCAACCCCTACAAGGCACCCTGCTCTGGAAGCTCCAGCCTCATGTCAGGGCTCATGAGCCCAGGACTAGAGCCCCTCACAGTCACTGAGGCAGGACAAGGACACTGAGGAAAACTGATCCTTCCCAGTGGAGCCAATCCTCCACCTGAAGCTTGGCCCCTTTGCACACAGATGCCCCACCTGAGGCCCCCATAACCACCAGAAAACCCCAAGAGAAAAAAACACGGCCTACAACAGGAGAACACATGTGCCTGAAATGTTTTTTGAGCCAGAAAAACTGAGGAGGGGCTGGCAGAGGCCAATACAGAGCTAGAGAGGAGGCGGGGGACATGGAGGAGAAGAGGGGCCAAGCCAGTGCGGTCATCTTCCTAAGGGAGACCGGAGAAGGTGGTGGCACAAGGAACTCAGGAAGGGGTCAGGGAGCAGAGGCTTGCTGTCTCCACACAATGCCCAGCCCCTGGCCCGGTGATCACTTTCCCATCTCTGGAATTTAAGGTTTGTCAGGAACTTGGATCCTGGCCATAGCTCTTAACACAAGGTCAAACACAGCCCTGTGACAGTGCAAACCAGCCCTCTCTGGGCACCCCAAGGTAGGGTGACACATGAGACTTTTGGGGCTAAAATTGGCTAAGTCCAGAGCAAACATGAACAGACTCCATGGAGAATCCAGAAACATAAGAGACACTCTCAGAGTCACTTCTCGGGGGTAAATATCTGTTGTTTTTCTCTTCAGCTCTTATAATCCCAGAATTTACTGTATCACTGGCCCCATGTCAAGCAGCTCACACTGCAGGGCCCTAGGAAACACCTTCGCCCTGGTGTCCAAGTCCTTTACAAGCACGGTAAGAGCTGCCTCACTCTGAGACAGGATGATGGGTATAGCACCAAACAAAGCTCCCAGGCTCTGTGGGGCTCGAGGGCCTCTGTCCTTCTGGCCCCAGGGCCCAGCCCTGAGCACAGAGGAAGGAATTGAACCATCCATGCCCTCCAGTGCCATGATCATAGCTTTACAGGTACTCCCTTGAGTGGGGGTTGCCTTAACAGAAAAAGGACAGAGCTCTAGGAAGTTAAACACGAACGCAAGTTGGTGGAGCCAGTGTTTCTGGGAAACCAGAGACCTTTCTGGTGCCTTTTCAAACTTCGCCACAAGAGGCTGCATACCTCTGTAGACTTAGGCCCAGGTGAAGGGGGATAACCAGTGACTTGGTACAACTCCTTTCCAAGCCAACAACACTCTCTGATCTTTGGCAAGTGTCTACACCACTCTGCTGGGCCCACTCCTCACACTAAGGACCAGGACATGGCTCCTGATACCAGGAAGAAGGTCTGACACAGGGGAAGGGAAAGCAGATGTACACACCTGCCACCAGCTCCTCAAGTCCAGGGATATGTCTGGGAAACAAGTGAAGGTGGGCATGGGTCTAACAGATGAGCAGCCGTGCTTCTGTTGTGAGACTTACTGTGAAGACCACCACACGCCCTAATAGATTCCATAACCAGACTTCCATTTGTTAACCAGTCAGGTGTTACACAAAAAAGTGTCCCTGTGGCTACGGGGCAATTGAACCTCTTTTTTTTTTTTCAAAGATTTTATTTTTTTCCTTTTTCTCCCCAAAGCCCCCCAGTACATAGTTGTATATTCTTCGTTGTGGGTTCTTCTAGTTGTGGCATGTGGGACGCTGCCCCAGCGCGGTTTGATGAGCAGTGCCATGTCCGCGCCCAGGATTCAAATCAACAAAACACTGGGCCGCCTGCAGCGGAGCCCGTGAACTTAACCACTCGACCACGGGGCCAGCCCCCGCAACTGAACCTCTTGACCTTCTGTTCCACTCTCCTAGAGCAAGTCATACTATGTTGATTTGATGTATGAATACACAAGGAAGAATGAGATGAAATATGGAAATATTAGTCAAGATAAGTAAGACTTTCAAAGCTAGATAAACTAGATGGAGATTTCACTCATCTATACTTTTTCTACTTTGGCTTGTTTTAATTATCTTTCTTTTTCTTGTTTGTTTTAAGAAAACTAGCTATTGAGACTTTTGAGGAGAAATGCTGTTCCCCTCAATAGTGTTTTCTATGGAAAAAGGAGCTCTATGGTTAACCAGCAAACCAGTTCCAGTGTCCCGAGGAAGGAACATATTTGTGGAAATGATGGGCATTGCAGCTGCATTTGCCAACCATCCTTCAGACTTCTTCAGAAACTACTAAGGACAAAACAGCAGTGAGAAAGAGTGAGACCCCGGAAGGCAAAACATGAGGGGACTTTGATAAACACCGTATCTTATTTCCATTGACAATTTCCTTGCCCCAGAAGAGCCAAACCTGGGCAGCAGCCTTCTCACAGGATTTATCACCCTGGGTGTTTGGAAGACGAAGAGAAATCTTCTAGAGATTGAAGCGCTTCCACCACAGGCCATGGATCACCCATTCTCCTCCATGAAGGCAGAACTTCACATCCAGAGGGGCAGTGAGGGAACTTTCGATACCATACAGTGAGTGGTGGTGGCATGGGTATGAGGCAGGAAAAGAGAACAAGTAGTCACAGGGCAAACAACCAGCAGAGCCTAACTTCCAGGCCCGGCTTTCCCTCCACCTCTTCTCACCTGGGGTTTTGCTTGTGCGCCATCAAAACCAGCAGGCCTGAGACAGATGGAGAGGGGAGGGTGCCGAGAGACACTTCAATAAACAGCTTCTGACGGATCCTTGGAACTCAGAGAGCAACTTGAGACCTCGCAGGGCTGCTGCCCAGCCCATCCTCCCATGATTAATCTGATGAAATCTGTTGAATCAGTGGCAGATGACTATCTTCAGGACTCTAGGTTATCTTCCCATTAAATCAGATTGCTAATAAAGAAGTTTTAATGTAGAGTATGAATCTTTGAGCAGTAACTGTTTACCTCAAGTTTTTGTACTAAATATCCCAAAATGAATCTCTAAACAGAAGAACATCTGTCACAGCAGCAGTTTAGTCAACATTAGACCGCTGGGCCAACCCCAGGCCTCTACCAGGCACAGAGAAGACTTTTGGGCCACACACACACGCACCACGCATGCACAGCACCTCTCTGCTGAGGAGAGCACAGCTGACAATACAGCCACTCAGAATTGCCACCAGCAGATCCTGTCTCACCTGCCCCAACCATGCACAGAACCCTTAACCACACCGAAGATTTCTTTTTCTTTCATGGTCATATTGTCGAACCTTTAGGCAGAGATAACCTGAAGCGGAAGAGAGTTTTCCCAAGCAAGAGGCATAGAGCTGCCCGGGATCCCCTCTCACAGGTGTCTTATTGGGCCACAGAGGAAATTACTCTCAGAATCGTGGATGATTCTACTCTGGGAAGAAGAGAGACTAGAGAGATCAGAGCCTGTCCGGTAGCACATGAAAGACTGAAATCCAAATTCATTATGTGTTGGAGATTCTAAATAACAAGTGAACTAAAACTACACCTGTCCTCTGTTTAACCTCTCTGAAGCGCCAGGTCTATTGGGGATCCCTTGCTTTATCTCATTTCATCCTTATGGCCACCTTAGGAGGCCGGGGTTGTCACTCAACTCACAGATGAGAAAACTGAGGCCTAAAAATGAAAGTGACGATGGCTTACAGAGAACTGCCAAGATGGCGCCGTGAGTAGTCCTCTTTGTCTCTCCCCCTTCGAGTCTACAATTATTTGGACACTTATTGCTTAACAAAGGATATCCAGACAGCATCTCAGGACGTCTGAGAGACCCACGTGACTATACATCCGAAGGCGGACAGACTTTCCTCCGGGAGGATGTGGAAATAGGTGAAAACTCTCCGACCCCGACCGAACAGCCTAGTACCCGCAAGCGGCTTTCTTCCAACGGACGCCCCCAGAAGATCAACACACATCTAGGGCAGGAGCGAGCACACAACAGAGGAGCAATGGTGGAAACAGGTGACCAGAACCCTACCGAACCCCCCCGCAATTACTCCTAAACGCAGAGGGAAACTTTGGAGTTGCACACCTGGGCCCGCGGGGAGAGTCTCTCCCCGCCATTGGCAGGGAGATCCCGCCTGGTGTTCGCGGTGCCCGGAGGGTCCCAGAGAGAGTCGCTGAGGGTACGGAGGTCCCCCGGCTGCCAATGCCTGCACGGTGGGACTAGGGATTGCCGGAGATCTCCGAGCGGACTGGGGCTGGGGGAAGCTCCAGAGGCCGGCTCTGCGCCCCGGAGGGGAAGCTCCGGAGTTCCGCCCGGGCAGCAGACAGGGCTCTCTGTCTGCCATTAGCGGAGGGGCCACGCCCAGCATTCACGGCTCCGGGAAAGTCCCGGAGAGAATCCCAGAGGGCGGGGCGACCCCCAGCTGCCGTTGCCCGCCCCGTGGGGCTAGGGATTGCAGGAGATCTTGGAGAGGACTGGGACAGGGTGAAGCTCCAGAGGCCCACTCCGTGCCCCAGAGGGGAAGCTCCAGAGTTCTGCCCGGGCAGCAGACAAAACTCTCTGTCTGCTATTAGCGGAGGGGCTACACCCAGCATCCACAATACCGGGAGGGTCCCGGAGAGGAGAATATCAGGCAGGGTAGCAGCTGACCAGCTACCACTGAAATCAGGATCTCTGGCTATCCCCCAAGACAGGGCAAAGGGCTCCCCGAGTTCCTGGGGAACAGGACTGGGGCTGGGGGGAGTTCCAGTGACCCAGCTCCGTAGCCTAGGGGGAAACCCTACAGGCTCACAGCAGCCTCAGGGAAAGCCTCTGCACAGCACTAGTAGAAAGCACCCATCCGGCAGCCACAAGGCTGGAAGACCCCGGGACAAAAGTAGCATAACTAGGTGAACTAACCACAGACTGTAGAAGATGCCAATAGCTCTCCTGCGACCCACAGTGGACAAGTGAGATTTTGTGGGTGCCGACAGCGACGGAGTGACAAATATAAGTGATCCCACCCCTGGCCGCTGGAAAAGCTCATAACACTGTTGCAGACCCCAAGGAAGGAGCACATCTAGGTGGGCTGCAACAGTAGGCACCAGCAGCCTGAAGCCCCCCTGTGACGGCCCCCACGGCAGAGGAGGGAATCCAAAGGACCACTGTGACTATGAGGAGGGGCCCAGGCCCAGCTAGCAACTGCGGACAGGGTTCCTGGTTGGTGCAGTATAAACAGCGGCTCCCCCACCGCAGCAGCTGAAACAAGTGAAAGGAGCAACTAAACTCTATCTCTATGCGGAGGCACAACTCAACAACATCAAGCAATATGAAAAAATACATTAAATCTCCAGAACAGAAAGAAAATAACAAATACACAGAAAACAATCCCAAAGAAAATGAGATATATAACCTAAATGATGATGACTTCAAAACAGCCATCATTAAAATACTCAATGAGTTAAGAGAGAATTCTGACCGACAACTCAACAAGTTCAGGAGCTATGTCACAAAAGAGTTTGATACGACAAAGAAGAACCAAACAGAAATATTGGAAATGAAGAACACAATAGAGGAGATTAAGAAAAATCTAGATGCTCTGAACAGTAGGGCCAATAATATGGAGGAAAGAATTAGCAATTTGGAAGATGGCAATATAGAATTGCTGCAGGCAGAGGAGGAGAGAGAAGCAAGACTAAAAAGAAATGAAGAAACGCTCCGAGAATTATCAGACACAATTAGGAGATGCAACGTAAGGATTATAGGTATACCAGAGGGAGAAGAGAAGGAGAAAGGGGCAGAAAGCCTATTCAAAGAAATAATGGCTTAGAACTTCCCAAATCTGGTGAGAGAGATGGATCTTCAGGTGACAGAAGCCAATAGATCTCCAAACTTTATCAATGCAAGAAGACCAACTCCACGGCATATAGTAGTGAAGCTAGCAAAAGTCAACGACAAGGAGAAAATACTAAGGACAGCCAGGGAAAAGAAACTAACCTACAAAGGAACCCCCATCAGGCTATCAGCAGATTTCTCAGCAGAAACTTTACAGGCTAGAAGAGAGTGGAATGATATATTCAAAAATCTGAAGGACAAAAATCTACAGCCAAGAATTCTCTACCCAGCGAAAATATCCTTCAAATACAATGGAGAAATAAAAACTTTCCCAGATAAACAAAAATTAAGGGAGTTCATTGCCACAAAACCTCCTCTTCAGGAAATCCTCAGAAAAACCCTCATTCCTGAAAAATCCAAAAAAGGAAAGGGGCTACAAAACCAAGAGCAGAGGAGGTAAGTAGAAGGACAACAACAGAGAGTAGCAGCTCTTCATCAGAACAGATTAAACCATGGGACGAGAAACAAAGGAAATTGAAGAAAACCGGAAAACAAGACACAAAATGGGAGTGGTAGGCCCCCACGTCTCAATAATCACTCTAAATGTAAATGGATTGAACTCCCCAATCAAAAGACACAGAGTGGCAGGATGGATCAAAGAACAAGATCCAACAATATGCTGCCTCCAGGAAACACACCTCAGCCCCAAAGACAAACACAGACTCAGAGTGAAGGGATGGAGAACAATACTCCAAGCTAATAATGAACAAAAGAAAGCAGGTGTCGCTATACTAATATCAGACAAGGTAGATTTCAAAGCAAAACAGATAAAGAAAGACAAAGAGGGACAGTATATAATGATAAAAGGGACTCTCCAACAAGAAGACATAACACTTATAAATATATACGCACCCAACACAGGAGCATCAAAATTTGTAATGCAACTCTTAATAGAACTAAAAGAAGACATCAACAACAATACAATAATAGTAGGGGACCTCAACACACCATTAACACCAATGGACAGAACATCCAGACAGAAAATCAACAAGGAAATAATAGAATTAAATGAAAAATTAGACCAGATGGACTTAATAGATATATATAGAACTCTTCATCCAAAAACAGCAGGATACACATTCTTCTCAAGTGCACATGGAACATTCTCAAGGATTGACCATATTTTGGGAAACAAAGCAAACATCAATAAATACAAGAGAGTTGAAATAATATCAAGCATCTTTTCTGATCATAATGCTATTAAACTAGAAATCAACTACAAGAAAAAAGCAGAGAAAGGTGCAAAAATGTGGAGACTAAACAACACGCTTCTGAACAAACAATGGATCATTGAAGAAATTAAAGAAGAAATCAAATATTATCTGGAGACAAATGAAAATGAGAACACGACATACCAAACCATTTGGGATGCAGCAAAAGCAGTCCTAAGAGGGAAATTCATCGCAATACAGGCTCACCTCACTAAACAAGAAAAAGCTCACACAAGCAACCTCAAACGACACCTAACAGAACTAGAAAAAGAAGAACAAACAAAGCCCAGAGTCAGTAGAAGGAGGGAAATAATAAAAATAAGAGCAGAAATAAATGATATTGAAACAAAAAAGACAATAGAAAGGATCAATGAAACAAAGACTTGGTTCTTCGAAAGAATTAACAAAATTGACAAACCCTTAGCCAGACTCACCAAGAAAAGAAGAGAGAAATTGCAAATAAATAAAATTAGGAATGAGAGAGGAGAAATCACAACAGATACCAATGAAATACAAGAGATCATAAGAGAATACTATGAAACACTATATGCCAACAAATTGAACAACCTGGAAGAAATGGACAAATTCCTAGACTCCTACAATCTCCCCAAACTGAATCAGGAAGAAATGGAGAATCTGAATAGGCCAATCACAAGTAAGGAAATAGAAACAGTAATCAAAAACCTCCCCAAAAATAAGAGTCCAGGACCAGACGGCTTCTCTGGAGAATTCTACCAAACATTCAAAGAAGACTTAATACCTATTCTTCTCAAACTGTTCCAGAAAATTGAGAAAGATGGAGTACTCCCTAACACATTCTATGAAGCCAACATCACTCTGATCCCCAAACCTGACAAGGACAACACAAAGAAGGAGAACTACAGGCCGATATCACTGATGAACATAGATGCAAAAATCCTCAACAAAATTTTGGCAAACCGAATACAGCAATACATCAAAAAGATTATACACCATGATCAAGTGGGATTTATACCAGGGACACAGGGATGGTTCAACATCCGCAAGTCAATCAATGTGATACACTACATCAACAAAATGAAAAACAAAAACCACATGATCATCTCAATAGATGCAGAGGAAGCATTCGACAAGATCCAACACCCATTTATGATAAAAACCCTCAATAAAATGGGTATAGAAGGAAAGTACCTCAACATAATAAAGGCCATATATGACAGACCCACAGCCAACATCATACTCAATGGACAAAAACTGAAAGCCATCCTTCTGAGGACAGGAACAAGACAAGGGTGCCCACTTTCACCACTCCTATTCAACATAGTACTGGAGGTGCTGGCCAGAGCAATTCAGCAGGAAAAAGAAATAAAAGGAATCCAAATAGGCAATGAAGAAGTAAAACTCTCGCTGTTTGCAGACGACATGATCTTATATATAGAAAACCCCAAAGAATCCATAGAAAAACTATTAGAAATAATCAACAACTACAGCAAAGTAGCAGGGTATAAAATTAACGTGCATAAATCAGTAGCATTTCTATACACTAACAATGAACTAACAGAAAAAGAACTCAAGAACTCAATCCCATTCACAATCGCAACGAAAAGAATAAAATACCTTGGGATAAACTTAACCAAGGAAGTGAAGGATCTATACAATGAAAACTACAAGACTTTCTTGAAAGAAATTGACAATGACATAAAGAGATGGAAAGACATTCCATGCACATGGATTGGAAGAATAAACATAGTTAAAATGTCCATACTACCTAAAGCAATCTACAGATTCAATGCTATCCCAATCAGAATCCCAAGAACATTCTTCACAGAAATTGAACAAACAATCCTAAAATTCATATGGGGCAACAAAAGACCGCGAATTGCTAAAGCAATCCTGAGCAAGAAAAACAAAGCCGGCGGAATCACAATCCCCGATTTCAAAACATACTACAAAGCTACAGTGATCAAAACAGCACGGTACTGGTACAAAAACAGGTCCACAGATCAATGGAACAGAATTGAAAGCCCAGAGATAAAACCACACATCTATGGACAGCTAATCTTCGACAAAGGAGCAGAGGGCCTACAATGGAGAAAAGAAAGTCTCTTCAACAAATGGTGCTGGGAAAACTGGACAGCCACATGCAAAAGATTGAAAATTGACCATTCTTTTTCACCACACACCAAAATAAACTCAAAATGGATCAAAGACCTAAAGATTAGGCCTGAGACAATAAGTCTTTTGGAAGAGAATATAGGCAGTACACTCTTTGACATCAGTTTCAAAAGAATCCTTTCGGACACTATAACTCCTCAGTTGAGGGAAACAATAGAAAGAATAAACAAATGGGACTTCATCAGACTAAAGAGCTTCTTCAAGGCAAGGGAAAACAGGATTGAAACAAAAAAACAGCTCACTAATTGGGAAAAAATATTTACAAGCCACTTATCCGACAAAGGGTTAATCTCCATAATATACAAAGAACTCACACTGCTTAACAACAAAAAAACAAACAACCCAATCAAAAAATGGGCAGAGGACATGAACAGACATTTCTCAAAAGAAGATATGAATATGGCCAATAGACACATGAAAAGATGTTCATCATCGCTAATCATCAGGGAAATGCAAATCAAAACTACCCTAAGATATCACCTTACACCCGTTAGATTGGCAAAAACATCCAAAACCAAGAGCGACAAATGTTGGAGAGGTTGTGGAGAAAAAGGAACCCTCATACACTGTTGATGGGAATGCAAACTGGTACAGCCACTATGGAAAACAGTATGGAGATTTCTCAAAAAGTTAAAAATAGAAATACCCTATGACCCAGCCATCCCATTACTGGGTATCTATCCTAAGAACCTGAAATCAGAAATCTCAAGAGTCCGTTCCACCCCTATGTTCATCGCAGCATTATTTACAATAGCCAAGACGTGGAACCAACCTACATGCCCAGAAACTGATGATTGGATAAAGAAGATGTGGTATATATACACAATGGAATACTACTCAGCCATAAAAAGAGGCAAAATTGGCCCATTCACAACAACGTGGATGGACCTCGAGGGTATTATGTTAGCGAAATAAGCCAGTCAGAGAAAGACGAACTCTATATGACTCTACTCATAGGTGGAAGTTAGTATACTGATAAGGAGATCTGATCTGTGGTTATCAGGGAAAAGGGGGGGTGGGAGGAGGGCACAAAGGGGGAAGTGGTGTACCCACAACATGACTAACAAAAATGTACAACTGAAATCTCACAAGGTTGTAATCTATCATAACATTAATAAAAAAAAAAAATGAAGGTGACATGCCCAGGGTCACAGAGACAGTGTGTGACGGAACCTGGATTCAAATCTAGCTCGGTCTTCGTCACTAAGCACCTTCCAGCAATTAAAAAGGAACGTACACACCTCTAAGTTGTACTCCTGTGAGAGGACGCGTTAAATGGAAGCAGATGTGAGGGGCCATAACTTTCCTAAGCTAGACGTCATTCCTCTGTTAATACCGAAGCACACTGCTGGTCACGCTTCTTCCACGTCAAGGCCCGCATGCTTAAGACTTGATCTCTAACTTGCAACATCCCCAAGGACTTTCCCAGGAAGCTGGAACTCTCTTGGTGCTTTGCATTGAGTTCATCTTGCAAGATCCAAGCCTAAAACACAGTGTTGGTGTAATGATTATCGTGATCTCTCCACGAAGCACATCACAAGGCAGAAATAGAGTCTCTCTGTTTCATTTCAAACTAAAACAACACTTGGAGGTTTAGGACAATTAAAATCCACTTTGCTCTTAGCCCACCAATGACGGCAACAGGAAACAAGCTGGCCTGGGAAGTACACAGCCCTCGAGCACAGCCAGGAATTCCTGTTGAGGAGCAAACCTCAGAACAAAACAGGGAAACTGAATGCTGACCTGAACGCACTTGAATTTCAACAAACACCCGTTTCCACACAACATAACACGTCTCCCCATCAAGGAGTCAGGGGTCCCCCTGAGCCAGGGACATTGGCAGCTGAGATTGGGCTAGGCCTCTTGCAGCTCTAAGATCCCACCTCCTCCACACACCCTCCGAACACGCCTATTCCCAGTCGTCTGTGTGCTTTCGAGCACAGGAACCAGGGAAAACACAAGGCAGATGCCAGTGAAAGAGAGCAGCGAAGGGGCTGCACACTGTGATTCTTTCCAGGGCTGGGAAGCTGTGGAGGGGATTCGTCCCACACTTACTTACCAAATATCTGCCACATGCCAGGCACAGTGCTGATGCCGGGGCTGCAGCTGAGTGGGACCTGGGCCTGCCCTCACCCACCCTATGGGCTAGTGGGGCAGATGGGTAAGTGAACAAACACTGATGGCCCAGTGTGCTCAGAGCTGTGATGCAAGATGTGCAGAATCCTCTGGGAAGACAGGGGGTCACCAGACCCAGCAGAGGAGGGGCATCATGGTAGAATCAGGGAAAGCTTCCTGG
Organism: Equus quagga; assembly: GCF_021613505.1. Classification (NCBI taxonomy): domain Eukaryota; kingdom Metazoa; phylum Chordata; class Mammalia; order Perissodactyla; family Equidae; genus Equus; species Equus quagga. The sequence goes on from NC_060273.1 coordinate 84,384,697, forward strand.
AGGAACTTTTAAGCTGAGACTTGAAGGATTAGAGGTTAGCTTGGTAAAGCAGAGGAGACAGTGAGGGGCCAGTGTTCCTGAAAGGACCAATATGTCCAAAGAACTAAAACAAGACTGCTGTAGCTGGCATGCAGCGTGCGCTCCATGCCAAGCCCTGACAGGATGAGGAGCAGAGCAGGGAGCTGGCATGGGGCCTTTGTGGGGAATGCAGGTCTACCAAAGCCCGGCTGCCGAGACCCAGCCTTCTCCGAGCACGCCCTCCTTATGATGCTCCAGGGGTCCAGAGGTGTCTCAGGCAGCCTGTCTGGCCCTGCATCCCATAAAGGTTCACCACAATCAGAATAGCAGATCTTGTCATCAGTGAGCAGTTTCGAGTCGGGGGTGAGACAGAGGTGACATCACAACCCCATGATGTCACTTAGGAGATGTCGCCAAGGCAAAGTCACAGAGACAGAAAGTAGAACAGAAGTTACCAGGGGCTGGGGGAAAGAGACATGGAGAGCTGTTGTTTCATGGATGCAGAATTTCTGTTTGGGATGGTGAAAAAGTGCTGGAGATGGATAGTGGTGATGGTTGCACAACAATGTGAAAGTACTTAATGTCACTGAGTTGTGCATGTAAAAATGGTTAAAATGGTTAAGTTTTACATTATGTAATTTTACCACAAATTTTTAAAAATTGACCAAAGTTGAGGATAACCTAACCTGCCAGTTCTTTGTGACCCCAGAAAATAATCAACAGTCTAGACATTAACCGGATATATGAAGATTCAAGTTTAGCGTCTGGCTCATAGTAGCTGCCAAGTACATGACAGTAATCATTCTTGTTATTATTATTGAGTCCACATGGCTTTTCTTGTGATCACCTAAGTTATAAATGAGTGCATTTGGTATTAATATTCCTTAAGTACTGCTAGAGAGTTTCTATTACAATTAAGTAATAATTAACTTAACAATCATTGTAGAATCCCCATTATAACTCTACAACATGGGTTTTCAAATTCAAGTTCAGCTTCTCTCTCTGTTGCTTACTCTTATCTCCCACAATAAGCTGTTTACTGTTTCAATTATTTTAGTTCCAACCACTGAGATCATTGTACTTAAAATTCAATCAGGCTTCTAATTTTAAGCATCTTTTTTATGTATAGCGCCAACAATTGACAAGCGTCCTGAATTTAACATCTGTTCCCAGCAGTAAATGGTTTTAAATTTGAGAACTGAAAACACATATAAGGCAATTATGAGCAGCTCTCACACTATGATTCATGGCTGTGCATCAGCAACTTCCTCCACGACAGCAATGGCTCTGATAGATGGGCCTGCCGCCAGCAGCATCCACACAACACAGAGGCTGAGCAAACTGCGTGGACACCCTGCTGCCCCCAGAATGCCTGTTGATGAACAAAAAGCAGCCTACTGTGCACCAGAAAACCCACCGGTCATTTTTAGGCTCTCTCCCATAGAATCCTCGAGTAAGCGGAGTTTCCCTGGAACTAGAGTCAAAACAGAGTCTCTGGGGAAATCTCTCATGAGCTCAGACAGCCCTCTCTGAGAGTCTGGTTGATGTCCACAGCCAAGAATTGGTGGCAGGTGACTCTGACCCTGCCTTAGCTGCCAGTGCCCTCTGCATGGTGCTGATGTCTGTGCCAAGGCTCTGCTGCTCAGAGGATGGTTGGGCAGAGGGAATCCAGCTAGAAACTGTCCAGCTGGGCTCATGGACTCGGGTGTGAGCTTATGGAAAGAGGGGATGCAGTCAGAGCCAAGAGTGCTTTCATTCAGAGTTGGGAGATGACACACCAGCTGAGACAATGGAGGAATCATTAATGTCTAGAAAGAAAGTGGCAATTTCCTTGGCTTCAATCAGATATTAATGATTCTTAAATTGGTAAACTGTGAAGAGAAATAAGTATAAAATGCTAGAAATAGACTATTTTATTAAAGATGTCTGAAATTGTCAATTAGGAATTTTAATATTTGTAGTTCTTTAAAACAGAGCTCTCTTAACACCCCAGCCTTCTGCTGGGACTTCTAGAACTACAACTCCATAATTTAAAAAGTCTCCCATTTCGGCCTCTGCTCAAAAGCCTTCCTGCCTTCTCTGCAGGCTGGATTTCATGGAGGATGCCACCCCCCCAGGCTCTGGGGGATGCAGATTGGAGCCCCTTTCCTCTCTGCTGTCACATCAATACTCCCCACCTCCAATAGCCTCCTCATGGTGTCGCCCAACGATTGGTAACCCATTCACCTAAGACTTGGGCACCTGGCACCTATCTTCCCCTGCACCCCTACTCCTTCCCTCCTCCTAGGCGACCAGTGTCCACATGAATGACCCATCCTGTACCCTGACCTCCACTACCTTGACCACCTCATTCCAGTGTCCTCCTCCTCCGCTCCATCTCGGCCACCCAGAGTCACTCCCTGGACCTTGTCATCTACTGATAGTACTCCCTGGTCAACATTATTGATTCAAATATCAGACTCTGATCACACCCTCCTCTCTTTCTAGCCTGTGAGACTAGTGCCTCTAGGGACATTCTTTGGCCAGTCCTGGACCTTCAGTTCTTCATCCTTTCTTTTTCTTCCCAATTCATCAGTGTACTGCAGGTGCATTAACAGACAGATCAATTAAACAGATTTGTCTTTTTCCTCATGTAAATTTGAATGCTTTTATTATCTCATCAGTAAGTATAATGCTGGCTTTGATGTGGAGTGTATGTGTACATGATTTTTTTAAATCCTCTTCTCGATCTCAATCTATGGAGGAGTGGTCAAGGAAGCCGTTTACTACATTTGAGCACAAACCTGAAAGGGAGAAAGAGAGGGAGCCACATGGCTTTCTGAGAAGAACATTCCAAGCAGTGTTAACAAATCCAAAGGCTTTGAGGCAGCAGCATGCTTGACAAGTTCAAAGAATAGCCGGGAGGCCAGCATAGCAGGAGCAGAACTGACAAGGAGGCGGACCGTGGAGAGCCTCCGAGGCCATGTGAGGGCTGTGGCTCTTACTCTGACGGGTGGGAAGCCATGAGAGGGTTTCAAGCAGAGCAGTGACAAGACCCAACTGGCATTTTGAAAGGTTCGCTCATCTGCTGGGTTCAGAATAGGCTATAGGGCAGGGCAAGAGCTGAAGCAGGAATTCCAGGTAGGAGGCTGTGACAGTGATCCAAATAAGAGATGGACAGGGAGGTGGAAGTGGTGAAAAGTGGTCAGATCTATTTTGAAGGTAGAACCAGTTAGACACATAACGATAAAGAGATAGATACAAAGATGCATAGATAAACTGATAGATGATAGCTGGAGAGCTGACAGATGATAGATCAATAGAATGAAGTAGCTGCATATACATATTTGAAAGCACATCCACAATTTATTGCTGAGTGAGAAGAAGAACATAGAACAGTACTTATGATCCCACTTACGCTAAAAAAATTACATATTTATACATGCATAGGAAGACATTTGGAATGATACACACTCAACGACTAACAATGATTTACTCTGATGACTAGGATTAGAAGGGGCATAGGGGGAGCTATCATCTTTTTACTTTACATGCATGTTTGGTTTAATAAGCAAGTATACTCATTAGGCATACTGAATGGGACAGGTCATTTGGTAGTGAGCACCCCTCTGCAAGAGGTGGTGAACCCTAGGCTAGATGACCCCCTCATGGGTAAGTCACCAAAGGGAGATGGCATATTAGACCAAAGGTTCTCTCCAACCTTGGGCTTTCTTCCCAAGATAAATAATCTTGCAGGATCCCCTCACCTCTCTGAGCTTCAGTTTCCTCACTGGAATACCTGCTCCACGGGAGGGTTGAGATGATGTGCATACAGCGTCCAGCACAGTGCCAGGCATACGCAAACACTCAGTAAGCATCAACTGCCTTCCCTCTCCCCAACAAAGATTTCAGGGACGCCCAGGAGGGGGGCTGCGCCCAAAGGCTGCAAATGACCTAATAGTCCAGGTTCCAGGGAGATAGGTAGATTGCTGGCCTAAAAGGGATTCCGGCACCCCACCTCTCAAAAGGGTAGGGTCGCCCTCAGAGGCAGGGCAGAGCTGCTTCCCCCTAGACCCACTCTGGGGAAAGTCAACGTGTCCTGCAGAAGTACCCCCAACTCTACTAGCAACAGCGTATGGCTGGCCTCCCAAAATTCTAAGTCAAGGTCAGAAGTTCCTGGCAATTTGTGATTTTCCTTCCTTGGCTTGAGAGAAGACTATGGGGAAAGACAAAGAAAAGCTGAAAGCTATTTATCTAAAATCACTAATACTTTTTGAAAAGCTATAAAATGTGCATGCTCTTGCCAAATGGATGTCGAAAGAGCTTTGATCTCCGTTTTGGCCGGAAATGATCCATTCCCTTCCGAATACAGATGTATGGTTTTTGTGCCTCAGATCTGCCCAGTCAGATGCACGGCACATTCTTAATTCTTTCAAAATGATTAAAAACGGAGCCATAAATCTATGCTTTGACACGACATGGTGATTTGACCCCCAGACATATCGTAATGGGTTATTAACAATGCTTCCCAAATCTATTGAAATTTTTTTCCAAAGCTATTCACTAATTAATAGCTGTTCACACAATGATCACTTTTGAGTAATTATGGAACTTCACCACACTATTTTGTGATGAGAACATAATCATGTCCATTAAAATTATTTGTATAGTTTTTAACCTTCTGCCAGAAATCAATGAGGCTAGTCTAAGGGTAACGCAAACTTTGAGAATACCTAGAGGTTATCTCCCACCAGGACACTTACTTCCCAAAGCTTATGGTGTAGCCCAGAAACTTGGAACTCGCCCTTCAGCTTTTGCAGAGCCCCTGGAAGCAAATGATACCGAGGAAGCACCTGGAAGGGAGGGTCCTATGATCACACCAGCTCCACACCTCCCCCTGTGGCCATAGGCTGCCCCCCTCAGCCTCGGGTCATCTCCTGCAGGGCCCTCCCACTCCTCTCACCCTGCCAGCCCAACCTCCTGGCCGAGCTCCTAACCCTCAGTTACATAAGCCACCAGAGCCACCGAACTCCCATTTCCTGGGCCCTGGCCCATGTCCGATGACTGGCTGGGAGCCGTTGGAAGGCAAGTGCTCATCTCACTTACCCCTGTGTCCAGCAGAGCCCATGAGGCCAGACCTGGCTAGTCCAAAAGGCCATTACCAAGTGGAGGACAGTGTAGACAGCTTGCTTAGTTGGCACTCGCCCGTGAGGACAAAGACTGGATGGGGGATTAGGGACTTCGCTTTTTCACGCCTAAAAACTTTGCTTCTTGCTGAGAGAAGCTCGGGGTGTATTTGGGGTGTAGGGGACGCACGCCTCACTGCCTCCCTGGTGAGTAGTCCCTCCCAGGTTCTGGGAGTCTCCTACCTTAGATCTGGATAAATTGAGAGGCCTCAAATCCGTGGGACAAACTTACACTAAAAAAAGGTATTCTCTGTTTATCTGAAATGCCAATTTCTCTTGTACTTTATCTGGCAGCTGTAGACGGAGATGAGATGGAGACAGGTGTCCATCTGCAGGGCCTCCCCGACCATGCAGGTGGTCTCCTCATTCCTGAGGCATAGTCTCTGTATGGTCACCCCAATCCTCAGCAGCCACAGGTCAGGTATTCTGGGTTCAATACGGGAGCTCTGAGGACCAGAGATGCAACTTTACTCAGAGGTCTTTTTCACCAAAACAACTGTGTCGTCTTGCCTCAGGTCCTGCCCCTTGTCCAGCCCCTCCATCCAGATGACTCCTCTCCTGCCCTGGTTCACCTTCTCCACCTCCCAGGAGACAGCCTTATCTCCACACCTTCATACTCCTGCCAGCCTCTCCAGCTGTGGCCACCAGAGACTTCACCACCTGCGGTCACAGACACGGGAGAAGGGAGCTTAAAAGAGGATGGCCCCTAGCACTAGCTACCATAACTCCAGGAAAGAACTTCCTCTGCGCTGTGAGGGGAGCTGCTTGTGGGTAGGGAGGCAGGGAGCACCAGGAGCAAGAGCCTGTTGCCATCAGGCTTGTGACCTGTCTCCTCCTCCGCATCCCCTAGGAGTTCTCCCAGGAGAGGAGGCTTCTGGCAGCTTCCCATCACTGCCCCAGATTCATTCTTCAATTTGCCCAACAAATCTGTATCGCACCCCAACTCTGCACCAGGAGCTCTTCTAGAGACTTGGGATACAGCAGAGAGAAAAGGGGCAGAGATCCCAGCCTTGTAGCATCTATTCGTGGAACAATCCAGAAATGCCAAACTCAGCAGCAGAATAGTCACGGACCACACAGGAAGCCAAACTTGCACCACTTGTGTTTAAAAAAGGTGACACTGACTTGGCTTGAAAACATGAGATTATTTCAAGAAAAACAGAGAGGAATCAAATAAATTAATTCAAAAATGATAAAACAAGAACATTAATAAATGCATTCAAGGTTGTTCTTTAGGGAAAACTAGACTTACAATAGTCAAATGCCTAACAAATAACCAAAAAGGGTAATTTTAAATGATAAAAATTGAAGCAGATGCAGAGGAGACTTAAAAATTGTAAGGTACTTAGCTATTATTTTTGGCTAATGAATTTGAAGATCTCAGTGACATGGATGATTTTCCAGGGAAAATATAAATGATCAAAACCGACCCTGTAAGAATATTTTAAGATCAATAATCAAGGAAAAAGTTTTAAAAGTAACCAATTTTTTACTTTCACAAAAGGCTCCAGTCCCCATGTTGAATTTAACTTTCAAAAAACTGCTAATTCTTGTCATGTGAACTGTTCTATCACATGAAAAGAAGATGAACAACAATCTAATTTATTTTATGAAACTATCATAACTCTGACACCAAAATCTGACAGAAATAGTAAACAAAAAACTATGGATCCTATTCACTTATGAAAACAGGTATAATAATCCTAAATAAAATACCAGAAAATAGAATTCAAGAGAATATTAAAAGAGTAATATAGAACAATAAAGTAGGGTCTATCCTAGGATTGCAGAAATGGTTACCGTTGGGAAATTAGTCATATAATCTCTCAGATCAGGGAATCAATATTTTAGTGATAGCCTTGTACTTAGACTCTTGTTAAATTCAACATCTTTTCCTCATAAAAATTCTAAAACCTGGGAAAAGAATGATATTTGCTGAACATAATAAAGTACATATTGTATAAAGAATTTACCCTCTATGAGGATAGTGGTTATAGCAAATGATTGTGTATTTAATTATATGACAATATCGATGGGAAGAATAGATAGATAGATAGATAGATAGATAGATATAGATATATTCTAAGGCACATTTTTTTCACATTGTTGAAATAAGAATCTCTTTCAATCAATGTGTATGGTTGACATTAATTCCTTCCCCACGCCTTCCCATCAAGCTATCATCAAGTTGGTGCATCCTAGAACCAGTATCTTCAATTTGAGGAAATAAGATGTATCTCAAATGAACAGCTCATATTCCACCTACCAGCATAACACTCGAGATTTGACGTTAAAATCAGTAGCAAGACAGGGATCTCGTTATCACCATTAATATCTAAGACTGTTCTGAAAGGCCTGATCAACACCATAAGAAACAGCATTTTAAAATACAACTATTAAAAATGAGACTATGCTGTCATTTTCATTCATTCACTCATGATAAGATTGTATTTCTACAAAATTCAAGACAATTTAATCTAAAAAACAATCAGAGCTAGTAAGAGAGTTCAGTACTAAGGTTATAAATAAATATGCAAAACTCACTAGTTGGCAAGGGGGTGATGAAACAGACATACTCATATGCTGTTGGTAAGAGTTTAATTTGGTACAACCCTTTTGGAGAGGACTTGGCTATCTGTGTCAGAAATCTTAAAATATTTACACAAAAATAAATAACTAAAAGTTAATATCCCTATGGCAGATACTTTTGCATTCCCAAAACCTACTCCTGCTTCTTTCCTATTAAGAGAACCTAAACCTTGGGGAGCAACGTCCTCAGGCCAGATCTAAGGCAGCCATCATAGTCCTGTTACCTTTTGCCAGTGATGGGTCTAGGAGTAGGCATTTGACTTAGGCCATGTAAAGGAAGGTCCCCTGGACACTTTAATCCTTGGAAAGAGCTCTTAAGGAGAAATCTCTCTTGCTCCTACCCATTCACTTCCTCCTTGGGATTCTATCAAATAATGATGCAATGCTTGGAGCTGTGGCAGCTATTTTAGACCATGAGGGAACACATTGTCAATATGCTGAAAAATAGAAGGCGTCTGGGCTTTTGATGATATCACAAAGCCACTGTTCCAGGCTGTAGAGCCTTTCCTCTAAATACGCATCTGATCACATAATTGGCATCCATCACTCATGGCTATCTGACATCTTTTTAATAACCTCCAGATATTTTGGTAGTTTCACACAAGTCTTACCTTTCTGTACTAGGAATCCAAAAATCTCTTATCAGACTTCTTTATTGCTAGGCTGAGGATATGTGTCCCAGGCTTTGCCAATCAGACCTAGCCATATGGGACTTGAATTCAGAAGGGAGAGGTGAAATGACACCCATGTGCAAGGAGCTCAGTTTTCTAGTAGTGTGCTGTTGGAGGCAACTGGTCCTTCTAGAGAATCTGTGGCAGAGCTTCTGGAATCCGGAACCTGGGGTTATTAGAACAAGGCAGCAGGAAGCGGCAGCAATAGTGTTTCACTAGAAAGTTCCACAATGGGATGGAGCAGTGATCCTAGCTGCATTGTTCCTGGTTGTCGCATCCAAGCCTAGTTCTCTGCATCACTTTCCCACTCTCCAGAGCTACCTAATATCTTACATAAAGATTCCTTTCCGCTTAAATATCTACAGCAGGTTCTCTCATTTGCAAACAAGAACCCAAACCTATAATTCCACCTCTAGCAATTTATTCCAAAGAAAACAATCCAAAACCCAGAAAGAGCCTTATACATAAAGATGACTATTGCTATATTATCTGTAATGGTGAAAAAAAAATTTAAAACAAGTTAAATGTCCCACAATGAGAAAATTATCAAGTAATTTGTAATAAAGCCACTTGAAGTCTATAAAATATTTGTAATAAAACGGAAAACAACTAAGAAAATAATGCAATACTACAAAACCATAAGTAGTTTGATCATAGCCATATTAACAGCAATGAGAGTTCCGTAAGCATTTCCTCCTCTTGGATGAACAATTCCTTTTATTTGTCCAATGAGTACCCCTACGGCAAACAGCTTGGAGATGTCAGCACAGCCCAGGAGTCATCCAGTCTTCCCTGAGAATCGCCTCCCCACATGACAAGTGTGGGTCCTGGCAGCCATGTTTGTGCCTCACGACCCCACCCCCACCCCCAATCACAGTTGACTAGACCTGGGGAGACTACTTGACCCAGGCTGAGTCAGTGAGAATCTTCTCCAAGTATCTGGACTCAGAATGTATATGTTAGTTTCCTCATGTGACTGGAACTTAGGGCCAAGCAAGACCTCAAGTGGTGGAGATGGCCATCCTCCTCTTCATGGCCAAAGAAGCAGAGAAAGCACGCCTGCAGAGAAAGAGGAGAGTGGAGGGAGAGGAAGGAGGTGGGGGAGAGAAGAGGGAGTGGGTGGAGAAAGAGGGGGAGAAGGGGAGAGGGAGAGAGCACGAAACTTTCCAGGTTCTAGTCTCAGCCTATTCCCAAGTCCATGCTCCCTCCTTGTCCTTGGATTCTGAAAGAAATTCCGATGTCCTCATAATAATTTTTGCCACTAACTAGTTTGAGTGGGTTTCTGATACTCAGAACCAAGGATGATTTACTAACACGTTTCTGAAGGCGAAACTGCAGGGTGCCATGGGCAATCTGAGGGCACCTCGCCCTCAGCATCTCTGATGTCTTTTCTGTCCATTTCAGCCTTCACCTTCCCAGAGGCTGAACCTGTACCTCAGCCTGCACAACCAAGCTAGAATCACCCCAGGCAAGTTTGGCCAAACCAGCTTGGTGACAGTGAGTTCCTAGCTCCCTTCATTGGGCTGGTCACGGCAGGGGACCTGAGGAGGATGGAAGCGAGCAAGAGAGCCTAAAGCCATCTATGGAAGAATGGACTTGTCTTTACTGAAAGGAAAGCAGAAATTTGGAGCTGGGAGTTGTTGGAAAGGTCTTGGCCAGAGCCAGAAGGAGCCAGTAGTGGGGGAAGAAAGCTAATCCAGAGATTGGGCATTTTGAAGAGAAAGCAGAGATCTGAGCAGTTGCCAGATGATCCAGTCTTCAAAGAGATGAATGGGTAAAAGAGAACATTTAAGAAGTTTGCTGTATAGCTCCTGGTTGGCAGTCCCATTAAGAAAACCTTCAGGAAAGCTTTTCGTTACCCTCATCAAGGCCTTTGGAGCCTTGTGCATTTCTTTTGGATGCTTAATTGCACTGAGATTGTCTTAATGAAAGGCGGTCCAGTTTTATTCTGATTTCACAGGGGGAGAAAATGAGCCATGCACTACTTAGAGTATGGAGGATGAGATCTGGTGTGTGTAATCCTGAAAATAAGAGGAAAGGGAGCCACAGAAAGGTTTGTGCATTTTCTGAGGAAAGCACCGCAGGTGACTGCACGTTCGGACAGCTCCCCAGAGTGCAGAACGCACTATGGGGTGCGGGAAGGCCCCAGTCTCCTTCTGCACCACTTGCAACAGAACCTCTCCAGGAATCCTGCTTGAAAAGTAACTCGATTAATGGTGATGAGTTGACTGCCGCTCACAAGGATTAAAGCCTTTGCTGATGCAGAAAATCCGGAACCTTGAAAGGGCCAGACCTAGCATATGTCCTGGGCAGTGATGCAGCCCGACTAGGATGGATGACTCTGTTCTCCCCAGAGGTGGCACCCATTCTTGCCACCTCTGTAGAGATTACTCAAATCCAGAGATACTGGGCAGTCACTGAGACTCATTTTCCCCAAAGGAGATGGGCTTTCCCTGCGGCCTTCTAGGACTGCTAAGAAAGGGGAATGGGCTATCAGAGAACACAATTTCTGGAAGGTCCTCATCTGCATATATGAGGCCAGTTATTATGCCCACATGGGTCAGGAATAGCATCCTAAAAAGAAATTTCTTTCCTTCTTTTCTCCCCTATCCCATTAACTCAAAATCCTTTGAGACACATTCTCCTTCCTTTTTCTCTCAGTCACACTCTTGATTCCTTGATTATTTGGAAAGTCATAAAGAATTCCACACAGTCTAACAAACACGTCATCTGCACCCCTTCACACGTCATGTCCCAGCCTGCGCCCCAAAAATGACAGAGATGGGTCGCCAGGGAGCAGACAGTTCTAATTAGGGAGAGAAACTTGATTAGCATAGCCACAGCAATAAGAACTCTCTGGAGAATACAATGAAAGCCTGGAGAAGCTCCAGACACGTCTGGGCAAGACAGAAAGAGTTAAGGAGGGGAAGTGCTGTGCAGGCTGATCATAAGAGGTGATGTCCTCAGCAGGCCTTGACCAACGCATGTGTTGAAGTGAGTCCCCTTCATTCGTCCCTTCTCAATCCTCCACCAACCCACCATCCAGTTATCCATCCACCTAATCATCCATCTTCCTTTTCCCCACTCCATCTATGCATCCATCTATCCATTCAATCATCCACCCATCTTCCTTTCATCTATCCATCCACAGATTCACCACCCTCTATTTTCATCACACTTTCATTCATCTATCTTTCCACCAACAATCCATCTGTCCATCTGTCTAAGCTCCATCTAGCCATCCACTCATCCAGCTGCACTGTCTTCATTCTCTATATTCATTTACATCCTCAACAAACCATCCTGCCACACATCCATTCATTCATCTATCTACCCATCTGTAGGGGAAGAAGAGCTATTCCTCTACCCTCTAGGTCCTTCTGGCTGGTCTAAGAATTAAATTGACATGAGACAGAATAACAGGAGAAAATCAAAGTTTAATAACATGTATAACTTGGAAGAAACCCAAGAAATCTGAGTGACTCACCAAAATGGCAGAAGCCACCACCTTAAATACCATCTTCAGCTAAGGACAAAGGAGGATGTTGGAAGCAGTGGTTTGGGGCTTCAAAAGGGAGGAAAGCAATTCACATGGAGAGGGAAAAGCAAATGCTTGGTTAAAAAAAAATGTTTGCTGGGCCATCTATAGACAATGTGACCCAAGAGAGAGAATTTTGATAGAAATAGGCTCAGCAAGGATCCTCTTAGTTTATCGTACCCAGAGTTTCATGGTGATGGCCTGTCCCGGGACAAGCCTCCTATCTTAAATTCTTTTACGCAGTTAGGGGAAATGTCAAGTTTCTTTCAGAGTATTTTTTCCTTAAAAATAATCAAGCCAAAGAGACACATTTTGGCGCAGCCAATTCTGATCCCCCACACATCCAACCAGCCTACTGCATGTGAGATCTAAGTTCTGTGGTTACAGAAATGAACGTGAGCTGACCCCCACCCATAAAGAGCTCTAGGGACAGTGAAGAGGGGCCTTTGTGAATAAAGCCCATCCAGTGTTCTCCTCTGGAAGGTGTTCTGTCTGGGATCCTCAAGCAGCATTTCTGGTTGCCCCAGGCTTAGCCCTGTCACAGCATGGCCCAGGGATGTTTCCTAGCAGGCCCAGAAGGCAGAAGCGGGGAGCAACATCTCACATGGAGCTGCCAAGAACCAAGTGCCCAGCCTCCAGAGCACGGCCACTCAAGTGCCCAGACCAGGCAGGAGGGGTACTCCTTATGGGTGCAGAAGGCCCCTCATCTACATCACGTCCCCCCTTCAGCCTCCAGGCCAGCGCTGTCCAATAGAAATATAATACAAGTCACTTATTTAATTTTAAATTTTCTAGTTGCCATATTAAAAAAAAATTTTTTAATGTTAAATTAATTTTATTTTACTTAATAAATTTAAAATATTATCATTTCAACATGTACTCAGTATAAAATTATTAATGAGATAGTGTACAATTTTTTTGTACAAAGACTTCAAAATCCACTGTGTATCTTATCCTTACAGCATGTCTCAATTCAGACGAGCCCTATTTCCCAAGTGCTCAGTAGCCACTGGTGACTGGCGGCTACCGTATTGGACAGTGCAGCTCTAGACCTTACTGATGCTATTTTAAAGCCAGATCAAGACATGAGGCCATTCTAATAATTTGGGTCCTCTCCAAATTGGTATTTGCTAAATATTTGCTTAGCAGTTAATCAGAAGAATAGCTGAGCACTGTGACAGGAAGGACAAGGAAACAAAGGCCACCACATATGACGCACACAACCCCTCCTCCGCTGTCCAGAGCAATTCTGGTCCAGCCTCAAACCTGCACACCCTCTCAGCAAAACCCAGGCCCTGCAGTCGCCAGACTGGCCTCCTCCAAATACAGTCTAGCCACCTCGGTTGTTACTTAATTGTGCCCCTTGGAAGGCTGTCCCCGCTTCTTGGAAGCCCCTCAAGGTAGTTCCCCCCAACCATAAGCAGTGAGAGCTTTTCTGTCATTGCAGCTCTCTCCATCATCTTGCCTGTTCAAGGTGTTGTTAGCTCCTCTCAGAGATGGGGCTCTGGGATGCTACCCAGCCAACCCATCTCTTAACCAGTTTTATCACTTCTCAGATTGAGTCTTCTCTCTTAGGGTAAATTCTCTCTTCCCCAGGACCAGCACATAAGGCTGGAGAATTATAGAGATATGGATCCACACAACAGAGACTGCCCAGTTCTTACATACTTGGGGCTCCCATGACTTCAACAGACCATCCCAGCAACCTAAGGTGGGTAGGGAAGACTGGCTCATTGTAGAGATGAGGAAACTCAGGGTCAAAGGGGCTAAGCAACTTCCCAAAGTCACATAGGGTATCAGTATATGACTTTAAAGTGATGTAGGAGATAAGATCCCAGATTGCCTGCTGCCCACTCTGATTCCCCCTTCCCTCTTACCCGTTCCCACAGGCAGCCCCTCTAGATAAGGAGACCAGGCTGAGGAGAGGGGTCTCAGAGGGTCTCCTCCAAGGGCCCAGAGCCATTCCACCTCCAAGATGGGCCTATAAAGAGGAGTCCAGACTGAGTTATCATTCAAGACCCTTTACCATCAGGTCCTGCCTTCCTCCCAGCCTGCAAGCTGCCTGCAACCAGTTCCAGGACTTCCCACCCCTGTGCCTTTGCCCATGCTGCTCCTTCTGCCTGCAGTGTTCTTCCTTTCCTGCTCTTCTCTGCTTTGAAAAATCCTTATAGCTTTCAAGGCTCAGGCAGAGTTCATCACGACAAGCCTTCCCTGACAGCCCCTGGCAGGACGATTGCTCCACCTGCATTTTTTTCTATAACAAGACACTTGTTGGTACTCATGTTTCACTGCCCATCCACACTCCGAGCTCTCCAAAGGGTAGATATGGAACAAAAACAGTGCCCAATAAGCAGGGGGACGGGCACATAGTAGGGACTGAGAAAATGTTTATTAAATAACCAGGTGAGAAGCTTATGGTGCACTAATAGCCTGTGTCTAATGGTGTCTATGGTGCTCTAATAGTCAGTGGGCTGGCTCGCCCCCATTCTTAGACTCAGCCTCTTTCCATCTCTCTGGAACCCAGCCAGCATCAACCTATAGCCTTGGTGCAGCGGGACCTTTGGGAAACCCCTGCACACATTTGCACATGCAAGGCCCCTCCTGACATGACTCTTCATGGGGTCCCAGCTTCCATCTTTAACTCTCTGTCCCCTTTGCAGCACACTTCTCATGAATCTGTAGCATCTCCCCCTGCCCACCCACACACTCCAAAGTGACATCCCCTTGGCTCTGAATGGAAGATATCAAAAGTCACAGGTAATTTAGTTTGCTCAAAACCACATTGGGAGATTATTTATCTGGATTTTCTAGAAAATGAAGGCTGTAGTAGATCTTGTTGATTACATTACCCCACCGAGAGGCAGAAATAATCCTGAAGGTGGCAAGTTAAATCACTACTTTGTAATTTACTGAAACAAAACTAATACCCAAAGAAATGTTTTCTCTGCCGTTTTATAGCAATTTTACCATTAAACTGTCTTTGATTGGAATTCATAACAATGAATAAAGAAGAGGAAAAAGGATATCTTCAGCCCTGCTGAGAAATTTTTCCTTCTGAACACTAATGATTTTCCCCACAAGCAAAAATGCAGGGCATCATTTCCAGAGTGGCCACAACCCACCTAAAATGATGAGTGGGGTTGACCACAGTCACACTGCGTGACCACACTGCTTCACCTCCCTCATCCCCAGAGAAAGCCACCAAGTCCTCTTGCTGGGGTTAAGGGCCAGATGTCCCTCACTGGACCAGCCCAGAGGAGTGAGCATGGCAGTGTTCCTCATGCAGACCATCAGAGAGCCCTGGACTCTGGGGGTCAACATCCTTGGTCTTCAAAGTCCAGGCGTATTTGTGCTGAAGGGCGCCTGGCTGGAGTGGGGAGCCAGATCCCAGACAGAGATGGACTCTGGGAGTGTCTAGACATCAAAGTACACAGAGGCTGGCCACGGTCACTGAAAGAAGGAGGTAGGGCCACTGGCCTTCTTCAGCCACAGCCCACACATTGAAGGAACCTACTCCTGGTGCCTGGAAAAGCCCCCAGATGCCAGTACTTGCATGCCTGTGTTCTGGAATCCCACAGTGAGCAGCCTTACACAGCCTGGGATGGACAGACAGGAAGAAAGCCGGGCACTGGGCCCCTTGCTCAGCCAGTTGATCCCTCCTCCCTTAGATGCTCCCCTTAGGCCCTCTCTCTCACCCCTGTGGATTCTGTTACCACATGACTCTCAGATGTCTATCTCCAGCCAGCTCTCTGCTCCGAGTGCCAGACTAAAATACCACTGCCACCTTGACATTTCCTCTCACACATTTCAACACCATGGCAAAGCAATAGACATTTAAAACTCAGTCATCCAAATCTGAGCTAGTGATTTTCTCCACCAAACCTGACATTCTCTACTTAAAGGAGTGGCGTCTTCATCCATCCAGCCATCTCACTGGGCAAACCAAATACCTGGGAGCCACCCTCAACACCTCCCCTTTCCTCATACCACATGCCTAATCCCTCACCAAGTCCTGATGATTCTACTTCTTAAATATCCCTCAACTAAATTCACTTCTCTGCATCTCCACCTCCACCACCCTGGTCCAAGGCACCACTGTCTCTCCCCTGGACATTTGCAGTTGTCTCCCGACTAGTTTCCTTCCTTCCATTCCGGCTCCTGTGCAATCTATTCTCAATCGGGAGCCACAGTAAGTCACTCTCTGCTTAAAATCTTCAATACTATCCCATTGCTCTTAGAATAAAGACCACATCTCTTCTGGCCTTCACGGCTCTGCACGGGCTGGCTCCAGCCTGCCTCTCCCATTCCACCTCCACCATGGCCCTTTGCTCCCTTCACTCCAGCCACCAACCTTCATTTGGTCCCTTGAAGTCACATGATTCCTCTCACCACAAGGCCTTTGCCCTACATACATTTGCACCCCACCATTCTTGCTTAATTATCTCAAGGTTATCCTTCAGCTCTCAACTTAAACCTGGCTTCCCATGGCAGTTTTCCCCACCATGTGCATTTTCCTCAAAGCATTCATCACAGGTTAAGATAATGCTTTTATATGTGTGGTTATTAACTGGCTTATTATTCTAAGTGGGTTATTAACCCACTAGAATCTAAGCTCCATGAGGGAAGGGACCACAGAGTCTATTCGTCACATCTCTGGTGAATAATTATTGTATAAATGAATAAGAACAAGATCAGAGTTCCAATACCATGGGCCAAGCATCTTTTCTCAAAGGAAGTACATACTCTCCACATGATTCACCCCAAATGTCAGCCCTCAGTGGCCCTAGACTGACCCTTGACCCCAACAACAAACTAACTCTTGACACCAGCCCCCCATTTATTCTTCCCTTGATTGAGAGAGTATGGATGACTCAGAACGACTTGTCCATATACTTGGAGACATACACTCCAGAGCTCTCCAAGACATACCCTTGAGGCCCTTCTGAGGAACACCAGTGACAACCACAGGACAATTAGCCATAGGCTTCTCTCAGAAATTCAGGGTCCACTAAACCAGAACTGCCTATTCACCCATTGGCATCTCCGTCTTCCCTTGTCTCTCTCTACTCCCATATGCAGCCCTCATCTTGCAGGCCCCTCAACATCTTTCAGAGGAAAACATCAACCCTAAACAATCCCAAGAAAAAAATGTGTATATGGGGAGATGTTTCAGGCTGAGGCTGGCTGGGCTTATGACCAACAGGATTTACAGTCTCGTAGGATGGGCCCACAGGTGTCCTTCTGCCAAGACATTGAGGCATCTCCCAGGAAAGGACCTGCCCTGAGAGAAAAAGTGTCAAGCGTAATGAACCTGACTCAGGGACAAAGCCTAGTGGTGTGACCATCTCTGTCCCTGGTGATTCGGGGTGGACGCAAGGGAGGAGAGGACTACAAATCAAAACCAAAGAGGCCCTCTCCTACAAACACTGCAGGGCCATCCCTGCAGCCTGGCTGTAGTTCCCTCGAGTGAAGAGAACATGAAAAGGGAAGAGGTATCTTCTCTACTTCTGCATGAGCTCAGGGCCACGTAACGAACCAGAAATACCCAAGAAAGTGGCTCCAGGAAGAGATGATCGTGCCCTTCAGGACCAGAAGGGCCCAGCCAGAGTCAATAGGACCCAAGGGACGTACCAGGACCCTGCAGATGGACCTGGGGCAAGAGAAGGGGACACAACCCCAGATACCACCACGGTCCCCAACTCAACCTCTTCATGGACATAAAGGGGAATCAGAACTATGCTAAGAACTGGTTCTGATGGGCTGAGAGTCAAAGAAACCTGTGTGAACATGTGCCAGCCAGGATAGAATAAATCCCCCAGTTACTTTACAAAATTTGTAAAATCAAAATGGTCCCCAGAGACCCAGACTTTCCAAATCTAAGTCCAGGCAGACAGGTTTATGGATCATTATTAAACTGCTGAGAAAAGGTATAAACCAGGAGAATATTAGACATAAATCAGACAAATGAGACTGTGGCCCCATTAGTAACGAGGAGACTTGGACAAGGGCCAGCAGCACTGAAATCTCATGGACACTTGGATCAGAGTGGGCAGGAGACAGGGAAAGGTCAAGGCCTGAGCTTCATTCCCCCTCGACCCCAACCAGACCCACCTCGACCCCTCTACCCTTGGATGTTAGGCTCGGAAATGCAGAAACAGAGTCTGGTTTACAGCAGGTGCTGAGTAAATGCTGTGGAGTGCAGAATGTGACACTATTGGCAGTCCTTGCGGTTGCACACCCTGGCAAAGGCCCCCAGCCAGGGTGGGGAGAGGGAGGATCAAAGCCCCAAAAGAGTGGTTCCTAGAGCAGGCCAGTCTGCTGGGGAAGGGGAGTAACTGATGGTAGATGGAATTTGCCTGTTTTAGAGTTTGGGTTGAGCCCCAAAGCTCAGGTCACTGTGAAGAAAGGCCCACACATTCCTAAAAGGACAGCTTTGCCCACTTACCAAATGTGGTCAAGCAGGCCCTTCACTTGTCCACCCTGCCAGCCCTCCTGCCCAGAGAAGGCAAGCTAGGGTTGTTAGAAAGAGGGACTTCTCAGAAGGGGAAACGAACTGTGGAGATCCCCTCCCAGAGGAGGAGGAGACAGGGTGCTCTGCCCCAAGTCCATTCAGGAACTTCCGGGGTGCACTGGTGAGGGGCTGAGGTGACAACAGGGAGACCTCATCTCACCCTCCTGGATGATCCCTGAACTGGGGAATCACCGGTCCTGGTGCCACCCCAGGCCTAGAAGTGCGGTGGGAGGACAGAGGAGAAGAAGACAGAATTCCTCTATCCATTTTCCATGTGAGACTGAGGCTCTCAGAGCTTCTGTGAACTATCCAAGATGAGGTGGCCAGTGGGCTCAGCCACCTGCCTCACTTCCTGCTGAGGTGGCAGATGCCAGCGTTTCCTAATGTCCCCCTACATGGGCTGGGCACACCCTAAGGGCATTCCCCAGAGGGAACTGGACATTGAATCACTCCTCAGGGTGCCTCCATCCTTGCCCAAGCGCCCCTCCCCACTCATCTTCCAGGCCCCGAGCACCAGGCTAGGCTGGAGTGGACACCAGGGAAAGGCCAAGCCTTTTCAGACCCCATGGGAATGCTAGCACCAGAGGGGTGAGGGTGAGGCAGAGCTCCCCACCCAGCATCACTGAGGTTCTCTTGTTAGGACCACTGTGGTGATGGACAAAGGCGAGGACCAGCCTGCCTTCTGCCCCACCCCCATTTCACCTCCCCACTGGTGACCAAGACACTCTCCTGCTACCGCAAAGCTGATGCCACACTTGAGTCTGCAAGGAAGGACAGCCTTTTATTTTATCTTATAAATTACTTTCCCAAGGGAAGGCATAAAATTGAGCCAGAATAATTGAGTTAAAGTAATTTGGAATGTTTTTGCCTGGGAACATTAGTGTGGACTGAACAAAGTTCAGACCCTGGAACAAGCCTCTCGCATCCGAGGCCCCACTTGGCCACCCCCTGTGATGGCCTTGGTACCATTGGTTTATTCATCGAGAATTTATTGACTACCATTGACTCCCTGAGTGTGTCACAGGCGACAGAGCACAGCAATGAACAGGTTAGACCTGGTTCCTGCCCCGCTGGAAGATAAGTACAGACTGTGACAATAATCAAAACAGCTTCTATTTCCCAAGCGCTGACTCTACAGCAGGTATGATTCTCAGCATTAACTCGTGTATTAACTTATCTAATCCTATGAGGAAAGTTCTGTTATCATCTCCATTTTACACATGAGGCACAGAGGGGTTCAGTAACTCATCTGAGGTCACATGGCCAGTAAGTGGGGGATCAAGAACAACAAACACAGTCGTGTCTGGTTCTAAGTCCTCTCTCAGCCCCCTCACTCTGCACCTCTTGTGTTGAGACCTGTGAAGGAAACAGAGTGATGGGGAAGAGCAATTGGCAGAAGCTATTTTTACCTAGGGAAACCAACTGGCCTCTCTGAGAAGGGACAGAGAGCTGAAGGAAGGGAGCCCTGGAGCCATGGGAGCGCCTGAGGAGCAGTCTTCCAGGCAGCAGAAACTCTAACACAAAGCTCCAGCTGCAAACCAAGTGTGGCCACAATCAAGGCGTGAAAGGAGTGCTGGGAGGCTGGAGCCCAGGGCAGGAGGAAGGCAGGGGAAGGGCGTGAGGCCGCAGAGGAGGCCAGACCCAGCTCTCCTTGGCAAAGAGGAAGAGTTTGATTTGAAGTACTCAAAGCCACAGTGAGCATGCCCTGAGCCGGGGGAAGGACACGCTGTCATTCATCTTGGTGGAAGGTGGCGGGGGCAGGCCCTTGGACACTGGGCTCCATTTCCTCATCTGCCGGTGGGGCCCTGGCCCTTCTAGGGCCTTTGGGGAGAGCACATAAAACAAAGCCGTATTGTTGGTGGGAAACAGAGGTCTCTTGCACTGTCCCGGGGTCAGAGGGAAGGTGTTGGGAGCCTCTCAGGGCAGCTGCTCCCAGGGTTGCCAGACGACAGAAGGAAGCCTGGAGCCCGCCCCAGGGTGAGGGGTGGGAAGTGCGGGCTCATTTCTTGAGTGAGGTCAGAGCCCTGCCAGTGAGGGCAGCTCTGAATATAGTTGGCAGACAGTTTGGCACAAGTCCCCTGCCAAGCTGGCCTCTCCTGCCACTAGTTTCCCATTGGGGCAAAACAGGTCTCTCCCCTCCCAGACCTGAAAGTACCTGAGAGCTAGTCACACCACGGTTCTGCGCCGTGAGATCCAAGGTTTTCTTCGGCAGTCTAGAATTACAGTGAGAAAAACGTGGATGTATGCTGATTACAGGGAAGTTAGGGGTGAATTTTTTGCCCTCATCTCATCATCACTGCCCATACCTCACACGGACAGCGTTGGCCTCCTCACTCGCCCCTCCACAGACACTGGAGCACTGGAGATTGAGGGTGGAGGAACAGCGTTCGGAAAAAACCAGCTCCCTTAAATGTGAGTAATCATATGAACAACAATAAAACTGACATTCATTGAGCCGGACGCCTACAGATCATGTTTCATTGACGCCTCACAACCACCTGCTGAAGTAGGCAGTGTTCTTAAGTCCAATTTGTGGATGAAGAGGTGGAGCCCAGAAAGGGTAAGTAACATTGCCAAGGTCACACAGGTGAGAGAGACAGGGTTTGAACTGGGCCCTATCTGACTCCAGAGTCTGTATTATTTATGCCTCACCACGAGGATCTTTTTATAACAGAGACCCAGAGTGGGTTTATCTCACACTTAGAGCCAATACGCCTCGGCTAGCCTGATGAATAGCAATAGTTAACATTTACCCAGGTGCCAGGTGTGGTGCTAAACCCATGACACACACTATCTGGTTTAATCCTTGCAGGTAGATTCTGTCATTACGCCCACTGCACACATTAGGAAGCTAATTATAGGCTCCAGGGCTGGGTCACAGGGGAGCAGGCCTTTGGGCTCAGGACTGTCTGAGCTTCACGACCAGTCATGTGTTTGTTGCTGGGAACCCGTTACCCTGGGGTGCTCTGGGGCAGACTGGAGTCAGGGATTCCTCATCCCCCTCCCAGGGAGGCCAGACCGGAGCTTTCAGTCATGATGAGGAGGGCTAAGCCTGTCTATGGCAGGCGAGGAGCAGCCGTCCTGGGACATGCACTCCCCAGAGGAATTGCTCCAGCTTCCACTCCCCAGGCAGGCCAGCCAGATGAGCTGTGCCAAGGCCAACGGACCCAAAGGAGAGGCCCCCAGCCAGGCAATCCCTCTCCCCAAAGCACCTCAAACCCTGAAGCACAGGCTTGCAGACCTCTTGGGTCCCAATTATCCCTGTGTCCTGGGAATGCCCCACCATGTGAACACAGAGAGAGAGCTTGGACAGAATCCCACTCCTAAACAAAGGACATTGAGGTTGGACCCCCCGCCCCTGCAGGTCTCCTCTACCCAACCACAGCCCACACTGGGCCTTGCTCAGCACCTCTGCTCCTGTGGGAGTTGAGGCAAGGCAGGTGGACCAGTATGTGGATGTGGGGTCTGGCCAAAGGACTAGAAGTACAACGTGATAGCCCTGGGGCTAGAATGGAGTCCCAAACAAGCCAGGAGGGCCATGCAGTACAGGGACACTGCCCTCTCTCCCAGCCCAGACAGCAGTGTGCGATCAGCAACCCCTCCCTCTCCTGTGCAGGCCCACACCTGCCATAGAGAAAGAAGCCATATGGAACCAAGGGTGAAGCAGCTCTTTCCACCCAGCAAACCCAGCGCCCTTGGGTGCGTCTGTGAGAGCCGTCTGCTCCCCAGCTGTTTGGTTCAGCCCTCCCCCTTCACTTCTCCAGGACTAAGATCCCACTTGTGGGGCCTTTCCATGTGCCCAGAAAGGTGCTGAGCCCTCACACACATTCCTGTTACTCCTGATAATCACCCCAGGAGATGGGACTGTTATCATCTCCATTTTACAGATGAGGAAACTGAGGCACAGAAAACTTAAATGCCTTGCCCATAGTCACCCAGCTTGCGTGTGGTAGAGCTGGGACTGAGGCCAGGCCTGCACCATTCCAAAGCCTTCCAGCTTTTCCCTCGGCCTCCAGGCTCCACAGGACATCTCTGCCCCCAAATCTCCAGAGCACCAGACCCCAGGGTGCATCGGGTGGTGGGAACCACCCCTCACTGCCTCCTTCCCAGGGAGCTGCACCTTCTAGCTCCTTTCCCTGACCTCCCACCCTGGGGTTCCTTGCAGAGCAGCCACTCTCCAGATTATAAACTCCGCGGCTGCCCAGGAAAGTGCTGATAGAGAGGCCCAAGCTGGGAGACTTCAAGCTCCCCGACTGCAGTGTGGCAGCATTGGGCTCCCCAAATGCTGTTTACTAATAAATCCCTGAGAATTTATACTAAAGTTGATGGGGCCTAACTGATGGGCCCAGGACAAAAGGGAGCCAATTACCCGACATTCTCTACAATGATCTTAAAACAGATGTTTGAGTGTGTAAAATTATGGCTTGTGTTTGGGAACTGCAGATGCAATTCCAGCCTTCCCTTTTATGGCCACTCATAAATGTTAAATGCGGTGAGAGCTACATCTGAAAGTTAGTGGTTGCCTTTTTGTCCTACGTTTCTGAAGCCAAGGCTACATTTGGTGGCATCCTGGTAATTACTCTGCAACTCCAGGAACAACATGCAGAAAAGAACCAAATTCATTGTTCCCTGGCACAAAGTGCGGCAGAGGACAAGCCACCACTTCACGGCTCACCCCTGAAAGCCCTGGTCCTGGATGACAGGTAGAAGGGGTCACCAGCCCCTGTCCTCTGGAGTTTATACTTTAGGACTCAAACTTGGACCAGCTACTGGGCCCCTCCCACCCTTCCAGAACCCAAATCAGCCTGACACTTGGCACATTTATACAGCCCGAGAAGGAAGGTGAGTTCTTGCACATTTGGGCGTGATTTGCATGTAGGGTTATACCTGGTCCTCTGGGACCCCACAGCATGGACTCCAGGAAGCCAGCTGCGCAGTCATCTCTGCTCACGAGCCTCCTCACACAACTGCCCACAGAAGAAGTGTTACCGAAACCAAAGTGGGTTCCCTCCTGGCCAGTTCAATCCAACTCTCCACCAGAAGTAGTTGTCTCACAAAGTGAAGTGTATTTGCGGCAAATAGGAGACCAAGCAGAATCATTTCCAGAGTCGTGGCGTCCCCGAACAAAGGAAAGCAGGGACATTTATGTCGGATGGGGAATAAATATTCAAAAGGAAGAAGTGGGTGTTCTCTTGCACAGGCTCCGTTGGAAAACACGCTTCCACATACACTGCAGGTCAGGGTAATAAGGGCTAAGCTCCTCCTGGAGAGATCTCAGCATTAAAAATAAGGCAAAGGTCATACGCTTGGCTCTCGAGGTGAGGCTTGGTCTGGATCACGGAGGTTGGTGACTGCATCTCCTTAACAAAAGGAAAAAGAACAATTTGGAAAAACAGTTAACATATCCCAGACCACCCTTGAGTTCCTTGGGGTAACTAGTCAGTGACAGAAGTGGGAGGTGTAGAGGCAGGAGGGACTCAGAGAAGGGAGTCTGAGAAAGTGGAGCTCCCCTGCTCAGAGTTCTCAACAACTTTCTTGGCATCTTCGCTTAAGCCCAGACCAGACCCTGGGCCTGCTCACAGGGCAATCCTGGAAACCCTAATCCTAACCCAGCCCCATCTCTGAGTATGTTGGCTCTGGAAGCTTCTGAGAAACCCACACATAAAGGGGCCTGTTATGGTTGAGTTGTGTCTGCCAAAACAAGATATGTTGAAGTCGTAAGCCCTAGTACCTCAGAATGGGACCTTGCTTGAAAATAGGGCCTTTACAGAGTTAAAAGTAAAATGAGCTCATTAGTGATGTCGGCTCCGTGAGCCAAGGAGTCGAAAGAAAGATTTCTTGGACTCTCAAGGTCTGGTAGCAGTGCTCCTTTATTCAGAGAATAGCATGGGGACAGGACCCATAGGCAGGGAAGGGCTGCAGTATGGGGACAGTACCCATGGGCAGGGAACATTTACAGCATGGGGACAGTACCCATGGGGAGTAAGAGCTGCAAACATGGGTTGAGGGTAGGGCTAAATTTATAAGGCATAGGTATATGAGTTATCTCTTTACAAGACAAAGGAAAGATTACGTAAAGAAGTCATTGAAATGGTATCAGTGTAGGTGGGGTCTGGTTATGGGGTGGTCCTATAACTTTAGATAAGAATCAGATCAGGTCTGGACGTCCTGTGGCTTCCCGGAGGGTGATATAGATCCATCGGTATGTAGGGCAGGACACGTTGGGCTTTGCTCCCTGGGGCAGCCTTGATCCTCATCAATTAGGGTGGACCCAAAACCAAGATGATTTTATAAAATGACTTTATAAGAGGTCCTTATAAAAGGGAAAGTTTGGATACAGACAGACCCACACAGAGGGAAGACATTGTGAAGATACACGGAGAACACCTTCCACAAGCTAAGAAACGCCCAAGGCTACCAGAAGTCAGGAGAGAGCACAGAGCAGATGCTCCCTCACAGCTCTCAGAAGGCGCCGGCCCTGCCCACACCTTGATTTCGGACTTCTGGCCTCCAGAACTGTGAGACAATAAATTCAGTTGTGTGAGTCCCCACGTGGTACTTTGTTAGAGCAGCCCCAGGAAACGATACACCACTCTCCCTGGGACGCCATGCTAGACAGCAACAACAAAGCCAGAAACAGACCATTTGGCTTTTTTAGGGGGCATGGCTTTGTCCTTGGCCCATCAAAGGTCCAGAGCAGAGGGAGACCACCTACCTTGAGCCTCCTCTAGGCCCCAGGAAGGGCCCTAGCAAGGTGTTCATGTGGTCCTGTGTTTTTGGTGAAGTTGTAAACTGAGCCATTTTAAAACAAATAGGGCTGAAAGGAAAGGAACGGTTATTTTTGGTTTTGTTTTTTTTTTTTGAGGAAGATTAGCCCTGAGCTAACATCTGCCACCAATCCTCCTCTTTTTGCTGAGGAAGACTGGCCCTGAGCTAACATCCATGCCCATCTTCCTCTACTTTATATGTGGGACGCCTACCATAGCATGGCTTGCCAAGCAGTGCCATGTCCACACCCGGGATCTGAACCGGCTAACCCTGGGCCGCCAAAGTGGAACATGCGCACTTAACCACCGCGCCACCAGATCAGCCGGTAAAGAAACATTTAATCACCATCAAGTTGGCCTATGAGGTAAGAAAGAAAAAGGCCTGAGATGGCATGAAGGGGGCTTGTTCTCCAAGAGCCCAGAGTGAGAAGAAGGTGGGGACATCAATCCACTTTTTCACCAGGAAGAGAAAATGGCCATGAACAGCACAGCTGTCCGCTAGGAACAAAGCGAGAGATGGCCAAGCAGAGACACAAATGCCCGCCCCAAAGAAGACTGTCCATGTGTCCTCTTACGAGGAACGGCAACCCTGTGGTCCCTGATGCCACCACACTGGACCGTTCTCCTGGCCATCAGGACAGGGCCTTCCTCTTCCCGCCTTGTGTTAGAGAAAAGATGAGGTCACTCACTTGTCAGAGAGCCAGT
The DNA here is from genome assembly GCF_021613505.1 of Equus quagga. Lineage (NCBI taxonomy): Eukaryota > Metazoa > Chordata > Mammalia > Perissodactyla > Equidae > Equus > Equus quagga. The sequence continues at coordinate 84,410,661 of NC_060273.1, forward strand.
GAACGACCTTAATCGCCACAATGATGAGTGGGAGCCAGCCCCTCCAGAGAAACCTCAGCCAAATGCAATTTATAGCTGGATGGTGGAAATCAGGGAGCCTGGTTGAACATGGACAACAAATGGCCAACGTGTCTTCAAGTGAGCGCTCAGAGACCACAGAGGCCTGAGCTCCCCTTCCCCTTACCCCACCACCCTCAACTGCCCGTGCTTTGAGGGCCAGGAGTTGCAGGAGGTGGGGGCTGTGGAGAGAAGACACTTCCCAAACGGATTACTCTGCTTGAGGCTCACAGGATCCCCACTCTGGACATATGCCGTGCCTTTCTTAACATAGGAAACTGTGTTTTTCCTAAAAAGCAGATTCTCTGATTCTACTCATAGCACGTGATCCTCTATTTAAACAACGGAAAACTGGCCAGAATCTCTGGCCACCCTCCTTCTTCACAGTGAACCACCTAGCCCCAGAGTCACTATTGCCAGAGAAAAAGCCCCCTGCTCTGGCCCCACATCTGTCACAGCTCCTCACCAGCCCTACTTCAAGCCTGGCCCTCCCCCGCACCCCAAACGCCCAGTGTCTCTGCAAGGCAAATCAGATCACATTGTGTCCTAGCTTAAAAACTTATCTGGGCTCATCAACACCATCAGGGGAATATCAAGGCCTCTTGTGCCTCAGTATGAAAGAGACAAGGGTCCCAAGTCCCAGGAATTCCCTCCCCAAGTACTTCAGGCCTCCTCCAGGATGCCGCTTGCATGGACAACTACCTGCCTTGCCCTGCAAGGGGTACCAGGTGTCAGCACAGGCCCTGAGGCCAGGCTTGTAGCCATAGGCAGCCTCCAAGACATGGGACACCTACTGAGCTGCCTGGCCCTCTGTCCTTCCTGTTCAAGAAAGCCATACTCAGCCAACAGCGCCCCTCCAACTGTCTCCAAGCACACACTCAGGTGCCCTTGAGCTGCTAGGCGCATTGTCCTCCTCCCTCGAGGCTGTATCGCCAGGCCAGATTCCAACTCGCTTTTTAGACCATCTCAGGGGTCCTGTGGCCTTTCCTATGATCTGACCTTGCTTACCATCACCCCCAACTCTGATGGTGTTTATCATCTTCAATTTTAAAGGCCCCGAACTCCTATATAAAATAATGACTGCCAAGGTGGGGGTGCATTTTATGTGACTCCATCCACTGGCCCCTGGCCTTATCCCTGGTCACTCTCTGCCCCGTGCTTTCCACCCCGAGCTGTTTGTCGGTTCCTGCACACCTTTGGTCCAGCTGTCCCCTCCATCTTGAGCGCCCTCACCAAGCCCTCTCTTTTTACGTGCATGTGCAGCCACCGCCCACTCATCCTTCACTTCTCAGCTCCTGGCTCACGTCCTCGGGCTGTGTTGATTGTTAATTATCTATCTGTAGGCCCCACTAAACTAAGAGCTACAGGAACACAGCTGTGGGCCCTGTTGATGTCTACATCCCCAGGCCAGGGCACAGCCCGTGGCTGCTCAGAGAACGTTTGCTCAGGGCTCCCCATTTGTTGCAACCACCGGGTCCCCTCAGAGGGTTGCCATGGCTCCCAGATGAAGTCCTCCTGTTGCCACTACTCGCAGTCCATTCCTGGGAGGTAGGCGCCATCACAGCAATGCCAGATTGTCAGGCACCATTTATTTTGTAAACTCAAATTAACAGGAAGCAATTTCATTAACAGATAGTGCTCCTTGATGAGTTCTTCCAATTCAAGACTTAAAGTGTCCTTAAAAGCCATGTGGAGCAGCCTGAAGAGCTGAGTATGGCTTAATGGAAATTGCATGACATTGTCTCACCCGGGAACATCAAGACACCGAGGCCTTTCCCCTGAGCTGTGAGGACTTCTCCTCCAGTTTGAGGAGGGTGTGCATCCCTGCAGCTGGGCTGCCGAGGCCGTGGGCCCAATTAGAGAAGGGAACTGGACTCAGCAAATGGCCACAAGAAAGACCCACACAGCCACAGACCTACCCACCCCGAGAGGGCTGGAAGCGGGATGCACCATGGAGACGAGCCCAAGGCCAGTCCCCCAGGGAAGAGAAGCACCACACACTAGTGACAGGCAAGTCAGGGCAAATTCATGTAGGCCAAATCACCCCCAGGGCCCACGTAGACTGGATGTAGGATTCAAAGAGACACATAGTCCTGCCCTCAGAAGTAGTTTCAAAGAAATTCCAAGCCAGACTTGGCATTTCTTATGGAACTCTGCGTTTTCGTCTCTTCCTACTCCTCACAATTGTCGCTCCCTTCCCACCTCCACCCACAACAACCTTCAGCCTCAGCTGTTTATTACATCCATCAGCAGCCTCATTTACTTCAGGTTCTCTACCTCCAGAACAGAAGTATCAGCACCACCTGGGAACTTGTTAGACGTGCAAATCCTCGGACCCAGCCTTGGGGAATCAAAAACCTTCAGGGTGGGGCCAGCAACCTGTGTTTTAACAAGGCCCCCAGGGGATTCAGAGGCACAGTTGAGCCACCGTTTTACCTCAAAGGAGAGCCCAGGAGCTGATTCGAAGCCGGGGTCCTCCCCACCCCTCTCTCCCCTGCCACTTCAGTTCAGACTCTTGTACCCATTCTCCTGATTTGGCATTACAGAAATCAGGAAAACAAGTCAGCCAAGACAGAACTCACAGAGGGTGGGCAATGGCAAGAGACAATCCTCTTTCAAGGGATGGGGGTGGAGAAGGGCTGGGGGCCCTCATACACCAGGGAACCCTGCGTCTTTCACGGCACTCAGAACTGGGATCTTTACCACAAGGCAAGAAGAGGAGACTAAATGGGTGTCAGGAGGCTCACTTTTACCCCAGTTGTCCTGAAGCTGGTCTTCCCTCCTCTGCAGCAGAGCCCACGATTCAGAGTCAAAACAGCTGCTTCCTGGGACTTTCTATCCATCACTAGAGATCCCTACCCTCTACAGAGCTCGTGTCAGCCCTCTTTTGGGGCTACTAATGGGATCCCGCCAAGAGTCAAGAGGAGTGGCTCAAGTCAAAAGGAATGGTAGGACCTCTAGTACTAGGCAGAACAGGATTCATATGTCAGTCCAGGGGCAGGAAACAACACTCCCTCGCCCACCCAGGGGCTAGTGGCCACGCGCCCCAGGAGGCGGGCAGGGTCTCTCTGCTCTTTAAGCTGCCTAGCTAATACTGCTCCTCAGGAGTCTGGATTCTTAGCAGGGTAAGGACAAGAAAGAAGGTTCCTTGGCAGCCCTAGGACTGCTTATACCTGGGTCAGCTGCTCCTTGCACTGCTAGTGGGGCTTCAGAAGGCAAGTTACACTCCTACTGTTCACAATACCTTTATCCTTCTTGTTTGTCTTGGATCGCTTCCGCATCCATCATCTCACGTGATGGACAGAATTGGTGTGATCTTGATCTTACAGATGAAGAAACTGAGGCTCCTTCAAGGTTCTTTTGAAGTCAAAATACGGTCAAAGATCAGCATCACTGGGAGCTTCTTAGATCTGTAGACTCTCGAGCCCTATTTTGACCTACCCAGTCAGAATCTGCCTTTTAGCAGGAACGCCGGCTGAGTTTGAGAAGCACTGGCGTGGGCACTTACCCAAGATCTGGAGTCAGTCCAATATTCTTTTATAACAAGTGATGCCATACTTTGAGTGCTAAGCACCTAAAGGGTTACTAGCAAACCCCCATAAAAGAACTCCTGCTTTCTAGCTTGAGGTCTCTGTTAAACCATATCTGTTTTGCTTTTAGCTATCCTGAGAAAAGGAGATGACCCTCTGTATTCTCCAAACTCTGGGACTCCTGATGGAGTGAAGCCTGTCCTGGTCTGACCCAAGGCAAAGGAAGAATGATAGCGCCCTCGTGTGGCAGCTTAAACACTGCAGCTCACACAAGGCCTAGTCAGAACTGGCTGGAGGATAGCCCTCAGATTCTCAGGGAGCCAGTACTACCCCAAATAACGCTATATTCAGAGGGATTTTTGGGGAAGGCAAAAGCTCCATATTCTAGCAACGCAACTCTCCAGAAGATTAATGTTCTGCAAAACAGCTGGAGTCAGGATTCTTGGCTCTGTCGTCCACCTGCTCCATGAGATTCTCCTGCTTTGACCCTTTCCTACCCAGAAAGTGGAGGGTTGGATATGACTTCAGGTACTGTAGTTCTGGTGTTCTGGAGTTTTTTACTCATTGAAAATATTGCACTTGTGTATTCAAGTGTTCACTGGGCGCCTTCTACATTCCGTGCTTCAAAGCTGGCTGCAGAAGGGCGGTTGTGAACTAGGCAGAGTCCATCCTTAGTTGCAGGATGTAGAATAGACAAGGACAGGACCAGGCACAGAGGAAAGGCCCCTCACCCAGCGTGGGGCTTCCTTTCGACTGCAGGGGCCCTCTCAATTCTGAGTCCTATGCCACGCAGCTCTCCTCATGGCAACATCACAGAAGTCCTAGAAGCAGCCCTGCTGGCCTTGCTGAAAGGTACCCAATCGCGTGGGCCACCCTTTCCTGGGACATCTACTAATTGGGCTTGTCAGAAATGCTTTGCTGGGATTTACATCTCAAAAACTGAGCCATTGAGATGGTTTTCCAAGTGTTTCCAGCTTTCTCTTCCCCAAGCATTAGCCAAGTCTTAACTGAATGGTAGACCAGTATATTTTAAAGTGCATGTAGAAAAAACAATGTAAGTGGTGGGTAAGGGCCTGCTAACTCGTGATAAGAAAAGCATTTTAAGTGCTCTCCTTCCATTGATTCAGTACTCCAAACCTACCAGTCCACCCAGCCTTCAAAAGATATAAACCCAGAAACAACTAATGAAAAAAGCCCTAAACACAGCTCTCCGTATTCTTTCTCTCTGCTCATTGTGATTAAACCTGATAAATCCCACTGAGGAGTTAGAAGTAAATATTCCCCCTATTCTCCACCCCCACCCTGCCCCCCCCACCCCCACCCCGGCCCGTCCTTACAGCATGTGCTAAAAGTGGAGTGACGAGGTCAGGAGTAGCCGGGCACTTGCCTATGGATACTGGATAAATCTGGAAAGCATTCTTTCACATCCTCTGAGGTCTTCCCTTCCCTGATCCCCGGAAATTTACTCCCACCTTTATCCTCCTGAAAGTGTTGCTCCTACCTCAACATGACCATTTTTCCATTTTGCCTCCTAGCCTGCCTCCATCATTTCTACAACTTACAGCACCTGCTCCCAATAGCAGTATCCAGCTAACAGAGGACAAGGGCGTTGAGGGTCATGTCCCAGGGCTGCTCCAGCCAGAGGCAAGGGAGAACCACTCAGAGAAGGAAGGCACAGGCAACTTCAAGATTGCCATGGTCTCCAGATAACTGGTGGAAACTACATTTGTCCAGAGGACAGAGGGCCCAGGATGCTGCTCAGCCTCCTTCCTCCCCAAGCTGATCCCTCATTTCAACTAAATCAAGCTTCTCGACAAAGTGCTGTCCACCTGCGGCCTCACCACACAACCCCAAAACCCAGCCCCCACCCTTCTAAAGTGCCCCCAACAGCATCTAACCCTGCTGGCCACTGCCACCTCTCACTTCTCAAATTTCTCTCCTCCTTAACACACCTCATGAATTATCATTCCTCTCTGACAGCTACTTGTTTCCTTCAAAGCTTCCACTTGGGACTGGCCCTGTGGCCGAGTGGTTAAGTTCGCAAGCTCTGCTATGGCGGTCCAGGGTTTCACCCATTCGGATCCTGAGCATGAACCTAGCACCACTCACCAGGCCATGCTGAGGCAGCGTTCCACATGTCACAACTAGAAGGATCCACAACTGAAAATATACAACCATCTACTGGGAGCTTTGGGGAGGAGGAGGAAAAATAAAATCTTTTAAAAAAACAAATAAAAAGCTTCCACTTCCTCTTTCCGACACATCCAAACACAATCCTTCATTCTTAACCCAGGAACGCACCCCGACCCCCAACACTTCCTGCTACACCCAACTGCAGCTTCAGGATCTCTCAACTCCAGCTTATACGACCTTCCTAATCTTATCCAGACTCCCAACAACATCTCCACTGACTCCTGAAAACTTGAAGCTCCACTGTCTGTCGCATCTCTTATTCCAGGTTTGAAACTTGTGATTCTTTTTAAAATACACTTCTAATTTTTTTAACATTATAAAATTTTAAAATGCATATTAATCTTAGAAAATACAAACAAGCAAAAATTTACAAACAGAAATCACCCACAATACCACCTCGGAAGGAAACCATTTCATTTTGAGACATCCATCCAGTTGTGGGTTTTATGCAAACACATTTCACGTTCTTTCAGAAGATGGGGAGCCGTGCATATTGTTTTATAACCTACATTTCTCATGAAAAAATACAATAATCTGTTAAAGCCACTTAAAAATAACTGAAATAGATCAAGTGTACAGACAGGTATTATCAAAGGCCAGGTCAATAAAACGTCGGGCTCCTGAAGCCTGCCTGCATTGTCATTACCCGACAAAGGTTAACCACTTCCCCAACATCTTAACTGCACAGCTTTGTCTTATAGTCAAAATCCCCTCTCTTCCCCCTTCATTTGGCTCAGCCCCTCAAACGTGGATTATCTTAAAAGTCCCACTACCACCACCTTCTCCCAGGCCCAACTCACTCCTCACATCACAAGGGCGGACTGTCACTCTCATGCTAAGAGAGCTAAATAGCCCCCAATGCTCTACACCAAAACCCCAATCTATCAGCCCCATCACCTCTGACAGCTTCGCTACAAAAACAAATTGAGATGCTTGAAAACGCATCTCAAAGGCCACTGGTCTAATGCCTCTGCGTGAATCCCCATGAATCCCATGGGAGATCTGAAAGTTCTCCACATTGAGCTAAAGCAGTCCCACTGCAAAACCTTCACACCAGCCCTGGCTTTGCCTCCAACACCCTCTTCCCAGTGACATGCAAGGACACTAGTACCCATCCTGGGTAAACAGGGACGTTCACTCTTTCCAGTTGACTCCAATACCCTTAACAAAATGGCTATGCTCTGATTATTTACAATAGCCAAGATGTGGAAGCAACCTAAGTGCCCATCAACTGACGATTGGATAAAGAAGATATGGTGTGTGTACACATACACACACTGGAATAGCACTCAGGCATAAAAAAGGATAAAATCGTCCCATTCACAACAACATGGACGGAACTTGAGGGTATCATGTTAAGTGAATTAAGCCAGATAGAGAAAGACGAACTGTGTACGACTCCACTCATAGGTGGAAGTTAAACATGAAGACAAAGAGAACTGATGGTGGATACCAGGGGAAAGGTGGGGTGGGGCGTGGGCACAAAGGGTGAAGTGGTGTACCCACAACATGACTAACAATAATGTACAACTGAAATTTCACAAGGTTGTAAACTATCATAATCTTAATTTAAAAAAAAAAAATGGCTATGCTCTGGATGATCACTAGCTAGCTGGTGACTGGGATTCCCACTCAACTTACCAGTTACCCACCCCTCTCCCAAGTACAAAGGCCCAGAAAACAGACCTTACTACAGACATGGTTCTTGAAGGTGGCTGGCACAGGCCCTGTTGGTAGGCCCTGGCAGGTAAGCTCCTCCCAGCACAATCAGAGCAGCAGGACTAAGTGGCAGGACTCCAGGGAGCAGGGACCCAGACCTCTCCCCATCTAGGCCCCACATCTTGTACAGTTAAGGTCTCTTCTGATGGCTTCATCCCAACACCACTCATCACCACTCGATGTACACCAGCACACTCACACACAAGTGCACACACACACAACACACATCCAATGGTAGCAACAGTTACTACACACTCTGGGCCATGCCCAACCCAATAAAGGGGTTGGCATCAGTCCTGGCACTGGGCCTTTATGGAGCCATTAAGCTACCTCCTGCTATTCTCAAAGTAAGGCTCACAGGAACAAGGTGAGGATTCCTACATCGGAGAACTGGGCCAGGACTCAATGTGAAAGAGTGAGTACAGAAAGAGCAACTTCTTGCCACCGAGCGTGCTGTGCCTTGACTGTTCTTCTGACTGGAGGTCTCTGACAAAAGTCAAGAGGAATTTAGCTAAGAGGGCTCTCACCTCCGGAGAAAAGCTTTTCTTGAAAACACACAAACATGCAGAAACACACACACGCACACACACACCCCACTTCGTTATGAAATTAAGGAAACCATTCCTTTGAGTGTAAGACAGGTTTCTTTTTATTAATTTTTCCTAAACTTGTCTCATGTTTACTGAATGTTTTTCTTAGTGTAAGAACGTGACCTGGAGCTTTAACAAACCAATTTGGATAACACAACCTGGATAAATGCTTATCTGCACACAAGTCATCAATTATCACTCTCTGGCCTGGCCTCCATGTAAATCTAACTGGTCTTAAAGCCTGTCTAAACAGAGAGCAAGCAGACCATATCATCTTATTTCTAGTTTAAACTTTTTAAACTTCAAATTCACCCCCATCCCAACACCCAACCCTCCCCCACACACAAAAAATTTTTATTTTATCAGAAATGGCCATTAAGGACTGAGTCAGTTGCATAAGAATTGGCTTAATCCCGCAGCCAGCACTCCGAAGTAGCTTTTGGCCTCACAGCAGACCAGCTGGAACTCTTGAAGCACGACAGGTAGAGAAAGGACAGAGGATGCTCTAAGTACAGGGCCAAGTCCTGGTGCTGCAAGGCTTCCATGCATGCTTACACACCAACATGAAAATATTTCCACCTTCCTCCTCTCTAGGCAATTTTCCTCTATAGCACTTTAGAGCTTGTAACACTCCAAAATTTTTTAGTGCAGAGATGGACAGAAACTTACTCTAAATATGGAAGGTATAACCTTATTTCTAACAACATAGACCAAAATTAACAGAGAGGCACTCTGCTATACAGAACAATTATTACAAGAATCTAAAATGTAACCAACAAAGCTTATAACAGTTTCTAAGGCAGGTACCAGCTCTGGCCTCTAATATAGGCTTCCCTTGGAGTTTCCAAAATGCCTCACTCCTATCAACAACGCCCCAAAGACAGTCACAGGGAATGCCTTGGTGCTCCTGACACTGGCTACACAGTACGAATGAGGTGTTGCTAAAGTCAGGCACCACCCTTCTTTAACACTAATTTCAGACTCATCCAGCACAATCTAGTGTATCTTAGTTTTTTTATATCATCTGTCAGCTGTTTAACACATACATATTGGCAGATTTGTGACAGATATTAACACTTAACATACAATTGATTGTGAATGAGCTAAAAAGAACTTGTCCTAGAGGACTTCCAGAAGTCCCCTTGTCCTAGGACTTCAAGCTATACCTTAAATTTACACAGAACATCTCTCACCTCAATAAGCAGGCCAGGACACAAATCTTTACACCATAATTAATAAGAATCAATTCCTCAAATTTATCATTCCTATATCCAACAATACACCTACCCAATTCTAACCTTCTGAAAATTATTTAGATTTTGACGCTTGGGGTGTTAGCAAACACACTTTCAGGAACACACTTTCTCAGGAAGAGCTTCCAGGTCTGAAATCCTCAGTTAACAACTTGCTCCAAGCGAAGGGGTCTATTTTCTCAAGAGCAGCACATGGCATTTATAATAGGAGCTCCTTTACTGGGGAAAGGAGGGAAGACGGTAGGAGTGGAAGTGAAGTGTGAAGCTCAGAGTACACCTCGTTGTTCTGCTATGTTAACCCATGCCATGCCATGCTCTAGGCCTCAGAAACAGAGGGAGACCCCACCCCCATCCCCACACCAGGCAGGGAGCCTTTGTGGCAATCTCCACAACAGACTTTTGAAACACAATTAGAGATCCTGCCATATATGTCATAACAAAAAGTCTGCTTGATAGCTAGTTATAGCTTTTGCTATAGCTCAACTTTCCAAAACAAACTTAACTTTATATAAGCATGATTAAACATAAAAGAAGTGAAGCATAAGCTCAGTAAGTCTAACTGGGCTTCTAAATAGTACCATTATGAAAAAGATACAATGCACTTAATTTCTGTACCGAACTATTTAGAAGTCAAAATGCTCCATACATTACCTACATCCCCTCCCCTGAAATCCCCTAAAAACTGACTAAGAAATCTCCAGTATCTGATTGCTCTAGTTGATATTTAGAACAAAGTTGACAACTTAAAGCTTTATAATAGTCTGTTTTAATATAAACAATTCTTGGAATCAATCAATGTCCATTTCAGGAAGCTTCTTGTCTGAATCCAAAGGCACAGCTGTGTCTGTACCCTGCTCGGCAGCGTGAGGGCCTGGGTTGTCTCCTTGTCCATCCACTGGTCCATTCTGCTCTGCATTTTTTTGCTCCTCTTTTGGAGGTTCCACTTTGGGTTTAGGCTTTGAAATTATAGGGCTGCAGATATTCACCAGTTCCTAGAATGACAGGAGAGAAAATTATGGTTTTTTATAAAAATAAACTTTGTGTGTCATTCTAAACCCAAGTCCACACTCTCTCATTCTAAAACACAATAACGACGTTCCCTCCTAAATGTCACTTTAAGGACTATTAATAAGTAACAAGGATGACCAAAAACACTACTAAATATTTAAAGCTGTAAATTACCTTAATTTTAGCCTCAATCTCTTTTGCCTTGACAACTGGATCCACGGTCAGACTTTGCTTGTTCTGCAGATTCAGCCTGTTATTCATCCACTCCATGGCCTCACTCGTGCTTTTCTCCACCTTTACCATGTCAGCAGCATCCAAATGGTCATACTGGTCCTCCTGCAACCAGTAATCCACCAGACAAGTGTCAAAAAGATGATACTCTCCCTGCTCAAATAGTGTCTAGTTCTTTGCTCGCTATCTTTTAAAGCTACAATTTTTCCAAAAATGAAGCACACGTAGCCTCATGATCTAAACAGACATTCAATTCCTTAAGAATTGTTCAAGAAAAAGTAACTCCAACTTTTAAAACACTCAGGAAATAGATTTAAAGGCCAAAACCATAATAAGGGGGCAATTAAAGGTTTCAACAGTATAAGCAGCACACGTTTTACACAAAATCTTATGAAGATATCACAATGCAAAAAAAATTACATGTCTTTAGACATGAAACCTGAGGTTTAGGAGTGCTAGTTAGAAACCAAAACAATAACGAACACAATTTTTTAAAAGAGGGCTTTCAGAAGCAAAATTTTTTTTAAAAAGAAACAAGTTCAATTTATCACTCAAAGTTTCTTACACTGATGATAAATCAAGAACCCGGAATATACTAGAGGAGTTAAGAGGCCAAAGTCTGGAGCCAGACCTCAGGCCCAATCCCAGTTCCCCCAACAGTAACTATGGGTGTTGCTTAAGGACAATGAGGCTCAAACAGTTAGAAATTATTTATAAACATTGATACTACCACTTACTTCATAAGGGTACTGTGTGGACTTAATGAGATAACATATTTATGGAGTACCACATATTGCTCAAAAATTGATAAGTAGTTTACTATTGAGATAGTCCTACATCTGCATAACAAACCAAATTATATGCCTAACGTGTTCTCAGAAAGACCAGGATAGAGCAGGCTGTCACTGATGAAGCTTTTCACAGCAAGAAAAGGAAGTGGAACAACACTGCTCCACTGCAGATTACACCTATTAAAGAAGCAGCAGCAAACCCCAGGGTTCTCAGTAAGACTCTGTACAATATTACACATTACACTAACATCCAAAAAGAAAATACTATTAAACAATAGTTAAAAAGAAGAGAAAAACTGCTATATAAATGCCTCAAAACTTCACTCTACCAAACAACAGCAAGGAGCAGGGGGGGAATAAGATACCTTGTTTTTGAAAGAGTTGATTACTTTCATATACTGTTGGATTTGTTTCCCTAGTTCTTCAAATAATTTTGGTCTTTCTTCAGATTCCTGGAATCGTATCTTAATAGGTTGACCTAGATTCTTAACAGAAGAGAGAATATACAAGTGTTCACAGGGCAGCTTAAACTGTCATAGTAGTATTGTTTCCACTATTACTAAGACTGATTATGATTTAAGCTCCAATACCAAGATTGGTTATAAATTAAACTACATTTAATCTCCATGTACTACATATAAGAAATTAAACATTCTTCCCCAGCCCACTGACATATATCCTCCGGCTAGTTATGAGAATATACCTCAATACTGTTCCATGTGGAACCACTTCAACTTGTCACCTGAGCCCCTAATTCTCAAAACACAGTGAGGAGACAACCAATAATTAGATGCCTCCTGATAGTGACACACCGACAATAAATAGGAAGTACACTTGCCAAAAACATTTTTTTAAAACCTGAATCGGACAAAGCCTCTAGATCTAACCATCAATTTACCAGGTAATATTAAATACCATAGAGATTAAATCAGCAAAATCCAGACTGGGGGGAAATTCTACAGGACAAATGATCCAGTTTCTTCATCAACTAAACAAGAGAGAAATGATAGAAGGAGAACTACAGACACAGATTTTTGAGACCTATCAACAGAAGGTATGGACCTTACTTGGATCCTGAATCAAACAAACTAAAAAATAATTTATGAAACAACTGGAACTTGAAAACTGACTGAATATATGGTGATATTAAGGAATTTTTTTACGTGTGATAATGGTACAGCTTAAGGTTATATTTCCTTAATAAATATTGAAGTATTTTTGGATTTAATATAACATGAGGGGCTTGATTCAAGTAACAGAGTGAGAGAAGTGAAACAAACTGGCCATAAGTGGACAACATACGAAACTATTATTCTCTCTACTTTCATGTGTTTGATATTTTTAGTAAAACTAAAAACTCAATGGGGAGGATCTCACAGGAGGCTCTTGTAATTTTTGCCAAAATGAGGGGAAACCACAGGCACCCGGAGCAATCCCATTCCAGAGGTTTGCCACAATGGCCCGATCTGAGAAGAAACTAAGTAACCTTGACAAATGTAAAAAACCTCTTCTTGTGCATCTGCATCCTTTTCCAAACAAAAGGCTGCCATTTTAGATAACTCTTTGTACTAACCATAAGGTTTAACAATCAGATTCTTTAAATACAAACCAGATGCTTTGCTCTATTGAGAATCAAGGCTATACACACAGCCCTGCACCGCAGGTGCCTTTAGGACAGGGACACAGTCTTTGCTAGTCTTTGAATCTCGACACCATGAATGAACTAAATCTCCAATTCAGTGAAACATTTTAAGTCTAAACTCAATTTTCAGAAAAATTCTTCTGGGGGTCGGCTCCGTGGCCGAGTGGTTAAGTTCCTGCGCTCTGCTGCGGCGGCCCAGGGTTCGGATCCTGGGCGCGGACATGGCACCACTTGTCAGGCCATGTTGAGGCAGCGTCCCACATCCCACAACTAGAAGGACATGCAAGTAAGATATACAACTGTGTACAGGACGGGTTTGGGGAAATAAAGCAGAAAAAAAAAAGAAAAGAAAAGAAAAATTCTTCTGTTACTTTGAGGTTCTAAAAGTGAGAAGACAATGAACCTAACTGATAAAGGGTATAGTTCTTCAATCACTTTCAGCCCGTCTTCATTTCTTGACATGAGAATTCCACTCTACTTTGAGACACTCTCCTTGCAAACTACAGCATGGGTTCAGGACACTTCTGCTTTCAAGAATCACTTACTTTTAACTCAGCCAATTTATCGACATAAACTTGCTTTGGCTGGTCTTCTCCATCTTCATACAACCAATTTTCAGTATCTTCTAGTTTCATGGTAAAACTGTTACGATCCTAAAGATGAAGAAGACACCGGAATTAGGTCAATCAAAAATCAGTAGATTAGGGGCTGGTTCCGGGGCCGAGTGGTTAAGTTTGCACACTCCGCTGCAGGCGGCCCAGTGTTTCGTTGGTTTGAATCCTGGGTGCGGACATGGCACTGCTCATCAAACCACAGTGAGGCAGCATCCCACATGCCACAACTAGAAGGACCCACAATGAAGAATATACAACTATGTACCGGGGGCTTTGGGGAGAAAAAGGAAAAAAACAAAATCTTAAAAAAAAAAAAAAAATCAGCAGATTTGCCAGTGGAGTCACAGGCATAGACAGCAAAATATCTGGCTTTGCTTTAAAACACAGGGGGAGTGGGGGTCGGGGATACAGAAAACAAGACTGGCAAAATGCTGTTTTGCTTGGTAAGTACAGGGGATTTCATTATACGATTCTTTCTGCTGTAAGGGAGGTTTGGGTATGTTTGAAACTTTCAGAATTAAAAACTGCATTTAAAAATAAGTGAATTATATAGTTAATAATACTATATTGCATATTTGAAAGTTGCTAAGAGAGTAGATCTTGCATGTTATCATCACAAGAAAAAAAATTTGTTCTATGTATGGTGACAAATGTTTAACTACACCTACTGTAGTGATCATTTTACAATGTATACAAATACTGAATCATTATGTGGTACACCTGAAACTAATGTAATATTATACGTCAATTATACCTCAATAAAAAAAGAGTTAAGATAAAGTAAACATCAGGGAAAAACGAACTGATTTAAAGAAAAATACTAAGTAAACAAAAGTATGCAAATCTATCAAAAAGTTATGCCCCCTCCCCCAAAAAAGTGATGCACAAAGACTAACCTTTGGAAAATACTCCACTAATAAATACAAAATAAAATAATATAAAACTTTTCCCCAAACGTACATTTGTAATCAATTTACTGTATACCTACAGGTGCAAACTTCCCTTCTAATCCATTTTAAGATGCTCCCAGAAGACACATAACAGGTAGGCACAGTGGCACATACTTACATCTTCATTCACAAACTTCTCATATTCACCACCAAGCTTGTCTCTCATTTCATACACATATTCTTCTACTGCATTCTTAGCATCATTCCTCTCCTTCTCCAGTTTATCCTGCATGATCATCTTACCCTGAGAACAGCAGAAATTAGTTAGACTTCTGACAACTGAGACAGTTTCCTCTCAAATATTAAGTGATATAGTTATAAAAGTAGAGAATCCTTCTTCCCCAAATCCTTTTAGTTCTGCAAATCATCCAGAAAGGAGAGCTGGAAGCATTAGTCCTCAGTAAATTACGAAGATCCAGTGAGTTTTTTGAGTGTGCTTAGGAAAAAAAAGAGCAATAGAAATGTCAAGATGTAGATACTCAAAAGCAAAAAAAATAAGAAAAGAATTTAAGACAAAAGAACTTTTAAGAAACTACCAGCTCAGTGTCACAAGATAGTATACTCAGCTGTACTATTACTATAGAATACCAAGAAAAATCAAATTATTCATATAGTATAAACGTTAAAGGTTCTATAAAACACAACTACTCAGAGATCCAACAGATACATGATAAGAAACATCACAGATAACAATTAATTCAATAATTGTGCTCCAGGGTCCCAAACCTTGCATCACTCAATATAACAAGAGTTACATTATGGACTGGCAATAGGGAACAGAACTAATAAACAAAACAGTGCTATCATCAATGCTATGTGATTTCTCCTACTGATCAACTTCCATGACCCACCAGCTCAAACATCCCAATCTCTAGTGAATAAACACGCAAACAACGATACCTCCCCATAGACCAAAGACATAATGTCAAAGATCTCATAACGGAGCTTCTAGCAATACAAACATAGTATCACCATAAAAGTACTTTGACATTACATGGAATCTATCAAACTTGCCGTTGCAAGCCCCAAAAATCTAAAATTATTTTCTCAAACTCCAAACAACCAAAACTGTATAAAGGTCACTAGACACAGAGTGTGAACACTATGGTCACATTAATTTGTTAGCTTATTGTTCTAAGAGACTTGAAATAACAACCTCATTTTCAATGTACAAGTTGAGCATCTCTCTGTCTATTTGCCATAAAAGCTGATTCTCAATTGGCAAGTCCACAGTACTGGTCTTCACTTTTGCCTTCTTGGCTTGAGGAGGTTGGTCCATCTTTTTGTCTTTTGATCCAGCTTGAGAGGTCTAAAATAACAGAAATCATCAAGAACAAACATATATACAGACTATCTTAAACTTCCAACTGGGTTACATACCAAAAACTATTTTCGCATTTATATCAACTTTGTTTTCTGATGATCCAAATAACCTAGGACTGTCTCTTTCAATACCTGGAAAATTAAATTCTATGAGTAGTCAAATCCATAGAGAGAGAAAATAATGACAGTTGCCAGGGGCTGGGGAGAGGCAAGATGGGATAATGAGGAGTTGTTGTTTAATTGGTAGAGTTTTGGGTCAGCAAAATGAAAAAGTTCTAGAGACTGGTTTGCACCACTGAGCATACTTAACACTAAACTGTACACATACACATACAAATTAATAAATATACACACATACATATATAAACAACCTGCCATAATCCCACTATCAACATATAATCACTACTGAATCTGTAATTTTCTTCCACTCATCTAACCACACAGACGTGCATGTGAAATCAGTGAGGACAGGGTATGAAATTTTTGTGTGTCAGAAACATACTGTCAATATGATTCCCAAAATGTCTGTACCTATTTACACTCTCACAAGGAGTGAGAGAATCCATTCTGCTGCACCCTGGCCACAAATAGGAACTCATTTATCGTCATCTTATGATTATTTTCTTTGGGTCAACAACCTTTTTTCGCACACTTATAAACCATACTTATCTCTTCAAATTGCCTAGTCACGTTGCATTCACTGTTCTCTTAGGATTTTAGTGACTGTTTCCCCAAGTGATTGACTCTCTAGTTTTTCTAATTCTCTATTACTTGTGTATGTAAGTTTTTATTGTTGAATACATCCATCTTTTCCTTTGTGATTATGTTTTTATGCTTTGAAAGCCATTCCTGATCCACAAATTAGAAAAATACTTATTCCAGTTGTCTGTTTTAACTTTCAAATTTATCTGGAATTCAACTTGCCCTATGATGTGAGGCAAGATTTCAAAGTCATTTCCCCACATCCTATCCAAGTAACTTAAGTCAGTTGCTGAAATTTATGTATCACTTGTATTTCACTTCCCTTAGAAACAATACTATGAAAGGCACCAGTTCCCAAGCCACCTCACAGAAGAAGCCTAAGTAATAACCCCCTGAAACTTCCCACAGCTCCATCTATGCAGGGGAAGGAGGGAAGGCACCTCTCCCTTCTCCTTTCTCTCCCCCACCTTGCAAACACAGAGTAAGTACTTCTCTCTCCCTCTGCTGCCCCCAACCCAGCCAACAACAAGAAGGGTCTTCCACCTTGGAAACTGACTGTAGAAGACTAAAGCATCTGTGAGTACAATTTCCTCAGTCCATTATTTTCTTTTTTACACTTATTTGCACAGCTAAAGGAAAGTAATTAAAGTTTGTTAACTGATATGAAAATAGGTAACAGACTCAAGCCCCCAAAGGCTCTGCAAAACATTTTTAAATGCCACAATCAGAAATCTCACCTGAGAAGGTGAGATTATATACTGCAATGTCATAAATAATTTGAAAGAAAAGGTGTTTTCAATGCTGACAACAAATTTAAACACGCAAGCTCGAAAGTCAAAATTACAGGACAGGTTATAAAAGATTCAAAAATGTTATATATTAATTTAAATAAATGTTTGGGATAAATATTTACAAAATATACTTAAATACATTATTTAAAACAATATCTCTTGACAAAAAGACAAGTTTCAGAGAGTTAATAAAATTTGAAAAAATTATCTCACTGTTTATTGGCAAAGAATAAATTATGAGCAGAATGACTATTGGTAATAGCCATTCAGAAACCAGCATGAATCGATCACTAGCCTAGTAAAACTAGGGCTTCTGAGTGCTTTCTTCCCACATAGCAACTAGTCTTTACAGTTCAAAGACCATCTTGCCAAACGTACCTTCCAAGCACACCACAAAATTTTGCTTGAACTGTTCAAAAAAATGAAGAATTCCTAATATAACTATCTTCTAAGACATGGTATCTCAGCCAAAACCATGTATGTGAAGACACTACAAATCATACTCATACCTCCATTTCTTCAGATTCTGTCTTATTTTCTGCTGGCAACTGCTGCTGCTGCTCTTCAACATGTGGTTCCTCCTGGTCCACTTGCATCTTCTGAAAAACAGGTGACATCAAATTCTGAAACTAGGAAATACTAGTCAAAGACTAAGCAATCTTCATGACACATTGGCAAAATTCCATGGTATGGAATTCCTGCTCAATTACCAGCAATTAGAAGACCTAGACTCAAATTCCAGCTATGACACTATGTCACCTAGAACAGTTAAATTTTCTCTCTGGGTCTCAGCTAATATATCTGTACAATGGAGATAACACCTCCCCTGCCCTACCCTTATATAAACAGCAGCAGCCGTGGGACTGCTCTGTAAACCACAGCAGTACTCATAGTGCAGTGCGGGAATATTTAGTACAATATAATCTGAAGAGCATGAGTTCCTCCAAGCTTCTTCATGAGTAAATTTCTCTCAAAAGTCTTAACTTTTTTAAGCAATTTTTAAGTCAGCTTTTTCATCCTCAAAAGTACAACCAGTGCGTGCATTAGGAGAGGAGAACACCTTGAGGACTCTGTTGAAAGACCAAAGCCTAACAATAACGATAAAGAAGGGAGAAGCTTGTGGAGACCCTGGATCACTGGCTTTCAATGCCCACAGCACACCAGAATGACCTTGGGGGCTTGTAAAACTACTGATACCTTAGCCCCAGCCCAGACCAACTCTAACAAGATCTCTGAGGATGAGACCCAAACATCTGTAGTTTCACAAAGCCTTGATTTTGATGTACAGGAAGGATAAGATCCAGTGTACGATCCCAACAAATGATTGTAAAACCTATTATACTTATGAAAATAATCAACTGAGACTCATAGGATTCTTCAGTAATCAGAAAGAATCAAGAATAACTCAAGGGGCTGGCCCCGTGGCCAAGTGGTTAAGTTCGCACTCTGCTTTGGCGGCCCAGGGTTTCACCAGTTTGGATCCGGGGCGTGGACACAGCACCACTCGTCAAGCCATGCTGAGGTGGCATTCCACATAGCACAACCAGAAGGACCTACAACTAGAATATACAACTATGTACTGGGGGGCTTTGGGGAGAAGAAGAATAAATAAAATCTTAGGGGGCAAAAAAGGGGGCCAGCACAATGGCACAGCAGTTAAATTCACACATTGCACTTCGGCAGCCTGGGGTTCACCAGTTTGAATCCCAGGCACAGACCTACACACTGCTTGTCAAGACATGCTGTGGCAGGCATCCCACATATAAAGTAGAGGAAGATTGGCAGGGATGTTAGCTCAGGGCCAGTCTTCCTCAGCAAAACGAGGAGGACTGGCAGCATATGTTAGCTCAGGGCTAATCTTCCTCAAAAACAAACAAACAAAAAAACCTCAAGTTGAGAACTGTATAGTCTAAAGGAGGATGCCAATTATGTTCCCTTTCTACATAAATTATGTGTAAAGACTTTCTGCTAGTTCATCCATGCTGCGGGAAGGGGATACAAGCAAACCCACTCTCAGCAGCTCTGTCACAATGTTCTTCGTCACACATCAGTCTATTTACTAGAATTTCTAGACAAGTCACTTCTGGGCCATCCATAAGCGGTCTAAAATGGCATAAAATGTCCAGATTACCTCTTCCTCCTTCGCATTCTGATCTGTTTCCATTGGTTCCTCATTTTCCTCAAACTTGTGCACTTCCACTAGGGATGCGCTGGACACACTGAAAATGCCATGGATGTTTACCCGAACCTTGACTTTCACTTTCGAACTGGAGCCATCAGACTGAGGAGTGACTTTCTGAACGGAAAACTGAGCTAGGGACAAATAAGAGACAAAAAAGAACACGTAACCTGAGAGAAGAGATTCAAACATAAACATCTGCCCACACTGCCAGGTTATGTCCATTTCTCCAAGACAAGTCAGTAACGTGACACTTCAAATAAGCAAAGTGGGTACTCTTAGAATTTACTAAATTATCAGATTTCCCCTTCCTCTTTCACATATAGTGAAACTCTTATTATCCCAATTGAGGACTCGAACATCTCCTAACCCTCCAAACATTTCCTTCCCTCTAGTGTCTTATTTTTCTTTATATGCCACTGCCAAATAAATTCCTAAAACAGATTTGTCAAATTCTCTTCTACTAAAAAAAAAACCCCAGTGATCCCACAATGTTTCTGTTGTTTATCAAGAAATTGCCGTTTCTAAATTCAATTACTATACTAGGGTTTTACTTATGTTTTTTAATTCACAAAACTCCGGAAGGTATAAATTATCATGCTCATTCCTGTTTTACAAATGAGGGAAACAGAGTAGGTTAACTTTCCACAGCTTCTAAGTACCATTCAGGATATTCCTAATACTTTAGCCATGTATTGTAGTTCAACAATTATCATACAACTCTATAGTTTCTCTCTCCTCAATTGGCGTTATTTCCAGATTATAAGAGTTTCTCAGAGTCTATGAAAACTGGCCAACATGGCTCCTTAACCTATGATATTGATATCACAATTTCCTAAGGATTTTTTGTGTACATCTTAAAACTCTATGTTAGGGTCACACTTGAATTTTTTAAATCTCCTTTCAGTATCTAGCACCACATTATGCACAAGATACACTCACAATGTGTATTAACCAAGAAATACTGCCCACACAACAAGAGATCCAATTAAATCATGACCATCTTGCTGGTTCTATATCTGGTAACAAGACTGGAAGAGGTTTTTTCCCGTAATCTAACATAGCCAAATTTCAGAACACTGTATTTGTTGGCTCTGCTATCCCAGTTTCTTCCAAGTACATACCATTTTTTTTTTTTTCCAATTCCCAGCTCTTTACTTACCTATAGCAGGATCTGGATAAGGTAAATCTTGAGGAGAGCAATAATAGGCCTCAAGAGTGAACGGTTCCTTTCTATAAAATGTGAGTACTTTAGAGAAAGGAGCAGCATGATTTTTTGAAAAGACTTCACAGTCACTGAATGGAGGAAGACGACAAAAATACACAAATTTAGGATATTTCTAACACTTTTACTCATATGTTCTATGTTTCTAATTATTCTATAGCTCTACTTACTCCTCTAAACTGGCATCATTTCCAGATTTTATCAGTTACCAAGAAAAAATATACATATATATGTATACAAAGTCAGTTTAAAAAAAGCAATATACTTCAATCAGCACATAAACGGCACCAATTATTTCATTAGGATCAAGTAAACGAAACTAAATAAGGACACAAATTTACTCTTATAACTAAAGTAAGCACTTTGCTTCATGCACTGTAACAAAATGTTACAGATTTGTCTAAGTTGAAATGGAGGACAGTATTCTACTCAGACTTAACACTGAGCTAACTTTAAGTAAAAAAATGATTGAGGCCAGCCCGGTGGCATAGTAGTTAAGTTCGTGTGCTCTGCTTCCACAGCCCAGGGTTCAGAGGCCTGGATCCCGGGCTTAGAACTATGCACCACTCATCAAGCCATGCTGTGGTGGCATCCCACATACAAAATGGAGGAAGATTGACACAGATGTTAGCTCAATGACAATCCTCCTCAAGCAAAAAGAGGAGGACTGGCAACACATGTTTGCTCAGGGCCAATCTTCCACACACGTGCGCACACACACAAAAGAGTAGTACACACATTATTACCTTGACCCTTCTTCAGCTGGAGAATTCCACCTCAGAGATATTGGATATGGTACCACATCAGTGATAGAAAATTCTCTGACTTTGAAAGCAGGTGATAAGATTGCACACTAGAATAGTAATTTTTAAAAATTCTATTTGACATTATGAACTAATATCACAAGACCGATAAATAATGACTTCAGAAGACCATCATCAATGATGTTTAAATACTTACATTAATAATTTAATGGTGCCTGAATAAGCAGTTTTACAAACTTCTATCATTTGTCAAATTACCTATATAATCTAGCTGTTCCTTATTTTTTCATTAACCCCAATCTTTATTTAATTGATGCACAATACTACTTCATCTATAGATAACAGATACTATGCCAAATTCTAGTACTATCTCAGGCTTACCTATGTCTAGTAAATTATCTTATTACATGTTATAGAGTACAACTCCATTTATAAAGTCCACCTCTGATACCCATTTTAAAACAGAAGTTTCAAAATCTTACACCTTGAGACTACCCTGAGCTAACTTCAGATTATTGCCTGGATACATAAAGCACTCCTGTCTTATTACAATGACCTACAAATGGTACCTGTGAAAGAAAGCAAACTCACCTGCAGTGCACAGCCTCGAGTGACAGCTTCATCAGCATTTAGCGTTGTACTAAGTTCTTTACCAAAAAACTTACTGATCTTCTCTTTCACTGCAGGGATTCGTGTCGCACCAC
Source organism: Equus quagga (assembly GCF_021613505.1). Taxonomy (NCBI): domain Eukaryota; kingdom Metazoa; phylum Chordata; class Mammalia; order Perissodactyla; family Equidae; genus Equus; species Equus quagga. Next base: position 84,432,927 of record NC_060273.1, read on the forward strand.
CAACTATCTCCACTGCATAAATATCTTCTTTCTTTAATTCTATTTTAAAATTATTAAAATAGACATTTAGATTAAAAGATCTTTAAATAAGTATTTTTCAATGAAATAAAAGAGCAATATAACATCTTATCAAAACAAAATAACTCACAGATGTGTAACAAAACCCTGCCAGTCCTTCACCCCCTCCACAAAAACACACATGCACGGATGTGCAGCATCTGGAAACAAATAGGTTATGCTTTGATGCTCAAAATAATGGGAGCAGGGAGGCACAAAAATACTGGGACTTGAGAGGTGAGGGCCAACAATGCTCTGTGGTTTGCAATCTCTGAAATAGTCTCACTCAATTAATTATTAAAACATCAATAGCTAAGCTAGCTATAAGGAAATTAAGAGGGCCTCGAAATATTGGGTTACCCCTGACATGGCATGAAAAAGAGGTATTCAGACGCACATCTAGCCACTCCAGCACTCCATCTAGACCATAAGCATAGTTCACATTATAACACAGGTACAGTCTCCTCACATCAGAAGGAAAAAAGGTGCAGACGAAGGCTCTGCTGTCACTCACAAAACACCTCTTAATACTACCCGGTTTCCTGGTCACATTTTATGCTACAAACACTGACAATTTATTGAGAAGGGCTATTTAAAGAAATGGGCTATCCCAGTATGGAAAGAACATGCCTATTTGCCATAATCACTCATTTAAGATCTGCACCTGTATCAAAATGATGCTCCATCTCAACACTCTGAAAATAGCTAGCAATCAACACAACAGTAGACCCTAGGAAAATGTCTGTTGAAGGTTTTGGGAAAATTAGTAATACATTCCTAAATCAAACTTCCACCTTTCAGCCTGAGATAAAATTAAAGCATCCTATTAAAATAAGTGTGTGGTTATCATATCCTCCCTTTGCTCTATTTCTGGTTTTACTGTGTAGGTGTGAGGAAGATTTGCCCTGAGCTAACATCCATTGCCACCATCTTTTGTTGCTGAAGAAAGATTAGTCCTGAGCTAACATCTGTGTTAATCTTCCCCAGTCTGTACGTGCAACGCCTCCACACTGCATGACTGGTGAGTGGAGTAGGTCCGCGCCCAGGATCCGAACCCACGAACTTGGGCTGCCAAAGCGGAGCACACGCAACTTTAACCACTCTGCCACAGGGCCGGCCCCTCTTTGCTCTACTTCTTATTCAGCAAAGGATTCACTGACAGAAAAGCCTACAAGATTACTACAGCAGCATTGCAAATGACAATTTCTACCATCATGTAACAAGTGAGTTATTATCCATCTTTGAGCCAAAACTATTACATCTCCCCGGACACTATTATCAAAAGATTACTTGGGGCAGGGGTGGGTACTCCAGGGGGAAGATATAGATCAAAAGAAGCTTATACAGCACTGATACAATCAAAATTTGTATAAACGAAGAAAAAGTTAATAAAGAACATTTCCAAAGAGCCTGAGATACATAAACAATTCAAACACAAAAATACTTACTGGCTTGTTCCAAAACACTACGAAGTGGTGGCTCTACTCTAGCTAAGAGATCATCACACATCTCCAGAAATTTGCCTCTATGAAAAAAACAAAAATAGGTTAAATCATATTCCACTTTTACGTGACATAAATGGCTATAATCAAAACTACAGATAACAACAAGCACTGGCAAGTCTGTAGATAAATTAGATCCCTCACACATTCCTGGTGGGAATGTGAAATGGTGTGGCCAGTCTGGAAAAGTTGGCAACTCTTCAAGATGTTAAACGTAGTATTACCATGAGTTAGCATTCCACTTTAGGTATATATTCAAGAGAAACGAAAAGATGATCACACAAAAACTAACACATGCATGTTCACAGCAGTATTATTCAGAACAGCCAAAAAAGTGGAAAACACCCCTCATGTCCATCAAGTGTATTCGGCAATAAAAAGCAATGAACACAATAAAACACAAAAACGAATAATACATGTTACAATATAGATGAACTCTGAAAACATTATGTTAGGTGAAAGAAGCCAAACAAAAAAGAACACATATGACTCCGTTTAAATGAAAGTTCAGAAGAGGTATATTCAGAGAAAGTAGATGAATGGCTGCCTAGGGCTAGGAGGAAGAAGAGATGGGAAAGACAGCTAATGGATACCGATTCTTTTTTTTTCCCTTTAAATTAATATACTTTATTTTTTACATCAATTTTAGGTTTACAGAGAAACAAATGGTAAGTATAGAGAATTCCCTCATATCCCTCACCACCTCCCCAGTTGCCCTATTAACATCTTGCATCAGAGTGATACGTTCCTACCAACTGATGAACCAACGGTGATACGTATGATAGTATAAATTAGGGTTCTACAGGTTTGACAAATTTATAAGTATCCACCATTACAGTATCATACAGAATAGCTTCACTGCCCTAGAAATCCTGTGTTCCCCATAATCAATCCCCGCCTCCCCATGAACCCCTGCCAACCACTCATTTTTTTACTGTCTCCAGTTTTGCCTTTTCTAGAATGTCATATAGTTGGAATCATACAGTACACAGCCTTTTCAGATTGGTTTCTTTTGCTTAGAAATATGCATTTAAGGTTCCTCCATGTCTTTTCACAGCTTGATAGCTCATTTGGAGTTTCTTTATGAAGTGATTAAAATATTCTAAAATTGAGTTGGAGTGATGGTTGCACAATTCTGTGAATATACTAAAAACCACTGAATTACACACTTTAGAAATGTGACTTTTGGACCAGCCTCAGTATCCTAGCGGTTAAGTTCAGCAGGCTCTGCCATTGGCAGCCCGGGTTTGGTTCCCAGGCATGGACCTACACCACTCGTCTTTCAGTGCCCATGCTATAGTGGCAGCTCAGATACAAAAAGAGGAAGATTGGCAACAGATGTTAGCTCAGGGCAACTCTTCCTCAGAGGGGAAAAAAAAAAAACAAAAAAACACTGTTCACACGTGCCATTCCTTAAGAATCTATATGAGAATTTCCTTCCAACAACCAAAATGATGACATTACATTAACATAAATTAGTGGTAACACAATGAGATACCACTTTATACCCAGTAGGATAGCAATAATCAAAAAACTTGAAAATAACAAGTGTTAGCAAGGAGGTGGAGAAACTGAAATCCTCGTACACTGCTGGTGAGAATGTAAAATGGCGCAACTGCTGAGGAAAACAGTTCGGTGATTCCTCAAAAAGCTAAACATAGAATCAACATATGACCCAGTAATTCCACTCCTAGGAATATATCTAAAAGAACTGAAAACAAGATAAACAAACACTTGTTCACAAATGTTCAAAGAAGCACTATTCACAACAGCTAAAAAGCAGAAACAACCCAAATGTCCATCAATTGATAAACGAATAAATAAAATGTGGTATATCCATACAAATGGAATATTATTTGCCATAAAAAGCAATGAAGTAGTAATACATGCTACAACATGGATGAACCTAGAAAACACTATGTTAAGTGAATGATGCCAGAGACAAAAGAACCAAATACATGGTATAAGATTCATTTATATAAAATATCCAGAACAGGCAAATCCATAGGCATAAAAAGTAGACTGGCTGCCAGAGGTAAAGGAAAATGGGAAGTGACTGCTTAATGGGTACAAGGCTTTATTTTGGGGTGATAAAAATGTTTTGTCACTAGATAGAGGTGGTCACTGCACAACACTGTCAATGTACTAAACACAACATAGTTGTTCACTTCAAAATAGTATTTATGTGAATTTTACCTCAAAAAAAGTTAATTAGAAGAAATGCTGTAATGTCAGAAACAATCTGGTTTCCTTAGTTGAAAAAAAAAAAGATTGCTAGTGAGCACTGAAGACAAAATGAAGGCTACAAAATAGAGAACATAAGAGCTATGTGATCTGACAACATAACGTACAACTGTTTAAAAAAAAAAAAAAAAGCAGCACACAGGCTATTTTCAGCTTCTAAAAAGTATTCAGTAGTCCTCCCTTATCCGCAGTTTTTTATTTACCATCCAGGGTCCAAAAATATTAAATGGAAAATTCCAGAAGTAAACAATTCGTAAGTTTTAAATTGCGCGCTGTTCTAAGTAGCCTACATGATGAGATCTTGTGCCATCCGCTCTGTCCCGCCCGAAATGTGAATCATCCCTTTGTCCAGCATGTCCATGCTGTATTGGCTGCCCGCCCTCAGTCACTTGGTAGCCATTCTGGGTTATCAGATCGACTGCAGACGTATCACAGTATTTGTGTTCAAGTACTCCTTATTTTACTTAATAATGGCCCCAAAGTGCAAGAGTAGTGATGCTGGCAATTCAGATATACCAAAGAGAAGCTATGAAGTGCTTGCTTTAAGTGAAAAGGTGAAAAGTTCTTAACTCAACTTAATAAGGAAAGAAAAAAATCATATGCTGAGATTGCTAAGATCTACAGTAAGAACGAATCTTCCATCCGTGAAATTGTGAAGGAAAAAGAAATTCATGCTAGTTTTGCTGTTGCACCTCAAACATCTATGTATAGGAAAAAATATAGCATACATAGAGTTCAGTAATATCCATGGTTTCAGGCATCTACTGGGGAGTCTTAGAACATATCCCCCCATGGATAAGGGAAGACTACTGTAAACCACTTACAAGTTATCTATTTGGCTCTTATAATCACATCACATTCCACTAACAATTTCTGAAACACATATTGATATGCTCCTACCAACCCCTTCCCCACTCCCCTAACACATACACACACAAAAAACTGCTGCTTAATAAAATGAAAACTATCACTTTCAAGTAGAGGGGAAAAGTGACTAGAAATTTAGTTACCAGACACAATAATCTAATCCTAGCAGATCAGAAGCAATTTCAATTTCATCTCAGTTTTTCAAGGATAGCTCAGGCCACACTTCCCTAAACAAGCCATCAGTCTTGCCTGAATCCCATCAGTAGAGTTCAGATCCTAAAGAATATTTCACTTGCATCATCCAAGCAACCCAACCAAAACAGTAATATTCTGGGTGTTTCTGAGGATAGCCCTGAAATGTCAATTACCCAGAATTCTTGTAGCACTGCACAAGAGGAGCTGTTGTCCTCAAGTGATCCTAAACTACTCAAAAACACCAATTTCTGAATCAATGACTAAATCAAATTCAGTAGAGCTCTGCACTAAAGCACTCTGCCCTGATTTTATGAAAACTGATAACTTATGTATAATACATGCACAGAAAAAGAACTACCAACTTACTGGAATATTCAATTAATCAGAACCAAAACATTAGTCTACATTATTAGAATAACTAAACCCAACCTTCACATAAAAAGCAGGATCCTGAATGGCCCCTAATTTTTACGTACGGAACTGAAGTCATCATATAACCAGCACGATGATTTCAAAAATTAGCTAGTTAAGACTAATACAAGTGAAGAAAAATCACAGTTCAGCTTAAATCACAGTTCAGTTTACCATCAAAATATTAATATGGTTACCTATTCATCGTTCCGGATACATCAACATCATTCATGAAACATTCAATGCTCAAAGGGAGGTCTGAACCATTTGCACTCATCAATTTCTTGAGTTTCTCACACTCCTGAGACAGTCGTAATAATGCACGGATTTTTGACTTTATATCTAGCTTGTATTTCTTCCCAAATTCTTCACAGAAGTGATTTACTAACACCTCATCAAATTTTCTGCCTCCCAGTGTTGTGTCAAATGCAGTGGCCAGAACCTTAAAAAAAAGATAATTAATTCAAAAATTAACCAATCAACTTAAAATTTTATCATGATATATATTTAACTGGTTAATTTTAATAAGTGGGGAGTACATTAACATTGAAGCAAGGCAATGTGCATGTGTCATTTAATCATTGTTACAACTACTGTGAAAAGAAACGTTGTAATCCCTAATTTACAGATGATCCTACAAGCCTAGACAGATAGGTAATCTGCGGGTCACAAAGCTACTAAGTAGTAAAAGTGAAATTCAAAACCCAATCTCCTCATTCCAAAATCCACGCCCTCTCCATTACACCAATCTGACTCCAAACAGCAATTACATATCCAAGGCCAAACACACTAACATGTCATGTACACAGTTCTAGTCTCATCACTATCAGAAAACTGTGATAGTGACCAAAGGCCTCACTCACACTCTATGCAGTTTACTACCAAGAAAGACGCTAAAGCCTTAGCTCAGTAATTTGTTTCTATTTAACATAGAAGTCTAATTAGCTTGCCTTATCCATTTTCCAAATCTCTAGCAGATTAGAAGACAAACTAGATCTAACCAGATTCAATAACAAAAGACGGGCTAAACAAGGGATGACATCCTTACGAAGGAATAAAACGCCACAAAAACAATCACTTGAAGAATGTTAAATGTCATGGGGAAATTTTCTTAACATGTTAACTGAAGAAAAAGAAAACCAGGACACAGAACTGAATACAGCATAACTCCAATTCTGGTTTCTTAAAACAATAGAATGAAATACACCCAACTGTTAAGAACAGTAAGGTTATATTTTTTCTTTACACATAAATGTTGTTTCCAAGTTTGGGGATATTTTTATAATGAGCATTTTTATAATTAAATTTTAATTATACTTGGAAAATTGACAGGTGAAGCTGACAGTGAAGGACAATTTAGGAAAAGAAAAGCAATGGTCACTAATGCACATCACTTTGACCCAAAGCCAAGGACAAATTATGGCCAGTATCTTCTGTTCAAAAAGGTGGAAGTATAGAATGGATTTTAGAAATAATCCTGTTAGTGATTAAAGTAAAGTTTAAACACAGAACTACACTTGGTCCATCATTTATATCTGTAAAAATCACAAATCTCTCATTTCACAACCATCCCAAAGATTTGCCTTCTTATTAAAAAAAAAACAAGCAAAACCTGGAAACAGCATAAATCAGAATATAAAGTGGAAGCAAGCCTACTTTTCAAATAAACAAGACTGTAACAAATGGAGTCTTAAAATGCTCTCCAAATCTAACAAATACTTGTTTTGGGATAGATAATCCACTCCCACCAATCCCCAAATTGGGGACAGAAAGCCAATTTAGGGCCTGGCACCAAGAACCTTGATACAGGACCCAAATAATTAAAGCAAATACCAAAAAAATCCTTGGTTCTTAAGCAAATCCTAGATAAAATCACCTAGCTAGAGAATTGATTTTATATCCCGTTTTGCAACCAGCATAAACCAGCAAATTCAACTGTGACCATGATCATCCTTCTAGCCCCTGCCGCCTTTAACACTGTTAGACTTCTGTGTGTATAAAACTGCTTTCTCCAGATCACTAGCTTTCCAGAAATCTAGAATATCACTCCTAGCCTGATTTCTTTTGGCCATTCAAGTTCTAGTCCCTCCACTCCTTTACCAGAATAATCAAAACCTTGAGATCAAGAAGAGAACACCTTTACCATCTCCTGAATCCTCAGTGTAAAATACACCAACGGACTACACGTTAAGGAATCCTAATAAGCCTGCAAAGTAAGTACTATTTTCCCCACATTATAAAATAAGAAACATGAGGCTCAAGAATCTTAAGAGCTTTTTCCTTAAGATCTATGCTCTTTGCTTGAAACCATGCCAACTCTTGACACATTATTTTGGGATTACAACTTCCACCCCAGCCCTAAATACCTAGTTTCTAGTTCAGATGGGAAGTTTCCATTAGTGAAACAAAATTCTTTAACCAATTATTTAACTTCTCTCTCATAAATTCCTAATTACCATTCACTTGTAATACAGTCTTTCAGAGAAAATACACTTACTTTAAGTTTTCCTCTATTAAATGCACATACAGAAACTTGATAGGAAGAATGTCCCATATCTACAAAAACTACATTTCTTGGTTTCTCTTCTAGGGCAGGAAGATCTTGCTTATAGATTCCATATGCTAGAGCAACTACATAAGAAAAAAAATTAAATTCACCATAATATCATCATTTAAGCAGTAAACTTAAAATCCATTTAAATAGGAAAAAGATTTGGTATATAATAAATGGGGCTGCATAAATGTTATGCTTTTAGAAAGACTCAAATTCTTTATAAGCACTGCATAATTCATTCATGAAGAACATTAACTTCAGAGAGTTAAATGCTGACATTCTCTTTGGCTACCTTAATGTTTCCAATTTCCAGTTCCAATAACTTGGGCAATTTTTTCCCAAACCACTTCCCCCATTTTTCCAAACTCGTTTTCCCAGATTTCTTCTACCTTGTTCCATCTCAAACATTCCCACATATCTGGTCCCTGAGATGTTTACATCCCATTCCTCTGGCTGCACACCCACAAGTCCAAGAAAGACCAATCTTTAAACCAAAGCACTACTCCGAACACACAATAAATGTGTTCTTTTCCAAACAAACGTGATTAAATATCAGTAAGTGCTATGAAGATACAAAGTACTGTCAGATCAATTCTTCATATGTGACAGACTATCCAAAAACACTCTGACACATAGGTGGTAAGCACTCCAAGCAAAATAAAGAAGAAACTCTAGGGTTTTAAGACTTCACAACCTTCAAGTTTAAGCAAAAATTTTAGTTAATAGTCCCTCTTTACCTGCAGTAGTTTCATTCATTAATCGCAGGCAATTGAGACCAGCAATCTGTGTTGCATCCATCACTGATCGTCTTTCTGCATCAGTATAGAAGCAAGGAACCTACAAAAAACATAAAAGTTTACCATCTTAGAGATTTCCTCATTTAAAACGCATCTGCCAAAAAAGTTAGTAAAATCCAGAAAAACTCTCAAATACCTACAGCAGTTTATTCTGTGTATCATCAAGGAAGTATTTCAACCCAGTAGGGAAAAGTCAGAATATTCAGTAAGTGGTAGTGGGACAAATGAACAGTCATACAGGAAAAAAATCAAGTTGCATCCCTACTGCACATCTTATACCAAAATACATTTCAAATCAGATTTAAATGTTAAAAAAAAGAAGTCAGGGGGCCAGTCCCGTGGCCAAGTGGTTGGGTTCGCAGGCTCCGCTTTAGCAGCCCAGGGTTCCCCCAGTTTGGATCCTGGGCGAGGACCTAGCACCGCTCATCAGGCCATGCAAGGGCGGCATCCCACGTAGCACAACTCGAAGGACCTGCAACTAGAATATACAGCTATGTACTGGGGGGCTGTGGGGAGAAGAAGAGGGAAAAAGAAAAAATCATGAGCACCAGAATGAAAGGAAATCTTTACTAAAAGAGTAAGAAGGGATTTTCTAAATATAACACAAAACTCAGTAGAAAAAAAAGGGGAGGAGAGAGATTAACAAATTTGACTCATAAAAAATTTCTAATGACCAAATGGGGAAAAATACTGGCAACTCATGTCATAAAAGGGCAAAGAGCTAATCTCTCAACATGTTAAGAACTATAAATCAAAAGGAAGACCAGAAAAACTCAATAAAAGGAGCAAAGGATAGGAGTATTTTAACAGAAAGGGAAACACAAAAAGATTCTTAAATGAAAAAACGTTCAACCTCACCTAAAAGAGTAAAATATTAAAATCACATACACTTTGATAGCATAATTCACCTATTAGAATTAGCTAATACATATGCTGGGCTGGTGAGGCTGTGGTCAAACAAGCCCTCTCATACATTGCTGGGGAAAGTGTAAATTAGTACAAATTTTTTAAAAGGCAATTAAACAACAGCCGTTAAAATTACAAATACAGGGCCGGCCCGGGGGCGCAGAGGTTAACTTCGCACGTTCCGCTTCTCGGCGGCCTGGGGTTCGCTGGTTCGGATCCCGGGTGCGGACAAGGCACCACTTGGCACGCCATGCTGTGGGAGGCATCCCACATATAAAGTAGAGGAAGATGGGTACGGATGTTAGCTCAGGGCCAGTCTTCCTCAGCAAAAAGAGGAGGATTGGCAGTAGTTAACTCAGGGCTAAGCTTCCTTTAAAATAAAAATTTACAAATACACATCTCCTTCGTCCCGGCAATTACACTTCTGGAAATTTAGCCTATAAATCCTACAAACTTATCACAAATAAGAGCAAAATGCTATTTGTTCAAGTTTACTCATTATTGCATTCTTTTTTCTTTTTCCTTCTTCTTCTTCTCCTTCTCTCCAAAGCTCCCCAGTACATAGTTGTATATTCTAGTCGTAGGTGCTTCTGGTTGTGCTATGTGGGACACTGCCTCAGCATGGCTTGATGAGTGGTGCCATGTCCGTGACCAGGATCCGAACTGGGGAAACCCCGGGCCACTGAAGCGGAGCGCACAAACTGAACCACTCAGCCACAGGGCTGGCCCCTCATTGCAGTATTCTTTACAATTAAAAAAAAATGGAAGCAACCTGAATGTCAAAAAAAGGGACTGGTTAAACACATTACTTACAAGCATAACTAGAGTACTCTACAGACACTATAAGGAATGAAGTACTTCTTTACTGCTACAGAACAAATACAAGATAAATTATCCAAAATTTGTTAAAAGAAAAATGAAAGTAAAAAAGGGCCTATACAGGGGCTGACCCCGTGGCCGAGTGGTTAAGTTCGCACGCTCCGCTGCAGGCGGCCCCGTGTTTCGTTGGTTCGAATCCTGGACGCGGACATGGCACTGCTCATCAAACCACGCTGAGGCAGCGTCCCACATGCCACAACTAGAAGGACCCACAACAAAGAATATACAACTATGTACTGGGGGGCTTTGGGGGGAAAAAGGAAAAAAACAAAACCTTTAAAAAAAAAAGGGCCTATACATATTTGCTTGGGTACATAAAAACCTCTGGAAAGATGTGTAACAAAGCAGTAAAACCAGTAACCTCTGGGAAGGAAAAACTACTTACGAGGTAGCAGAGGGTGCTGCAGCTTCCCATACCTTCTTTTACAGTTTTGATTTTTTAATACTGGGACTATTACTACCTTCCCAAAGAAATAAAGTTTGTTTTAACAATAATCAACTTATAAACACAGCAAAATACACCCAGGCTCTATTTACACAGCAATCAGATATACCACAGAACCAAGAGCGAGAGCAGTGACTGTGCAGAAGAGAGTTCACAGAGGCCACAGACCACTATTCTTAGAAAGGCCCAATGGCAAGGTTGCCCCTTTCCTGGCATCTAGGAACTTGAATGATAAACAGTTCCCTAAATTGACAGAAAAATTTCCCTAAATGATAAGAGTGGCTCACTGTGCCTAAACTGTTTGTACAATATAGTCTATGCTGCTTACTTACCTTCCTTCTGGGAGTCTGGAATTCTGGTACCTGATAGGCACAGGGTGCCTAGATGACAGACCCCCAACAGAAACTCTGGATTCCTGCGCTCAGGCAGAACTTCCCTGGGTGTGACATTTCACACATGTTGTCACACTTGTTGCGGGAGGAATTAAGTGCATCCAGTCTGACTCCACTGGAAGGTGATTCTTGGAAGTTTGTGCCTGGTTTCCTCCAGACAGTGCCCATTACCTTTTCCCTTTATTGATTTTGCTTTGTATCCTTTCAGTGTAATAAATCTTAGCCATGAGTATGGCTATATGCTAAGTTCTGTGAATTCTCCTAGCAAATCATCAAAACTCAGTGTTGTCCTGAGAACCCTCAACAAATGACTTAATCCATCACCTTTTAACTTGATTCCAAAAGCTGGAAAGGCCACTCAAGCATCCACCCACTTAACATAAATTTTACTTCTACACAAGCATACTTCAGGATCAAAGTTAGGGCACCAGATGGAGGAAAAGAGAAGAAATATAGGAGACCAAAAGAGCTGGGAAAAAGCAGAAAGCATCTAAGAAATATGGTGCCTGTATTGAATCTGAGCTCTTTAAGGAAAGTAGCATTTCTGTTCTTCAAATCCTCAAAATGCAGTACATAGCCATAACCTACTTCTTCCTGACAAAAGTGAGTTCCACTTTACTAGATAACCAAGAACCAAGGAATCCACGAGACAACAGACTGTATAGTACAAAAGCCACCTAACAGTCCTTGCTCTGCTGATCAATGCACCAACATTAAGACAAAAGAGGCCATAGAACTAAAATATCAGACAACAACTGCAGAATGAGGAGACTCAGTGGCAAAGCCAATACAAGCTCGCAAATTTCAACTGTCCCTAAGGACTCCATCATACTACAAGCAAAAAGCTACAAACAGCCAGGCTTCCATCTAAATAGGGATATGGAAAAGATAAGATGAAGTCTACTGCTGCCTTGCCTTTAGTGCTAGATAGATAAGAGACAGCAAAGACATACAGAGATAGAAATGGAGAAAAAGACAGCATTTCTAATCGACGGTATTCAACAAACAAGTGCCTACTGTGTGCCAGGCACTATACTGGGTGCCAAAATGAATCCAGGAAGAAGTGGGATTTGAAATAAGCCTTTAAATAGGCAGAATAACAGAGAAGGACCAAGCAAAAACGAGTAGGCAGAAAATATTCAAGAAAATGAAGACCAGTTTGATAAATTCTTAAAATAACCATTACAACCTAAGGCAAAAAGAAATTTTATTTGCAATTAACAGCTATCTTCTCTCTGCTTCTTCATGCAAGTTCCCTATAATGCGTAGAGATCAAACTCACCGAAACAACACAGTCCACAACAGGCTTCTTAAGAACACTTTCCGCAGTCTCCTTCAGTTTGGACAAAAGCATGGCAGTCACTTGCTCCATGGTAAAATTCCGCTCTTCCTCCATATATTTCACCTGCAATAAAACAACAAAAGGATCTAGACTTAATATTCCTTCTTCATAAACAAAGCCTAAAATGACATCATCAGTGGACCATTATCTCAAGAGGAAATTGAAGAAAGCTAGTTTTGGAAGCAAAAATAACTTGAAGGTCACTTTTAGCTGGTCAAATATGCTATCTAGAGATGAGGACCACTAGGTAAACAAAATGTTGTAACCACCAACAAAACTTGAGACAATTACCTGTGCAGGAGCAAACTGGTGCAGCTCACCATGACCGATATTACCCCTCCATAAAGGGGTCTGGTGGTAGAAACTATTTCACCATCTGACATACCATATGTGTTTTACTTTGTTTACCGTGTTGACTTATCTCCCTAATTAGGATCCAATCTAACCTGAGGACATGGTTTTTGTCAGATCTGTTCAGTGCCATAAGCCTCAACACCTAGGACAGACCTGACACAATAAACGCTTGTTGAATTAAAGAATAAATGATGAACAAAGCTTCAAGATAGCCTACCCTGGATAAAAGTCTGCAACTTAGACAACAAGAGTTACAAACTTCATATGTTGAAAGACTGTCTAGGATCAGCCCCATCCCCAATTACAATCCAGACCAGAAAATGTCACTCTTTTTTTTAGCTGCTCCAGTTCAGCTTGAACAACATCTTCTCCTCAACACCTCACTCCTCAGCCCAACCATAATTTGCTCTGGTTTAGAATCTAAGTTTCTCACTTCACTGCATGATAAAGATGGGAAAATATCCCTCCTGGTGAGCCTCTTTCTAAGCTACCTCTTCTTCCCTGCTATTTGCTAAATTCTGAGTCAATTCCTCCAACCTTGTTCCTTAGTCTCTTTGTCACTTGGCTCTTGCAATGCTTATGACTAAATCTACCCATCCCACTTATTTCTTAATCATAAGTATCCCTCATTTCCTCACCTCCCTTTTTTACCTTTCTCCCTCCCCTGCACTCTTGATTTATCCATTACTAGGCCATTCAAACTGTTCTGAGATAATTGCCACAGATATCATAAGTAAATCCAGTGATCATTCTTCAGTTATCCGAATTCTTCACTTCTAAGTTCAAGTGAATTCTCAGCTACAATGGCACAAGTGACTATCTTTTTCTCACAATTATCATCATCTCTTGAACTTTGAGTCTGTTCCCATGATCGTTATTTCTCCAACTGGGGTGTCTCAAACACCAAATCTCCCCTCTCTATACTCAGTTGCCCAGAGAGCTCAACCACCCTTTTCTGGTTTCCTCTTACCACCTCTGAGTGCAAGAGAGGCAGATGTGTCCACCCTGCCCAGCGCCAGTATCTCACTTCTTTCATATGATCAGTCCACTACATGCTTCACAAAGAGACTCTTCCAGATGTCCCAAAGATTGTCAAAGACCAAACTCCCTTTGCCCCCCGAAAGAATATCTCTTTCCAACCTAAGTCCTACTGTCAAGGTATGACCATATATCCGCTAGTGACTTTAAAATGTTGACTTCTTTGCCTGATCTTCCAGAAGTCGTTCACTAAAATTATACCAGAAAGACTGCTGCATCAGTAAACAAGACAAGCAGCAACGACAGTCTTAACTTCAAACATCACTACCCACTTGTCCAATCCATGTTAGCAGTGCCACCTACAACTCCCAATCAAAATCCAGATCATTCAAAAAATGCCAAATGTTCTTTACCAGCAAAAGCTTTTCCTAAGGATTTGTAACCATTTTCATTACAACTTGAAATCAGAATGGTCCTGATAATAGTGACCTGATAAAATAAATACTACAGTATCTTGAGAACCTTACCTTTATACCTGTTAATCCAGTGGGCAATTGCACGATATCATATGCAAGGTTTGGCTTTTCTGCCTCCACAAACAGATCAGAGAATGCTCGGCCATGGAATCTTTTAAATCCTTGGACTGTGTTCTTTGCATTGGAAATTACCTAAGAGAAAGAATATCAGCGTCAAAGAGTGGAAAAACTAAGCAATTAAATGGGCGGGGGGGGGGGGCAACCTCAGATTAAATTAGCATCATTTTAACTCCACAAAGTTTCCTTCTGAGTGTCAGTTTTCTTCAGCACTAATCCTTTATGAATGACACCTGCTAGCATGTGAAGTGAGGGGTGAGGGACTTGGACCAGTCACACAGTGGCAGAGCTGGGACCAGAGCCCAGCTGGTCCTACTTCTCCATGAAGACAGGTCATTACATTATAAAAGTATTTTCTGTTCTTAGACTTCTAATAAACATTTACATAAAATGATTTTTAACTTTTAAAAATTACCCATAGTTTGTGATTCAAACTTTCCAGGAGTCAATTCGGCAATATGTATCACTTCAGAAATTCCAGTGAAAGAAATTTACCATAAAGGAAAAAAGATGACACTAAATATGCAAAGATAAATGCAAAAAGATATTAACAGAGTATTATTGATAATAGCAGAAGACTGGTAATAGCCTGGATGGTCAATAACAGGGGAATGGGTAGATGAACTATGGCATATGCATAGTGATTATTTTAGGAGGCCGGAGGACAAGTATCCATATGGTATGATCTCATTTTCTACAGGTTAGGGGGACATGTACATGCTTAGAAAGAGTACAAAAGGTTATACATTAAGATACTAACAGTGATTTTTGGATAACAGTAATACGAGTAACTTCCAAATTCCTTGTACTCTATAATTTCTAATTTCTGTAGAATAAACTATTACAATTTATGAAAAAGAATGCTAGCAAACACATTAAAAAAACTCAAGATTCAATTTGTGCTTAAGATTTACAGGCTCCTTTTCCCAATGCCTAAGTGTAACAAGCCTGAAGAAAAAACCGCAGAGCTCCTGTGCATCAGCTACGTCAAAAGGCACACAGAAGGGGGCCGGCCCGGTGGCACAGCGGTTAAGTTCGCACGTTCCGCTTCTCGGCGGCCCGGGTTTCGCTGGTTCGGATCCCGGGTGCGGACATGGCACTGCTTGGCAGCCATGCTGTGGTAGGCGTCCCACGTATAAACTAGAGGAAGATGGGCACGGATGTTAGCTCAGAGCCAGGCTTCCTCAGCAAAAAGAGGAGGACTGGCAGTAGTTAGCTGAGGGCTAATCTTCCTCCAAAAAAAAAAACAAAAACAAAAACAAAAAAACAAACAAAAAAAGGCACACAGAAGTCCTTTTGTAAAACAATATGAGGCCTCCAAAATCAGGTCCTGCTTCAGTAAGCTGCCAAGCAGAAACTCAATATTACAATAACTATGTCAACCTAAAACTAGGCAGGCTACTTGGGCACAATAACTATTCTCAATAACGAAAGTAAGTTTAAAAACAGGAAAAATTCACTGGAATTTTACAAGGAAAGATGTTTCAAAATAGCTCTGTACTTGCCATCCACTGCCTCCTAAAATATCTTGAATCTTTGAAAATGAGATTATAAAACATTCAATTTAATTAAAAAATCAATTGGCCAAACACCATTTTCTTAGGGTTATAAATTTTAGGCCCTGCCAGTTACAGAAAGACAGTTATTTATTCTATCTATTGCTCCAGACTGAATCATAAAAAGGTCAAACATGGCACTCCCTGATTTTACAGCACCCTCAAATACTCAGGATAACAGAATTCTTGGGGTTTTGCTGCTCTGGTTACTCAGAAACCAGCAAATATGTAAGGTTCCTGGTTTACAAAGTAAACTAATGACAAGTGTGCTCCTAACAAGTATACTTTCCTTCCTCGAGAACCTTGATTAACAAGATCTAAAGTCTTGTTAGATCAAAATCTAAAGACAATACTGACCCTAAATATGACTAAGATGAAAACTCATAAAGACAGACTCTAAGGAGCATTTAAAATATCCACAGGGGCCGGCCCCGTGGCCAAGTGGTTGGGTTCGCGCGCTCCACTTCAGCAGACCAGGGTTTCGCCGGTTTGGATCCTGGGCACAGACATGGCACTGCTCATCAAACCACGCTGAGGCAGCGTCCCACATGCCACAACTAGAAGGACCCACAACTAAAAATATACAACTATGTACCGGGGGGCTTTGGGGAGAAAAAGGAAAAATAAAATATTTAAATAAAAATAAAATAAAATATCCACAAACAAGCAAGCCTTGCTTAAACAAGATCTGGGCAAAATACATCCTAGTAGTTTGCATTAAATAGATTATACTGTTCATGCTATTTTAAAAAGCTATTTGCTTCTCACTCCACCAAAGGAGAAAGGGGATCAGGTCTACCTCTCTCAGTTGTACACCAAGCGCACTCAAATAGGTGCTGAATGGAAGAACAGACAAACTAAATAAATAAATCATTTTAGGAAAAAACAAAACTGTACCTGGCTTTTAGCTGCTGCTCCAATTGAACGATTCTTAGGACCAAAAGAAATGCAAGCCCTAGAAGATAAAACAAACATTTAAGCATCAAAACTTACTGCAACATTATATCCAAAACCATAATGGGTAAGATTTCTGAGTCTTAGCTACAAAGCCACATGTATCAACAACACATAGAAAGTCTATGATTTTGACCTTTTTATTGACTAAAACTGTCCATGGAATGGCCTGACTCTTTTAGAATGAGTCCTGTCCTTCAGATGCTGAAGCACAAGTCTATGTGAAGACTATCCATCTACAACACTACAGAGAGGTGGACCAGCCAGTTTCCACTACTCTCTAATTCTTCAAGTCCAGTGTTCAAAATCCCAATATAAAATAATGTACCTTCATATCAATACATCAATTAAACGTTGTTCTTTGTTTTTAACAACAGCTCATAACTTCACCAAGAAAATACTCTAAAAACCCTGAAAACAACTCGTCTTATTGTATGTAAGTAAAAAGTAATTTTTCTACAACTAGCTTCCAAGGACTCAGAATTTCTGAAAAGGAACTTCATTCTTACTTCTGAACACATTCTTCCAAATCACCAATTCATACACAGCCTGCTGGTTTGATCTATTTACTGCCTATTTTAGAAAGCAAAACTGAAACCTGCTTAAAGGTATAACTACTTTAAAACACTGTGTTTAAATTTAAAAAGTCAGTTATACTAGAGTCAATGCTTTTCCTAATATAGTCCCTATGCTTCCCCTTGTTTTTCATTTTAATTAATCCCTCTGGAACCTTGCCCCATGTTCCCTTTACTTTCACTTACTTGTCACCTCCCCTTCCAGTAGCTGCTTTCTCTCAAGCTAAACCAAGATCAGATTCACCCACACCACCCAAAAATCCTACAAAACAAAGCTCTTCCCAGAGTCCATTTCCCCCTCGTTAGTAAAGCCTCTCTTCCTCCTACTTTAATAACTGCATAAACTGCTTATGAGTACTATCTCATTTAATCCACATAAGCACCCTAAACTCATCCCCATTTTATAGGAGAGGAAACTGAGTCCCAAAAGGTATCAGCAAGTAAATTTATCCAGGGTCAGGCAATCTGAAAGCAAAGGAGTCAGGACTCTAGATCCTTTCTCCATAGTTTACACTCTAGCTCTGACCCTTACTATCCTCCCTGGATCCCTAGGTCTTCCAGGTTAGTAGAGTGAGTCAGAAAAAGGGCTTTGAAGCCATAAGCCTTGATCCAAATCTGACTACATTAGCTGAGCTATTAACCGAGTAGAATTGTTTTACTTAAATAAACTTACGAGCCCTGTACAAACTGGGAGAATGCCGGGCCTCAGAGGCCCTTTCCCACCAATGGGTTAAGAACCCCTGTGAGCCAATCTCCTAGGGTAGCTGCAGGCAGCTGTGCCCTCTATTAGTATGGCATAGCCTAGATCTCATCCGATTTCCTCTGAGCCATAAGCTCTGTGAGCCTGGAATGTGCTAGTAGTAGCCTCTCAAGCAGCACAGGCGTCAAGCTCAGCCTTTCTGCAAATATACCACCGATCACTAAAACGAAAAAAATTCCTGAGCACCACTTAAATGTCTCTATCACAGCCCATACTGCCCTTTAGAAAATTGCCCAAGGGGCCGGCCCGGTGGCACAGCGGTTGAGTTCCCACATCCCACTTCTTGGCGGCCCAGGGTTCACTGGTTCGGATCCCAGGTGCAGACATGGCACCACTTGGCAAAAGCCATGCTGTGGTAGGCATCCCACGTATAAAGTAGAGGAAGATGGGCACAGATGTTAGCTCAGGGCCAGTCTTCCTCAGCAAAAAGAGGAGGATTGGCAGATGTTAGCTCAGGGCTAATCTTCCTCAAAAAGGAAAAGAAACTGCCCAAGCCAATCTTCCCACTCCATTCACCCTCTCCACTCCAAAAAGGCCTTCTAGACTAAGTCTAATGACTGTTAAACCTACATCTTTCTAAAGCCACCAGATCTGACTTTCTAAGGTGTATCTCACCAATACTTCAATCCCAACATAACTAAAAGGTGACATTATTCATCTTCCTGTAGCCCTTTTTTCAAAACTTCATCTTAAAACAATCACTAGCTCTAAGAATAAAAAACATTAATGTTCCCAACTTTACTGTATGTCCATTGAAGGGTTAATTTCCTATTCTACCTCCATAACTCTGAAGCTGTCTTCCTTCTAATTACCTTCCAAACAAAACCAATTACCAACAAATAAAGCTCAGGTTCCTGAATGTGGAACCTAGGGCTTTTCACCAGCCCAACCCCACCCCCATTTCCCAGCTGCACCTCATGCACATAGTCACCCAACACAAGTTAAATAGTCTTTCAATCGTCCTGCTTTGCTCATACCACTTTTGCCACCTGAAATGCCCTGGTCCTTCTAAACCTCATTCTCCAGAAATATGACCTACTTTGTCTGCAAGGCCTTTCCAATCCTCCTCAAGTAAAAATCAATCATTTCTACCTCTTAAAACTTATTAGACTTGGCTTAAAACCTACTGGACTTTGGGCAATGCAGATAAAGAACTCTGCCATCAACAGAGAATCCTCAACTGTACAACAGAGCTGCTCTTGCTAATATTCTCCCTGAAGTGAATAAACATTTTTACTTACTTTTACAATCTACATCTGCCTTCTTAATAGTAATAGGAAGTGTTTCATACACCTTGGAAAGCTAAATAAAAGTCTATCTCAGTTCAAATTATTCATCCTTTTTTGGTCCATGCATACATGCACTACAGTTTCCAACTTCTTACAAAGCAATCAATTGTCACTAATGGAATGTCACTTTTTACCACATAATATAGCAATTAAATCTCAAACAAGGCATAACTCTTGCAAAGTATTGGGAAAGTCCACTTATCGTAGAAAATCATCAATACAATATCACTATGTAATTCTTACAGTCTAAAAAAGTTATTTAACAATAAGCCAACTACTGCACTAAAAAAAAGAAATCCTGGAGGCCAGCCCCGTGGCCGAGTGGTTAAGTTCTCACACTCTGCTTCGGCGGCCCAGGGTTTCACCAGTTTGAATCCTGAGTGCGGACATGGCACTACTCGTCAGGCCATGCTGAGGCGGCGTTCTGCATGCCACAACTAGAAGGACCCACAACTAAAAAATATATACAACTATGTACTGGGGGGCTTTGGGGAGAAAAAGGAAAAAAATAAAATCTTTAAAAAATAAATACATAAAATAAAGTCTTTAAAAAAAAAAAGAAAGAAATCCTTAGCTTTTCCACCTTGCCATCAACTTGAGTGATACGAACACATGTACAGTAAACAGTGGTCGGGCTCTAGAATCAGACAGTATGGATCTGTCCAAATCCCTTCTCTGCCTTTCTAGCTGTGTGACCTCTGTTGCTTAACCACTCCGAAATTCTGTTTTCTCAGCTCTAAACAGGGGAGAATCACAGCACATACTTCATATGGTTGCTAGAAAGACTAAATTTGTCAAGCCACTTTTAAAGGGCTTATATCAGAGACTGGCACATCATAAACAAAACATTAGCTGCTATTATAGTTTCAATGAAGCCCTGGTCCGAGTTTCACACAAAAATATACCAACTAGTTTGCTATGAAGTTCTGCTTCACCTTCGCAAACTATCCACTAAAATCCAGCCAGCCATCTTTAAAATCAGCTACCTCTATTTAAAATGGACAGTTGGAATGAGGGTCAATATGTCTAAGCACAAATTGAAGGGGTTTTAAAACTAAAAACTTACAGAAAGAAATCTACTATTTAAATGTGAAGAAAGCCCAAAAAGATTAAGTTGATTAGGGTCAGCAGCAGAACCTAGTTCAATGCTTTCTAATGCAAGCTCATTGTTCAAAATTAGAAAAAAGTATGAAGAAGAAAATAAAGACTATCTGTAATTCCACAACCATCCCCCTCCCACCATACACGGCCACAATTAGCATTTAGATAAATATTCCTATGCAATCCTAATAAAACTAAATACCCCCAATTCAGTTTGTTTCTCCTCAACGTATGCTCTGAAAAATCTTCAGTGGCTTAATTATTCCCTCAGGATTTTGACATGGAACGAGATATGTGAAGGAAACATATCTACTACTTCCCACTCGCCAGTAACTTTCAAAATATGCACACAGCCTGCATCCAATCCCTATCTATGGTAAGCAGCCTCTTGTCATCCAAGCAGGTCCCGCTCCCACACCTTTCATTACTGAGCCTTCATACACCAGGCAGTGTGCTGAGCATTCTACACTTGATTCTCCCAAATACTTTGAGAAAACAACTATTACCGACACAATTTTATAAACGAAGAACTGTTTGAAGTTAATGTGTCCAGAAAAATAACTAGTAAACATTAGAGTCCAGGACTCAAAATCAGGACTATGGAAGTCCAAATCCCATACATACATACTTCTGTCCTGCCTACCAAACCCGTTAGAGTTACTCCTCCTTCTATACCTTCACTCAGACTGTCCCAATCCTTTCCCTTATGCGATCTAATCTTATTTACTCAAGCCCCACTCCTGCCTTTCCTCACCACTCCATCCCCCACTGACGTAACCTCTCCTCTGAACTCGATATTTTGTCTGTACTTAATAACCTTGTCCATAATTGTACTCTCGTATTCTATTTACTGTTGCTCTAATTCATTCATATTTCCAACTAGAATGGTTACATCTCCAAACAGCAGGAATCTTTATCTTACACTTCCTTTATACTCCACACAATACCAAGTCAGGGCTGCTAAAACTTAAGTATTCAGACACTTGCTGCTTGACTTGCATTACTTTTCCTCCATTCTAAATTACAGGTTGACATTACAGCAAGTTAATTCAAATCAAGTTCAAGACTCCTCTGTTCTAATCTTTAAGTCCTAGAAATAACAATCTTTTTAAGCCAGAGAACAGAATTGTCCTCCCTTTCCCGGGTAAGAGATACTACTAACCAAATATTTAAGCACATTCTAACAGAATATTATGAACAGTTGCAATCAGCACAGCTCCTTGAAAGGTACAGTCTCATGTTTATAAGTGTACGAACTCTTCTCAGGACATTAGGATAGCTGTTTCTCTAATTCATTTTCTTAAACAATATAAGAAAATGAGTTTTTCGAAGAACCCACGGTAGTATTTAGACTATCAAACAAGAGATGTAGGCGGAAATGGTTATTACACTAATCAGAGTATCTTCTGGTTACTGCCTTGGCCCTGAACTAGCAAGTACCCCAAAAAGTTGATATCAAACAGACCAAACAACTCATACTTATGAGATACACACAGCAAATTCTTGAGTCAATAAGATTTGCACATTAAAAGCTACATATTTGATAACCCTAAAGGCAAACTTGTATAGATTTCATTTTACTGTCCCAATATAAAATCCATTAATAAAGAGGATTAATAAAAAATACAAAAAGGCAAATAATAATAGCAATATTAGCAAATACTTAGGCAGTATTTACTATGTGTCAGGCATTATTCTAAACACTTTATATAGTTTTAACTCATTATAATCCTTGCAACCCCCAGTAAGGTAGAGAAATCACTTACGTTCCTGGTATAAATTAATCCCTTAAATTTTTGCAAAGTATCCTGGCAATACGTTCTGAAACTCTAAGCATATATATCCTTTGCCCAAGCAATTTCACGTCTGGAAATCTATCCAACAAAAATAAAAGTATTAACATGTAAACATAAATATAAGAGACTACTTGTTGAAGAATTATTTGTAATAGCAAAAAAAATTAGGCACAACCTGAGTGTTTGAAGAAAACGTGTTACAGCCATAACATGGAATATTACATATTTAAGGAGGCAAATTCATATTTATTGACTCTCAAAGATGTCTAAAATATAAGCGAAAGAAAACAGTTACAAAATATAGTATGATCTTATTTGTTGAAACACACATATACCTTACATATATTTGTGGAAGTTCAGAAAAAGTATGCAAGCATACACAGCCAACAGATGGAGAGGAAACTTAATTTTACTTTAGCCCTTTAGTGTCCTTACTGTTACAGCAAACAAGTATTCCGTTAAGTCAGTTCACAAAGAAAAAGGTTTAATTTAGGAAAGTCAATTTAGACCCTAATGACATAAAGTTCCTGTAGATTACTTCTACCAATTTTGTATACAAGGTTGTATTTTAGTTCTTAAATGATTCAAAGAAACTACTTTCATAACCTCTGCAACTAGACATATGAGGGGGAGTGGTCTGAGCAGCCTGAAGCTTTAGTTAACAAATCAGTTTTCCTTTTCTTTGAATCCAAAAGCTTCAAGCCATCTTGCTGCTCCACTACATCTACCCAACATGCAAAGACACTTCAGAGAGGAATAATTTTCTTGCACAAATAAATCAAACGTTCATCTGCCAGTTAATGAGAAACTATACATACTTCACCTTTTGATCTCTCAAGGGCAGTTATTAATAGAAAATTTCATCTCTACGAATTCCTAATATATTGTTTTATTAGGAACTAAGTCCATGAAAATAATATGAACAATTCATACACAGAATTATTTTCAGAAGCAACTCATTTCTACACTATATAGTGCTCATTTTGCAAAGTATGACCCAATTAACTTCTGTAACATTTGGCAGTCCAATAACATTTTTATTCCAAAGAAGCTTTAAAGTTGTACCCCCTCCTATTGTAATAACCCAACTAACCATAAAAGTAAGCTTTCCATCTTATTCCAAAGGCTATCGTCAAAAAACATCAACACAGACACTCGTAATTTAAAACTCCAAAGTTTATCTCAAAACCACCCACACTTCTCTCCCATGCTACCACACTAGGGGAGAGCAACATCAACTCCCAGATGGACTAAGTATTGCAACAGCCTCCTAAATATCCCCTGCTTCTTCTCTTGCCCTTCTCAAATAAACCCATTCTCCACAAAAAAGCAAATAACATTTTTAAAGTATAAGTTGGATCACCTCCCACCGCACCTAGATAAAAACGCCTACCATGATTTACAAAGCCCGGCCATAATCTAGTCTGCCCTAACCCCTCTCCAGGTTTATCTCACACCATTCTCTCAAGTGGCTCAAGAGCAGCTATGATCCTCTCACTCTATGAAGTGTGCCAAGCTCTTCTTGTCTCAGGTCTTCCTCACTTTCTACTACTTCTGCCTAGAACAGCTCTTCCTCAGACCCACCACAACCTCCATGGTAAATTCCTACTCATTCTCAGGGTCTCAACTTAAATGGCACTTCTTTAAGAGCACCTTCAACCTCCGCCCTATATCCAATTTAAGTACAATTTAAATTAGGTCCCCCTGTCATCCTATTTTGTACTTCCCCATCTGGGCCTTTAGCACAGTTAGTAATTATATATTTGTTTGGCATCTAGCTTTTTCCACTAGCCACGTCCACGGTGGCAGGATCGTGTTTATTTGTTCATCAGAGTACCTCCAGTGCTTAGCACCATGGCTGGCATATAGGAGGCACTCACTATTTGCCAAAATGAAGGAAGCCTACATCTGATGGAAAAGCAAGAGTCTCTTCTGGGTAAGACTCAACTGGCTGCTCAAAAACTGAATCCAAATCCTATTATAGCCACAATTGAAATGAGGTACTTTCATTGTAGCCAACCCTCTAGAACCTGCATCTCATTTCCACTCTCACACTAAAACAAATCTTTATCACACAGTCTCCGAGTACCTCTGAGATACATTCCATAACCACTACAAAAATCAACCTTTTTGATCCCATGTTCTACTTAGCCAGAGACTCCAACACAGAAATCTAAGCTAATCAAAATCACAGTTCAAAATTACTTAAACGTATGGCATCCCTATAAACTCCCGGGGAAACACAAAGAAAAACATAGAGAAATAACATATAATAATCACTTAACTTAAATAGTATTTTCTTATCGCAATTACATTGTGTATCTGGCCACCCATCATTTAGTCCTTAAGGTAAAATTTTTTTTGAGGTAAACTTAATTGTAACCTGGGAAGATTAACTTTTTTCTTTTTCCCTGAAACAACTCTTTCAGTCCCAACTAATGGAAGTCATGGTAAACTGTTGTAGCATAATAGTCAAAAAACCCAACAGGAACACCATTCATTACAATATTTGGGATTCTCTTCCCTTTGGAACTAAAGGATGTTCAATTCTAGGCAGGAAAAGACTACGGAGTTACATGCCTAACTCAGTGTTCTAGCCTTTTCAATTCCTTAGGGAAAACTATCTTTACAGATAAAGGAAATGAGGATCCAGAGAGGAAAACAATATCAAACAGGAAATTAATACTTAAAAGCAAACTTTAATGCTTTAAAAAACTTCAGCGTACAATACACTTTCTCTGGAAATACAAATAATACCCACTGCTAAAAACTATAAAAATAGGAGGGAGAATGGAGTGTGATTGCTAATAAGCAGACGGTTTCTTTTTGGGGTAATGAAAATGTTTTAAAATTGACTGTGGTAATAGTTGCACAATTTTGTGACTACACCAGTAACAAAGGGGTTAACTGCACAGTATGTGGATTATACCTCAATAAAGCTGTTAAAAGCTATAAACAAAATCGAGAAAAGGACATCAAACGACGGTTTGTGGATCTGGGATGGGTTTTCGAGGAAGCACCTGGGTTAAGTCTAAAATAAGGGACAGAAACTTGACAAGTGGAAGGGAAATGTTTTGAGCCTTCTGGGTAGCAAAGACCAGTCTAGTAGACGGAGCAATCTGGTATGGCTAGCAATCTGCTGAAGGAGCGTGAGAAAAACTAGGGTGAAAAATTGGCCTTGGAACAGTGGCCCTTGAAGGGCCACACAGAGAAAATAGTAAATGATATGAAGCTTCTTAAAAGATTTTGTCGAAGGGGAAGACAATGAATTGAAAGATATCTCTTTGTATTCAAAAAGTAGATTCTTTTACGCTAACCAAGGAAAGATCAGGGTGAGTCATGAATTTTAGAACTGTGTCTATATTGGTCCCATAACTTACTATAGGTTCTAAAAGTCAGTGAGCCCCTGAGTCATTCATTAACAACTGCGGCCAACACCCTTGTTAGAATGTATTACTAGGAAAGTGGAACGCTGTTAGAGGTTGGATGTGCAGAGGATGATAGTAGAGAATGACCCCACACAGTTCAACATACTGAAATGATGTGAAAAAACCAAAGTAAACGCAAAGGTATCAAGGCACTGATTTTATTCAATCTTTTTCTGACATCTGCCCGTGCCAACCCAGATTCTCCAGGCCTCGGGTGCTCCGTCTTCCTCTCTTCCGGGCGCCGCCCCGCCCCCACTCACGTGGGAATCTGACCGCTCCACCGTCTTGCCGCCGGCAGACGCCAGATCCCGTTCAACTCAACTAACTTTTATTAAGCGCCTGCTGTATGCAAAGCTCCGAACACTGTGTTGGGCTCAAGAAACGTTAGTAAGCCACGAGCCTAGTCTCTGCTCTCCAAAACAGGATCTCGGCCATCCTCCATCCCAGGCCCGCCTTCCCTCTAGCTCCTACCCCTGCCCTCCGCCGGTCCAAGTACCTGTTCACAGCCTTCGCTCAGCCCGCAGGCCACCGGGAAAGACCTCGCGTCTGGCGCAGAACCACCTGGCGGGTCGCGGCCACTAGTGGTCTGGCACCCAGTGGGGGTCCCCTACCCACCGGGCCCTCGGCTTGGAACGGAGGTAACTCCCCGGCCCGCGCTCCCCAAGCCGCGAGGGTCGCAGAGCGGAGCAAGCACCACCTCCCCACCCCCCGCGCACGCGGACGGCCTGGCCCCCACTCACGGCGTGCAGCGGTCGCTGTACTCGTTAGCAATCGTCTCGATGCCGCCGGCACGGGCCACAGCGACGTAGCAGCTCTGGAAGCCCAGGTCTATGCCCACCACCGACATGGCGCCGGCTACAGCACGGGCTCGAGCCCGGGTCCGGCCGGCGACACAGGACACGGACCCCGGCGGGGCTGGTGCGCAGAGAGCGGGTCACGCGGGCCGGGAGACCGGGGCTAGTGCGGGACGTGCGGGGGGTCCACGCGAGCGCCCACGTCCTCGGAAGGGGCCGCAGCGAAGGGCGCTGCTCAGGCCGGCGCCGGCTCAGCGGCCGCAGAGGGGGAGCCGGTAGCGGGGGCGGAGAAGATCTCGAAAGATCTCGTTGCGACGAGAGTAAAGCCGCAGCGCGAGAACTGCGAAGGAAAGGAATGTTCTCGCGAGACCCCGGATCGGACTCCTTTCCTTTTGAGGCCCCGCCCCTGGTTGCGTACAAACGTACGTCACGTCCAGGCACGAGAACCTGGGAAACGACAGGGAGGCTATAGGACGGTTGGGAGGTGGAGCTGGCCGCTTGAGCCTGCGCACACAGCCCGCCGCAGCGGCTCCCCACGGCGCCAAAGAGCAGGGGAGCGCCTCCCCTTGCAGAAGAAAGTAGGAGAGCAAGCTTGAGGCAGAGTACTGAGGAAGCGCCGTTGCCCTACTTCCGCCGTTTCCCTGTATCGCAAAGAAACTTCCGGGGGTGGTGAAACATCCGCCGCACCTTGGGTTGGGCTTCCAAAATGGGAGTGCGAGCTTAATGTCCAAGTCCGGAAAGCCCTCTCCTGTGCTGCCCTCGGCGTAGGCCGGCCGGTAGAGGACGCGGCCCCGAGCAGAGCCCTGGGTTGGGCTGTGTCCAAGTCAAAGACAGCGCCCTCTCCGGCGGAGGGGAGGAATCCACTCTCAGTCCCACCGCCTTGGTTTTTTTCGTTCAGCCTTGTCGCACCGTTTTCTAAACCACTAATGTCCGTACATCAGACTGAGATGCTTACGGGACTAAGCCTTTTAACCGCCAGCGCATTCCAAGCGCCATCCTGAGCTGGATGCAAGGGACAGAGATAGATAACACGCTGCCTAGGTCCGTTCAGGCAAGCCGGTAAGTGGCAGGATTACATGAAGCTAATGAATCTTAAACTTTAGGGCCCCTCGATTGCACGGGCACCTAGAAGAGCAGGGGGTTGCTGAGAGTTGCAGTGGGGAAGCCAGCTTGCGATCAGAAAGCACTTCTGTGTAATAAGCGTTCCTGATAAATTGCTTAAAGAGATCTCGGAAGAAGGAGAATCTGAATCTCCAAGTCTCCTGTAATTTGTTGTGATTTCTTGTGCTAAATATCTACTTTGTGATACTTGTTTTTAAGGGCCCCCGACAGTGTATAAACTTCAACCGCACAAAACCTGAATCCAACCGGTCACGAGAGTAAACAAGTTAAGAAGGATCCTAGTACAGGGTGGCTAGTGTTACATGAACTGAATGGTGGAGACTAGGCAGACTCCCTAGAAAAGCGAAAGGCTGCTTTCAAGTTGGAAAAAAAACAGCAACAGACTCCTCAACAGTCTGGGTTGAGGAGAACTACAAATTCTGTATTGCTGTAGTGTAAGTCTGGGTTGAAGATCTCAATCCCAGGGCTAGAACGATTAAATTGGACCATTTTATAAAGTGAATGAACAAAGAAGAAAGTAAGTTTTCGCAAATGTCTGCATTTCCTGCTACCTAGGGACGCACCTCAGTCTCCAGGAACGATGCCTAAAGCCCACATTATTTGCTTTAAACTTGCAAATTACCGCACAGTTCCCCACTGGCTAAATCAGACCTGTTTTTGTCTTCAAAAACAAGTACTGAATGCTGGGGGCGGGGGCGGGGGGGGGGGGGGGGTGCGTGTGGAGGCAGCAAGAAAAAGTCTTTGAAAAAAGAGAGCAGGGCAGAACACATACTTATGTACCCATGTTCATAGCAGCATTTTT
This sequence comes from Equus quagga, assembly GCF_021613505.1. Taxonomy (NCBI): domain Eukaryota; kingdom Metazoa; phylum Chordata; class Mammalia; order Perissodactyla; family Equidae; genus Equus; species Equus quagga. The sequence continues at coordinate 84,461,620 of NC_060273.1, forward strand.
CATGATAGCCAAAAGGTGGAAACAACTCAAATCCCAAGTGTCCACTGATGCATGAATGGATTTTTAGCATATGGCATATATATACAATGGAGTGTAATGCAGCCTTAAAAAGGAGCAGAATTCCAACACATGCGACAACATGGATGAATCTTGAAAACATTGTGCTAAGTGAAAGAAGCCAGACATGAAAGGACAAATTTTGTATGATTCCCTTTATGTGAGGCACCTAGAATAGGCAAATTCATAGAGCCAAAAAGTAGAATAGTGGTTAGCAGGGGCTTTCAGGTAGGGAGGAGTGGAGAGTTATTGTTTAATGGGTACAAAGTTTCTGTATGGGATGATGAAAAAGTTCTGGAGATGGATAGTGGTGATGGTTGCATAACAAGGTGAATGTTCTTAATGTCACTGATTTGTACACTTAAAAATGGTTAAAAAATGGGCTGGCCCCGTTGCACAGTGGCTAAGTTCACAAGTTCCACTTCCCCGGCCCGGGGTTCGCCGGTTCGGATCCTGTGTCTGGACATGGGCACTGCTTGGCAAGCCATGCTGTGGTGGGCATCCCACATATAAAGTAGAAGAAGATGGGCACCGATGTTAGCTCAAGGCCAGTCTTCCTCAGCACAAAAGAGGAGGATTGGCAGCAGATATTAGCTCAGGGCTAATCTTCCTCAAAAAAAAATGGTTAAAATGATAAATTTTATGTTATGTATATTTTAACACAAAAAAAGTTATGTTGACCTTCACCTTCCTCTCTCTCCTACTTTTCTCCTGCCTAGGGGGATATCACTGACACCAAGTGATGAGGATTTTAGGCTGGTTACTTTTAAAACTGCAGATGAGAAGCAGGCTCCGAGGAGCAGAGTTTGCTTGCCCTTTGTTGGGAGGCATTTACATTTGTGAGGGAAACCCCCATCTGTGGGGATGCCTCCCTCTCTGTGCCAGGAAGAAGGGAGATGACCTTGTCTCTAGAAACTCTTAATCAATGCGAAAGGCAAGAACCTAAGTTGGTTACTGTCTGGCAACCTCATGCAACTGATTTAGGGTGGTGGCTTCTGCCCTTTACTTAATCCGATTTTATTCTTATCTAAAAGTTGTGGGACCGCCCAATGGCCAGACCCTACCTGCACTGATACCATTTTAACTTTTTTACATGTTCTTTCCTTTGTTTTGTAAAGAGATGGCTCACATACCTATGCCTTAAATTTAGCCTTACTCTCCAGCAACGTTGGCAGCAGAAGCGGCAGCAGCAGCTCCTCCTGCCCGTGGGTCCTGTCCCCATGCTATTCCACACTATTCTCTAAATAAAAGAGCACTACTGCCAGATCTTGAGAGTCCAAGAAATCTTTCTTTTGACTCCTCGAGTCACCAACCCTGCATCACCAAGGACAGTATTGGCCTTAATTATGACAAAGAGTCCTGTCTCCATCTGTCTGCTCTGGGTTATTAAGCACTGTGCAAACAGAGGCCACGCTGCCCTAGGCTGAGGTGTCTAATCTACCTAAAGATCACATGTCCGGGTTACAGACTCTGTCTCTGCCTTCCTTCTTGTGGGAGGCCTCCCCAGCCTTTAGCTAAACTGGCACATCTGTAGCTTTTTATGTTCCAGCTGCATACCCACCTGCCTTATTTGCCTTGGCACTGCTTTCAGTTCAAAACACCATTGACCCTTTCAATCTTTTTAATGATTTGTCCTTCTCAAAATAAAACATAACTAACATCAGTCACAGAGAGTACTCATCCTTCTATAAATAGTTTCCTGGATCATCGAACTTATAGCTCAAGAGGCTATTCTGGGATATTTAAATAAATGAAGTCAGAAAAAGTTATTTAAGAATTCTAAAGAATCTAAATTGACAAGTTTCCAAGAATCACAATTGTGAAGCAGTAAAGTTGCCAGAATATTTAATGTTGGAGGCACTGTGGTTGGAGCACAAATTATTTTCATTCAGCAGAGCATCTTGAGTATTTTAGAAGGAGGTCGTTAAATGCCTTTGTCTGGTACAATGATTAAATTTAGTTCTAAGCAATCAGGAAGGTTTTTATGTGTTTGTTTTAAGTATACAGTGTTCAAAGGCTGCCCACCACAAGACAAAAGGTTCTCAGTCAGTTGGGAATTCATAATCTTCTCTGCCAAGTGTCCCACGGAATCCTGTCCTGTGCTCTGGAGCAGTGTCTGCAATTCTTTGCTTCACGAGAAAGCTACAAGCTCAGATCCTGTGTTTCCTGGCCTCCCTGTTATCACAGAGAGTGGACCAGTGCCCTTAGTCAAACCAGCACTCCTTACTTAAACTAATAACTCAATAACAATGGTAGTTACCTGATGTCTAGCTCCTACAGTACATGCCGGATATTGTGCTGAGTAATTTGGATATCATAATCCATTTACTCTTCATAGCAAAGCCATTAGGTAGGTGTTATTTTTCAGGTTTATAGATGAGAAAACTGGGACCCGATGAGCTTAAGGAACTTGTTCAAGGTTACACAGCTTTTAAAACTCTTACTCCAACACTCATCTCCTACAGCTACACCACTGCTTTCTTTAAGCTCATGTTCCTTATAAAGGCTCATTGAAGTAAATATGGGAAACACAAAGAGTAAGAGAAATAATTCACCTAGAGTCATTCACTGTTGACATTTTGGAATACTTTCCTTCCTTTCAGTATTTTTGTTATATCTGATGGTTGAATTTGGTTATGTCTTTTTTAACATTGGGTTAAACAAGCCTTTCCCAAACTGTGTTCCACAGGACAATGTTCCATGAGATATTAATAGGTTACTATCACCATTTTAAAGGCTCTGAGAAGTCCTATAGGAAATTTGTTTAACTTTGTTCAATCATAAATACAAGTATAAATGTAAGAAGTACTGGTTAGGGAGTAGTAGAGCACAATTTAGTCTGCTTTTTCCCCCTCAAGCATTTTTCTAATCACAATGCTCTTCTGATATAAAAACTACCATTACAGTTCACTTATAACTCCAAATTGGCTGAAATCCTAGCGTCCTTCCTCACTGTCTATCAAACTGCTTACATAGTAGCACTATGATCTCATTCTGAGGTCCTTCCTCAAGCCCCACATTTTTGCCCTTATTCGGGCTGATTACACTTACACATATGGCTTGCAGTATGGTTATCAGTCCCAGCCCTTTCCCTCTTTATAATCTTAAAATGCTACATGAACTTGGCAGAGATTTCTCCAGGCCACACAAGCTGATATGATCATGAAAATTTAACCCCTTCATTGAGATCCCTTGATCACCAATAATTTTCCTGGCCTGACTCACAACCTTCTTATCCGGCTCCACCCTCTCCTCAACCAGCCCCAGGCTCAGGCTTCTTCCACCTCTAGCAGCTGACATTCCAACTCCACCCCAAAGTCCTGCCTGTTGGTCTGGTCTGCTGAGAGCATAAGCGTAACTGACCTGCTCCGCCCAGCTCTGCTCAGGCTTGTCCTGTTCCTGAGTATAGAGGGACCCCCCCCCCAGGGGCTATCCTGCCCTAGTAGCAGGTGCCATCATCTTTCTACAAATTACAAAATTTTCTTTACCGTCTTTTAACTGTCAAATTCATCACAACTTGTATTCTGTGCTGAGTTTCTTTTCAGTTGAATACAGCTCGTTTGTCTCAGGACAGAATGTTCTTTACTTTGTGCTCTACAACTCAAAAACAGTGATTTTAGGGGCTGGCTCCATGGCCGAGTGGTTGGGTTTGTGCACTCTGCTTCAGCGACCCCGGGGTTTCGCCGGTTCGAATCCTGGGCACGGACATGGCACCACTCATCGGGCCATGCTGAGGCAGCATTCCACGTACCACAACTAGAAGGACCCACAACTAAAATACATATACAGCTATGTACTGGAGGGCTTTGGGGAGAAAAAGGAAAAAAATAAAATCTTTAAAAAAAAAACAGTGATTTTAAAAGGCCCTGTATCCTCTGATAATAATTCACTTTTCAGTGTTCCTGATTAAAGAGGAATCTGAGTATGAATATTTGTAATTTGATAAAGAATCAGTGTTACTATGAACAGAGTTGCTATGAACAAGTTCATGTGGCCTTCTGCCCATACATTGCTTCACAACCAAAGGAGGACCATTTATTTTCTTGTTGACATGTAGTTAATGTTCAAATGCAATGTGAGTTCAAAATCTAAATATATCACAGACGATTACAGTTTGACACTTGAATGCCAGCAGTGCAAGCCCTAACTCAGAGGAGAGTGACTAACATATTTTCCTAGCAATAGCACAGGAATCCATCCCTATGGCCAAAGGCAGCAACAGCAGCAACAAGCAGGCTGAAACAAGAGAGGAAATGATTTGAGCTCACAGGAAGCATCAGTTTCTCTTCCAGATAAGACAAAGACAAGACTGGAAAAGGTGGCCAAAAGAAGCTTCCACTATGGAGACATTACATAACAAAAAGCATGATAAGAACTGTATGTATTCCTGAAATGCTTTAAAAGAACGAAGTACTCAGCAGAGAGTAGAAATGTGGTTATAAGTCATTTTTCAAGACTGGATGACTGGCCCTTTAAGAATACTATTTAGTCTGGGGCTGGCCGGTGTCTCAGCCCTTAAGTGTGCACGTTCCACTTCGGTGGCCTGGTGTTCACGGGTTCGGATCCTGGGTGCCGACATGGCACTGCTTGGCAAGCCATGCTGTGGAAGGTGTCCCACATATAAAGTGGAGGAAGATGGGCACCGATGTTAGCTCCAGGCCAGTCTTCCTGAGCAAAAAGAGGAAGATTGGTGGCAGATGTTAGTTCAGGGCTAATCTTCCTCAAAAAAAAAAAAAAAATACTATTTGGTCAATTAAACATGGATGTATTTTGTGCCATTTCCACTAAAGACAAAAGTTTATTTCTGAAGAAAGAGAAGTGAAGTGACCCTAGATTCCAGCTGAATACCCTGTCTGCCTTCAGCATCCAACACCAGAGAGCAGAGCTTGGGATATCTTTTCTTGTTCCAATAGTATTAGCACATACTCGGAGTAGTCAGGAAGAAGTCACACATTCATCTTTGGCATGTCTATCTTACCCCTAAATGAGATCCAGGGGCCCAAGAATGCCCCACCTGCCCTAAAGGATCTCCTCCAGTCCTTGAGAATGTCAGCGGAGTGCCTAAAATGCCTCCATCAGGGCTTCTCTCTAATGCTCTTTGTTAGGGCTTCTCTAAAAGTAAAACCCCCTTCCAAAGTGGGGGGAACACAGCAACAATCTGGCATCTCCATCTCATCTGTAAATGAGCAGAAAGTATAACCATGTGATTGAGAGGAAGTTCATAAATGAGCTCCCCCACTCCACCCCCGCAACACAGACAGACACACACACACACACAAACATGCCACTCAGCATTTACTTTCAAGTTCCTTAGGTGACTCTCTTCCTCTAGGATTTTCAATGGCATTTCCTAAAGCATGCAACACATTTTCACTGCAACATTTGAGAGTTGCTGCTACTCGTGCAGCAAAGCTGGCCACTTGTCCCTCCACTGTGAGGAGCAGCTCTCTTGACTAAAGGTGTGGTTGCTAGCATCAGAGCCGTCCTGTCAGAACTGCAAGAGGAAAGAGGAAACACAGTGTAATGAAGCAGTAATAATTACAGCTGTGATACTGGTAACTGAAAAGACACAGACAAATGAAAATAAACGTCCAGAAACAAACCGAAGTATGAGAATTTAGTATATGATACTAAATTCAAATAATTTCAAACTAGTGAGAGAAGAGTTGATGTTGGGACTTTAGGTAACCACTTGGGAAAAAAATTTAAATCCCTGCCTCAAACCACATGCAAGAATATATTCCTGATAAATATTTATAAGTTTACAAATAAAAACCTTTCACAAAATTATAAAAACAAAGCCATATAATTACCGGAAAATAAAGGTGAATATATACATATATATTTCTGCAAACACACACACATATAGTGAACTTTTGTAAACATAACACCAAAAGACAAAAAGAGTGAAAGCAAAGATAGAAAAATGAATGCAAAAAAGACCATAACCAAAATGAAGGGCAATAAATACAGAGTTAAGAAAAATTACCCAAAATTTGGAGATAAGACAAAAAGATTACTGCTTGCTATTTCAATATCATACTAAAACATTGTCTAACAAGCCCACCTAAGGGCCATTATGATTCTTTAGGAAAATATAACTTTGTTTGACTTGCCATTTTCTATTGATTAGGGCCTATACTCTGTAAAACTAGATGTTAACATATAGAAGATTGATAAGTTGCAAATGGTTTTTGCATGGGAGAGATGCAAATGATTTCTGTCTGGTAGAAAACATATTCCCAAAAATTATGCTTTTATTGCTCTGTAGAACAATAACAAGTTTTGTATTTAATTTAGCAATCTAATTTCAGCATACTTTCTTTCATTTCAGTCTCAAGTTCTCTGTTGAATAAGGTGGTCCCCTCAGTGATGAGTTAAATAAATCACTGACATGTCTCATATATATTTGTATGTTTTTAACTTTTAAAAAATTATACTTTGTCCTAAAAATGTTAAATACAGTATTACCATATGATCCAGCAATTGCACTCCTAGGTATATACCTGAAAGAATTGAAAGCAAAGATTCAAATAGGTACTTGTATACCAATGTTTATAGCAGCATTATTCACTATAGCCAAAATGTGGAAACAAGCCAACTGTCCATCAACAGATTGAATGGGTAAACAAAATGTGGTATATACATACAATGGAATATTATTCAGCCAAAAAAAGGATGAAATTTTGACACATGCTACAATATGAATAAACCTTGAAAACATTATGTTAAATGACATAAGCCAGACACAAAAGGATAGTGTATGATTCCACATATACGAGGCACCTAGAATAAACAAATTCATAGAACATAGAATAGAGGTTACCAGGAGCTATGGGGAGGGGTGAGTCTGAAGTTTTTTTCAATGGGTACGGAGTTTCTATTTGGGATTGTGAAAAAGTTCTGGAAATGGATAGTGGTGATGGTTGCACAACATTGTGAATATACTTAATGCCACTCTATTGTACACTTAAAAATGATTAAAATGATAAATTTTGTTATGTATATTTTACCACAATAAAAACATTTATTCTTTGACAACAGCTTGGGAAAAATATTACTAATATATATAACACCAAAGAGATGATATTCTTGATATATACATAGTTGTCATTAAGTCAATCAGAAAAAAAAAATGGACTAACGATTAGAAGTTCACTAAAGAATAAATACAAATGGCAAATAAACATATAATGTTCAACCTGACTCAGAATTTTGTGTGCGTGCACGTGTGTGAGGAAGATTGGCCCTGAGCTATCATCTGTTGCCAGTCTTCCTCTTTTTGCTTGAGGAAGATTGTTGCTGAGCTAGCATCTGTGCCAGTCTTCCTCTGTTTTTTGCATGTGGGACACCACCACAGCATGGCTTGATGAGCAATGTGTAGATCTGCACCCGGGATCCAAACCCACACACCCTGGGCCACAAAGCAGAGCTCACAAACTTAACCACTATGCCACTGGGCCAGCCCCTTCACTTGGGATTTTTTTAAATGCTAATTAAAACAATAATGAAATTCCATTTTCTCATACCATATTGGAAAAAAATAAAGCAGATTACAATACCCAGTACTGGCAAAGGAATAAAGGAAACCATGACCAGGTTCAGTCTTCCTAGAGAGTATTTTGGGAAAAGTGTGCATACTCTGTGACAATAGTTTTACTTCAAGGAATATATCCTTAAAAAATGACAGGCAAGGGGCTAGCCCCATGGCATAGTGGTTAAGTTCAGCACACTCCGCTTCTGTGGCCCAGGTTCATGGGTTCGGGTCCCAGGCACCAATCTACACCACTCATCAGACACACTGGCAGCAAACCAAATATAAAGTAGAGAAGGATTGGCACAGACGTTAGCTCAGGGCTAATCTTCCTCAGCAAAAAAAAAAGACAGGGAAGTGTGCTTCCCATGTGTATACAAGAGAGGACGTATAGTAGATTGCTTAAGGCTCTGCAGCCCTACAACCTGGGCTTGAATACCAGTTCCACCAGGTATTGCTTGAGTGACTTTAGGCAAGTGGCTTAATAGTGTGTAAGCCTCAGTTTCCTCGCCTGAAAAATGGGAGAAATACTGTAATAGGACCTACCTCATAGGATCAATGTAACAACGAAATAAGATAGTTAATATAAAATGTATGTTGCCTGACACACAGCAATAGCTCAAGTGTTAGAGATAGTTGTTATTATTGTAGCTCTAACTGGATATTGCGTGAGATTTTGAGATTTTTCCCAGTTGTCCCAGAATTGGTGATTAGGACCCACAGGTGAGAACAAAAAAGTGCTAACTAACCCACACCCTTAAGAAAATTGCCAGTAATTGGAGCCAGCCAACTCCCCCAAGAGAGTAGGCAGAAACAGTCTAGCGTTTCCAGCCTCCTCCCCGCTTGACCTACCCCAACCCTCCATCTCTGTAGGAGAAGTGGGGAGGAGTGAAAGGGAGATGGTGATTTGCTTTGTGGGGAGTACAGAATTACTTCATCCTGAGAAGAGATTTCCTCCTCCCAGTAGGAGAGGGGTGGAAGGTGCTGTCTCTCAGGGGAAGACAAGTGAGAAGGGAAGCTCTTGTAAAGCCTAGAGAGAGATGCATGCAAGGAGGGGAGATCTCCATTGTATGCCTTAGTTAGCCATCTGCTGAGGCTGAGGGCCTGTGCTTGCCAGTTTTCTCCTTTGAACAAAGGAGGGACAAATATAAACAAAGGAGAAGAACACTGGAGAGAGCTGGCTATAAAGTACTAATAGAGGAAAGTAGTCTGGTGTGACAAAGGAATATATATTTCCCAGGGATCCACTGTACATTGAAATAGGTAGCTAAACCTGGAGTGTCTCACCAGACCCTACCCCAGCAGGCTGCTGGGTAGGAGAGGGGACCCCTGAAAGTAAAGGCAGCAGTTGAGAAGGAATGGTCAAGCTGGAGCTGGGATCTCCCTCATCAGGGAACTGTGGAGTGGGAGGTCCAGAGGGTCCCTCCAAAGACACCTATACTGGACACCTGCCACACAGTGGAAATTAACACAGAGGCCCCTCAGCATAAACGAGAGAAGCAGGGACAACCAACAAAGAGAGCATTGCAGACACACTCAGGCTAGTATGAAAGCTTTTGAGTTGAGATTTCTGTTACTTCTAGCAAAAAGTATCTTAATATATTTCTTTCTCTGTAGACCAGATTTCCCTCTCCACATACTGGCTGCCCCTCAGCTTAGAATGTACATGCTTTAAGCGAAGCCCTACACAGGGATGAAAACTGAAGAACTTCAGTTCTAATATAAAATTCCCAGGTAAGAGACCTTAATTGATCCAACTTGTTTGGTAAGTGTATAGCTGGAAATATAGGGTCGCTAACACTCAGTCTCAGAGGACCATCGTGAGCTGGAAAGACATCCCAAAAGATGTCTCACAGTGTTGATAAAGTGAGAGAAAATGTTGTGCCCCAGAATCCTTGAGAGCTGAGGAATTGCAGATAGGCTTGGGTGGGCTTTGAAATAAACATTATATATAGGGGGCGAAGAGGTTTATTTACTATACCTCACCTTCCGGAGAGTTTCATGAGGTGATGTGTAGGGATTGTAAGGTTTTGGAAGGGGTCTTAATCTGAGAGGAAATGAGGGAGGTCATTGATTGCCAGAGAGAGGGAGAGAGGGGTCATGTCATCTACAATGTGACTAACCTCTGCTGCAGCCAATAGATCTTCAATCAAATCAAGAGATGCTGCTATTATCAGATTTCTGGTGGGCACCTGCAAGAAGGATGCAGCTTCACATCCAGGTATGACCTGGGGCAGGAACAAAGACAGAGAAGCCGAAGAGGAATTACACCACTAAAAGTGTAGAGTCGTCTTTGAATTACCCCAGACCCTGGATGTTGGAGCCAAGTTTACCCAATTCTCTAAGAATACTGAAGCCCCTAGGTGGTATCTGGGTTACAATTTTAATGGCAAAAGAAAAGGAAACCACAAAGATTTCATCAACAGCAACAGCAGCCTGATTAAACAACCTGTGATTAACTTAAATCCGACTAACTACAAGTTGGAATCCTAATCCTTCACAGATTAGGGTTTCTTTGCTCTGTTTCCCTATCTGCAGTTGGCCTGGTGAAATGGAAAGGTGAGGAGTTTTAAAACTCTTAAGTGTTCTTTAGACTCTAAGAATTCCAGCCTATATTTGCTTCTTGGGGCACCAGCTGATCCAAGAAGTCAAATTTCCTGGGAACCTTAGTACATTGAGCTGCTTTTGTTGTTGTTGTTGAGGAAGATTGGCCCTGAGCTAACATCTGTTGCCAATCTTCCTCTTTTTGCTTGAGGAAGATTTGCCCTGAACGAACATCTGTGCCAGTCTGCCCCTATTTTGTATGTGGGACGCCACCACAACATGGCCGACAAGTGGTGTATGTCCGCGCCTGGGATTCGAACCCGCAAACCTGGGCCATGGAAGCAGAGCACATGAAATTAACCACTACACCAAGGGGCTGACCCTTTATGGGCTGTTTTCTTGCCATACTGATTCATATACCTTGAGGCCTTAAAGCAATTAGGTGGTGGGAGCAGGGATTTCTGTGCTTTCTAGCCCACATTAAGCCAAATTTGGCCTCGAGGTAGAATGGGAAGGTGGTAAGTACCTTGAAAAAAATTTTCAAAAATAGAATGTAACTTAAGTAGAGAGAGAGACGGGTCATGTCACAACTTTAAATATTACTGAAGCCTATTTGTTGTTTGAATTTTATAGCATTAAGATTGGAAGTAGCTGGGTCAGCCCCGTGGCCAAGTGGTTAAGTTTGTGCACTCCGCTTTGATAGCCCAGGGTTTTGCTGATTCGGATCCTGCATGCGGACATGGCATGGCTCATCGGGCCATACTGAGGCAGCATCCCACATGCCACAAATAGAAGGACTCACAACTAAAAATACACAACTATGTACCAGGGGGCTTTGGGGAGAAAAAGGAAAAATAAACTCTTAAAAAAAAAAAAAGATTGGAAGGAGGGAGAGGCAATTTTTCTAAAGAAGGAAACATGGGATATCATGTGAGACTCTGGACTGTTTAAATATCTAGAACAAGGATTCATGGTGATTTACTAGTATGGTTATTACAGTGCCACTATTTAACTTTGAACAAAGGTTTGTGTCTTCTGCTTTAAGGAAAAGTTTTCAAATTTAGTTCCATGGGAATTAAATTGTGACAGTTTGCCCACTGTGGAGCTATTTTCTTTATGTGCCCAGTACCCCTTCTCTTCACCACTCTGACAAAAGGGGTGGGCATAACCCAGGCTGAATCTTTCACGGCACCTCCTCCCACTGGGCCACAAAGATTGAACCAGAGATAGGCAGCTATCGGCTGTCGCTCTTCTCAGGGATGCCTCACCTGCAGCTGGTAGAGAACATTCTTTCTCTCTTCTCTGTCTTGACAGTATTGAACTTTACCTAAACCCTGTGTTCCTGGAAATCTGAGATGGTTGAGAAATTCCCCCCACCCTTTCAAGTTCAGCTTACTGCAAAGAACCACTCTTCCTTGTGTGACATAGATAAGACTCACAGATGACTCCTTTATTTACCTGTGACACAGACACAGAGACTCGAAATTCCCATTCATTGTCTCATCCATGATTATCTGAACTGTCTGTCCCCCTGAAACTAGCCAGACACAAACACTTCCTGCTCAAGCTGACTGACTGAGACACCCTGATTACAACAACAATTCCAAATGTAAAATCACTGCACCTATAAGTTGTCTACTCCTCTGTATAAAAGTCTCCAGACAAAACTACCCTGCTGAGACACTGTGATCTTCAGATCTGGGATGCTCTCCCTATTGCAATAGCCTGTATAAAACCAGTTTGCTTATTAGTTTGGTTTGTGTCTTTGACAGGGTGTGGAATTGTAAGGATGTCTTCCCAAGGCTCCAGTGGCCATATTCCCAGCCATAGAGAGAGGTCTGAGGGACTGAGGCTACTAGTCAGAGGGAAGTAGAGACTTGCTTGTCTCGCAAAGCCATCACAACCCTGATGGTGGGCCTAGCTGCCTAGAGCTGCCATGCTCTGGCATCTACCAGTGTCTGTCCCTTAAATCCCCTTAGTTATAAGGGTTATTTTGATTTTGATTTCTGTCACTTGCAACCTGAGTAGCCCTGACTAATAAATCCACCACATTTAAAACTCACCTTGCAAGCCTGGTAAGTATCTTCATGTAAAAATGCTCTGGATCAGGGGCCAGCCTGGTGGTGCAGCGGTTAAGTTTGCGTGTTCTGCTTCAGTGGCCTGGGGTTCACCAGTTTGGATCCCTGGTGCGGACCTATGCACCACTTGTCAAGCCATGCTATGGCAGGCATCCCACATATCGGAAAATGGTCACAGATGTTAGCGTTCCTCAGCAAAGGAAAAAAAGGAGGATTGGTAGCAGATGTTAGCTCAGGGCTAATCTTCCTCAAAAAAAAAAAAATGCTGGGGATTTAGTTCACCTTGAGGATTTATCAACGATAAAAAGCCCTTCACATGGATGTTAACTAGATTTATTATAGTGATCATTTCGCAATATATACAAAATATACAAATACTGAATCATTATATTGTACACCTGAAAGTAATATAATGTGATATGTCAATTGTACCTCCAAAAAAAAAAGCCTTTCATGACATTTATTTTTAAATGGTTTCATGAAACGTCACTGAAGAAAATGGAAAAGAAACAGAATAGTTAGTATTTTTTAAATGCAGAGACAGAGCGTGAATGTTTTGTCACAAAAATAATCCTGGTCCCATGTGTAATGAATGGAAAGGTATGTTACCTAAAGTGGACAAGATTTACAGATGCTGGTAATAATTGGAAATTTGAGGGAAATCTTAACAATGTCCAGAGTCAATTCAAATTTTACCAAATTCTCAAAAGACTGACACCAGATGGTGCAAAAGAAAGTCTTTACAGCAAATTTACTGATAGCAAGTACAAGAAGAGGATCTGTTGACAACTCCAGAGCCTGTCTTGAACATGAACTGGTGCTATACAAGTGCTTCTTACAGACAGGCAAGCTTCCCAACCCGGAAGTGCTCTTAGGCTGTAAGTGCTTTTTGTGGAGAAGGGTTATCTTGCCATTTTTCTTCATAAAACACACGACGTAAACTGAATCTTGCTTTAGTATTTTTCCACTTGGCATTCTAGCGAAAAATGAGTTGAGGTATATGTTTTGAAGTAGTTTGGAGAGTTTGGGGTTTTGCACTAGCAGCACTGGTCACTCGGAAAAAAATTAAGCTTTTTTCAGTTGTTTTATCTATCACAGAAAAGAGCATTTGATACTATAAAATATTACTTGCTTCATACTTTTTAAACCTTAAGATATATTTTCATAGATGTTACCAAATTTTTACAAATGTTTAATCCATATACACCTAAGGACCTAAGGTAAATTTTGTGTTTTTCTGTAGTTCCTCCATTCACCAAAGGTAAAACTTTAAAAGCCAGAAACTGGGCCGGCCTGGTGGTGCAGCAGTTAAGTGTACACGTTCCGCTTCTCGGTGGCCCCGGGTTCACCAGTTGGATCCCAGGTGCAGACATGACACCGCTCGGCATGCCATGCTGTGGTAGGCGTCCCACATGTAAAGTAGGGGAAGATGGGCACGGATGTTAGCTCAGGGCCAGTCTTCCTCAGCAAAAAGAGGAGGATTGGCAGCAGATGTTAGCTCAGGGCTAATCTTCCTCAAAGGAAAAAAAAAAAGTCAAGGGGCCAGCCCAGTGGCGCAGCAGTTAAGTTCGCATGTTCCACTTCTCGCTGGCCTGGGGTTCGCTGGTTCAGATCCCGAGTGCGGACATGGCACCGCTTGGCACGCCATGCTGTGGTAGGCGTCCTACATATAAAGTAGAGGAAGATGGGCACAATGTTAGCTCAGGGCCAGGCTTCCTCAGCAAAAAGAGGAGGACTGGCAGTAGTTAGCTCAGGGCTAATCTTCCTCAAAAAAAAAAAAAGTCAAAAACTTACGAAATAATTTTGTCTAGACTGAATAGAAAAGGTGAGTGTATGTGAAACTCAAATTTTCAAAAAATAAATATATTCTACAGGGAAAGTAATACCTTTTCTAGGTGCTAATCACAGTTATAAAGAACTATCAGAATTCGAGATATAAGAGAGCATCCTCCCCCTAAGGGCCAAGAAATGGGGTTGGGAGTGGTGCGGAACTGGGAAATACAAAAAGCCGACACCTCCATCCCATTCCAGATGGACCACTGTGGTGGTCGAACTCTCACTGCTCATGTCTCTTGTGCAGCATTTGCATTGTGATGTGTCAAATCACTGAGAGAATATTCTGTCTTGATCGAGTGGTGGGTGCATCTTTTGTGGTTACACAGTTGTATACGTATGTCAAAATTCATCAAACTATACAGTTAAAATCTCTGCATTTTATTGTATATAAATTATACCTCAACTTTAAAAAATATTACATATAAATGACATAGCACAGTCTGACCCTCAATAAATGTAGTTGCTAAAACAAACAAAATCACTGAGAAGCAAAGATCTACTAATGCTGCTTCGGACAATTTAAAATTTCCCAGATAAATATTGTCTGTGGTATTTTAAAATGTGTTATAATTAGTTAAGGTTCAGTTATGGATATAAGACGTATCTACATTTCTCAAAAGAGAACCTCAAACATCTCCTATAAATAGTGGATGGTAATAAGCATTATTTTTTTAATCTCTATTTTCAAGTTTTTCCATAATGAAAATGGATTACTTGTGTTAAAAAAGAAGGGAGGGGGGTGTTTCCAAACTATTAAACTCAAACTAGAAAAAAGTCATTTTAGCCTCGGGATCCACATCACAGGGAAGGTGCAGTGGAGGGGTGGGCAGCCAGAGAGGTGCGATGAATGGGGATATGTCTGGAAGAAATATTAGAACATCATTCTGAATTTCACATGAACTTTAATAGAACAATCATCATCTGTGTGACTTGGCAACTAAAATGTTTGGATTTAGAGCACAGACGTTTATCATCCTCACCAAAAAAGGGAGTGAGAAAGAGAGCCGAGATGGGGATTTTCATTTCAGCTAGTTTTCTCTGCATGTGCTATATGACATTTCTAAATGTTTGGCCACATGGAGGCCTTTGCAAAACACTGTGCTACCTCTCTAGCTGTATCAGATATGAAAAATTTACATAGAAAGAGCTTGTGGAAAGGTCCTGTCACAGGATATAATGCACATCTTTTGTATTTTCTGCTCATCATTCATCATTCCTTAGGTAGTCCTATAATCTTCCTCATTCTAGTGGGCTGCTAATTGTGAGATCTTACCCCAGACTAGAGGGATGGGCATATCTCAATAAGAAGTCAAGCAAACTCTTACCAGGAGCTTTATTGTTGAGATGAGGCACACAGGTACCACAGGGAGTTGGACCTGGTCATCTGCTGGCAGTAACCTAAAGAAGTAACACACAAGTTCCCAGGACTAAGATCTGGACTTTCCTGGTTCAAGACCTTCTCAAGGCTGGGTGTGCAATTCTTCCTTCTGCACTATGAGCTAGCCAATAAACTGCCAATAAATTCTTTGTTTAGCCAAAGTTTTGTTTTCTATTTCTTGCAACTGAATCCTAAATGATATAAGGGAAGTGGTCCTATATATCTCAAAATAAAACTGGCTGGGGTAGGGGGGTAGGTGTGTAATGGAAAACCTCAGGGCTGTGGGCCTTGGATAAATCACTTAACATGTCTGAGTCTCAGTCCTTTCATTTGTAAAATGGGGATAAACCTTACCTCTGGTGATAAAGTCAAGGATCCTTTTGGGGACAAGATACATAAACCCAACTTGAACTATCTTAATCACAAAAGAGATTTACTGAAGGGAAATTATGATAATCCAAGGAATCGAAGGAGAAGACAATCAAGTATAGGTAGGTCTTTTTCTCTCTGTCTCTCATCTCTGCTTCTCTCAGCATGTCAACTTCCTTCTCTCCTACTGCAAAGAAGTTTAAGTTACCAGAGAGGGAACCTGCAAATCTTGGACTCACAACCACACAGATTTGTGGTTACTTCATGAAGCTATGTCACAGCAAAGTGTTGCATCAAGGTGCAAGGACTCTGAGGAGCCCAAGCAGCTGTGTCTGAAGATAAGAGAATGTGACATAACTTTTGAGTATTTCATTTTCAAGCCTTCTTGGAAAGTGGAAATAATTGAGGAAGGCAGCTCTCACCCCATGCCAGGGAGCTTCAGGCTCCACTCTCACCCCTAAGCCCAGAGGTGGATGGAAGAGCCGTGCTTTTTTCATTTGGAGAACCAGAGCCTCATCCCCACAGAGGCCCAAAGGCACTTCTGCCATTTCCCTTGCATGGCCACTCCTTTTTACAAAAGAAATGGTCTCCCTGCTCTGAAGCGCTCTTTTATTTAGCCAAGGTAGTCAAAGTCTCTTATCCTACTGGAAGGAGAAGAACTCTTTTTTTGTTTGCAAAGACACATGAAGGAAAAACCCCACAATTGATTTTGCACCAGGATACAATTTTACAACACTGAAGTGTCCTCAATAGTTACAATAACTAGTTTTAAGACATAATGAAAGGGTAGAAAACTTAAAAAAAAAGTGTTTTTTTTTTACGCAATAGCCACCAATCTTCAGGGAAAAGTTGATTCTGTTTTCCAGGAAAAGTGGGAGGGTCCGTCCTCTCCCCTTTCTGATCCTGCTAGAGCTAGTTTGCATTGCTCTCAGTCTCCCAATATCTTGTGAAAACACTTTCACCAACTTCTGGTGCAGGACGAGCTACATAAAGTATAGGGCTCAGTGCAAAATTAAAATGCAGGACTACCTGTTCCAAAGTTATTAAGAATTTCAAGACAGCAATAACGGAGCATTCAACCAAACGTGGGACTTTTTAAAGCATGGGCTCTATGAACTGCATAGTTTGCCTGACCTCGAAGAGGGCCCCATCTGTGCTCAGCTCTCTAACCACAGGTGCTCATGAACAGGCCAGGGTCAGGGCAGGAAACAACCATCCTGACCAAACGTAACCCAGTCTAGAGAGATGCAGCTCCCTCTCCAACACATGCCTTTTACATCCCTCCCTCCTTCAGTTCTTTGAGATATCTTACGTAACTGGAAGACACTTGGGGAAGGTTTTCCTAGAATAAAGGTATAGTCTGCTTAAAGACTAGTAAAGTGTTCATTCTTGCCATATAGAAATTACTTGCAGCTTTCACAAGAGTTTTTAATTTTGTCAGCTTCTACTCACTAAGGTATACAAAACTTAGCATCTAAACGTTAGCCTGGGCCCTCTGGACAAAGCTGAAGGTCCCACAAGCCCATGGGCATCAACGGGAAACAACTATATTGACTTGGTCTTGCACTGAAAAAGCAAGTTATTATGGTATTTTGTGTGTCTGGCCCCTATGTTGAACTCTCTAGGACCTTTTAATGAATTCTTTAGGGTTTCCAGGTGTATAACCAAATCATCACAAATAATGTCATTTGTTTCCTCTTTTCAATTCATTATATCTCGTTCTGTCTCTTGCCTTTTCACATTTGCTACAATGCAGTTTCTTTTAAAATTAGTTCACAAATAAATCAATATTTTTTGAGAAACTTGAAAATTTGAGAATAAAGCTATCTAGGGAAATAAATATCTAGGAGCAATAAAGAAAACTGAGGAAAAAGAAAGATTACTTAGGAGGGACTTGCCTTAACAAATATCAAAATATCCTATAAAACCATGGAAATTAAAACTGTGAAACAAATACTGGCACAAATTGATCTTTGGAAGAAAACAGAATGTCCAAACAAACTAAATTTGTACATATTTGGTACATGATAGAGTGGCATTTCAAATCAGTAGAGAAATGATAGATTATTTAGTAAATGGTATTTCAAAAACTAAAAATTAGGAGTAAGAATATAACCATAACTGTAATTAAAGAATTACAGAGCCAGCCCTGATGCCCTAGTGGTTAAAATTTGGCATGCTCCACTTCAGCAGCCATGGTTTGGTTCCCAGGGACAGAACCACACCACTTGTCTGTCAGTAGCCATGCTGTGGTGGCAGCTCACATAGAAGAACCAGAAGGACTTACAACTAGAATATACAACTGCATTCTGGCCCCTTGGGGGGAAAAAATTACAAGAAAATATTTTAATAACCAGGGATATAAAAGGCCATTGTAAGCATGAGCCAAATCTAAAACCCCATAAAGAAAAAGATTTTTTAAAATGCCTATATAAAAAAAGAAAAAAATGTCTATATAAAAATTTGACGCCTCTGTACAGGGTAAATGATCACAAAATTAAAAGACAACAGACAAAATAGGAAAAATACTTGTAAAATATAAAACAAAGGGTTTATATGTAAAATATTAAAAGTTGCTACAAATCAATATTAAAAGGCTAAGAATCCAATAGAAAAATAGACAAAGAATTTGAACAATTTGTGAAAGAAGTACAGTCGTCAACAATCATATGAAAGGTATTTAACCTCATCAATAATATATCATATTGGCTTATCAGATAGGCAAAAGTTTAAAAGTTTGACCATTGTCAATTCTAGTGAGAAAGTAGGTTTGGGTACAACCTATTTAAAGGACAATAGGTAATATCTATCAAAATTAAAAGTGCACATATCCTTTGACCCAGCAATTCTACCTCTAGGAAGGAAGTCATCCTACAGAAACACAGGTAGGTGCTTAAAAATCTGTTCATTCCATCTTTGTGGTAAATGGTCTAATTGTTCAACAATAGGGATAGGGTACTGGTTGGATAAACTGTGGAATATCCATGTAATCCATATAAAGTAATACATAAAAAGAATTAGATCTGTATGTACTGATATGAGAGAAGATGTCCATAAGGACATTGAGGAATGAACTAAGCAAGATGAAGAACAAAACGGTTGGTAAGATTCCTTTCTTTAAAAAAATAAGATGTGCTGAAAGGTCACATGACATCACCTTCTCTAACTCCCCATGGTAAATTACTCTTTACCCCCTTACCCTGAATCGTTTTTCTTTAGAGTATTTATGCTCTTTGGACGTTGCCTTTGTTTACCATCTGTAGAAAGCTCCACGTGTACAAGGATTTATTTATTCAGTGCTCAATCCTCAGCTCCTAAAACATTTTAGGTGTTCGATTAATTGAAAAAAATGAATGGGGACTCAGAAACATATGTACATATATATTTCAAAAAGTTATAAATGTTTCAAAGAAGGTGGATTTAAGGGAATACAATCTCCATGCTCCAACACTAAATGCTAAAATATCCTAAAATCATTAATATCTGTATAATCTTTTTCCAGTTAACAAAGCAGCTTTACTCATATAGTCTCATTTGGTCCTTGTAAAACTCCCTAAGACATACGTAAAAATAGAAATAAGTAACATATATCGTTTGCTAAAGTCAGTCTTTCAATTGATGGTCCCAGTCCTGTTCTACTCATTCCTTTGGATTTTGCTCTCCAGACTACTTCTAGTTTCCTGAACACGGCACAGTTTTATTCATATATATATGAATATATATTCATAAAATATTTTTTTTCCTCACTTGAGAACCTTTTCCTCTACCGCTCCAGTCAATTTACGTGTACCCATCCTTCAGAATCCTGTACAGGCCGGACAAAGGCCTCAATTCTCCTCCTCCAACTAGAGACCCACACCCCCAGCTTGCTCCAGAAAGTGCCCCGACTCCCGAGGGGCCCACCTGGCTCCGCCCACGCCCGCAGCCACAGGGGCTCGAAGTCCCCGCCCCCTCCGAGGAGTTTCCCAAAACCCAGCGCGGCAGGCGTCCGCCGCGCTAAGATGGCGACTCCCATGCATCGCCTCATAGCCCGGAGACGAGCGTAAGTGAGGGCCGCGGTCGGGCCGCGGGGCGGGCTGGGGGCGGGGAGAAGCGCGTCAGCCGGCAGGTGAGCGGGCTCCGGGATGAGGGGCCGGTGTGGGATCGTCAGTGGGACCGGCAGAGGGAGGCCATTTTTTCTCACACGCCTGCTCCCGAGGGGCTCGGGCCCGGGCGTTAAGTTTGGTAGCCATGGGCTAGGGCTTTCGTGGGAGACGACTGCGTAAGGTCCGCGGGGCAGGACCCATGGGGCTCTGAAGAGAGCCCCGCGTTTGGTTCCCGCGAATGGGACACCCAGGAGTTGGTCCCTAAGTGGTTTCTGCCCCTTTGCCCACCCAGCCGGCCACCCCACTCGTGGCCGGGGGAAGCCTGAAGCCCTGAGCCGACACCCCCGACTGCCGCGACGTCAACCTTCAGCTCCCTGAGCAGCCTCCAGCCCCGCAGGCTTTCCTACCCGCTTCCTCTCGCCTTCCGTGGGAACAGCCTGACGACAACGCCGACTTTTCTTCCAAGCTGTCTGCCCACTTTCTCCCATTCATTCTCTTCACTAAATGTTAGTTTATTTATACCTGCTGCTCTATGCCAGAATCTGGGTCTAAAGAAAAAGAGGTGTTCAAGACAGAGTTCCTGCTTTCAGGGAGCTTAGGCTCTAGCGGTGGAAAGAGTTGACCGGCTGGACATTTTAAGTAAATACAATTGGTGATAAGAGCTTGGAAGGAAATAAGAGGTGATGGAAAAAGAGAAAGGCCCAGGTTGAGTTAACTGGACTGGAAAGGCGTCTCTGAAGAGGTGGCATTTGAAGATCCACCGAAAGAAAGCCCGTCATGGGGCCGGCCCGGTTGCGCTGCGGTTAAGTTCGCGCATTCCACTTCGGCGGTCCAGGGTTCCCCGGTTCGGATCCCGTTGTGGACATGGCACGGCTTGGCACACCATGCTGTGGTAGGCGCCCCACACATAGGCGCCACTTTTTCATTCTCTCAGCATTTCATGTCATCACCATTTATACGTCTATAATATATTGCTTACAGTCTGCTAGCATATATATATTTCTTTTTATATTTATATTTTTTATCCTAAGATCCATGTTCATTCTATTCTCCCTCCATTCCACTCTACCTCTCATGCCTGATGAGGAGAGTTCCTTGAGCATAAGGATAAAGACTTGGGGTCCAAGTAGTATGCTTGGTGGAGGAAGAAGGCTTTGAAGTCAGATAGTTCTGAGATCAAGAATAGAGTGATAATAATACTTAATGGGGGCGGGCTGGTGGCGCAGTGGTTGGATGCGTATGTTCCGTTTCAGGGACCTGAGTTTGCAGGTCTGGATCCCGGGTGTGGACATGGGACTGCTTGTCAAGCCATGCTATGGTAGGCGTCCCACATATAAAGTGGAGGAAGATGGGCACGGATGTTAGCTCAGGGCCAGTCTTCCTCAGCAAAAAGAGGAGAATTGGTGGCAGATGTTAGCTCAGGGCTAGTCTTTCTCAAAATAATTATAATACTTAATGGGCATGCTAAATGATGTCACCAGGGTCTAACTCTCAGATTTGCCCTTTGGATGTTGGTTCTATACTTGGATAGATTCACTCCTTTGGTCCCAAGATGGCTGCAGTATCTAGGATCCTTCATATCCTCTCAGCTTCAAGTTGATGGCATCTCATTGATCTAGATTGGGTTACATGCCCAACCCTGAACCAAGTCTGTGGCATTATGAAGCTCTGATTGACATATCTCGTTTTCGTCTCAGCACAATCAAAGAATGGATCTCTATAAACCAATGATGTGCTGGGTGGGTGGGTCAGAGGAGGTGATGAATGCTGAATTGTCAGAACCAACTAATGTCCACTGTAAATATGAAGTGAAAGTAAGACTTTTAACACCTAAAGGATGTTGCTATTTCTTGTTTTATAAGTATTAGAAAGTTAAACAAATGTTGCATTTCTTCAGTATGCCTGTATTTGGTATGGGAGCTACACAGAAGTAAAAGACAAATCTTACCTTTAGGAGCTTCTGATCTTGTTGGGAAGAAAACATAGGATGTATGATAAAAACTGTCATGGTGTGCAGACTGTAAGTCCCTTGGGAGTCAGAGAAGGCGAGCCTTTAGGGGCTCGGAGAGTCCAGAAGAGTTTGGGAATATTTTGAGGGTGGGAAAGCAAAAGAGGAGCCTTTACTTTTCATTTTATATTCATCAAAAAGGTTTAATTTTAT
Organism: Equus quagga; assembly: GCF_021613505.1. Lineage (NCBI taxonomy): Eukaryota > Metazoa > Chordata > Mammalia > Perissodactyla > Equidae > Equus > Equus quagga. Next base: position 84,483,662 of record NC_060273.1, read on the forward strand.
TTGTAAGGAGCATGTATTACTTCCGTAATAACAAATTTTACACTGTTTTTAAGTTAGTTTTGGGAAGTGAGAAAGTACTATTGTCATTATTTTTAGAAGTCTTTGGACTAATAGAGGGAAGAGGGAAATAAAAGAAAAAAAGAGAGAGCCTAAATTTGAACTGCCCATTCAGCAGATCTTTCAGGGACCTAACTTGAAATCAGTTGAAATGAAAGTATTTTCACATTTTTTTTTCTTTTGAGGAAGATTAGCCCGGAGCTAACTTCTGCTGCTTATCCGCCTCTTTTTGCTGGGGAAGACTGGCCCTGAGCTAACATCCGCGTCCATCTTCCTCTACTTTATATGTGGGACACCCACCACAGCATGGCTTGCCAAGCAGTATGTAGGTCCGCACCCGTGATCCGAACTGGTGAACCCTGGGCCACTGAAGCGGAACGTGCGCACTTAACCGCTGCGCCACCTGGTTGGCCCCTATTTTCACTTTTTAAATTGTAATTACATCTACTCACGTGAGTAGATGTAGAATCTTGGCACTATCTGGGGTCATTTCTTCTACTAAACCCTCTGCTGGATTCCACTGCACTCTCTTCAGTATCCAGAGGAATATCTGACTTTGGCTTGAAGACCTCCAGGAAGGACATACTCACCTCCAGTAGTAACCTGTTACATTTTTCAAATTTATCAAAAAGTTTATATTGAGCTGAAAGGAAAATAATATTTCTGAAGCTAAAACCTGCTGCCTTCTGACTTCCCAGCTTTTGACCTAAGCTGTGATTTCTGTCAGTTAAAAACCCTAAGTGTTTTCCACTTGAATTGCCATCAAGTCAGTCTTCTCCTGTCTTGTATTGATTTTCTGGACTTAAGTGTCAGACTTACTTTTGCCCTTGTTAAATTTCATCTTGTTAGATTCGACACAGTTCCAGCCTGTCAAGACTTTTTTGGATCCTGATTCGGTCATCCGTTGTATTAGCTCTCCCTCTCAGCTTTGTGTCAGCTGCAGGTTTGATAAATATGCACGTCTGTGTCCTCACCCAAGTTATTTATAAAAACGTTGAACAAGACCAAACAGGCCCAAACCCTGCAGCTCATCCCTGGATACCTGTCTATATCTTTGCTTCAACCCATTCAACAGCACTCTTTGTCCATGATGTTCAGCTATCTACCTAATGGTTCTGTTTTGTTCACAAGGATATTGTGAGAGACTTTCCCAGATGCCTTATTGAAATACAAATGCCTAAAGGCAGTAAGGGTATTAGTCTGTAATGATATGATACCTAGTGATCATGACTTTTCTTTCTGAATGAATTTAGTAAATACAGCCAGAATTTTGCCTGGGGTAGATGTCAAGTTCACTGATCTAGTTTGTGGAATCCACATTTGCCTGCTTCCAGTGTTTCAGCACCACTCCTGTTTGCCAGATTTCCTCAGATTACCAGCAACAGTACAGCGGACTCACCTGGAAAATCTCTGGTATGTTGGCAAGCAATCACATTGGCCATGTGACTTAAACACATTCAGAATGGATGAGGGCTCTGTTACCCATTCAGGTATCTTGAACTTCAGTTTTACTCTTCTCATTCTTCATATAATTATGTTTGAGTTAAAACTGAAGCAAAATAAAGATAATCCTGCTTGCTGTCTTAGCCTGTATAATGACAACACAGGTGGCCCATTTTGCCTAGCATCCCAAATAGCCTATCCCTTTTTTGATTCTGTGTGTTTTAAATACAACTAAAACAACAAAATAAAACAATTTTCCATGTTCTTGATATTTTTCACTAGTCTCAGCTCATTTTGGCAGGAGGCTTTTAGATATTTCTCATAGCCCTTTACTATTCTGGACTCCTTAGTTACAGGTTCCTTTTTTTTCTTCTGCTTTTTCCCCCAAAATCCCCCCAGTACATAGTTGCATATTTTAGTTGTGGGTCCTTCTAGTTGTGGCATGTGCAACACCACCTCAGTGTGACCCCACGAGTGGCTCTGTGTTGGCGCCCGGGATCCGAACCAGCAAAACCCTGGGCTGCCGAAGCAGAGCGTGTGAACTTAACCACTTGGCCACGGGACTGGCCCCTATATGCTCCTTTGAAAAATATCTTTTAAAATTTTGTTTTATGATTTCACATGCAATCCGTCTTCAACGTAGTAAAGTTAAAAAATATAGATAGGGAAAAAAGTATTATAATCCTACCCCAACAATAAGCATTGTTTACATTTTAGTATACAACCTTTTAGGCCATATTTTACATTTTAAATAACCCCATAGTGTTCTTTATGGATATACAATAACTTTTTGGCCATTTCCTTTGTTGTGGGATAGTTAGGTTTACTCTTATAAGCCATATTGTACTTCCTATAATAAATAATTCTACAACTAAAATTTTGCATATATTCATTATTTCTAGATCAGATGGTATGGACATTTTTCTAAAGTCAGATTTATTGAGGTTTAATTTGTGTGTAGTAAAATTAATCCTTTTTAATGTACATTTTTATGAGTTCTGAGAAATACTATGTGTATAGTCGTATAACCACCACCAAAATCAAGATATAGAATAATTCTATCACCTAGAAAATTCCTTTGTGACTCTTTGTAAGTCAGCTCTTGCCCCCTCCTCAACCTCTGGCAACCACCGATCTTTTTCTGTTCCTGTAATTTTACCTTTCCAGAATGTCATGTGAATAGAATCAGACTGTAGCCTTTTGAGTCCAGCTTCTTTTTCCATAGATAATGCCTTTGAGATCAATCCAAGTTCTTGCATGTATCAATAGTGCATTCTTTTTTTTTGTTATTGTAAATAACATTCCATTGTATGGTTATAACAGTTTGTTTATCTGTTCACCAGTTGAAAGACATTTTGATTGTTTCCAGTTTTTGGTTATTATGAATAAAACTGCCATAAACATTTTTGTATAGACTTTTGTCTAAACATAAGTTTTCCTTTCTCTTAGGTAAATACCTAAGAGTGGGATTGCTGGATCATATAGTAAGTTTATATTTAACTTTATGAGAAACTGCCAGGGCCAGCCGCGTGGCACAGTGATTAAGTGCGCATGTTCCACTTCAGCGGCCCAGGGTTCACAGGTTTGGATCCCAGGTGCAGACATGGCACCGCTTGGCAAGCCGTGCTGTGGTAGGCATCCCACGTATAAAGTGGAGGAGGATGGGCACGGATGTTAGTCAGCTCAGGGCTAGTCTTCCTCAGCAAAAAGAGGAGGATTGGCAGCAGATGTTAGCTCAAGGCTAATCTTCCTGAAAAAAAAAAAAGAAAGAAAAAAAGAAACTGCCAACTGTTTTTCAAAGTTCATCTTTTTGTGTATGGTTGTCCAATTGTTCCAGTACCAATAGTTGAAGACATTTTTCACCACTGAATTTCTTTGTACCTTTGTCAAAAAACAGCTGTCCGGGAGCTGGCCTGGTGGTATAGTGTTAAGTTTATGTGCTCTGCTTCAACGGCCCACAGTTTGTAGGTTTGGATCCTGGGCACGATCCTATACACTGCTCATCAGGCCATGCTGTGGCAGCATCCCACATACAAAATAGAGAAAGACTGGCATAGATGTTAGCCAAGGGACAATCTTCCTCAAGCAAAGAAAGATGAAGATTGGCAGTGGATGTTAGCTCAGGGCCAATCTTCCTCACCAAAAAAAAGGTAAATAAAAATAAAAAAACCTTGCTTCTCTTTATACTTTTGCCATCTAACTGTGCACTAGAGTTTAATTTTGCATGTCTTTGAACTTTATATGGAATCAGACAGTATGGATTCTTTTGAGTCTGACTTATATCTAAGATCCATCTAAGTTAAATTAAGCTGTAGTTGTTTCATTTTTATTACTATAAAGTATTCTACTGTGTTCTATACTGCAAATTAACCCTTCTACTTTGCTGTTATTTCCAATTTTGAGGATATTACAAATCATTGTGTTAAGAATATTCTTATAGTTCTTCTTCTTCATCTTCCTTTCTTGCACAAGTCAATTCTAAAGCCATCAGGTGGTGTAGAGCAGGGTAGGTGTCCGTGCAGAGGGTTGACCTGGCCTTGGAATATTAGAGCTGAAATGGGATAAGGAGGGCATGCACATGGTGTGAACTAGCTCGCAGAGTCAGCAGGGTGCGGAGGGTACCTAGTGGAGGGGGGAGGTCCAGTGCCCAGTGTCATATCCCAAGCAGGGCAAGGGGGGTGTCCACACAGGAGGGCAGTTTAGTACAAGTTGTCCCCCTAGTGGGAAGAATATTCATATAGGGGAGGGGAGATGTAATTTGGTATGGGATGTCAGAACCTAAGTAAAAAAAGAAATGTGTCCATGTGAGGGGTACTGGCATGGCAGTGGGAGTCAGAGCCCAAGCAGGGTGAGGAACATGTACACGTGGTGGGGGGAGGGGGGACAGCGAGAGGCAGAGCATCAGATCCCAAGTGGAGTAAAGAGGGCATCTGCATGGGGGAGGGGGCAGCAGTGGCAGTGGTGGGCAACTGGTTACGTAAGAAGAATTGACCAAATGAGTAAATTTATTAAGGATAATGGGAGCCAGATTTCTCACTGGAGAGGGACGTATGGAGAAGGAAAAAAATAGAGTAAGCCTTGTGAAGTTGGATTGGAATTAAAGATATTGCTATGAATTCATGGTTTTCAAAATACATAATTAAATATAGATGTAAATATATGTATTTAATACATGGATAGGTGTGTGTCCTAGTTCTGTTCACTGAGAGTACCTGGGGTACACCAGCATCTCAGTAACAGTGAACACACATGCACCCCGATCTTGACTCTAAATATCATCAGGCTGATTTCAGACTGGGACAGAGAAAGTATAAGATGAGCCTGGAGTTTTTTGTTGTACTAGAAAGTAAGGAGATGCTCAAAGAATGAAGGAGCCATGTCAAAAGAATACAGAGTCCAGCTTGAAACAATTCCCACTGACCAAATGTTCGTCAATCTGAGCACCAAAATAAATCATGGTAATGGATTATAACTCATTGAATAAAATGAAAAACATGAGTTTATACTGATAGGTGAATAAATGAACTCAGAATTTAATGAGCAAGATATTTATATACTTTCAAGTACCAACCTACAAAGTACTTATTAATTACTATGTTAGTTATCAATTACAGTTGTGTAACAAATTACCCCAGAACTTAGTGGTTTCTAATAATAAACATTATCTCATAGTTTCTGTGGGTCATGAATTCGAGAGTGATTTAGCTGAGTGGTTCTGACTCAGGCTCTCCCATGTGGTTGTGGTCAGGATGTTGCCAGGGGCTGCAGTCATCTGAAGACTTGACCAGCCCTGAACTTATTCACAGGGCTATTGGCAGGAAGCCTCAGTTCCTTACCACATAGAACTCTCTAGAGGCTGCTTGAGTGTCTTCATACATGGCAGCTACATAACCTACTCTTCAAAGCCACGTTTCATCACTCTTTATTCTGTTGCTTAGAAGCAAGTCACTAAATCTAAGCCACACTCAAGGGGAGGGGAATCAGTCTCCACTTCTTGAAGTGAGGAGTATCAAAGCATTTGTGGACATAATCTAAAACCACCACTCTTACAAAAAGAAAAAAAGTAACTTTACAATGGCAAACTCTGTTATACTCTCCTTAATCAAGGTATCAAAGTGAACATCATCAGTAATAAGACAAACTGAAGTCTCATGTCACCTGACAAGAATACAGTGAGAGTAACACAGCATGTTTCTGTTACGTTCCTGCCAAAGATGCATGGCCTGAATCCAATCACGTAGAGAGATCAGATATGGTAGCCAGCCTCCAAGATGACCCCAATGATCGCTGCCTCCTGGCATTCACATTCTTGTGTAGTCTCCTCCCACATTGTACCAGGATTGGTCTGTGTAACTAATAGAATCCAGCAAAAGTAATGGTATGTCATTTCCAAGATTAGGTTATAAAAGATTGACTTCTTTCTTGGTCACTCTGGGGAAAGCCATGTTGTGAGCAGCCCTATGGAGAAGCCAATATGGCAAGGAACTGAAGCTTCCTTCTAACAGCCTTGTGAGTGAGCTTGGAGGTAAATCCTCCAACTCAAATTGAAGCATGTTCTACAAAATAAATGGCATGTAATCTTCAAAAATGCAAGGTCATGAAAAGCTAGATACAACTGAGAAACTCTTTCTAGACCAAAGAAGGCTAAAGAGACATGACAACAAGTGCAACATTGATGCTGAACTGGATTTTGCTATAAAGAACATTATTGGAACATTTGATGAAACTTAAATGGGATCTGAAGATTAAATAATAGACATGTATCAGCATTAATTTCTTGATTTTAATGGTTACATTGTTATATAGGAGGATAGCCTAGTTTATAGTAAATATACAGAAAATATTCTGGGTTGATGAGGCATCAGGTTGGCAACTCACAAATGATTCAGGAAAAATAGTTCTTTGAACTGTGCTTTCAACTTTTCTGTAAGGTTGGATTGTTTCAAAATTTTTAAGAGCTAAATGAAGGAAAGCAATATTCTCATACATCTTATCTGGTATAGTTGTGCATGGATTTCTATTGCATAAATACCTACAAGTGGAATTGCTGGATCATAGAATATGCATTTCTTCAACTATAGTAAGTGTTTTTCAAAATGGCTGTACCAAATTGCATTAGTACCGGCGATGGATGAGTGTTCCTCTTGTTGTTTATCTTTGCTAACATTTGCTATTGCCAGCTTTTAATTTTAGTCTTTGGTGGGTGTCTAGTGGTATCCTATTGGAGTTTTAATTTGCTTTTCTTTGGTTAGTAATGAGTTTGTAAATATATGAAAAATATTTTGACTGTGTTTTCTAGTTCTGAGCTGAAGAGTTGATCTGAGTTACCTAGTCTGCCATTATTGGAATAGAATTGAGGAATGAAGATTTGAACTCAATTCTGTCTAACTCTAAGGTCCATACTCTTAACCACTTACTATACTGCCTTATGATTAAATCTAACTTAAACCTTGTAAAGTGTAAAATGATGTTTTGAGCTGACCATAAAAGTAAATATCGTTTTACACTTTACATTGTTTATTCTTTTCAAGGCAGAAGACATCAAGTCAAAATTTTAAGGCCTGTATTCTATTTTTTGCTCTTTAGTGAAGCAAATAAGCAACATGTAAGATGTCAGAAATGCTTGGAATTTGGACATTGGACTTATGAATGCACAGGAAAAAGAAAATACCTACATAGGCCTTCAAGAACAGCAGAGCTAAAGAAAGCTTTAAGAGAAAAAGAAAACAGATTATTATTACAACAGAGGTAAGTTGACATGTAGCATCCAAAGGAATCTTTTTGATTTATATTTATAGAACTTATTAAGGGACTAAATGTCTCATGGTGGATATCCAGATTTAGGTTATAATACTAGTGAATATTTAATGAGTGCTTACTATGTGCTAGCCACTGCACTAAGGTCTTTACAAGTATTAGTTTATCTAAGCATCGCATCTATACATGGTAGGTACTATTCTTATCCCCATTTTACATATGAAGAAACTGAGGCATGGAGAGATTCAGTAACTTGCTCAGTGTCACATAGCTAGCAAGTGGCAAAGTTAAGTGTTACACCGACCTGCCCGTCTCCAGAGTCCATGCTCTTAGTCATTTTGCTTTATTGCCTCAACTGCCAATGAGATGGCAACGGAATACGGTGAGGTCAATTACATCAGCTGATGTGGAAAGACACTCAAGGTAAGTATCCGAGATACTTATATTAAGTATTTAAAAAAGGTAGAGAACAGTATATATAATATGCTGTCATTTATGTTAAAAAAGAAGAAAAAGAGAATGTTTTTTTTTTAAAAATGTAAATGATTGATAATAGTGGTTCCTTTCTAGAAGGAAAACTGGATAGGAGGGAAACTGGAAAATTGCTATTTACCCTTTTATGTCCTTTGAATAAAACTTTTAAAATTCCTGTGAAATAAATAAGTATACTTGTTTCAGAGAAACTGAAGTAAGAAGGTGTTGGGTCTACTTAATGCTACAGATTAGAAGCAGCATCTTCCTGAGGACTGTTAGCTATTTAATAGTGTCTTAAACATGTGGACTTTCAAGGCAGCAGTCTTCCAATTTGTGAACATGAAGGCTTTTCAAGGGTTATGCAGGAATAGATGGATAGTCAATTTCTAGATCATCAACATTCATATATATTTGTTCCAAAAATAAATCCACCAAGAACTTGCCTACTGGTTCTACTATTCCACTTCCCCTTTCCCAACAACCCTTCTCTGATTTTGCTAAAGAAAGGCATACCTCTCATCTGCCTCTGTAATCTTACGTTGGTGTATTATCCTCATGTGTAAAATCCTGGAGATGTTTCAAAATACTGGTGTTTGTACTGAAGAAGTGAATGCCTCTAATTATTGGAAGCAAATTCTTATGTAAATTTCCCCCCCGGGGCGGCCTCATGGCACTGCGGTTAAGTTCGCACTCACACGTTCTGCTTCTCGGCAGCCTGGGGTTTGATGGTTCGGATCCCGGTTGCGGACATGGTACCACTTGGCAAAAGCCATGCTGTGGTAGGCGTTCCACATATAAAAAAAAGTAGAGGAAGATGGGCATGGATGTTAGCTCAGGGCCAGTATTCCTCAGCAAAAAAAGGAGGATTGGCAGTAGTTAGCTCAGGGCTAATCTTCCTCAAAAAAAAAAAAAAAAAAAACTTTCCCAGTAAAATTGAAGGAGGACCTAATTGAGTTGTCAATTTAAAAGTGTATTTTAATGATACATCATTATGTGATTCGTGGAATATAACATGGGAGAAATTTGAAGAATTGAGTAACATTGCTGCAACAAAACTCTTTCTATTCCTGTCTACCTCTTTAGGTTAGCAAGTTTTCTCAGGATTAACTCTATTAAAATTAAATATAGGAATTGAATTAATGCTGAACCTTGTCACAGTCTGTAAGATCCATGGATATATAAACTAGAAAAAAATTCAATATCATTAAGAGATGTATTTCCAATAAAATTATTTTTATGTATAATGTTATTAAAGTTTATAGTATATTTTTGCATTGTTTTAATCAACTATATGGTAATAATGGTAATGATAACTCAATTCAGAATTTTTAAATACTTAAACACATCATCACAAGTGATTAAAAGATACAATTTCAAGTTATGTCTATATTTTTATTGCAGAGAAGTATCACAAGTGATCACTAAAATTTTCAGGCATAAAAATATGTTAGGATACATTCAATGCAGAAAGCAGAATAACAGTACAAGTTCAAAGAGGAAAAAAGACTGTGAAAGTATTAACTGTTAAAGATAAGATTGTCTGTCTATTTTTTTAAGTGAATTATGATAGGTAACAAATTATTGTGGCATTTACTTTCCATTGGATACAATGATCAAAGTGATATAACAGTTTTCTTTTTAAAATATCAAGATACAGGGCCGGCCTGGTGGCGCAGCAGTTAAGTGCGCACCTTCCACTTCCGTGACCTGGAGTTCGCCGGCTCGGATCCTGGGTGCAGACATGGCACCGCTTGACAAGCCATGCTGTGGCAGGCGTCCCACTTATAAAGCAGAGGAGGATAGGCACAGATGTTAGCTCATGGCCAGTCTTCCTCAGCAAGAAGAGGAAGATTGGCGGCAGATGTTAGCTCAGGGCTAATCTTCCCCCCAAAAAAAGAAAAAAAAAAAAAATATATATATATATAATATGCCAGAGACTATACCCTTGCAAATATTGAAACTTAGAATAGGGGCGGGCCCCATGGCCCAGTGGTTAAGTTCACACGTTCCTCTTTGGCTGCCCAGGGTTTCACCAGTTTGGATCCTGGGCGCAGGTATGGCACTGCTCATCAGGCCACACTGAGGCCTCAACTAGAAGGACCCACAACTACAATATACAGCTGTGTACTGGGGGAATTTGGGGAGAAAAAGCAGGAGGAAAAAAGGTAGAATAAAAAGTATAAGGGGAAAACATAATTTTTCAAAATTCTTTTATTAGGAATATAAGCAAAATTAAGACCTCTGTCCTAAAGAATAAAAAATAAGAGTTATGAATAATTTAATTTCAACATTTACTTTTGTTTTTCTAGTTGTATTACACAAGTATCTTGGTCTTAAAAATGTATAGAACTACATGCATTTTAGATATGGCTCTGTTGCACAAAGACTGCTGATTTTTTGTTCGGTGATAAAACGATGGAAGTGTGTGAATTTCAGTGATCATGAATTCTTGTGGTGTGACTTAAACGTACTTCTACCACTTATTTTACCCCCAAAGTGACAATTCAATAAGTAATTCCATTGTGTAAAACAACTTTACATAAATACATATTTATGTTTAAAGACTTAGGACATAAGGATAGAAGCATTATCTAGGAAATGTAGAGAAGTCAAGAATATAAAAATATTAAATTTACAGGACAGTCCTATAGTAATAGAAGTAATTCTGTAGTTTGAAAACCTGATTTAGTTTACATGTTGTTTGGCAGAAATAGAGCAGCAAGCCATTTGTGTATTTCATTCAAAAATCACCAGACTATGTTCTTTATAAATATTGTGAGGGAACACAGTGTTGAAGTAGTAAGTCTCTGGTTTTTAAACAGTAAATAATTGAACATTTGGGGACATTCAGAAAAAGAAATGGTTATTTTAAATTAAAGGTGCTTTTCTTTTTATATGAAATGGTCATTTATAATATGACTCTGAAAACTCAAATTATAAATTACAGCTGTTGTGCTATTACTTGCTTTGTTCTGTTGTTCAGTAAGTAGTTGATTTAGCCATGTCAACCTAAGTTCAAAACTAAGAAAGAACCCAGTTGATGCATTCAGTCATCTTAACTGCTAACTTTCCTGGCTTCTAAGATACAGTTGATAACATCTGTCTTGCTTAAGTGCTGGTTAAGTTGACTGCCTATGCCATATACAGCCTACAATAGCAAACTTTCCACTTGGTTATAACAAGAAATACTGGACTCTGAGTACATGTTATAAAAGACAAAATGTTTCTCCAATGTAAAACAGTTTTGGGGATAGCAGAAGAGTTCATCTAAGCTATGTGTGATCACTCTATTAACAGGAGCTTTCTCCCCCCCCCCCCCCCCCCATGTTTATCAGCATTGGAGAAACTAATGTAGAAAGAAAGACCAAGAAAAAAAGGTATGTGTGGCTTGAGGAGTATTATATAGATAATATGTAATGCTAGTTGGAGGGATGGGAAGAGTGATTTTAAAATAATAGTTATGAGATTTGGATCTGAAGTCTCTTGTTGCAATTCATGATTAAATATCATCCTGTTTTCTGATATGTTTTTCTCTTTACTTGTCTTGAATTTATTGCCTTCATTTCTCCTTTTTCTCCAACTTTCCACTGTCCTTATACTTGAAAATAGTTAAAAATTTCTCTTGGCTTAGAATAGAAAATGTTATTAAACTGGTAAGAAATTATTGACCAGCTATATCTGGTCTAAAGTAGTTAAGATTATGAAACATTTACCATTCTACATGAGGTATAAATAAATCCAGTTGTTACACTGCAACTTTATTCTAACATTATTCACTGGAGCATAATATGGTAGGTAAACTTATCTGGAACTCCATCCAAGAGAGTTAAAATGCTGAAGTAAAAAGACCTTGTTGCGGGAGGGCGGGGGGTTACAACAGTTAGGCAATCCCAAAAGCATGAAATCTACAGATAACATGCTAGCAAAGCTGCAGTAGATGCATATACATAATATTCATATGAAATTGCTTTTAAACAATCTGTTCAATGTCACCTTCCCATGCACGTAACTGTTCATTGTCTAATAGGTCTAAGAGTGTAACCAGTTCCAGTAGCAATAGCAGTGACAGCTCAGCCAGTGATTCTTCATCAGAGAGTGATGAAACGTCTACCTCATCCTCCTCAGAGGACAGTGACACTGATGAAAGCTCCTCCAGTTCCTCATCTTCCGCCTCCTCCTCAAGCTCTTCCTCTTCCTCTGATTCAGACTCGGATTCCAGCTCTTCCAGTAGCAGCAGCACCAGCACAGATAGCAGCTCGGAGGATGAACCACCAAAGAAGAAAAAAAAGAAATAGGATTGCTCCATCCATATGGGACTAATGAACTGAAAACATTAATGTGATTCTCAGAAGGGAATTTAGAATATGTTAAGGCCAAATAGGTTAACTGGTCAAAATGTCTAGAGTTTAAAAGTTTCTAAATGTTTTATGTTAGAGCATAAAGAGTATTAATAATGGAGAATATATATATATAAAGACTTTTTTATTTTAAGGGTGAACCTTGTTTTCCTTTTTTATCTTTAAAATATATCTCTAAAAATCAAAGCTGAAATCCAGAAAATCTGTTTTTGTGATGAAACTTATCTTTCTCCCTGTGAAATAAATGCCATACTTTGTTATATGTTAGTGGTATGTATCAGACATGTCTTCAGGATAATGCATCAGATTATCTGGCAGTGAATTTCTAATGCTTTTGGCTGTGTATTATTATGTAAGATTTAATACATTGTTACTATAAGCTTAGGAGTTTTCCTACTATTATAATAAATGGCTCTATTTTTATGTTTATGTTCAGAAAGTTATTCTGATTTCTTGTCCTAAATGAAAAGTTCAAGATACCTATTAATATATTTATACGTTTTGGATGGTACAAGTTTCATGTTTCTATGTTGTATTATCATTCATTTTCATCTGGTTCTTAGAGTTACCCTTTTTTGAGGAAAATCATTCTAGAGGAACCTAAAAAGGAACAAAAATTCTGAAACTACTTAGGAGTCTAATCTTGGTGCCTTTTGATAAATACAGTGTATTAGAAAAGAAACCAGTCATTTAAAAGGCTAACTTAAGTAAAAGTGATATAAATATCTTTGTGTGTTAATGTGCTATAAAAATTACCATTCAAAGGTAAAGGAAAGTAGGAAGAAGAGAGGTAATTTTTACAGAAAATTATGACGATGTTGGTTGCCTTTTATTAAGATTTTTTTAAGCTTTCATAAAGATTGCCTTTTACGATTTTTGCAATTGCAGTATGATAGTTTATATGGTAACTGGTCATGTATGACAGCCTACTGCATAAATATGAATGACTTGGATTAATCTGCTGTGTTTACATACCATGTGCACAGTTGAAATCTAGCATGAAAGGTCAAAACGAAATACTGCACAATATTTCTCAAAGTTAAATATTCTGCTGTGGTGAGATTATTTGGTTTAACATCACATTATCCTATGATGTCTTTTACACTTTTTGGAAAGAGGTATCATTTGTAGAAAAATCTTGATTTGGATTAAATATAGGTTTTTAAAACTATGAATGTTGTCTTTTTATATTTTTATGAGAAAGTAGTAGAAAATTACTTTTGAAGAAAATGGGCTTCTATTTAAGTGTTGAAATAATGTATGTTGCAAGTTTAAGGAGCCTATAATTACCTGTAAGTTTTACAGAACCATCTGCTTTCAAAGATTGTAAATAAACTCTCAAACCATCGTTTCAAAGGCACCATACAGAAGGTATCAGTTGACAGGTAAATTTAATAAATTACTAATTAAACACATTTTACAATGTTCATAGTCTCTATAAGAGCAATTTTAGCACTTAAAGAACTTGGAAGAGAAAAAAATGTGTACATAGGTTGCATCACATGCGATTCAATAAAACTCATCATTTGTGCTCAAAAGCTTAAGCTCTGCTTCTCTCTGCTATTTTGCTTAATGCCAGTTCTTATTCCTTTTGAGGGTAAGGGCGTTTAAACAAATTCTAATTATATTTACTATTATAACTGTTGAAAGGTGTGCCTGGGGAAATATAGAGGGCAGGAACTCTATTCTTTTCTAGTCACACAGTTCACTCAAAAAAGAATCAGTGGCAGAGTAGAGAGTAACTTCTGGAATTTCTCCCCGTCCTGCCTAAAAGTAGAACTCTGGAAGTTGAGTTCCTGGCAAATGTAAATGCATTATTTCTCAACCACAATCATGTCGAAAGGAGTCATTAGATCATAGGTTTTCATTTCACAAACATTTTGTTAGTATGACTGTACATTATAGTAATTTTGTTCTAGAGTCAAAATATGGCATTAGGCCACAAGTTAGCACTGGAAATAGAAAAAAAGTGCAGAGAAGGTGTACTTCATGGTTTTATTTATTCTGTTAGCTTTATTTTGAACTTACTGTAGATTTACAGAAAAGTTGTAAAAATATGATAGTTTCCGTATACACCTTGCCTAGCTTCTCCTCGTGTTAGCATCTTACATAACCATAGTACAATGATCAGAACCAAGAAATTAATAATTTGGTAAAAGGAAACAAAAACCTTCATATTTCACCAGTTTTCCCACTAATGTCCTTTTTTAGTTCCAGAATATTACCCAGAAAATGCATTTAGTTACTTCTAAGTCTGCTACTGTCTTAACAGTTCCTCAGTCTGTCCTTGTCTTTCATGCCTTTTATTACTTTTCTGGAAGAGTTTTGATCATTATTCTGATTGAACTGAGGTTACTTTTGGAGGAATATCACAGAAATGAAGTTGTGTGCTCAGTCCATCATATCACAGGATTCTTAATGTCGATATGTTTACTTATTATTGGAGATGTTGACCTTGATCACTTGGTTAAGGTGGTTTCTGCCAGGTTTCTCCATTGTAAAGTTATTGCTTTTCCCTTTTAGTTAATAGATATCTTGGGGGAGATACTTTGAGACTATGCAAGTTGTTTCTCCTCACACTCACCCCTGAGTTTTGGTGGATCTTACCTCCGACCATTATTACTGTGATGTTTTGCTAATGGTGATTTCTATTTCCTTCTTTCCTTCTATACTAATTGGAATTATACTATAAGGAAGAACTGTCTCTTCTTCCCATTTTATTTAATCAGTTATTTATACTGTGGACTCAACGGATGTTTATTTTGTTCTGTGGGTTAAAATCCAACAATATCATTATTTATTTTGTTGCACAGATTTTTCTACTTTTGGCTATTAGGAGAGCTCCTTCAATTTGGCTTCTTTGTCTTTCAACAAATTCTCTCTCTTTTTTTTTTTTTTTTTTTTTTTTTTTTTAGTATTTCCTTACTTTCTGGGACCACAAGATGTTCCAGGTTCATCTTGTGGTCTCCCTTCCCCATCTTTGGAATCAATCACTTTTCCAAAGGGCTTGCTCTGATTTTTAATTGGAGAATGGTGTTTACAATTCAAGATCTGGGTGCTGTCTTAGTATGTTTTTTACACATTTTGAACGACAGTGTTCTAAGGTAGTTAGATCCTAAGGTGTGGAGCCTTGCCATTAGCTGAAAGAAATAAGGTGTCACCTTGTATGTTTCTCATCTTAGCTTTCCTTGTTTTGCTGTTGCAGGACTCTTCCTCAAGAGCAATGCTTTCATTGACAACAGATGAAAGAAGCAAAGTCTTTAATTAAAAATTGTCATTACTTCCTCTCCTCCCTTTCCCCACTCTACAATATATCTAAATTCAGACATAGGCCAAATATCCATTTTCTGACATCAGACTTCCTTGACTGGGGTCGGGGGGAGGGGATATCTACCAGACCTTGGATTATGGTGCCTGAGTTGAAAGAAGTTGGCCAAAGCAATATTTCAAATTGTATTTTTGTATACTGCCCTGCAGATTTTTACACCCTATGAAGATTGTGCCATGAAAAGATTTAGATTTACATTTAGATTTAGATTTAGATGTGTGTGTGTGTGTGTTTAGTAAAGAGGAAGAAAGGCATTTTGAAAGAGAAAGAGACAGGAAAGCCAGTATGATACCTGGGCTGCAGACGTTCTCAGGAGAATTTTAGGAGAGGGTTCCGATAGAAGTTGGGGACTGGAAATTGCCAATGTTCTTGAAAACATTTTTGTGTACCCCCAAGGGTACTTGTGCATACCATTCAAGGTAATCAGTAATATCAACCACAAACATTAGAACTCCTATTTGAAAGGCACTATACAACGATGTGTAAATAACACCTCAAGAATGGGTGCCTTGGAGTTCACTGTCTAGTTGGAGAGACCAGACATACACAAAAACATGTAGAACAATGAAAAGAGGACTTTCAGTTAAACATGCAAATTGAACCCATCTGTTTATTACCATTCCTCTTGAAAGCCAACTAAAATGGCAGAAAAGAAACAAAAAGCATAAACCCATAAGGCAAAGAGAAAAGAAGAGGAGATGAAACAGATAAGAAATGACAACTCTTTTGGAAGCTGGAAAATTAATGGACTACTGGATGCCGACTTAACCAAACAAAGCCAAAGTATAAGCCTGCAGTGAGGGAAAGTAAACTGGTAGCAAGTCAATTCATGCCCCAGAACTCTGGAAAGGCTCCAACCTTGATGGGGCCATACACTCGTCAGCCAGACTGCAGGGAGGGTGGGAAGACAGAAAGACTGTTGGAAAGTTTATGTAAGAAGCTGAGCTCCTGTGCACTCCTCTCCTGTTCATGCTGTCTTAGTGGGTTCATTTTTAAAATTTTTATCCCGTTACTGTGACATTTTGTGAGTGAGCAGTAGTGAAAACCTGTGTTCAACCTGTCATGATTAAGGAGTATTACGTTAATTTTAAATTGAATAAGGCAATACAAGTTGCCATATGCTGTCACCGGAGGTACAGACAATAAATAGCTATTAGACCACATTGATAAATCCCCAGTACTAGATCTTACTCTCTCAGAAATTCTAAACAAAATCAATAATTAAAAACCATAGAACAACCAGGTAACTTTTTTTTAATATAGACATTGTGTATACATTTGATAAAACGATTCCCTTCCTTAAGCAGTCCTGAGGGGACTCTTAAAAGATGATTTCTGTACTAGGCAAATGCACAATAAAGTCTAGGATCACAAAACATGAAAGCCAATACAACCACATATTTGTGCAAGGAAAATCTTCCCTAACTAGTTAGTCATCTTGAAGGGAACCAATGGGTATGTGGGCAAAGGAGAAAACACTCATTCATGCAAAGCTTAACCGCTATGACTGAGTACTTTTCTCTGTCTTCCAAGGATTCACAGGCTACTGATAATTATAGATATGTCTTAAGTGCCGTAAGCAAGTCACTAGAGAGCTTTGAGTCTTAAATAATTGCTGGGAGAGTTTGGTAAAGCCTTTCAAGGAGGGTATATTGTCTGAGAAAGAGTTGAGCATGGCTGGAGGCCTGTTTGTATTGAAGAATGGCAGAGCTGAAGCTGCAGAGGCAGGAAGAGGATTGCTATGTTATTAAGGGTATTACATATCAGGTTAAAGAATTTGTATTTTATCTGAAGGATGACAGGAGAGGCTCACATTCCGGAAACATTTAAAATCTTTTAAGAGTGTCCAGACTGGAAGTAGAGAAACCAATGAAGTGACTTGAACTATCAGAAGAAGCCAAGCCCCGTGACTCCAGTAAGAATTAAATTGTTTGTGACCCAAATTCTACAATCTCAGTTTGTCTGAAATGGTATAACTTTCCTCCTAGGTCTGCTAATATTGATGTAATCCTAGGAAGAAATCAAAATAATATTACCAGATTCTTCAGAAAATATCAAAAAAAAGAGAAAGTAACAGTAGGACTAGGAAGACACAAAAATTAGTAGAGAAATAAAGAAATTAATAAAATCCATGATGTTAATGGTGTTTGTAAATACATATGTGTATGTGTGTGATTAATACTCAGTTATAAAAAATACATAGCTATTTAATTGATCAGCTTGTAGTCAACATTTAAATGCTCAAGAAAAATTATTTTTTCACCTTTTATTAGATTTATTGGCTTAACTTTAGCATTAAGAAAAAAGAAGGAGAGATTTTATTGCAACTGTCCAGAAGAGAAGTGAGGGTCACTCCTGGGGATGTTGGTCATCAGAGCCTTGATACAGCGTCTCGTCCCCATCACTCTCTGCAAGGACAGAGGGAACACACCCACTTGTGGTAGAGACTACGTTGTATGATTTTTGTGCTCTTGTTTACAATTTATGCAAACCTAACACATTTATGCTAACCTAAGACATTAACAATGAGAGTGGAAAGGAGGTGACAGATATGAGAGATATTGAGAGGACAGAACTAACAGAACTTAGCTAACAGTTGACTATGGTGGTGAGAGAGGTGTACCTAGGAAGATTTCAAGATCTGTTGTTTGGATGATTGGATAAATATTGAACTAAAATTATTCAGTTTAGTACAATTATAACAATAATAGCAGTTACTACCTTGACATATTTAAACTGACCCTAGCAATAGGAGAAATGTCAAACTGTTTTTATTAACACAATGGAATACTATAGCTTTTGAAAAATTTCAGATATCACTTGGGTATCTGAAAATGTGTCTACAAAGTTTGATAGTGACTGAATTGCTAACAGTTCTCATATTTGGGTGGTAAGATTATAGATCACATTTTTTCTTGTCTTATTTTCCAATTTTCTTTTTAAATTTTATTGAGGTGCAGTTGACATACAATAATCCGCACATTTTTAAAGCATATAATTTGATAAGTTTTGACAAATGTTTATATTCATGAAATCATCACCACAAACAAGATAATTAAACCATTTCCAAAGCTTCCTGTGCCCCTTTGTAATCCTTCCCACCCATCTTCCATGCTTACCCTACCTCCCACCAATCCCAGACAACTACAAATAGTTTCCATGCTTACCCTACCTCCCACCAATCCCAGACAACTAGAAATAGTTTCTTTTTTGCATTTTTTGAACTTTATAGAAATAGAATTATATAGTATGTACTTTTTTTTGTCTACCTTATTTCTCTCAGCATAATTATTTTGAGAGTCATGCTTGTTCTTATGTCTATCAACAGTTCACTTCTTTTTATTGATGAGTAGTATTCTACTGTATGGATACACCAAATCTGTTTATCCACTCATATATTGACAGACATTTAGATTGTTCCTAGTTTTTTGCTAATACAAATAAAGCTGCTAGGAACATTCATGTCCAAGTCTTTGTATGGATATAAGCTTTCATTTCTCTTGGGAAAGTCCTAGGGGGAATGACTAAATATACCATGAACCCGACAGCAACTAATAAAACAACAAAATCAAGAGCTATAGCTAATAACCCAAAAAGAAAATAAATGGAATCCAAACAAAAGAAAGTAAAAGAGGAAAAAAATAACAAAAATCAAATTGGACAAATAGACAACAAATATCAAGATGATAGATTTAAACCTAATCATATCAATAATCTCATTAAATATAAATGGTCTAACCACTCCAATTAAAAGGTAGGGATTATCAGATTGGATAAAAGGGCAAGACATGTTGCCAACCAGAAATGCACTTTAAATATAAACATACAAATAGATATGCTAACACTAATAAAAAGAAAACTAGAGAGGCTATATTAATATCAGACAAAGTAGATTTCAGAAGAAAGAATATTACCAGGGCTAAACAAGGTCATTTCATATGATAATGTGGTCAATTCATCAGGAGGACATAAAATCCTAAAATATAGATCTTGAAAATGTGAAATAAAACTGATAGAAATAAAATGGGGTATAGACAAATCCACAATTATAGTCAGAGATTTCAATACTCGTACTCAATAACTGGTAGAAGAAGTAGACAGAAAATCTGTAAGGCTATAGAAGACTTAAACACAATCAACAACTTGAATCGACACAATAATTTGGCATAAATAACATTTGTAGAACACTTCACCCAGCAGTAGCAGAATACACAAATATTTTCAAAGTGCACCGAAAACATTTACTGAGGCATATTTACCAAGGTAGCCCATATTCCAGCTCATTAAACGTCTCAATAAATGTAAAAGGATTCAAGTCACACAAGATATACACAAGATATATACAAGATATGTATCTGACCACGTGGAATTCAATTAGAAATCAATGGCAGAAGCATCTCTGGAAAATCCTCCAATATACGGAAACTGAATAATACACTTCTATATAGCCATGCGTTAAAGAAGAACTCAAACGGAAAATTAGAAAGTATTTTTAACTAACCAAAGATGAAAGTAAACATATCAGTATTTGTGGGATGCCTCTAAAGGAGTACTTAGGGAAGTTTTATAGTACTAAATATTAGAAAAAAAGAAGGGTTTCAGATCAATGACTTCACCTTGCACCTTAAGAAACTAGAAAAAGAAGAGCAAATAAATCCCAAAATAAGCAGAAGAAAGGAAATAATGAAGATCAGAGCAGAGATGAATGAAATAGAAAACAGACAAACAGAGAAAGTCAACGAATCCAAAAGGTGGTTCTGTGAGAAGATTAATAAAATTGATAAGCTTCTAGTCTGTTCAGGATAAAAAGAGAGAAGATACAATTACCAACATCAGGAATGAGAGAGAGGACATCACTACAGATTCTACAGATATTAAAAAGACACTAGGGAATAGTATGACAGTTTTACTTATTTGATAAATAGATGAAATGGAAAATTTCCTTGAAAACCAAACTAACAAGTTTTACTCAAGAATAAACAAATGACCCAAATACCCATATATTTGTAAGGAAACCGAATTTTTAGTTAAAAACCTTCCCACAAAGAGATCTCCATTTTAAAAAAATGTGTTTTTGTACTTTTTATAAACATTTAAATTTACAAACTAAAAGAGAGTAAAATTCAAACAGGGAATAATTTAAAGGAGAAAAAAAATTGGTTTCCATTTATTGGGGGATTTTCCAGCGATGTTTCTATTATTGATTTTTAATTTAATTCCACTGTGGTCATATATAACTTGCATATATCTTATATGACTTGAATCCTTTTACATTTATTGAGACTTGTTTAATGATCTGGAAAATAGGCTACCTTGGTAAATATACCTTAGTAAATGGTCTGGGTGCACTTTGAAAAGAATGTTTATTCTGCCACTGCTGGGTGGAGTGCTCTATAAATGTTAATGTACACAGGTTATGCATATGGATAGGGACTGGAAATGAAATTGAACCAATATAAAAAATTAGACTTTAGTGTTCATTAGTGGAATTTTTCCCCTGTATAAATTGCCTAAAATCTTTACAAAGCTAGGACATAAAATTACGATTTGGAGTGGCATAACCAGCCTCCAAGATGGTTCCCAGTGATCCTCATTTCCTGTTATGTGTGCCCTTGTATAGTCCCTTCCCACACTGAATCAGGGCAGATCTATGTGACCAGTAGAATAGTACAAAAGTAACAGTGTGTGACTTCAAAGGCTAGGTCATAAAAGGCATTACAGCTTCTGCTTTATCTCTTGAAACACTCACTCTGGGGTAAACCACCCTCCATGGCATGAGGATACTCAAGCAGCCTCGTAGAGAGACCCCCTCTGGAGAGGAGCTGAGTCCTCTGGCCAACAACCAGTAGCAACCTGCCGGTCATGTCAGGGAGCTACCTGGGGAGCAGATCCTCCATCCTAAGATTTCAAACGACTACAACCTCTCAAGAGACCCAAGCCAGAACCACCTAGCAAAGCCATACCTGAATTCCTGACCCACAGAAATTGTGAGAGATAATAAATGGTTATTGTTGTTTTAAGCCACTAAGTTTTGACCAATTTGTTATGTAATAATAATAATAATGATAATAATAATAATAATCTAATGATCATATGTTTTAAAGTAAACATTTATTAAAAGACCACATTTAATTTCTGTTCAAAGTTCATCTCCAACCTAGCTAAAATAGTACCTGTACTCATTTTGTCACTTTGCCCTGCTTTTTCCTCTTTGCATTGATACTTGAAAGTTTTAATTATATAAGTGTGTGTGTTTGTGTCTGTGTGTCTTTGTTCTACACTAAAATGGAAGCCCCATGAGAAGGAGGACTATTTTGTTCACTACTGTCTCTCTAAGGCCCAGAATGCTTATAATGCTACCTGGTATACAATAGGCACTTAATAGATAATTGTTGAAAGAATGAATACATGAATGGTAACAACTAAAATCATTAATATTCACATTTGCCTTAATAGTATACTTGGATTTTTTTTTTTTTTATTAATGTTATGATGGATTACAAGCTTGTGAAATTTCAGTTGTACATTTTTGTTAGTCATGTTGTGGGTACACCACTTCCCCCTCCGTACCCTCCCCCCACCCCCCCTTTTCCCTGGTAACCACTGATCAGATCTCCTTCTCAATATACTAATTTCCACCTATGAGTGGAGTCATATAGAGTTCGTCTTTCTCTGAGTGACTTATTTCGCTTAACATAATGCCCTCGAGGTCCATCCACATTGTTGTGAATGGGCCAATTTCGTCTTTTTTTATGGCTAAGTAGTATTCCATTGTGTATATATACCACATCTTCTTTATCCATTCATCAGTTTCTGGGCATGTAGGCTGGTTCCACGTCTTGGCTATTGTAAATAATGCTGCGATGAACATAGGGGTGCAACGGACTCTTGAGATATCTGATATCAGGTTCTTAGGATAGATACCCAGTAATGGGATGGCTGGGTCATAGGGTATTTCTATTTTTAACTTTTTGAGAAATCTCCATACTGTTTTCCATAGTGGCTGTACCAGTTTGCATTCCCACCAACAGTGTATGAGGGTTCCTCTTTCTCCACAACCTCTCCAACATTTGTCGTTCTTGGTTTTGGATGTTTTTGCCAATCTAACGGGGGTAAGGTGATATCTTAGTGTAGTTTTGATTTGCATTTCCCTGATGATTAGCGATGATGAACATCTTTTCATGTGTCTATTGGCCATATTCATATCTTCTTTTGAGAAATGTCTGTTCATGTCCTCTGCCCATTTTTTGATCGGGTTGTTTGTTTTTTTGTTGTTAAGCAGTGTGAGTTCTTTGTATATTATGGAGATTAACCCTTTGTCGGATAAGTGGCTTGTAAATATTTTTTCCCAATTAGTGAGCTGTTTTTTTGTTTCAATTCTGTTTTCCCTTGCCTTGAAGAAGCTCTTTAGTCTGATGAAGTCCCATTTGTTTATTCTTTCTATTGTTTCCCTCAACTGAGGAGTTACAGTGTCCGAAAAGATTCTTTTGAAACTGATGTCAAAGAGTGTACTGCCTATATTCTCTTCCAAAAGACTTATTGTCTCAGGCCTAATCTTTAGGTCTTTGATCCATTTTGAGTTTATTTTGGTGTGTGGTGAAAAAGAATGGTCGATTTTCAGTCTTTTGCATGTGGCTGTCCAGTTTTCCCAGCACCATTTGTTGAAGAGACTTTCTTTTCTCCATTGTAGGCCCTCTGCTCCTTTGTCGAAGATTAGCTGTCCATAGATGTGTGGTTTTATCTCTGGGCTTTCAATTCTGTTCCATTGATCTGTGGACCTGTTTTTGTACCAGTACCATGCTGTTTTGATCACTGTAGCTTTGTAGTATGTTTTGAAATCGGGGATTGTGATTCCGCCGGCTTTGTTTTTCTTGCTCAAGATTGCTTTAGCAATTTGTGGTCTTTTGTTCCCCCATATGAATTTTAGGATTGTTTGTTCAATTTCTGTGAAGAATGTTCTTGGGATTCTGATTGGGATAGCATTGAATCTGTATATTGCTTTAGGTAGTATGGACATTTTAACTATGTTTATTCTTCCAATCCATGTGCAAGGAATGTCTTTCCATCTCTTTATGTCATCGTCAATTTCTTTCAAGAAAGTCTTGTAGTTTTCATTGTATAGATCCTTCACTTCCTTGGTTAAGTTTATCCCAAGGTATTTTATTCTTTTCGTTGCGATTGTGAATGGGATAGAGTTCTTGAGTTCTTTTTCTGTTAGTTTATTGTTAGTGTATAGAAATGCTACTGATTTATGCACGTTAATTTTATACCCTGCTACTTTGCTGTAGTTGTTGATTATTTCTAATAGTTTTTCTGTGGATTCTTTGGGGTTTTCTATGTATAAGATCATGTCGTCTGCAAACAACGCGAGTTTTACTTCTTCGTTACCTATTTGGATTCCTTTTATTTTTTTTTCCTGCCGAATTGCTCTGGCCAGCACCTCCAGTACTATGTTGAATAGGAGTGGTGAAAGTGGGCACCCTTGTCTTGTTCCTGTCCTCAGAGGGATGGCTTTCAGCTTTTGTCCATTGAGTATGATGTTGGCTGTGGGTCTATCATATATGGCCTTTATTATGTTGAGGTACTTTCCTTCTATACCCATTTTACTGAGGGTTTTTATCATAAATGGGTGTTGGATCTTGTCGAATGCTTTCTCTGCGTCTATTGAGATGATCATGTGGTTTTTGTTTTTCATTTTGTTGATGTAGTGTATCACGTTGATTGACTTGCGGATGTTGAACCATCCCTGTGTCCCTGGTATAAATCCCACTTGATCATGGTGTATAATCTTTTTGATGTATTGCTGTATTCGGTTTGCCAAAATTTTGTTGAGGATTTTTGCATCTATGTTCATCAGTGATATCGGCCTGTAGTTCTCCTTCTTTGTGTTGTCCTTGTCAGGTTTGGGGATCAGAGTGATGTTGGCTTCATAGAATGTGTTAGGGAGTTCTCCATCTTTCTCAATTTTCTGGAACAGTTTGAGGAGAATAGGTATTAAGTCTTCTTTGAATGTTTGGTAGAATTCTCCAGAGAAGCCGTCTGGTCCTGGACTCTTGTTTTTGGGGAGGTTTTTGATTACCGTTTCTATTTCCTTACTTGTGATTGGTCTATTCAGATTCTCCATTTCTTCCTGATTCAGTTTGGGGAGATTGTAGGAGTCTAGGAATTTGTCCATTTCTTCCAAGTTGTTCAATTTGTTGGCATATAGTTTTTCATAGTATTCTCTTATGATCTCTTGTATTTCATTGGTATCTGTTGTGATTTCTCCTCTGTCATTCCTGATTTTATTAATTTGCGCTTTCTCTCTTCTTTTCTTGGTGAGTCTGGCTAGGGGTTTGTCAATTTTGTTAATTCTTTCGAAGAACCAACTCTTTGTTTCATTGATCCTTTCTATTGTCTTTTTTGTTTCAATATCGTTTATTTCTGCTCTTATTTTTATTATTTCCCTCCTTCTACTGACTCTGGGCTTTGTTTGTTCTTCTTTTTCTAGTTCTGTTAGGTGTCGTTTGAGGTTGCTTACGTGAGCTTTTTCTTGTTTAGTGAGGTGAGCCTGTATTGCGATGAATTTCCCTCTTAGGACTGCTTTTGCTGCATCCCAAATGATTTGGTATGTCGTGTTCTCATTTTCATTTGTCTCCAGATAATATTTGATTTCTTCTTTAATTTCTTCAATGATCCATTGTTTGTTGAGAAGCGTGTTGTTTAGTCTCCACATTTTTGCACCTTTCTCTGCTTTTTTCTTGTAGTTGATTTCTAGTTTAATAGTGTTATGATCAGAAAAGATGCTTGATATTATTTCAACTCTCTTGTATTTATTGATGTTTGCTTTGGTTCCCAAAATATGGTCAATCCTTGAGAAGGTTCCATGTGCACTTGAGAAGAATGTGTAACCTGCTGTTTTTGGATGAAGTGTTCTATATATATCTATTAAGTCCATCTGGTCTAATTTTTCATTTAATTCTATTATTTCCTTGTTGATTTTCTGTCTGGATGTTCTGTCCATTGGTGTTAATGGTGTGTTGAGGTCCCCTACTATTATTGTATTGTTGTTGATGTCTTCTTTTAGTTCTATTAAGAGTTGCTTTACAAATTTTGGTGCTCCTATGTTGGGTGCGTATATATTTATAAGTGTTATGTCTTCTTGGTGGAGAGTCCCTTTTATCATTATATACTGTCCCTCTTTATCTTTCTTTATCTGTTTTGCTTTGAAATCTACCTTGTCTGATATTAGTATAGCGACACCTGCTTTCTTTTGTTCATTATTAGCTTGGAGTATTGTTCTCCATCCCTTCACTCTGAGTCTGTGTTTGTCTTTGGGGCTGAGGTGTGTTTCCTGGAGGCAGCATATTGTTGGATCTTGTTCTTTGATCCATCCTGCCACTCTGTGTCTTTTGATTGGGGAGTTCAATCCATTTACATTTAGAGTGATTATTGAGACGTGGGGGCCTACCACTCCCATTTTGTGTCTTGTTTTCCGGTTTTTTTCAGTTTCCTTTGTTTCTCGTCCCATGGTTTAATCTGTTCTGATGTAGAGCTGCTACTCTCTGTTGTTGTCCTTCTACTTATCTCCTCTGCTCTTGGTTTTGTAGCCCCTTTCCTTTTTTGGATTTTTCAGGAATGAGGGTTTTCCTGAGGATTTCCTGAAGAGGAGGTTTTGTGGCAATGAACTCCCTTAATTTTTGTTTATCTGGGAAAGTTTTTATTTCTCCATTGTATTTGAAGGATATTTTCGCTGGGTAGAGAATTCTCGGCTGTAGATTTTTGTCCTTCAGATTTTTGAATATATCATTCCACTCTCTTCTAGCCTGTAAAGTTTCTGCTGAGAAATCTGCTGATAGCCTGATGGGGGTTCCTTTGTAGGTTAGTTTCTTTTGCCTGGCTGTCCTTAATATTTTCTCCTTGTCCTTGACTTTTGCTAGCTTCACTACTATATGCCGTGGAGTTGGTCTTCTTGCATTGATAAAGTTTGGAGATCTATTGGCTTCTGTCACCTGAAGATCCATCTCCCTCACCAGATTTGGGAAGTTCTCGGCCATTATTTCTTTGAATAGGTTTTCTGCCCCTTTCTCCTTCTCTTCTCCCTCTGGTATACCTATAATCCTTACGTTGCATCTCCTAATTGTGTCTGATAATTCTCGGAGAGTTTCTTCATTTCTTTTAAGTCTTGCTTCTCTCTCCTCCTCTGCCTGCAACAATTCTATATTGCCATCTTCCAAATTGCTAATTCTTTCCTCCAAATTATCGGCCCTACTGTTCAGAGCATCTAGATTTTTCTTAATCTCCTCTATTGTGTTCTTCATTTCCAATATTTCTGTTTGGTTCTTCTTTATCGTATCAAACTCTTTTGTGACATAGCTCCTGAACTCGTTGAGTTGTCGGTCAGAATTCTCTCTTAACTCATTGAGAATCTTAATGATGGCTGTTTTGAAGTCATCGTCATTTAGGTTATACATCTCATTTTCTTTGGGATTTGTATATTTGTTGCTTTCTTTCTGTTCTGGAGATTTAATGTATTTTTTCATATTGCTTGATGTTGTTGATTTGTGCCTCCGCATGGAAATAGAGTTTAGTTGCTCCTTTCACTTGTTTCAGCTGCTGCGGTGGGAGGAGCAGCTGTTTATATTTCACCAACCAGGAATCCTGTCCGTAGTTGCTAACTGGGCCTGGGCCCCTCTTCGTAGCCACAGTGGCCCTTTGGATTCCCTCCTCTGCCGTGGGGGCCGTCACAGGGGGGCTTCAGGCTGCAGGTGCCTACTGTTGCAGCCCACCTAGATGTGCTCTCTCCTTGGGGTCTGCAACGGTGTTATGGGCTTTTCCAGCAGCCAGGGGTGGGATCACTTATATTTGTCGCTCCGTTGCTGTCGGCACCCACCAAATCTCACTTGTCCTCTATAGGTCGCAGGAGAGCTATTGGCATCTTCTACAGTCTGTGGTTAGTACACCTAGCTATGCTGCTTTTGCCCTGGGGTCTTCCAGCCTTGTGGCTGGCGGCTGGGTGCCTTCTACTGGTGCTGTGCAGAGGCTTTCCCTAAGGCTGCTGTGAGCCTGTAGGGTTTCCCCCTAGGCTACTAAGCTGGGTCTCTGGAACTCTCTCCAGCCCCAGTCCTCTCTGAGATCTCCAGCAATCCCTAGCCTCACGGGGTGGGCAACGGCAGCTGGGGGTCGCCCCGCCCTCAGGGATTCTCTCCAGGCCTCTCCCGGAGCCGTGAATGCTCAGCGTGGCCCCTCTGCTAACGGCAGACAGAGAGTTTTGTCTGCTGCCCGGGCGGAGCCCCGGCGCTTCCCCTCCGGGTCGCAGGACCGGCCTTTTGAAATTTCCCCCCGCCCCGGTCCTCTCCGAGATCTCCGGCAATCCCTAGCCCCATGGGGTGGGCAACGGCAGCTGGGGGTCGCCCCGCCCTCAGGGCTTCTCTCCCGGCCTCTGCCGGAGCCGTGAATGCTGGGCGTGGCCCCTCTGCCAATGGCAGACAGAGAGTTTTGTCTGCTGCCCGGGCGGAGCTCCGGCGTTTCCCCTCCGGGTCGCAGGACCGGCCTTTTGAAAATTCCCCCAGCCCCAGTCCTCTCTGAGATCTCCGGCAATCCCTAGCCCC